>NC_142883.1:51364807-51982884 GCF_051225735.1 Oryctolagus cuniculus | reverse complement strand
AGGGTCTCCTGTCTAACTGCCAAAACCCCCACTCTCAACTTAGTGCCTGCCCTGGAGAAGGCGCTCAGCAGGTGTCTAAGTGGGTCACCTGAGCAAGAAGCGCAGCCAAGAGCGAGTGGCGTCAGGACGAGGACTGATGGCCAAGCGGAGGGGGGGTGGGGGAGGGGACCGCCAAGGCCAGAGAGGGTGCCCTGCTCAGCCCCGCCCAGCCCCTCCGCCCCTCACCCAGTCTTGGCGAAGTTGGTCCAGTAGGTCATGACCACGGCGCTGAGCATGACGTCATTCTTGGAGAAGTTGCACGGGAAGAGGTCGGTGGCGCCCACCATGGGCACACCAAAGACGTAGGGCAGCTCATCCCCATGCGCCGCGTCCGCCCACTCAGGCCGGCCCTCGGCCTGGCAGTGGTGGTAGAAGGTGTAAAAGTAGACAGGGGACTGGTAGTCCGCGTGCAGCTTGGCGGTGGCCACAGCCGGCGCCACCCATTGGTGATCGGTGAAGAGCGCCAGCAGGGTCTTCCGCCGCATCTCGCCGTTGTCCCGGTCGGCCCAGTCCGTGTACATGAACTTGATGGTCTCCCGCAGCACATCCTTGCCCTCCGGGTAGCCGTACAGGTTGTCCACGAAGTTGGAGACGGTGAAGTCGAAGGCGCTGGCGGACACCCCGTCCTCGCTCTCCGCAGAGTCCTCCACGAACTTGAGGCCCTCGCCCTGGTTGACGCCGATGAGCATGTCGTAGTTAAGGAATTCTCCCTGCTGCATGAGGATCTCGGGGTCATCCGGGACGACGTCGCCGTCCACCACGGGCCCGAAGGCGATGTGGTAGCTGGGAAGAGGGGGCGCGGGGTCTCACCACCTGCTCACTGGCCGCCTCTCCTCCCACAGCCGCCTCAGCCCACGGGCAGGTGCTTCCTTCTGCCTGGCAGACCCTCTCCCTCCTTGAAGACCCCCAGTGTGAGCCCACTGGGGCACTGGGCCTCTCGGGAAGTCTTTCTAGCACTGCATGGCCCCCTGTGCTCACCCGCTGTCTTTCAAGTACCTGGACTGAGGGAAGGCGGGCCGGGGGCCGCCAGGGGCGCCTGGAGCCCACCTCTCCTTGCCAGGTGGAATGCCTGCAGGACCCTCTCACCTCGACCCCCTTGGAACCAGCAAGGAGAGTGACGGCCTGGACCCAGCCCTCTCCCGCCCCCATACCGGGCAGGCTGCACATCCTGGTCCACCAGTTCCCGGGAGGGCTTCCGGCGCAGGCACTCCACGGCTTCGGCGCTGTCCTCCCGGTCGCAGCCCACCTTGGCTGCCAGCAGCCGCGTGTACTTCAGCGGCTGGTAGTTGACAGACCAGCTGGAAATGGCGGTACCACTCTGGGCGATGGCCTTCTGGAACAACCCTAGAGGGACAGGCGGACCTCAGGCTGGGCCGTGGGCATCAGCCAACGGGAGAAGGGGGGCCTGGCAGGGCCAGGGTGTGGGGAGGGGCGCAGGCTGGGGCGGGGCGCCTGCCGATACCTTCCGAATGGTGGGAGAGGATCAGAAGGTTGACACAGGAGGCCCCTGCCCCGGACCCAAAGATGGTGATGCGCTCAGGGTCGCCCCCAAAATGCGCGATGTTTTCACTGAGCCAGCGCAGGGCCTGGATCTGGTCCAGGAGCCCATAGTTGCCTTTTGCAGCCTGGTCCCCAGTGCTGAGAAAACCTGGGGGTGGAAGAAAAACAAGACTTTCTGGAGGTGTCATGGGGCCCCTGCCCCTCTCTGGGGCAGCTCAGCCCGGCCCAGAAGCCTTTCTGCTGGGTTTGGAGGAACTCTTCCCACCCCCACCCCCCCCAGGGTTGGCCGGCCCCCCTCACCGAGCACCCCGAGTCGGTAGTTGAGTGTGGCGACGATGACATTGCCGTAGGCGGCCAGGACAGAGCCGTCGAACATGTTCCCAGTGCCCTCCATGTAGGAGCCGCCATGGAGGAACAGCATCACCGGCTTCTTCCCGGAGTCCCGGATATCTGCGGGGTGGGAGGCAGCGGACGGGCCAGGGGGTGGGGGACAAGGACACAGTCAGACCAGAAGCAGCACTGCCACTGCCCAGCTCCTAGGCCTGCAGAGGACCGGCCTGGAGCTCAGGGGACGTGTCACTCCCGTCCCTGGGGGGCAAGACCGGATTCCCCTCCCACCCTCCCCAGCTAGCCCTGGTGGAAGGCTCTTTCCAGCCCCATGGTCCGTCCCACAGCACCACTCCAGGTGCTGGGCAGATCTCCCAAGAAGCCCACTTGGAGGCCAGGACAGGAGGTAGCCCTCCTCAAGGTATCTGCTGGATCCAGGGACCCCTCCTTCCCACACACACGCAATTCTCCTTCCTGCTCCAAGGGAAAGCCAGTTCCCTGGGCTGCAGCTATAGCTAGGGATGCTGGGAGGGCCCTGGCGTGGTCTCGGACTCAGGCCTTAGGCCTGAGCGCCACATGGCACCCTGGTCTGTGGGTGAGGGGGTGCCAGGCCCTAGGGTCCCTGGGGGCTTGGTCTCCTCCCCGCCCTAATTCCTTTCTAGGTCACCTCCCCAGTTCCCATGGCAACCCCAGCCTAATTACTGTGGCAGGAGGAGGCAGGGTGGGAACAGCCTGCTTAATGAAGCCAGGGTGCGGCTCTCCAGGCTGGGACCCCAGGACCTGGCCTGAGCTCTGGCCCTGCAAGGGACAACCCCCCACCCCTTCCCCCACCCCGGCCAGGTCCCGGAGGCTCCCTTAATCACTGCACACGTGACAGCCCCTGAGACACTCCAGATGGGACTGAGGAGCGACTAATTCGCAATAAGGGTGGGAGTCGGAGGGGACCTGCCAGGGCCCCGTGAGGCTCTCATCCCTTCCCATGATTAAATTACAGGCCGGGGCTGGGGTCACAGGACCCCACAGGCTCTCTCCTTTCTTGGCACCTGCCATCCATCCCTGACTGGCAGCAAGAGCCAGGCCTGGGCCTCTGACACTGGGCCCTGGCACCTCTGCCCATCCCCCTCGTCCTCCTGCCAGAAGGTCACCGGGCAGGTCACCAAGACATTGCCCTTGACCTTCCCCAGCCAGGTCCTGCCCCCTGTCTCTTGGACCTTCTCTGCGGCCTCCGCCCCTCTGACTTCCTTGGCCTGGGCTCCCCTCCCCTCCCCCAGTCCGGCTCCTCCCTGCCTGAGCCCACGCAGCTCCCTCAATCTCAGGCTGAACTCTTTCCCTAAGGTCCTGGGTTCTCCCTCCCTCCCTCCCCCCACCCCTCTCCCAGAGCTGGGGGGAGGGGGTCAGAAAGGGAAGGAGCAGGAAGAGGGGCTGGGGCAACAAGAATTCAAAACCAACAACAAAAACCAGGATCAAGAAAGAAGAAAGAAAGAAAAAACAACAACCAAAAAGCAAGAAGCTCTCGGGGCAGTTTCAACAAGAAAAGAAAAAACAAAAAAAGATCCATTTTGGAAAAAAAGAAAAAAAAGAAAAAATTCTTTGCAATTTTGTTTTTCAAAATTTTGTGGTGAAACTTCAAGATAGTGGGCCCTGTTTTCAAAAATTTTCCAAATTCTTTCACTGGCTTCGAATGTTGGAGTTTTTCTGTCTGACAGGCTTTGGAAATTGTAGCAGGTTTTGGATATATCGATTGTGTCAATTGGCCAACTTGAAAATTCTCTTTTGAGTGTTGATTTGTTCCAAATTGAAATTATTTTTCAAATGTTACAATTTGCAAGTTTCGAAAGCGTCCGAATTTCTCTCAAACTCTGACAATTTTTTTTCTGGCATTCCAAATTTTTTTTTCTTTTTCCACCTGATTTTGACCATGATTAGCTTTTCTTGCAGGCTCCCTACTGGGTCCAACATTGTTCAGATTTTTTTTTTGAAGTTTTCATAATACTTTTTTTTTCCAATTGTTACAAATTTTTCTTTTCTTTTCTTTTTCATTTTTAGTCGGGAGAACGACTGGGGGGCCTAGAGGGCTGTGGGGCATTTAGTGAGGGCGGGGCCTTGGACGTCCTTTTGTAAAAGCAACCACATGCAGCCGCGGGATTTTTAAATCTACCTGTGTCTGGCGGATTGAGCGTCGCCTCGTCACGTTTTTTTGTGAGCGGACCTAAGACCGGGAACACAAAACAGAGAAAAAAGGACAATTTTGTGGGGAGAGATGGGGGTCGGAGGAGGTGGTGGATGGGGAGGGGGGGAGAGAAAGCAGAAAAGGGGAGGGTGGGGAGGCAGAAAAAATAAGCCAAAAAAAGCAAAATTTGTTTGCAAGAAAAAGAAACCAAGAAAAGAGAAAAACGTTTTCTACAACCCAAATGTGTTCCCCTCCCCGGAAAAAGTCATGCCCCAAAGAAAATGCGGGTTTTGGGGGTGGGGTGGGGTGCCTGAGTGGGCCGAGGCCTGTCTTAAGACAAATTGACTTTGCTGGGAAGGACGTGGATTGTCCGTGAGGTTGTTAATGGCTGGAAATGGCTGGAAAAGGGAAAGGTGGGAGGGGGTGGGGGGGAGCCTGGGAGACCAAGGCCACGCAGGCCGCCTCTCCTGAAGACCCCCTCGAGGGCCAGCCAAGCCCCTGCCTGCTGCCCCACCCAGGCTGCGGCACAGGGGACTCTGCCTCCCTTTGGATCACTCGGGAGGGCAGAGGGCAGGGTGGGGTTGGGGGGCAGCCTGCCCCGCTGTGCGCAGCCCCTGGAAGCCCTCCACGCCCCACTGGAGGGCTGTGGGTAGGTCCACGAGGGTTGCCCACCTACCTACCCAGCCTCACCCGCCAGCATTTCTGTCCCATCCGCACACCCAGGCCTGGCTTCACACCCTGTCTCCCCAGTGTGGGCAAAGCAGGGAAAGGGGTCATCAGGTCTTGCCCTCCACTCCAGCTCATCCCTCCATACCCCACCTCCCCGCCTTGACCCTTACCCAGGCCTCCTCTCATCCCCCCAGAATGGCCCCCAGCCCCGCCCCTGCTCCACTGCCAGAAAGCCCCCCTCCCCCTTGGGCGTCCAGTCCACCAAGAGGGGACAGGACACGCATCACCGTGGGCCAGCCTGACACATAAGGTGCCAGGAAGTGCGAGGAGGCACACAGGCTGCCCAGCATCAGGGAAAGGCCCCAGATGGGGCCCAGGGATTGGCTCCTGGTGTCTTTCAAATTAAGGGGTCAGGGAAGAGTTGGAACCCAGAGGCTTCAGGTTTCTGCTAGTGGATGGTGGCCCCCTAGGGCCCCACTGCACAGGACCTCTTTGTGAGAGGGTAGGGATGGGGATGAAGTCAGCAGGGCATGTGTGCACGTGAGAGCATGAAGTGTGTGTGTGTGTGTGTGCACGCGCCTGAGTCAGCCTCTTCCAGGGCCAGTGTGAAGACTCGGTGAGATCACCTGAATGTGTCAGGCCCCAGGCGGGTCTGCAAAAGCGGCGGTTAAAAATACAGCAGGTGTGGGCAATGGTGGTGAGGGGGCAGGGGGCCCCGTGTGGGAGTGTTGGGGTGGACGGTCCACTGGTGGGAAGTGTTGAGTGGCTGCTTCACACAGCCCGCAGGTGGGGCCTGGGGGGGAGGGGTGGGCCACCTGTGTGATACATGGGGTGGGGGTGGGGAGGTGAGAGAAGCCCCTGTGAGGAGGGCCTGGGTGAGGGGTCCACAGGAAGGAGGAAGGGTGCTGGCAGAGCTAGGTCCTCAGAGGACAGAGGGACGTGGAGCGGACTTTTCACACAGAGGGTGTGGCGGTACGGGGGAGGATGTGCAGGGGTGAGTGGTCCACGGCGGGGAGGCTACGGCTCTCGGGATTTGGACAGGATTAGAGGAGATGATGTTTCTGTGCATTGTGGGGATGGGTGGTTAGGAGGTGTGGTTGATCTCAAAAAGGGCAGTTAGGATGTTAGGGTGCACTGCTGGTGCTAGGGGCTCAGGGTGGGTGGCCCCTTGGGAAGTGTGGGGATGGATGCGGGTGCACTGAGGTGCAGGGGTTATTCTGCGATTGGTTCGAGAGGATTCTGGGTGCAGGGTGCAAAAGGCTGTGGCACTTGATCTGTGGTAGGGTGCAGAGGGTTGTCAGGTGTGTTGTTGCCACCCGAGGTGTGGTGCGGATGACTTCTGGGTGGGAATCGGTGGATGGCGTTTGAGGAGGGTTGAGAGTGCTGGGGACCGAGGTTTGAGTGGCTTGCTGGGGCGCACAGTTCCAGCTTAGGGGAGGATAAGGTGTGTGTGTGGGTGTTACTAGGACACGCAATCTATATCCAGGGATATGGGGAGAGGTGCAGCTCTGCGTGGGTAATGGGTACACAATACAAGAAGTGTTGGGGTACGCGTGAAAAGAGGCTGGGAATACGTGGCATGGTGGGGCACACAGCCAGCGCGGAGGTCGGCTGGGTGCAGGATCTGAGCATGGAGTAGGTGAGATTCAGAGTCTGTTGCGGGACTGGTGTACATCGTGTGGGGAGTTGGTTGGGTCCAGGGCACATTGGGCCTGTGCAGAAGGTTGTTGGAAGCATGGCCAGAAGGGGGTGCTGTAGTGGCGCTGGTATGGTGTGTTGGGGTGGCCGGAAGCTGCCCTGGAAGGCACTCTGGTTAATGCTGGTGTGCCGAAGGCTGGGAGAGTGTGTGCTGGGGTTAGGAGCTGTGCTGCAGCAGCCAGGAGTTCATTATCCCGGGCAGCAGCTGGAGGGCCACAGAGATATCCAGCCGGGGATGGGGAGACTGTGGTTGGAGCTTCCGGGGTCCTGCAGGGGCGTATAGGGGTTGGGGAACAGAATATCTTCCAGAAGAGGAGGGCGTGTGAGCCGCTCTGTCAAGGGCACAGAGCTGCCTGTGATGTGTTACAAGACGGAAGTCCGCCCTGCTGGCCTAGGAGAGAGCGGGAGTCTTCACGTCCCGGGGTGTGGTTGTCCCTGAAGTGGCCCACGCCTGGGGGGTGGGAGACCCGGCAAGGGCGGGGTGCACATCTGGGCAGGTGATGGTGATCTCCCTCACCCGATCACCCTCAGCGTCGGCGCTGAGATAAGGCAGCGGATTCTGTGCGCCTCTTTGGGAGCGGGTGAGGAGGCCTGGCCTCGTGCCGGCCACCCTCAGTCATGGCTGTCTAGGGGTGCAAAGAACTTGCGGGGCGGCTGTGCGCCGGCTGCTCCTGGGGCCGCCCGGCAGGCACCCTCACCACGCTTGGAGGCAACGCAGAGGCTGCAGGGAGCCACAAGGGCCCGGCTCCCAGCCCGGTGCCGGCGGGTCTGCGTGTGCGTTTGTGGGCTGTGTCCACGGGGTGCCCGGCCTCGTGCCCGCGCCCTTACCGTCCTCGGTGGGCACGTAGAGGTTGAGGTACAAGCAGTCCTCGCTCTGGTTCTGCACATAGGTGGCGGCCGCCTCCAGGTTGTCGGTGAACCACACAGGCAGCATGATGGCGGGCAGCGCCCCGTGCAGGTTCTGCGGGCAGGCGGGCGGCAGGGTGGTGGCGTTGCGCACGCCGGGCCACGAGGCGGGGGCCTCAGGCGGCTGGAAGCGGCGGGCGCCCAGGGGCGGAGTGGCGTAGGGCACGCCCAAGAACTGCACGACGGGGCCCAGGATCTCGTTGTTGAGCTCGCGCCGGACGCCGCGCACTCGCCCGTAGGCCGTGTTCACCACAGGGAAGCGCTCCTCCCCGAGGCTGCCGAGGCCCAGGCCCGGGCCGCCCGGGGCGCCGCCGCCGGGACCCCCGCCCCCCCGTTGAGCCCCCGCCAGCCCCACCAGACACAGCGCCAGGAGCCACATGCTGATCGGGGGACCCCCCCTCCCTCCCCGGGACCCCCCCCCTCGGAGAGAGAGAGAAGGGGGGGGAGAGGGAGGGAGGCCCCCCTCGCCCCAGGGGGGAGGAGGGGGCGGGGGAAAGGAGGGAGGAGGGGGGCGGGGAGGGACCTGGGTTAGACGGGACAGAGAAGAGTTCTGTTCCTCTCCATGGAGGGGGCAAGGGGTGGGGAAGGGGAAGGAGGTGGGAGAGGATGATGACAGGCCCGACCTGCGGGAGGCAGAGCGAGGGACGGACGGACAGACAGACAGACAGACAGAAAAATACAGAGGAGAAGGGGAAGGAGGGGAGAGGGAAGTGGCAGGGGCAGCGGAAAGGAATGGGGAAAAGAAGAGACAAGTGGTTAGTGACTTGGACTTCAGACCAAGTTGCCCCCTTCTTCCACCCACAGCCCCCCACCCCCACCCCCGCACCTCCCCCCTCTCCTGGGCTGGGGGCCGGGTGTGGTGTGGACCCAGCCCCAGCACGCCCCTCCCGAGCAGGATCTCTTCAGGGACCCAGGAGCCCCACTTCCCACCTCCCTGGGAGGGAATGAGATAGACAGGGAAGAGAAAATAAAAAATACCAAGTCATTAATTAGCAGGAAGTGGCGGGTTTGTTTATACGTGTTAATTACTCCTGAGCTGTAATTTTGTGGCACTGAACCCCCACCCCAGGCCAGACTGGAGCCTTTCTTGGGACTGCTGGAGCCCGGCACCTTCTCCCCTCTTCACACACCATTCCCCTAAGGCCTTGTGCAGCCCCAACACCTCTTTCTCCTCCATTCCCTCCCTCAGAAGTTGGGGTGCCTTGAGGCAGGGGTTAGAGTAGGGAGGGGATGCTGGAGGGGCAAATCCGGGGACAGATGCGTGATCCTGCAGCCGGTTGCCGGGCGACGGGATGCTGCCCCGCAATGTTGCCTCGGCAACGGGTTGCAGCTTTAACCCTGGAGGGGGGGTCTGGAGGAACAGGGGAAGGGACTGGCTTGGTTGTGGGGTCCATTCAGGGCGTGAGGGGGAGGGCAGAGGCGTGAGTCAGAATGCTAGTTTCCCCAGCCTTAGCACCGAGGAAAAAGTATAAATACCGAGGGGGGGGGAGACTGGGGGCATCCACCACCCTAAAAGATCTGCTTCCTGCCCTCCTTGTTGGCCAAGCAGAACCTAGCCCTAGTGACCAGCCTCTGGAGAAGGGATGCTGAGGCAGGCTTGGGGAGGGGTCCCACGAGCCTACCGACTGCCCCCTCCCACAATATTGAACGGCATTGGACCCCAGACACCTCTCATTTTTTTGCACAGCATTTTGACCCAAGTCCTGGGGGGCAAACCTCAGTTTTCTTCTCCTTGCATCCCATCCATTCACCTCCCCTTCCCCTTGCCAGCCCCCCACAGTTGCTGCTCTGATCCCTGGGTGCTCAGGGCAACAGAGGCAGGATGGGGCAAGAGATCAGGCTGAAGGGGCAGGTACCCAGGTCATTTCAGCAAGCCCCCCCCCAACCCCGCGCCCCCACCAGCCGCCGGAGCTGTTTGCTGACGCGGGGTTTTCGGAGCCAGGCGCCAGCCCGCGGGTGGCTCTCTGCAGGTGTCAATTTATTCCAGAGATGAGGACACAGGAATCCTTACCACTCATACCCAGTCATGCCCTCCCCTCTTCAGGCCCTCCTAAGCTCCTGCTCCTCCATCACCTGGAGGGGGCTCGGGGTTGGCTCCCCCCCCCCCATCTCCTCTTCCTATGCCAGGCCAGGCTCAGCCACCATGGCCTTACTGCCCCCTCCCCCTCCCACCAGCACGGTCAGACTGTCACCCCCTCTCCCTTAAGGTACTTTGGGCCCCTGGCCTCCACCCCTCCAGCCAGCGCCTGTCCCTCCAGCCCTCCCCCTGGAGCCCCCGCAGCACACCCCCCCCCCCATCTCTCTCCTCTCTGCCTCGGCCTCTTGCAGCTTGCTCCAGCTCCAGCTTGCTCCAGGCTCTCGCCCCTTGGTCTTTTTCCATCTCCCTCTTCTACATCTCTCTCCTTGGTGTTTCTCAACCCCCCCCTTCCAAATATCTTCCCCAGATTTCTCCCTCAAGCCCCCTCTTCCCTCCAGTCTTTCCCCAGCTCTGTCTCCCCCATTTTCTCTCCCCATCTCTGTCTGCCACATCTTGCTCCCCCCTCCTTCTCTCCATGCCTTTGCCTTGCTCTCTCCGATCCTGCCCAGGCCTGACTCCCCCCCAGCCCGGGAGAGTTGAGGGACGGGGGCTCAGGCCGCAGGCCCCCCCTTTCCTGCAGTGGGGAAAATGGCTTGGCCGGGAAGAGGAGAAGGAGGGGGAGGGGGAGATGGGAACACACGGGGTCTGTGGGCCCATTCAAAGGATCATTCATGGGCTGGAGAGAGGCAGAGACAAAGAGACCAAGACGTAGAGACACCGCGAGAGCATCCCTAGGCGGAGACACGCAGACAGAGCAGGCTGGGGGAAACCAGGCGCAGGGAGGGAGATGGGGAGAAGGAGACCCCAGCGGACCCCCACGCAGCCCCCGCCACCCGGCCCAGCATAGCTCCTACCTGGCTCAGCCCTGGGGCCGTGGTGCCTCCATCCAGGGCTCCGAGTGGGGGGCGGACAGGCTTGGGGAGGGGGGCGGCGGCCTCCAAGCCCCCGCGGCCCCGCAGGCCCAGCCCCCGCCCGCAGCGCCTCACCCGGCGGGGGAGGGGGATCGCCCCAGCCCCGGGGGGCGGGGCCGGGATCCAGTCGATCCCTGGGAAAAGGAGAGCTAGGGGATGGGGTCAGGGAGAGCCCGAGAACAGGGAACCCCGCAGTGGGGACGGCAGAGCAGGGAGGAAGCAACGGGACAGGATTGGATTGGGGATCCACTGGCTCCGTGGGCTGGCTTCGAGGGACCAGAAGGCGGTCCAGAAGGAAGATCCTAAGGGATCGGGTGCTGGAGGAGGAGTCCACGGCAATCCCCAGGGCCCCAGGGCCCCGGAGCGCAGGATCCGCGGTGCAGGGGCAGGGATCCAGCCGGAATCCTCGGGGAGGGGGAGGGATCTAGTCGATCCCGAGGGCGGGCGGGAGGGGGAGGTCCGGGGAGTCGGAGGAGGGCGGGGAGCCGAGTCCGGAGCCCCGAGGCAGGGGTCGGCACGGCTCCTGGAAGGCCAGGCGGGGGGTTGGGGGAGGCTCCGGGGGACGCTCAGCAGCCAGGAGGCCCGGACTCCTGGCTCCGCGCGCCAGGGCCCGCCCGCCCCGCGTCCATCCCAGCCCGAGAGTGATGATCCGCCGGCGGAGCAGCCGCAGCAGCCCCGCGCGTCACCGCGCGGCCGCCTCCCCCGCCCCCTGCCGAGAGAGCGGCGCACACCCCTCGCTCGCGCCCGCCTGCCCGCCCGCCCTCCGGAGTGTGGGGGGATTGCAAACGGTGGAAGGGGGCGGGAGTGGACAGACGGACGGATGGACGTAGCCGGCCGAGGCAGGGTGGAGACACCCCCGCCCCCGATCTCCCACCCTCTGGGCAGTAGCTGTGGGGGGGGGGTGCTGAACCATAGGGGGTGGGGCATCATCTGAAGGAGGCGGAGCCTTTGGGGCATGAAGGAGGAGCCATCGCATGGTGGGCGGGATTTAACGGCGATGGGTGGGGTTTGGGTATCCGTGGGGCTGCCTCTTTTTGGGAGTGGGTCTGGCTTGAAGCTGAACAGGAGGAGCCTGTGGGGAAAGGGGCGGAACTTTGCGTGGGGACCGGGATCTTTGGAAACTGGCCGGAGTTGGGAGGGGTGGCTCAAAGAGGCGATCAACTTGGAAAGTGGGCCAATCCGTGACGCAAATCCTCTGGTCCCGCCCTCCGCAAGCCTGCCCCCTACTGCTCCGCTCCTCCGCTCCTAATTGGTTCTGGTTTCTCCGCCCGCCAGACGTCTGCTCCATTCAGCAGCGGTTTTACAAAGGCGAAAATACCCGGGTGAGGACCTGAACGCTAAAATGAACACGGTCCGGATTGGGCACCTGTGGACTTTATTTGCATGGGCGATCGGGATTGGCTGGCCTCTTGGGTGGCCTGGGCGGTGTTCCTCAGGCGCGTGACCACCCACAGCCATGGCCCGGCTCGGGGCTGCTTTTCGCCGCCTGGGCGCCTTGTCCGGAGCTGGGGCCTTAGGCTTGGCCACCTACGGGGCCCACGGTCAGGGGGCTGAGGGACGCAGCTTGGGACAGTACTGGGGGCGACCTCTGGGGTCTGGTGGAGGGGAAGAGCCTATGAGACAGAGGTGGACCCTAAACCCTTGAAAAGCCCCTCGGCCGGGTTCAGTTGATTCTCAGCATGCCCAATGCGCGTTTCCACCCATTGGCGGCTCCCCGAGGGGCGAGGGGAGTCCTTCACCGGCCCCGGAATGGAGGACGGTCGGGGCTGACACCGGGACCGGTAACCTTTGCTTCTCTCCACAGGCGCCCAATTCCCCGATGCCTACGGGAAGGAGGTGAAGTAGCCGGGGCTCCCCGATTCGCACGCCTACGAAGGCATAAAGGCTGGGGTGTCCACGGGATGTAGGGAGGAGGGTGTGGAATGCTCCAGGCTCGGGAAATCTGAGGTGTGGGTGCCCGAGGGAGGGTGAGATGGCGGGACTGGCCTTTGACCCCGTGTGTGTGTGTGTGTGTGTGTGTGTGTGACTCCTTAGGACGTGCCCCCTTGTTTCTTTTTGCTACAGCTCTTTGACAAAGCCAACAAACACCACTTCATACACAGCCTGGCCCTGTTAGGTGTGCCCCATTGCAGAAAGCCACTCTGGGTAATGTGTCCCCCGGCCCAACCCTGCCCCAGCGCCACCCTCTTGCCCTCCCCCAGCCCCGACCTTACAAGTGGGCATCTGCCCTGTGTCTCCTCAGGCCGGGTTGCTGCTGGCTTCCGGAACCACCCTGTTCTGCACCAGCTTTTACTACCAGGCTCTGAGCGGAGACCCCAGCATCCAGAATTTGGGCCCTGTGGGAGGGAGCCTGCTACTCTTGGGCTGGCTTGCCTTGGCTCTTTGAGCTCCCTTTGTGGAATTTCTGGCCTTTCCGAGTAATTGGGGGGAGAGGGTGGCAACTGGAACAGGAAGGGAATTAAAAGAGAAAGGCAAATGAAAAACTTTGGAGTCTTTGTTCATCCAAACTTTTGGAGGAGGAAGGGTAAGGATTCAACATTTTAAGAGAGAGAGGGCCTGGCACTGTGGCTGCAGTGCCAGCATCCCATATGGATGCCGGTTCGAGTCCTGGCTGCTCCACTTCCAATCTAGCTCTCTGCTATGGCCTGGGAAAGCAGTAGAAGATGCCCCAAGTCCTTGGGCCCCTGCACCCGCATGGGAGACCTGGAAGAAACTCCTGGCTCCTGGCTTTGGATCAGCACAGCTCTGGCTGTTGTGGCCAATTGGGGATGTTGGGGTGTTGGGACCTAAGTACTTGAGCCACTTTCCGCTGCCTTCCCAGGCCGTAGCAGGGAGCTGGATTGGAAGTGGGGCAGCCAGGACCAGTACCCATATGGGATGCTGGCCTCACAGGTGTGGCTTAACCTGCTACACTACAACACTGGCCTTCCAGTTCTTGACTTTTGCCTGGCCTGGCCCAACCCTGACATTTGTGGGCATTCGGAGAGTGAACCAGTGGATGAGATCTCTGTGTTGTGTGTAATAAATAAATATTCACAAGAAGAAGCTTCCAAGGGGACCTCAAGAATGGCCCAAAAGTTCAGTGGCAGAACCACAGCGGGATCCCCAGGCCCCCACCTCCCTGGCTGGAGCTCTTGCTGAATCTTTATCCTTAATCTCAGGTGGCTTCTAGGGCCCAAAGGGAACCTCCAGGTGGAGGAGACCCCAAGCCTCTGAAATGGCCACCCTGCAGGTAATGGGATCCCCAGTTGCCTTAGCTTTGATCTTGCCAGTGGGCTGGACTCTTGGGGAACCCAGAAAAATAAGGCCTGCTTGATAACTGGCCCCTATGGTTACTGCTGTGATTTGCAATAAGATTTGGCGTTGTCAGGTGCGGCACACCAAGGGACACTCATACCAGAATGGTGAGCAGACTGTGTTTATTGCTCGTAGATGAGAGAAAAGGTCAGCACGCCTCCCAGAGCCAGGACACACGTGCTCAGCCAGCAGGTGAGCAGCACAAGGCAGGGGGAGGAGCCTGCGAGCTGACGCCTTCACCTTACCTGCGTGTGTTTCCAGGGCCGGCTTAGATTAGTTAACGTGAAAGGAGCATAAGGCCAAGTGTGGGAGCTCCAGGTTGCATTACTGGGTTCATAAGCCTTCAAGCAAAAGCCATTCAGGGTGGGGGCCTTAGCCCGCTAGAATCAAGAACAAGACCGGGTGGAGAAGGCCTCAAGGGTGACAAGGACAAGACAGATGTGAAGGCAGCATTCATAGGGGTGAGAGTTGTGGCAGTTCCTGAGCAGTGGGTCAGGTCCTCTCAACAGCCCTGCGGTTTCGTGGAAAGGGGAGCTATGGGAGGGAAGTAACTCGTTCCATGTCTTGCAGGGGGAATCTGGGACTCAGTCTCTTCTGTCCAGCTCTCACAGCTGAGTTCTTTCTTTCTGCTAATCAAGGAATTCAGATTTGAGCATGCAGACAGACCCTTGAAAAAGATAATTGGATGCCACGTGTTCAGTGGTACCAGTAGATACTGAAGTGAGCTTGTTTTGCCTTTGGGTACCCATAAGACTTCGGTCCATTCGCTGGGTTTTCAGCATGAATAGGTATTTGCCAGGGACAAAAGGGACAGGACTATGTTGTGGGGACAAGTCCAGAGTGAGAACAGGAGTGCCTGGAACCCAGGACTGGGAGGGCAAGCAGGAAATGACCGAACAGAGTAAGGGTGGCAACCATACTGTAGAGAGGGTCTCCTGGACTAAGCCTGAGTCACTGTTGAATTGTCTTCCTTACATCAGACCTGCAAATGTCATCTAGTCCCGTCGGCTCAAATACATACCCAGAATCTGCTTCTTACACCTCCATCATCGCTGCCCCGGCCTCTGATTCAAGCCACCATCATACCGCACCTAGAGTTCTGTAGGGACTGCCTCCCACCCTTGCCTATCTACAGCCTACATTTTTTTTTTTTTTTTTTTTTTTTTACAGGCAGAGTGGATAGTGAGAGAGAGAGAGACAGAGAGAAAGGTCTTCCTTTGCCCTTGGTTCACCCTCCAATGGCCGCCTTGGCTGGCGCACTGCGGCCGGCGCACCGCGCTGATCTGAAGGCAGGAGCCAGGTACTTATCCTGGTCTCCCATGGGGTGCAGGGCCCAAGTACTTGGGCCATCCTCCACTGCACTCCCTGGCCACAGCAGAGAGCTGGCCTGGAAGAGAGGCAACTGGGACAGAATCCGGCACCCCAACCGGGACTAGAACCCGGGGTGCCGGCGCCGCAAGGCAGAGGATTAGCCTAGTGAGCCGTGGCGCCGGCCAATTTTTTAAAAATGATTTATTTAGGGGCCGGCACTGTGCTGTAGTGGGTAAAGCTGCTGCCTGCAATTCCATCATCCATATGGGTGCTGGTTCAAGTCCCAGATGCTCCACTTCTGATCCAGGGTGCTGGTTTGAGTCCTGCCTGTTCCACTTCCAATCCAGTTTTCTGCTGTGGCCTGGGGAAGCAATGGAAGATGGCCCAAATTCTTGGGCCCCTGCACCCATGTGGGAGACTCGGAAGAAGCTCCGGGCTCCTGGCTTCCGATTGGCCCAGCTCTGGCCACTGGGGCCATTTGGGGAGTGAACCAGCGGATAGAAGATTTCTATTTCTGTGCCAGTGGCTCTGTAACTCTGCCTTTCAAATAAATAAATATATCTTTCTTAAAAAGATTTATTTATTTGAAAGGCAGAGTTACACAGAGAGAGAAGGAGATGCTCTTGGGCCATCTTCCACTGCTTTCCCAGGCCATACCAGAGAGCTGGATTGGAAGTGGAGCAGCTGGGACTTGAATCGGCACCTATATGGGATGCCGGCACTGCAGGTGGTGGCTTTACCAGCTATGCCATAGCACCAGTCCCAAATAAATCTTTTTTTTTAAAAAATGTTTATTTATTTGAAAGGCAGAAATACAGAGAAAGAGGGAGAGAAAGAGAAATCTTCCAGCCATTTGTTCACTCCCTAAATGGCCACACTTGCCAGGCCTGGGCCAGGCTGAAGCCAGGAGCCAGGAGCCTCTTCCGGGTCTCCCACGCAGGTGCAGGGGTCCAAGCACTTGAAACATCTTCCGCTGCTTTCCCAAGTGCATTAGCAGGGAGCTGGATCTTAACTGGAGCAGCCAGGACCTGAACCAGTGCCCATATAGGATGCCGGTGCTGCAGGCAGAGGCTAAACCTTCCATGCCACAGCACTGGCCCCTATAGCCTACTCTTGACGAGGCAGCCTGAAAGAGGATTTGTCTTTTATTTTTAAATTTTTAGTTATTATTTTTTCAAAGGCAGAGAGACACAAAACAATCTCTCATCTTCTGGCTGACTTCTCAAATGCCTACAATGTCTGAGACCGGGTCAAACTGAAAACCAGGAGCCAGGCACTCAATCCGGGTCTCCCAGGTTGGGGGCAGGGGCCCTGCTACTGGAGCTGCCATTCACTGCCTCCCGCGGTGCAAATTAGCAGGAGGGTTTGAAATCAGGAGTGGACCCAGGACTCAAGGTATTTGCAAAAAGTTCCTAAGTCTGCACCTCACCCAAGATCATTCAGATTTGGTTGATGTGAAGTAGGATCCAGGCATTTACGAGTTGGGGGGAGAGAGAGAGCTTCTATCTGCTAGTTCACTCCCCAGATGGCCACAGTGACTGGGGATGGCGCCAGGCCGAAGCCAGGAGCCTAGAGCTTCTTCTGGGTCTCCCATGTGGGTTCAGGGGCCCAAACACTTGGGCCATCCTGCTCTGCTTTCCCAGGCCACAGCAGATTGGAGGAGGATCAGCCTCTTCTAGTGCCACAAGTAGGTGCTTAGCCTACCATGCCACAGCCGACCCTTTTATTTTTTAAATTAAAAACATTATTTTGACCGCAGCATAGTGGCAGCTGAGCTGAGCTGCTTCCTGCAACACCAGCATCCCATATCAGTGCCAGTGTGAGTCCTGGCGGCTTCATTTCTGATCCAGCTCCCCACTAATGTGCCCGGGCCCCTGCCATCCATGTGGGAGACCCAGATGGTACTTCAGGCTCCTGCTTTCAGCCTGGCCCAGCCCCGGCCATTTCAGCCATTTGGGGAGTGAGTCAGCGGATGTATGATCTCTCTTCCTTTTCTTCCCATCACTCTGCTTTTCAAATAAACAAATCTTATAAAAAGTTATTCATGTGTTTATTTGAGAGGCTCCCATCCATTGGTTGATTCCCCAAAATGCCCCCATAGCCAAGCCTAGGCCAGGGCCAAAGCAAGACCTGGGAACTAGTCCAGGTGTTGCTGTGGGTGGCAGGAACCTAGTCACTTGAGCCACGCTGTGGTTTCCCAGGGTGTGCATTAGCAGGAAGCTGGAGTGCGTAGTCCGAGGCAGGCACGGAACCCAGCACTCTGATGTGGCACAGGGGCAGCTGATTCTAGCGATAAATGCTTTCAGCCATGCAGACTGGACGCCCACACATGCCCTTTAGATTTTCGTTTGTCACCTCGGAGACACCTTCCTAGTGTGCACCCCGTGCCCACCACTCCTTAATTCCCTTGTCCTGCTCTGTCTTCATGGCACTCAACTGATTTCCCACCTATTTTTTCCTTATTTTTCTGTCCCTTCTCCAATAGAATGGAAGCCCCAGGAGGTCAGGAATTTGGTTGTTCTGCACGCCTGCTGCTTCAAATATCTGCCATCTAGTAGTCGTTCACTAAATCTTTCCCCGGGTGACTCGATTTCTGCGTGCGTGTTCGTGTGTGTGTGTGTGTGTGCGCGCATGTGCACACGTATGTGTGCATGTGTGTGTGTATTTTGTTGGAGGCTGACTCATGGTTTGGGCCATGCAGAGTCTCAGTGCATGCTGGCGGAAAGGACAGGCATTTGGGTCTGGAGTCGCTGATGACTGAAGTTGTGGGAGGAGCTGGACAGCCTGGGGACAGGGAAGCCAGGGCCAATCCAGATGGACATGGACATGGACATGGACATAGGGGCAGGTGGAGGCCCCCAGATCTGCTCATCTTGGGGGTGACACTTCTACTGCCTGGTCACTAGGCAGCCACTTGGGGTCCTCAACTGCTCATCTCCAACCAAGCTCTATGTTAGGATCTAAATATCTCTAAAGTTTGCCAGGAGCCTCTGCACACCACTAGCACAGCCATTCTTTCCCCAGTTTACTGCCAAGAGCCCACCCTGGGCACCCCCATTTCTCTCCACAGTGTGTGTGTGGGGGGGTCAATTGTTTATTTTTTCCATCGAGCTCCCATTCTCTGACTCACTCTCCAAATATCTGCAATGGCCACGGAGGCAGAAGCCAGGAGCTGGGAATTCAACCCAGATCTCTCACGTGGGTGTCAGGAACCCAACTAATTAATTGAGCCATCACCGCGGCCTCCCAGGGTCTGCATTAGCAGGAAGCTGGAACCAGAAGTAGCGGCCGGGACTCGAACCCAGGTGTCTTAAGCCCTACACCAAGCGCTGCCCCACAGTATCCAGAGAATCCTCTTTCTACAGAACAAATCCGATTCTCTTGCTGCAGTTTAAAATCTCTCGGCTGCCTCCTTGCTGCCCTTGCGCGTGTGTTTGGCCCTCCCTCTCCAAACTCCTCTCTGGCTCCTCTCGGTCTACGCAGACCCCATAGCCGCAGGACCCAAACAAAGAACTGCTCTCCGCGGGGGAGGCCTTCTCGGAACCCCGAGCTCCCCTCACTCCTACTGACACTGTGGCCGGGGGCGCCCGTGGGGGTCTCCGCTGTGTCAGGGAGACAAGTCGCCCCGGGGAGGGAGAAAAGGGAGCCAGGCACCAGCGCTGGAAGCCAAGGAATGAGAGCGAAGGGTGTTCGTTCCGCTGCGTCAGCGAGGCCCGAGCCGCCCTTGGGAGGAGGAGCCCAGGCTCCAGCGCGGCGGGACGGCGGGAGCGCACGCGGCCTCGCTCCCGGCCAGGGGCGCCGAGCACCGCGCGCCCGCGGGCCTCCAGGGCACGGCGGGGCCGCGTTCCGGCTGGTCGCGGTCCCTGGCCGCTGTTCCCCGGCATCTGTAACCGGGACGGAAGGGGCGGGGACGCCGGGGCCGCGGGGCAGAGCTCTGGGTGCAAGGTCCGCGGCCCGGGGCAGGCAAGGGGCCTTCTCCGCGCAGCCGCGCCGCGCGGGCCGGGGGGCGGGGCCCGGCCGGGTCGAGGGGCGGGGTCGGGTCCTGGGCCCGCCTCCATCAGCTCCTGGGAGCCGCGGAGCGCGCGGCACCCCGACGATTCTGGGGGCTCCAGGTGAGCGGGGGCACAGAGGGGTCAGGGAGACCTCGGCCGAGATCGCGCCGTCGGCCCGACCGCGGCTCCGTCCGTGCTGCCGTCCGCCAACAGCCGCCCCCGCGGAGAATGGGAGAACAAAGGGAGGGGGCGGTTCTGGGGCCCCTGAGGGAATCCAGGGTCCCAGGTACCCTGCCCCGCCCGCTGACACTTTCGGTTTCTCCCCGAGTCAGAGGCGCCGCCCTAGAGACCCTGGGCCGGCGTCAGGCACAGCTGCGTCCTCGCGTTTGCCTGTCCGTCTCTGTGTCTGTCTCTGTGTCTGTCTGGCTGTCTCCGAGCTTGCCTCCGCTTCCAGAACTAATCCGCCGGGACACCTTTACCCCGCGAGCTCCCGTCCCTTTCCATGGCAGGTAAGGGGGCGCGAGGCTGGGGTCTCCGTTATCCCCCCCGGACTTGGGTGTCGGGTGTGGAGCGCATCCACCAGGAATGTGCCCGGACTGGCCGCGTGGGCCTCTCCCTTCCTCCTGGGGAGCCGCCGCCCTGCTCCCCTGCCCCTGCCCCTGCCCACCCCGTCTCTGCTCTGCCGCGCCGCGCAGGGGGCTGAGGGATAAGGGGGACGGTGCCGCGGATACTTTCCTCATCTACCCTTGCCCCCCACAGGCTACCTGCCCCCCACGGGCTATGCGCCTTCGCCCCCACCTCCCTACCCTGTGACGGCTGGATACCCGGAGCCGGCGCTGCACCCTGGGCCCGGGCCGGCACCAGTGCCCGCACAGGTGCCCGCCCCTGCACCCGGCTTCGCTGTGTTCCCTTCGCCGGGCCCGGTGGCCCCGGGGCCTGCTGCCCCCTTCTTGCCATTGCCCGGGGTGCCTGCTGGCCTCGAATTCCTGGTACAGGTAAGGGGGAAGGAGGGAGGGGACCGGGATGGAGGCCGGCCAGCTGATGTCAGCGCTGCCCCTGCTCTTTCCAGATCGATCAGATCTTGATTCACCAGAAGGCTGAACGAGTGGAAAGTAAGTGGGAGGAGGAGTAGGTTGGTCCTCCCCACCCTGGCAGGGCTGGCGGGCTCCTGGGTGGCCGAGGTGCCCAGGCCTTAGTGTGTCACCCCTGACAGCGTTCCTAGGCTGGGAGACCTGTAACCGGTACGAGCTGCGCTCAGGGGCTGGGCAGCCTCTGGGTCAGGCAGCTGAGGAGAGCAACTGTTGCGCCCGTCTGTGCTGTGGCGCCCGCCGGCCGCTGCGTGTCCGCTTGGCAGACCCTGGGGACAGGGAGGTGCTGCGCCTGATCCGTCCGCTCCACTGTGGCTGCAGCTGCTGCCCCTGCGGCCTCCAGGAGGTGGGCGGGGAGGAACAGGCCTGGGGATAGGTTCTGAAGGGCGGTGGGCAGTAGGGGCCGGTGGGCAGTAGGGGATGGGGAGGCCTGGCTCCCGCGGGAGCTGGACGGTTTGGGAGGCAGATAAGTAGACAGAGCTGGGACCCGTGGGAGCTTGGGATAGGGCGCCCCGGTTTGGCGGTGACGCTGTCTGCCTCCCACTCCAGATGGAGGTACAGGCTCCACCAGGCACAACCATCGGCCACGTGCTACAGACCTGGCATCCCTTCCTCCCCAAGTTCTCCATCCAGGATGCGGATCGCCAGACAGTCTTGCGAGTAGTGGGACCCTGCTGGACCTGTGGCTGTGGCACAGACACCAACTTTGAGGTATCAGCCGTAAGGGGAGCTGGGACCTGCACAGACCAAGGTGGCAGCTTCCAGGAGGCAGGATGGGTTTAGTAAGCTCAAGACCCTGACCTGCCACACTTCCATTTAGAAATGGGATGTCCTGTGGTGTTAGGAGAGCATAGTGTGGGTGCTGATGGCTACTGACAGCCCTGCATTAGGGGTGGGAGTGGAACTCTAAAGCCAGACCCGTTGGGGGGTGGGGTGGGGCGGGGGCGGGGGCGTTGGCCATGGGCTGGGCTTGAGTTTGTGAGCCTAACACCTGAAGCATGCCTGCATTTAACATCCTGACTTGCCCTGCCGATCGGGAGGTCCAAACGCTCCCTGCAGCCTGGAGCCCACGCGATGCCCTTAGCCCCAGTTTTGAGAGCCTACGTGGTGAGGGTCTCAGAGTCAGGCATGGGAAGCGCCTTGGTTTCTGGAAGGCAGAGGCACTGCAGAGACTCCCCAGGCCTAAGTCCCTGTGCAGATAAAGCAGACAACGGGCGTGATCCAGCAGACTTGCCAGCGCGTCTGGTGAGGCGCTTCACCTAGGGTTGCTCTTTAAAATGAGTCATGTTAATAGCCAGAGGGAGGCTCCATGATGGGAACCAGCTGGGAGAGCGAGCACTGGGTGTTCTCTGGATGGGAATGGGCAGATCGTGGGGTTCTCACAAGCCTAGTGTCTCTTTTACATAATTATGAATGGGCTGCCTGCTCGGGACTGCAGCGCCGGCTGGGACGGGGCTGCAGGAAGGGTCCCAGAGCTGTAGGAAAGTGGGGCCGGGGGGTAGCAGACACACAGGGAAGTCGCTCTGGTTCTAGTTACTGGATAATGGGCACAGGAAAAGGACCAGGAAGTCGCTGTGAGTCACCACCTATTGTAGCAGGGCCTGGCTCCCCTCTACATGAGGCTTGCGGTCAGTGCTGGGCAGGGCCCACCTTAGGGAAAAAGTAGCCGTCCAGGCAGATGCAGGCTTCCAGGGCCCACGTGGCTGGTAAACGAGGCAGCATTTCGGCAGCCTCCTCTGTCTTCCCCGCCAGGCTACTGCGTGTGGGGCGCCAACTGCACCACCTGGAGGGAGGCAGCAGAGACACTGACAACCAAAGCAGACAGCAACCAGCCTCACGCTAAGGGGATGAGACTGTGTCACCTCCCATTTCTCGCACCGCACATGTTGTCATGCAGGGTCCTTAGAAGGAAGGGACTGGGTCTGAATCCAGACTCACAGTGAGACCCAGGGTGCCCGGTCTCCCCAGCTGTCCCACAGACGGTTGAGGGGATTCACTGAGTGTAGAGCTCCCATGATTCATCCGTGTTGGCCAGGATGGGTGTCCGCAGGCCACTGGGATGGGGTGCATGCTCCCAGTAGGGTCCTCCCCTCTCCCCCAACAGGTGAAGACCAAGGACGAGTCCCGCAGCGTGGGCCGCATCAGCAAGCAGTGGGGGGGGCTGCTCCGAGAGGCGCTCACGGACGCAGACGACTTCGGTCTGCAGTTCCCACTGGATCTGGACGTGAAGCTAAAGGCTGTGCTGCTGGGAGCCACGTTTCTCATCGTGAGTTGGCTGCCCCTGCCCCTGCCCCTCTCCTCCTGCCAGTCCTTTGCCATCCCTTATTGAATCTCTGTGCACCCGCTGGCTTCTCACTAGGGGTGGGTTAGGGACGGATGTCATGTATAGGGGAGGGGGTGGTTCCAGACCTGGCCCAGCCCCCCGTTCATGGCGGCTTCCCTGCAGGACTACATGTTCTTCGAGAAGCGAGGAGGCGCGGGGCCCTCTGCCATCACCAGCTAGAGGCTACCCTAGGGTGAGGGAAGTACCACCTCTACCAGAACTGAAGCCGGTTGCGGGCCCGGCCCCGCCCTCCCGAGCAGCAGCCCCCTTTCTTCCAAGTATACTGCAGGGGACGGAGAGGCTGGGGTCACGGTGCCCCACCCCGCCCCTGCTCCCTGGCCTCCTCCGCCTGGGGCCCCCACAGCAGGGTGTGTATGAGAACCCGTCCCTGCCACCCCCGCCCCGGTCTCCCAGCAGCCCCTCAGCACACAAGCTTACTGGCTTTCAAACTTCCCACCCACTCCAAGCCCTCCGAAGGCCTTTGGCACCTGAGACTCTGGGGTTTTACGACAGGGCATGGCCGAGTAAGGGCAAGCAGCAGCAGACAGCCGACGCGGCCACCCCTCTCCTTCGTCAGCTTTGCCAATTAGCTCAGCCTCGGACCCTGGCACTTGGAGGGGATCTCCACCTCCCCCGCCGGCAGGTGTCAGGGCTGGGCCCCAGCGCCAACTTCCTTTCCCCCTTGGGCCCTGCCCAGAGCGGTGCTTCCTGCAGCTTCCTGTGCCTTATTTAACCACCCCTTCCTTGCCTTGCCCTAGGAAGGAGGCTGCATCTTTGTATGTTATATTCATAAACACTTTGTAACTTTTTGGACATTGGAAGATGTATGTGATGGGGGAGGGGCGAAGAGTTGATGGGAGGTAGAGCAAAGGGAACTACTGGGCTGGGGCAGGGGCTGGCCCCTCTCGTGGTCCCTGCTGCCAGGATCGAATGCCCTTGCGTCCAAGAGAGCAGTTCCCATCACCCACAATGGCGCTGGACCAAACCTGGGCAACTGGGGCCCCAAGTCCCGACGGCTGCTTCCACCTCCCAGGTGGCCGCCCCCAGAGTCAGTGAGGTAGCTCAGGGTGGCTCCGGACAGCCACTTGGTTGTTCTCTGAAGGGGAACGGTCTCCCCTGGGTCTGATGTGCAGTTCTTTTCCTTCAGGTCCTCCTCCTCTCTGGGAATGTGGCGAGCAGAGCACACTTCCTTGGCCCCGCCAAGGGACCCTGAGCCTTCAGAGGCCATGGGCAGGGTAGGGAAGAGACGCCCCCTCCGTGCCCAACCCTGGGCTCCCTTGGGCACCTCCTGCACCTGCTTTCCGCAGGTGGGGAACTCTGCCCCTGTGAGGACCTCGTTCGGTTCTGCTGGCTCCTCCTGCACGGCCAACCCCGAGGGCCCAGGTCTCCCATGCCTGCCCCAGGAAGCAGAGCTCAGGACCGGGCCAGGACGTAGCGGCTGGCAGCTGACAGGTCCCACTGGTAGTGCTCCAGGATGCGCCGGCAGTCAGCTCTCGACCGGCTGCTCATGTGGAACAGCTGGTCCACCTGCGGGAGGACCAGAGGGAGAGCAGCTGAGTGCCAGGGAGCAGCGGCAGGAGAGAAAGGAACTTCTATAGAGAGGGGTCTGGCTTTACCTTGAGGTTCTGGATGGCAGAAGCCACATCTCCGCCGGTGGCTCTTAGAGCCGCCTGGCACTCCTGGTAGGTGACCCCATGAACGCCCAGCTCCACCTGCGGGGGACAAAGGCTCACTCAGCCCCGCCCCAGCCTGCGGCCCCTTCTGGACAGCAGGTCAGTTCAGTGAGTCCTCACCTCTGAAATCTTCCTCTGAAACTCCTGGTCGGGCAAGAGGCCTCCAGGGGGGACAGCAGCTTTGCCGGCTCCAGGCCCCCCTGTGCGATGATTGTGAGGAGGGTCTCTTTTGGGCCAGGGAGGCCGTTCCCTGGGGGGTTGGCTAGGCTGAGAAGAGCCGGAGGGGATGAGTGGGCGTGGAGGCAGGACTGGGAGTCCCTGGGGCACAGCTCTGGCATGTCGAAGTTCAGGGGGGCTTGAACCACCCCCTGTAGGGCAAGGACCCAGGGACAGAACCGACTCCAGACTCTTGGAGATGCCTGCACAATTAAGAAAGAAACAACTTGAGAGGCGGCCCAGGTGCTAGGCCCTGCCTCTGCCTGCTCTGGCTGGCTGGGGGGGTTAGCCAGCGCTGGCGGCTGAGCTAGTCCACCCTGCCCGTGGGGTGCTGCATGTATTAGGTGAGGCAATAAGACAGGACTGCAAATGAACTTCAAGACCCAGGCTGCTGAGGGCCCAAAGGACAAAATCTCGAGCCAGAGTAGGGGGATGCTGGTCAGCAGGGAAGACAGGGGGCGCTCCATATTCCTCAAGATTGTAAAGTACAGTGGTAACAGGCAGAACCAGGGGAAGGAAGTCCCAGCCGAGGCATGGCTGCAGGGCAGGAGGACAGAACAGAGGGGTGTTCCTGCCCCGAGACCCGGAGCCCCTCCACACCCACCTTTCATCCTCTGCAGGGGCACGTTCTTTCTCTGGCCCCGGGCTGGGGGCACATCCCGGAGCTTTGCTTTCTCTCTGTCCCTGTTGGAGAGGGATCCACCAGTTCATCCCCACCCCCACGTGGTAATGTCCCCTCCCGAAGAAACTCAGGCTCCCAGGCACGGGGTTGGCGCTGCGGCTGGGAGGCAAGTGCCGCCTCACCTCCAGCTTCCACTCCAGAGCAGCTGATGAACTCGGTGCCCCCAGCCCAGCTCCGCTGCCCACCCTTTCAGCTCCTCACCCGTCTGTGACTCCCCGGCGGCGCTCTCCCCGGGCAGGGGGGCCTCTGTGGACTGGGTAGGGGGCTGGCTGGCCCCCCACATCTGCCAGCGCCACTGCCGAGGCTGGGAAGCTGCCCACTTTGAAGGTGCGGCCGTTCTGGCCCTTCCAGGTGGCAGAGTCCGGGCTGTGGGAAGAGGACCTGGTGAACAGATGGGACCCAGGGAGAAAGTGCCGCCTGGGTCCAGCCCCGCTCAGCTCCCCCAGCCGTGGGCCTTGGAGCCGTGTCTGCCTGGAGGAAGGGAGGCCTTTTTTCTCTAGCACAAAAGGGCTCTATGGGCCGCCAGTGGCGCTCGTGGGGACCAGTGGAGAGAGAGGAAAAGACAAGGTCAGGATTTGGAAGAAGTCAAGAGAGGACCAGGAGTCAGGGAGACTGGCAGGAAGTGAGCTGCCCTCTGGGGATGCTCAGGAGACACAGGGCTGTCACCTGCCCTCGATGATCGTGATGGGGTCACCCGGCTCCATCCGCAGGGCACCTGGCTCTGTGACATCCCTTATACAGTGTCCCTCAGAAGGCCAGGCCTGTGGAGACAGGAAGAAAGGGGGGCTGAGCAAGCGGCCTGGGTCAGAGGTGTGATTGGAATAGGGAGGGAAGGAGACGCCCCCTGTGCCCCCCAGTCAAGCCCATACAAGGTGTGTCCTCTGTGCTGGGCCCGGGGTCAGATCGTCCCTGTCCCCTAGTTGTCACCCAGGGCGGATGGTACACCTGCATCCCACGCCAAGCTGGACACGGCCCAGGGTTCAGGGAGTAACAGAGAAAGGCCCCATCTCTCCCAATAGGGACTAAGAGGAGAGCCACCGTGTTCACCACTCTAACTGGGGGCCCGTCTGAGCCGCCCCCCCCCTCCTCATCTCTCGGCCTTCATTGGGATCCTATGTCTATGCCCTTCTACCACCAGGCCAAAGCAAAATGACACGTAAAGTCAGCCTGTCACTCCCCTCCCCACACTCCAGGTGCCCTGGGAAGGAAGAGGGAACTCAAACAGCCGAGCACAGGAAATAGGGAACCGCTTTGAAGTCAGATCCACTGTTCACATCCCGGCTGTGGGACTTAAGTCACGAAAGCTGTTAGTGCCTCAACTGCCCCTTCTGTGAAATGGGGATAATCACGCTGGTCCCACCACTGAGCGAATGTCCATCAAACACTTAGCCACAGCAGCTCACACGGGCCCGCGCTCTGTGAGGGAGCTAACCTTGGCTAACCACCTTACGGCAGCTTCATCACAAATGTCTCCCTCCCTCACTGAACCTCCTTCTTCCTGGTCAAACACCCACAGCCAGCTGCTGCTCTTCTCTGGGACACAGACCCCAGCTTTTCAGCCTGCACCTGTGCAGCGCCAAAGCTGCCTCCCCCGGGGGCTTTCTGTTCAGAGCTGGGTCCCGGGGCACAGCACAGGCGTCCCTGTGCGTCAGCCTTGTGCATGGCTGGGGAGGGTAAGGGCCCCACCTCTTGGAGCAGCCCCTCCAGATGGGAAAAGCTGGGCCGGTCAGCTGGGTGGGGGGCCCAGCAGCGCAAGGCCAGGGCATAGAGCGCCCTGGAGCAGAGCGGAGGCCTGGGCAGCCGGGCGCGTTCCTTCTCCAGCCGCTGCAGGATGAGATATGGCGGCACCCCCGCCCAGGGCTCCTCGCCGCCGGAGAACATCTCCCACAGCGTCACCCCAAACATCCACACGTCCGAGGCGGACGAGAAGGCTCCCTGGCGCAGGCTCTCTGGGGCACACCTGTGAAAGCGGAAGCTGAATGGGGCCGGGCCGGTATGGGCCCCTCACAGACCCCAAACACTCCCCTTGTCCCTAGAAGGCCTTTCCCAGACCCAGCCACCCTTCGGATCCCAGCCCGGGGCCCTCCGAATCGCCGCCTGCAGCCCGCCCACCACGGGGCGGTCCTCACCAGGCATAGGGGATGGGGCGGGGCCCGCCCATGACGTAGCGGCCCCGGGGACCGCGCAGCGGCCGCACCAGCCCGAAGTCGGCCACCTTGATGGTACGCGGCGAAGCCAGAAGCAGGTTGCGCGTGGCGAGGTCCCGGTGCACCAGCCCGCAGGCCCCCAAGTACGTCATGGCCGCTGCCAGCTGCCGCAGGAAGAGGCAGAGCAGGGCCACGGGCAGCAAGGGGGTCGGGGCCGGGGCCGTCAGGCGCGCGTGCAGGGAGCCCAGGGGCGCCAGCTCCATCACCTGCAGGGGCACGGCGCCGCGTGAGCTGTGGCCCACGCCCCACCCTCCTGCTGCCCAGCAGCCTGGGATCTGCTCACCATCTGCAGGGGCTGGCCCAGGACCAGGCCGTGCAGTCGCAGCACGTGTGGGTGCTCCAGGTTCATCATGACGGACACCTCTCGCAGGAAGTCCCCCAGCTCGGTGCCCACGGGACCTTCAGGACCCACCCGGAGGGACTTGATAGCCACTGAGACCTGGGGGGAGAGGAGGGAGAGGCACCATCAGGCTGCCGCCGCAGAGAGAGCCAGGGGAACACAGGCGGCAGCTGCCCCAGGTACCCCAGATGACGTGGGCTCCCTGGACACTCACACTCTGGCCGCTGGGCAGCGTCCACACCCCCCGGTGCACCACGCCGAAGCAGCCGGAGCCCAGCAGCTCCCCTCTGCACACAGCCCCCTCTGGGATCAGACACTTGAGTCCTGCTTCGGCCTCGGGGAGGCGGACTGGGCTGTCAGCCGCTGGGGTGGTCTCCTTGTGCTCAGGGTTAAAGCCCCCAAGGATCTGAAACGAGGAGGATCGGACAGCGGGTGTGCTCAAGCCTGCCCACCTCCCCTTGCTGCTCAGCCCACCCGATTCCCAGGCATAAATTGGCCCTGTAAGCCTCCTCCCACGCCCACCACGACCAGCACACACCTTGTAGACCCAGTTCTTGGACTTCAGCCCTGAGCGGTGCCTCTTGAGAGCTTCAGCCAATCTGCGCTGGGCTGAGAGAGGCCGGCATCAGAGGGCTACGGAAGGGGCAGGGCACGGGGAGATTGACAGCTCAGAGGGCGGGAGGGGCCCAGGGCCTAGGTGCAGGGGTCCCTTACCAGGCCGGCCCATGCCAATGCCATCCAGATCCTCGGGCCTTACGAAGTCGAAGTGCTCTGGGCGAGTGACATTAAGTTCCTCCAGGATGGGCCTGTAGAACTGGGCCAGTTGGATGTCCCGGAGCAGCCGCAGCAGCCAGGGGGAGCCGGCATCGGGCAGCATGTCCGCAGGAGGAGCCCTGGGGATGGAGGCACCTTCCTTTACTTGTCTAAGCCCACGGCAGGCACCCAGAATGCACGCTCACCCTCAAGTAAGAAACACAGGTACAGAGGGAGGGACGCGCCCCAGACAGCCAGGCACCCTGCCACTCACACATACGGTCTCCGGGCAGAACTTGTCCCTCCCCAAGGCCTCTAGGTACCCCACAGCGCTCACCTCAGACAAACATGCCCACCTGCCACCTGAGATTGTAGTCTACAGCCTGCTCACGGGACAGACTGCATGAATGCTGAGACACTGTGGCACGCTGCCCCTGGACAGCCACACACACTGCCCCTTTAGACCCGAGCTACACCACTGTACCCCACGTACACCCAAGACACCTCCTTCCCCACACGTGACATATCTTTGATGCCACACTGACCACACCATCCTGCATACGTGTAGATAGACACACACACAGACACACATCCTCTCACATCTGGCACGTTCCGGCATGCTATCTCAAAGTTCCGGTTAGTAAAATGGTGACGTCTTATCTCTGGTGCCATCTTAAGCCCCAGGCACCGTCTTAGGCTCTGGCCCCCATCACCATCTTGCATAGTAAGCATGGGTCCTAAGCCCAGACTGACTTGCTAAGAGTCAGGTAACCAGATGGCCCAACCACAAGCGTCAGCTCCACCCCCACCCTAACGGGATTTGCCGTTCCCACTTCCCTACCCTCCGTGAGTATAACAGGACCTGCTTCCCTCACACGTGTCTGTCTGTCTGTCTGTCTCTCCTCTCCCTCACCCAACAATAAACCTTTCCCTTAAGTCCAGTGTTTGGTGTGTTTTGTGGTGGCCTCACAGTGCCCACACACCCTCTCACCTACCAGGGTACTTGAAAGAGTTGGGCGGGTGCAGAGGCTTAAACCGCCACCTGCAATGCTGGTATCCCATCTTGGGACACAGGTTCGAGTCCCCATGGCTCTGTTTCTTTTTATTTATTTATTCTTTAAGACCTATTTATTTATTTGAAAGGTAGAGTTATAAAGAGGGAGGGAGGGAGGGAGGGAGGGAGGGAGGTCTTCCACCCACTGGTTCCCTCCCTAAATGACCACAACAGCTGAAGCTGGGCCAATCTGAAGTCAGGAGTTTCTTCTGGGTCTCCCATGTGGGTGCAGGGGCCCAAGGACTTGGGCCATCTTCTACTGCTATCCCAGGCCATAGCAGAGAGCTGAACTGGAAGTGGAGCAGCCAGGACTGGAACAGGCACCCATCTGGTACCTGCTATGCCACAGTGCTGGCCTCCCCGCCCCCCCCCCCCCAGCTCTATTTCTGATCCAGCTTCCTGCCAATGCACCTGGAGAGTCAGTGCAAGAAGGCCCTAGTGTTTGGGCCTCTGCACCCATGTGGGAGACCTGGATGGAGTTTCAGGCTCCTGCCGCCAGCCCCAGGCCAGCCCCAGGCCAGCCCCAGGCCAGCCCCAGCTACTGTAGCATTTGGAGAGTGAACCAGCAGCTGAAAGATCTTTCTCTTTCTCTTTCAAATAAACTAGGTCTTTTGTAAAAATAAATAAATAAATAAATAAATAAAATTTGTGGGAAAACGGAATGAAAAGACAACTTTGTTTTGGTGCAAAAATTTCAAAAACCATGCCTAATTTTCTCCTAATGTAAATTTTCCATGAACTTTGTTGAAATATCCTTATTTGAAATATTCAGAGACACTGGAGATACCTAGATCCACAGCCCCACCTTGGCCACATGAATACACACAGCACACAAGGGCAGCATCCACACGCGTCTGAGCCACGCAGGTACACTCACCCCAGAGAGGCCCAGGGTCGCCGCCTCCCAGGAATCCACTCAGGCATTTGTTAAATGCCGGCGCTGCCAGCTAAGCTAGGGACTGCCTAATAGAGCCCATACAGAGGCGGCCAGGGGCCTGCGGGAACTCCACGCCCACCTGGGCGCCCCTCCAGGCACCGAGCCCACCGGCACACCTGACTCACTCAGTCTACCTTGGCTTCCAGACAACTCCACCAACCCGCGTTAAACATGGCTCTAGGGGCCGCGGGCCCGGAGACCGGCACACTCACTCTCCCCTACACACACCTGGCCCTCTCCTCCCGCCCCCAAATTCAAGTAAGCGAGGAGAAAGCAGAGGTGGACTCGGAATGTGGGGAAGGAGAAAGCCAGAACCCCGGACCCCCGACGCGGCAGGTAGGATAGGAACAGGAACCTGAATGAGCAGGGAGACCGGAAGAAACCTGGCCCCGGAGGGAAGGCCCGCACCCCGCACCCCGCGGCAGCTGCCCCGCCCGCCGGCCCCAGCCCGGGGCGCACCTGCGGGGGCCCCTGACCCTCACCTGCCGAAGGCGGAAGCAGCGGCTGCGGAACCGCCCAGGCTGCCAGGGTTAAATCATGAAGGGCGGGATCGGAGGCGTGGAGGGCGGGCCCCTGCCGTGGCCCGCAGCGGGCCGGGCCGCACCCCAGTTCCCTGGAAGAAGCGAGGGCGGGCGCCCGGCGGCCCCTGCCTTCTCCAGGCCGGGCGAACCCCGCACCCCACACCCGCTTTTCAGCTTTTCCCAGAAGTGGCTTCTGGCGTCCTGGCCCACTCCTGAAATCCCTAATTCTCTCCACCAGGACCCCACCCTCAGGAAAGCCAGGGTAGGGCCCCGGGGTGGGGTTGGGGGTTTGCAGTAGAGCCAGCGCCCAGAGATGCTGATGTCTGTACAGGAAGGCAGCCCCGGGCCCAGAGAACCTCAAATGGAACTACTACCACTGCATGCCTCAGGGGACCCCTCTGCCCCTCAGACTTCTGGCTGCCTCCTGGCCCCAGCAGCTGCTGCCCCCCCCCCCCCCCGGGCCTCTTGGAGGGAAAAGCTCTCCCCTCTTGGTAAACACACACAAGAATGTTCCAGCATTGATAGGAAAATCTTCATAATGCAGTTCTGTTACATTGTTTTCTTGCCAACTCTCTTGCCACTGGCTCAACACGCTGTAATTGCGCGCTCCACATCTGCCCCGGGTGACACTGTGCGCGCCAAGGGTGGTGACTGCTGCCTCGGGTTCTACCCACTGAGGACAGGGTCGGCTCAGGATAGACACGGTGCTGGCTGTGAGGACGTCTGCTCGGGCAGGTTTTGGGATGGTGGTTAAGACCTGGTTGGGATGCACACATCCCATACCGAATGTCTCAGTTTTAGTCTCTGCTCTGCTTCTGATTCCAGCTTCCTGCTAATGCGCACCCTGGGAGGCAGCAGGGATGGCTCAAGTACCTGAGTCCCTGCCACTCACCTGGCCGATCTGGACAGAGCTGCAGGCCGCTGGCCTAGGCCTGGCCCAGCCCTGGCTGTTGCAGGCTTTTGCAGGCTTTTGCAGAGTGAAGCAGCAGATAAGATCTCTCTCTCTCTCTCTCTCTCTCTCTGCCTTTCAAATAAACAACAATAAATAATTTTTAAAAGAAGACTGCTGGGGGCCGGTGCCGTGGCTCACTTGGTTAACCCTCTGCCTGCAGTGCCAGCATCCCATATGGGCGCCAGGTTCTAGTCCCGGTTGCTCCTCTTCCAGTCCAGCTCTCTGCTGTGGCCCAGGAGTGCAGTGGAGGATGGCCCAAGTGCTTGGGCCCCTGCACCTGCATGGGAGACAAGGACGAAGCACCTGGCTTCGGATCGGAGCAACGCCAGGCTTAGTGGCCATTTGGGGGGTGAACCAATGGAAGGAAGACCTTTCTCTCTGTCTCTCTCACTGTCTATAACTCTACCTGTCAAATAAGTAAAAAAAAAAGACTGCTGAGTCTAATGGTCATTCCTTTGTAGATGATCTGCCTTTAAGCTCTGCTTTTTTTTTTTTTTTTCTTTTTTTGACAGGGAGAGTGGACAGTGAGAGAGAGAGACATTGGTTCACCCTCCAATGGCCGCCTCGGCCGGCGTGCTGTGGCCGGCGCACCGCGCTGATCCGATGGCAGGAGCCAGGTGCTTCTCCTGGTCTCCCATGGGATGTAGGGCCCAAGCACTCGGGCCATCCTCCACTGCACTCCCGGGCCACAGCAGAGAGCTGGCCTGGAAGAGGGGCAACCGGGACAGAATCCGGCGCCCCGACTGGGACTAGAACCCGGTGTGCCGGCGCCACAAGGTGGAGGATTAGCCTATTGAGCCGCGGCGCCGGCCTTTTTTTTTTTTTTTTTTTTTTTAAGATTTATTTATTTTTTTGAAAGGCAGAGTTTCAGAGAGACAAGAGAGAGAGAGAGAAAGTCTTCCATCTGCTAGTTCACTCCCAAGATGGCTGCAACAGCCAGAGCTGTGCTGATCTGAAGCCAGCAGTTGAGAGCCAGGAGCTTCTTCCAGGTCTCCCACGTGGGTGCAGGGGCCCAAGGACTTGGGCCATCTTCCACTGCTTTCCCAGGCCACAGCAGGGAGCTGGATTGGAAGTGGGCAGCCAGGACACGAACTAGAGCCCATATGGGAATACCTGCACTGCAGGCGGTGGCTTTACCCGCTACGCCACAGCGCCTGCCCAGCGTCGGCCCCATACCCTGCTTTAAGATGATTATTGGTGTTTTGTGATTTTGTTACAACTATCTGCATACAGATTCCTTCCGTTTTTTTTGGTTCAGTGTGTTCTGTTCCTGGTATCTAAATTCACAACTTCCGTCAGCTTTAAATTTGTTCAGTCAGCTTCTCTCTATTCTCCTTCTTCTGTTCTTGCCTTGTGGACTCCGATCAGAAGTGTGCGAGGCCCTTTCACTTTGTCTTCCATGTCTTCCAGCTTCTCTCCATGTCTTCCCTTCTCTGTGTGTCGGCGCTACCGTCCAGGTCATCCCTGCAGATCTGTCTTCCAGCTCCCCAGTTCTCCCCTGGGTGGTCCAGTGTGCTGGTGAAGCCATTCACTGAAGTGTTTTTGTTTTGTGTTTTCTTGTTGGATGAACATTACAGAGATTTCTAGGCTGATAACTTTTGTATTCACTGACAGGCACACACTTAGCCGCACAGCTCAATGAATTGCAACAAAAGCGTACATCCTTTAAGGCAGGTAGATCCGGAACATTCACATGATCTCAGAAAGTTCCTTCGGCCCCATTTGCAGTCGGTTGTATCTCCCAGAGGCAACTATAATTCTGGTTTTTAAAAAAAGATGTATTTCTTTGCAAGAAAGAATGACGTAGAGAGGTAGAGACAGAGGTCTTGCACCTGCTGGTTCGATGCCCACATGGCCAGGATGAAGACAGGAGGCTGGGTCTCCCGTGTGGGTGGCAGGGGCCCACATACTTGGATTGAAGTGGGGCAGCTGGGACTGGAGCCCATGCAGCAGGCAGCTGAACCCACTGTGCCACGAAGCCAGCCCCTATAATTCTGAGTTCTAAAACCCTCAGACCATTTTTCTCTTTTCTTGACCTTCTTGTAAATGGATTCAAGTAATTCTTATTACTTTTTCAGTTTCTTTCACTCAACATAATGCTTTAAGAATTTTTTTGAAAGGTAAAGTGATGGGGGAGAGAGAGAGAGAGAGAGAGAGAGAGAGAGAGAGAGAGAACGAGCTCTTCCTTCTACTAGTTCACTCCCCAAATGGCCACAACAGTTGGGGCTGGGCCAGGCTGAAGCCAGGAGTCAGGAGCTACTCCTGTGTCTCGACCTGGCTGCAGGGCCCATGTACTTGGGCATCTTTTCCTGCTTTCCCTAGGCCTTTAGCAGGGAGCTGGGTCAGAAGTGGAGCAGCCAGGACATGAATGGGTGCCCATATGGGATGTAAGCATCAAAGGTGGCAGCTTAGCCTGCTGTGCCACAGTGCCAGCCCCAAGACTTTTTTATAGCAGGTATGTAGTTACATTTCATTGTGTTTTTAGCTTACATTAATTAAATTACTTAGTGATTGATGATATCGAGTATCTTTCCATGTGCGTATTTACCATCCACATCTTTTTTTTGTGAACTGTTTTATTCTTTTGACTGCTTTTCTTTCTTTTTATTTATTTATTTTATTAAAGACAGAGTTACAGAGAGAGGGGGGGAGAGAGAGAGAGAGAGAGAGAGAGAGAGAGGTCTTCCATCAGCTAATTCACTCAGCTGGAACTGAGCGGATCTGAAACCAGCAGACAGGAGCATCTTCTGGGTCTCCCACGTGGGTGCTAGGGCCCAAGCACTCAGGCCATCTTCTGCTGCTTTCCCAGGTGTACTACCAGGGAGCTGGACTGGACTAGAACACTACATCACAGCGCTTGCCCCTTGATTGATTTTCTTTTTTAATTTTTGTTATAAAAGACTTATTTATTTATTTGAAAGTCAGAGTTACACAGATAGAGAGGTCTTCCATCTGCTGGTTCACTCCCCAATTGACCACAACAGCTGGAGCTGGGCCAAAGCCAGGAGCTTCTTCAAGGTCTCCCACATGGGTGCAGGGGACCAAGGACTTGGGCCATCTTCCACTGCTTTCCCAGGCCACAGCAGAGAGCTGGATTGGAAGTGGAGCAGCTGGGACTCAAACCCGTGCCCATATGTGATGCCAGCAGCATAGCGCTCACCCCTAACTATTACATTTTTCAGTTCATATTTTCAACCAAGGATATTTTTGGTCCTTTCCTCAAATTTTCCTTGTCATTTTTTTTATAGTCTCCTGTTGCTTTCTGGTTTTTTTTCTACATTTTTTGTTAAATATTTCATTCATAGTTTTATTTTGCTTTTTAGATTCCAATTTGTAGTATCCTTACAGACCTAAATCTAAATCATTCACGGTGCATTATTCCCTGGGTGTCTAGTGGCCTGTGATTGTGAGATTGTATTTTATTGATCTCAATTTTTAAGGCTCCCAAAGGCCTACATTTGAGATATTTTGCTCCAGAGCAAAAATGTCAGCTGTTTCTGCCCGGAGCCAGAGGTTGTCACAACCTGAGCCGGCCTTGGCGTCGTTCAGGACTTCCGGGTTAGTGCAGGAACCTCCAGGTAGCCTCTGCTCCTTGCGATGGGCTCATAGTTGCCTGCAATACCAGCACCGGCAGAAGCACAGGTTCTCAGCGCACGCGTGGCGAATGAATGAAAAGCAGTAGCTCTCACAACAGGAAGAAGTAAGAGGGCTGTGGGGATGCGGAGAAACGAGGGAATATTGTTCCTGGACTGAACAGAACCATGAGGAGGGAAGAATTCATGAAAGAGCTAGCGTCTGAGCTCGCCCTGAGTGACAAGGCAGTCCAGGACCGGGGTTTATCTCAGGGGCTGAGGCCCGCAACCCACACCAGAGCACCTGGGTTCTGTTCCCAGCTCTGGCTCCTAACTCCAGCTTTTTTTTTTTTTTTTTTTTTTTTTTTTTGACAGGCAGAGTGGACAGTGAGAGAGAGAGAGAGAGAGAGAGAAAGGTCTTCCTTTTCTGTTGGTTCACCCTCCAATGGCCACCACGGCCGGCGCGCTGCAGCCAGCGCACCGCGCTGATCCGAAGGCAGGAGCCAGGTACTTCTCCTGGTCTCCCATGGGGTGCAGGACCCAAGCACCTGGGCCATCCTCCACTGCACTCCCTGGCCACAGCAGAGAGCTGGCCTGGAAGAGGGGCAACCGGGACAGAATCCAGTGCCCCGACCGGGACTAGAACCCGGTGTGCCGGCGCCGCTAGGTGGAGGATTAGCCTAGTGAGCCACGGCGCCGGCCTAACTCCAGCTTCTTGCTGATGCAGATCTTGGGGGACAGCCTGATCTTTAAGTAGTTGAGTCCGTTGCCACCCATGTGGGAGACCTGGCCTGTGATCCTGGCCCAGCCCTGGCCCAACCTTAGCCACTGCAGATATCTGGGGAGCTCTGTCTGTCTTTCTGTGTCTCTCTGCCTCTCAGATAAAATAACAGGGGGGCTGGCATTGTGGCCTAGCAGGTTAAGCCACTGCTTGTGATGCCAGCATCCCACATCACAGTGCTGGTTTGCATCCCGGCTGCTCCGCTTCTGGCTAATGTGCCTGGGAAGGCCGCAGAGGATGGTCCAAATACTTGGGCCCCTGCCACCCACAGGAGAGTCCAGGATGGTGCTCCTGGCTCCACCCTGCCTCAGACCTGGCTGTGATGGCCACCTGGGGAGTGAACCAGCAGATGGAACATCTCTCTCTCTCTCTCTCTCTCTCCCTCTCTTCCTATTGCTCTTTCAAATAAATAAATATTTAAAAACAATAATTTTTAAAAGATAAGGAGGGAGCCGGCGCCGTGGCTCAATAGGCTAATCCTCCACCTTGCGGCGCCGGCACACCGGGTTCTAGTCCCGGTTGGGGCGCCGGATTCTGTCCCGGTCGCCCCTCTTCCAGGCCAGCTCTCTGCTATGGCCAGGGAGTGCAGTGGAGGATGGCCCAGGTGCTTGGGCCCTGCACCCCATGGGAGACCAGGAAAAGCACCTGGCTCCTGGCTCCTGCCAGGATCAGCGCGGTGCGCCGGCTGCAGCGGCGGCCATTGGAGGGTGAACCAACGGCAAAGGAAGACCTTTCTCTCTCTGTCTCTCTCTCACTGTCCACTCTGCCTGTCAAAAAAAAAAAAAAAAAAAAAAAAGAAAAAAAAAAAAGATAAGGAGGGGTGGAGGGGTGGTGTGCAGCAGGTTAAACTGCCCCTTGACACATCCACATCCCATCTAGCTGCTCCGCTTCTGATCCAGCTTCCTGCTTGTGCACCTGGGAAGGCAGAGGATGATGGCTCAAGTGCTTGGGGCCCTGCACCCACGTGGAAGACCTCGAGGAAGCTCCTAGCAACTGGCTTTGGCCTGGCCCAGCCCTGGCTATTGTGGCCATTTGTGGAGTGAGTCAGTGGATGGAAGATCTCTCTCCCTCTCTTTGTCTCTCCTTCTCTCTGTAACTCTACCTCTCAAATAAATAAATTTTACAAAACAAAAACAGATGAAGAAACAGGTACAGGTACAGAGAGGTTAATTATCTCGCCCAGGATCCAGGGGGAGAAAAAGACAGGGTCTAAAATCAGTCAGCCCACTTTTTTTTTTTTTTTTTTTTTTTTTTTACAGGCAGAGTTAGACAGTGTGAGAGAGAGACAGAGAGTTATAGACAGTGAGAGAGACAGAGAGAAAGGTCTTCCTTCTGTTGGTTCACTCACCTAATGGTTGCTACAGCTGGCGCTGTGCTGGTCTGAAGCCAGGAGCCAGGTGCTTCCTCCTGGTCTCCCATGAGGGTGCAGGGATGTGCCTGCCTGCAGCACAATGAACGGGGTTTCCTGAAACAGCAAGTGGGAATGCGGGGACAAGGACACAAAGAATGGAGCCAAGACAAATCCTGATCAAGGCTGTTTATTCAACAAGTCCAGTAGTATTTAAACATGACCAGTTGTATACAGAAGATTTACATATCCAAAAGACTTTTGGGGTTACAAAGGGTCTTCCACTTAACAGATCGCAAAATGTTATCAATCATTGATTACAAGGGTATAATAAAACACCTAGGTGATAAATGCAGGTTTCAGGTGTGACTGATTATCTACATCATCTCTTGTGAGAAGTCTAACAGTGAGATAAGGAAGGTCCTGCCTCTTCCTGGAACCTCCTTAGCCTTTTGTCTGTGCTGTAATAAGATATAGGAGGCTGTTCTTCATTTTTTTTTTTTAACAGGCAGAGTGGACAGTGAGAGAGAGACAGAGAGAAAGGTCTTCCTTTGCCATTGATTCACCCTCCAATGGCCGCCGTGGCTGGCGTGCTGCGGCCAGCGCATCGTGCTGATCTGAAGGCAGGAGCCAGGTGCTTCTCCTGGTCTCCCATGGGAGACCATGGGGTGCAGGGCCCATGGGATGCAGGGCCCAAGCACTTGGGCCATCCTCCACTGCACTCCCTGGCCACAGCAGAGAGCTGGCCTGGAAGAGGGGCAACCGGGACAGAATCCGTCGCCCCGACCCGGACTAGAACCCGGTGTGCCGGCGCCACAGGCGGAGGATTACCTATTGAGCCGCGGTGCTGGCCCATCCATATGTTTAAGTGTAAAGAAAAAGGGAGACTGCCTGCGGCTGCCCACACAAGGACCCAAGCACTTGGGCCATCCTCCACTGCCCTCCTGGGCCACAGCAGAGAGCTGGACTGGAAGAGGAGCAACCAGGACTAGTACCCAGCACCCCATCCGGGACTAGAACCTGGGGTGCTGGCACCACAGGCAGAGAATTAGCCAAGTGAGCCATGGCGCTGGCCATCTTTTTTTTTTTTTTTTTAATATGTATTTATTTATTTGACAGGCAGAGTTACAGAGATACAGAGGCAGAAGGGGGGAGGGAGGGAGAGAGAGAGGGAGGGAGAGAGAGAGAGGTCTTCCATCTGCTGGTTCACTCCCCAGATGGCCACACGGCCGGAGCTGCACAGGAGCCAGGAGCTTCTTCCAGGTCTCCCACGCAGGTGCAGGGGCCCAAGGACTTGGGCCATCTTCTACTGCTTTCCCAGGCCACAGCAGAGAGCTGGATCTGAAGTGGAGCAGCCGGGACTAGAACTGGCACCCATATGGGATGCCGGCACTGCAGGTGGCGGCTTTACCCACTATTCCAGAGCACCAGCCCCTCAGCCTATACATTCTTAACCATCATGTGATGCTGGACAGAAGACGCAAGCTGTGTGGAGTTTTAGGAGGGCCAGTGTGGTCCCTGAGGGCCCACCTGGGAGGGCCACAGGCAGCACAGAGGCCCTCCGGGAATGGAGGGACTGTGGGCAGGTGTTAGGTGCAGGGGATGCAGCTGTTGCTCCAAACCCCCACGTCTCCTATTGGGAGTGCCTGGGTTAAGGCCCTGCTGTTCCATGCTTCTGATCCAGGTTCCTGCCTGGAAGGCAGCAGATTATGGTCAAGATATTTGAGTTCCTGCCACCCACGTGGGAGATCTGGGTGGAGTTCCAGACTTCTGGCTTTGGCCTGGACAAGCAGATATTTGGGGAGTGAATTAGTGGATAGGAGCTCCCTCTCTTTCTCTCTGCCTCCCCCCTCTCCCTCTACCTCAGATAAATGAATCAATCTTTACAAAATATTTATTTTATTTGAAAGGCAGAGTTATAGAGATGAGACACACACACACATACACACACAGAGAAATCTTCCACCTGCTGGTTTATTCCCCAGATGGCCACAATGGCAGGGGCTGGTTCAGGCCAAAGCCAGGAGCCTGGAGCTCTCTGGGTCTCCCACTTCTGCTCTCCCAGGTGCATTAGCAGGGAGCTGGACTGGAAGTGGAGTAACTGGGATGGGATCTAGAGCTCTGATGTGAGATGTGGCGTTGCAAGCAGTAACTTAACCATCGCACCACAACGCCGGCCCCTCTCATCCTGTCTTGTGCAGTCATGCTGCCTAGCACCTGGTAACTATGCCCTAAGTAATTGTCAAGTGAATGAATGAAGGAGTTGTTTGACCTTGGACAAATTGTACATTTTTTTCTTTTTTAGGAAAATGAGGCCAGCATGTGGCACGGCAGGTTCAGCCTCCACCTGTGAAGCCAGCATGTGATGTGAGTGCTGGTTCCAGTCCTGGCTGCTCCACTTCTGATCCAATTCCCTGCTAATGCACCTAGGAAAGCGGCAGAAGATGGCCCAGGTGCTTGGGCCAATGCCATCCACGTGGGAGACCAGGATGAAGTTCCTGGGTCCTGGCTTCAGCCTGGCCCAGTGACAATGGTTGCCGATATTCGGGGAGTGACCCAGCAGATGGAAGATTCCCCTCTCCCTTCCTCTGTAACTCGACCTTTCAAACAAACAAAATCTTTTTCTTAAAAAAATTATTTATGAGGCAGAGATAAATACAGACAAATGGAGCTTCTATCCATGGCTCCCTCCTCAAATGCCTGTAATGGCCAGGGCTGGGCTAAAGCTGGGAGCTGGGAACACACTCCAGGTTTCCTGTGTTGGGGGCAGGGACCCACATATTGAAGCCATTGCCTGCGGCCTCCACCTCCCAGGGTGTTCATTAGCAGGAGGCTGGAATGGGGAATGGTGCTGGGCTCAACCTCGGGCACTGCAATGTGAGTGTGGGCACCACACCAGTGTCTTCACCACCTGTCAAAGCCAACTCCAAGTTCCTGGTCTCCTGTGATCGCTGGGTCTCATTGTGTGTATGTAAAACGAAGGGATTGGACTAGAATGTATAACACTAGATGGAAGGTCCTCTTCCTCTTGTGAAAGGGGTAGGGATTCCTCTCCCCTCCCTGGGGCCCCAGGAGCACCCCTAGAACTCTGCTTCCTTTTATAAATGTTTATTTATTTTCATCTATTTGAAAGGCAGAGAGAGAGGGAGAGGAAGAGGAAGGGAGAGGGGGAGAGAGAGAGAAAGGAGAGAGGGAGACATCTTCCATCCGCTGGTTCACTCCCCAAATGCCTACAACATGCAGGGCTGGGCCAGGCTGAAGGCGGGAGCCAGGAGCTCCACCTGGTCTCCCACGTGGCGGGGTGGGGGGGCAGTGGGGGTAGCACATCTTCTGTTGCCTCCCAAGATGCCGGACCGGGAGATGCAAGCGTCCCAAGCAACAGCTTAATCACTGTCCCCCGAATGCCTGCCCAGAGCAGCGGCTCTAAGCCTCTCTTCAGGTTACAGGAACCAAGGCCCCAGGTCGCCACTGGTTCCAGAACATCTCCAGGTGGGGCTCATGCAGCCTCCAATGCACCCTGGAGCTGCCGGCGACCTAGTTTGAAAATCACGGGGCTAGGTGAGAACCGGGGGTCCTCTCTGACCCAGGGGCTTGGGCTGGGACTTGGCCCAGGCGACAGATCTCACTTTTCACGTCCCATCTCCCATCCCTAAACCAAAACCCCCTGAATGCGAAGGAACCACACACTACCGGCATTTTGCACAGGATCACTCTTTGCCGGCGCACAGTGGGGCGCTGAGGTGCATGCTTGGTCTCTACCCATTAGGTGCCAGTGGCACAGCCCCTGCGCCCAGCTGAACCCATCAGAACTGTCCCCATCCCCTGCAGTGCAACATCACCCCTGTTGAGAACCAGGGGCTTCGAGAGGCCGCTGTCGCTGTCGCTGTGTCCCCCTGCCCTCGCTGGCCGCAGACAGACGGGAGATGACGGAGGGGGTGGAGCAGCAGGTTTAGTTGGGCCCAGCGGGAGGAAGGCCCAGGCTTCTCGCTGGGACACAATGGAGGGAGCGCATGCCAGCGGCCTCACTGATGTGGTCTGGCTGCAGGGGGAGGGAGTTTTCCAGAACGCTCGTTCCCAGATCCCCAGTCAGTCACAAGAGGGCCCAGAGACGCTTCTGGGGCGGCCAGCCCCCGCTTTCCGGGAACAGAGCGAGGGCTGTGGGAGGGGTGGTGGTGGCGTGCAGGGGATTCTTTCCTTCTGTAGATAATTTCCTGGCAGGGTTGGCTGCCCTGTCTGATTGGTGGAGGGCCAGGGGGGGATGGAACTTTCCAGCTGCGGGTGTCTGGGTTCCTGGAGGCCATCTGATGCCGGGATGGTGGGGACATCTAGATTTTGGGGTCAGGAAGGCTGGGACCAGGGAGGGCTGCTGGTCGAGGTGTGGGGTATGCCCCTCTTAGAGGCAGCTGTCAGCATCTCACCAGTCACCTGCCGGCTCGGAGGTGTCGGGACCTGAGGGCAGAGGATGGGGGAGGGGCAGTGAGGAGGATGGGCGATGGGAGGCAGTGGGCAGTGTAGGAGGCCAGGAGGCCGTCTCCCGTCCCCACAACTCACTCCACCAGGAGGCTCAGAACGCCCAGGAGCAGGGCAGCTCCGGAGACGCAGAGGAGCAGAATCCTGGCTTCCCAAAGATCGTGACTTCCTAAAGAGAACCCAGGAGCCCGTCACGGATCCTGGGGACCATGCCCGCTGATGCAGGGGGAGCCCCGGGGCGCAGGGATCTGGGCAGGGTGGGCGGGGCTGGGGAGTAAAGACCTGGAGAGCAGCGCTTTCGGGGCCAACAGGACACCTCGGCACTCCTGCAGGTGGAGCAGTTGTACAGGATGGTGCTGCCCCCTGCAGGAGACAGCGGGCGCAGCACTGGGAAGGGGAGGCCCAGGCCTCTCCCCTTCCAGCTGCCTACCGACTTCCTCCCCAGCAACCGGTCTCTCCTCTGCTACCCGGGAGAGCCCTCTCCCTTTCTACTCACGGCAGGCCGGAGCACAGAGAGCTGCAATGAGATAAGGCAGGGGTGGCCTGGATGAGCCGCCTAGCCGCGCACCCCTTTGCCGCCCAGCCCAGCCGTGGGCATCCGTACCTTCCCTGGTGTACTGGGGGATCAGGGTCTTCTGCAGCCATTGCCAATAGGGTGGGAGTGAAGAGAGAGACCTTTTGATCTCTGAGGAGGCAGAGAGCAGCGATATTGCCCTGGGCCTCAACCCTGCCAGCTCCCAGCCCCTCCTCCCTGCCCAAGCCCCCCTCCTCTACCTCTCCAGCCCCAGCCCCCCTTCCCCTCCTGGGTTTCAGCCCAAGCCCCTTGACCTCACCGATGACCCTGAGGACTCTGTGAGTCTTCTCTGTGACCTTGTTCATGGTCACCTCATCTGTGGAGGTGGGCAAGGGCCAGTGACTCCCTCACTGGCACTGGGGGGGTTCTGGAGCCCCTCCTACTTCCCTGGGATCGCAGAGGGAGAGGCTGGGGTAGCCAGAGAGGGCTGAGAGGCACAGCTGAGAAGCCACATGCTACCCGCCTTGGGTTGGGGCTGACTGTTGCTGGCTCTGGGGTCAGGCCTTACCCAGGGCAAAGGCGGAGAAATCTGGGGAGGCCCATTCCTTCCACTGGGCCTCCATCTGGCTGCAGAGCCGTGCCAGGCGGCCTGACAAGTCTCTGTCCGGGAGGCGGCAGAAGATACAGGCCTGGGTGGCAGCCAGGAATACCCCAGCTAGTGCCAGGCTCCTCATGACGCCTGCCGGGTGGGGGGTGGGGGCAGGCACCCCTGGGCTGGGAAGGCCTCAGAATGCAGGGTTCCAGCCCTTCGCCTGGAGTGTTTCAGCACACTTGCTGGTTCTAGAATGTTCCAGAGCAATGCTAGTGCTCCATCCTTGGCTGGCATAAAGCTGGGTACAAGGAACTGCAATCCAGAAGACATGGAGATGGCCAGAGACAGAAGTGGGGAGCCAGAGCCTCAGCCTGGCTTCAGCAGTCTTCACAAAGCAATTTTATTTATTGTTCTTTGAAATCAAGGCCGGTGATAAATCACGAGTGACTTCTCCAGCAAAGCTGTGCATGTGTATCCCATCCGTCCACAAGGACCCCCAAGCCCCATATCCTCCCCCACTCTCCCTCCCTGCCCTGGGCAGCCTTGGGCCTTCCCCAGCTATCTCCTAGCAACAGGCTCATGGTTGCCTCAGCAACCAGGAGTTCCACACAGGCCTCAGAGGCCCAGCGAGCCCAGAGACTTCTCCTAGCTCTCACCAGGAAGATCCCAGTGACTCAAACCCCAGCAGGCCCCTCCTGCCTACGTGGGGATGTGGGCACATAAACACACACACACAAACACACACCCTATGATTAAACCACGGAGTCGCCGTCTACTCACAGACACACCTGTGCCCCTGCAGTGGCTGGGCAACCCTGGCAGGCCTGGACCTGCAGAGACCACAGGTGGGTCGGGCCATCACACAGACCAGAATCAGCTGCCAGGTACCCACACGCCAGACACGCACTGGCTGACACGAACACACACGGAGGCAGGCTAGGACACCGCCCTCTTCCCCCGGCCGGCCCCACCATCAATGTGGGATCCTTGGAAACAGAATTCCAGAGGGGGCTCCAGCCCCAGCGCTAATGGGGCTTCTCCTAGCTCCCTTCCGCCAGTGAGGGTGGGGCATGCCCTTCCTGCCGCCCTCAGTAGGCAGACTGGGATACAGCAAAGAACCTCCCTTCCCACATTCCAGAATGTTCTGGCCTCTCATTGGTCAGATCAGGCCTACCTGGCCCCAGGAGGAGAAGCCACGGTCCAGGGGACCACGTTAGGGCCATCCCAAGTGCCACCTTATGCCTCAGCCCTAAGCTTCCTGCAGGGAGCCCTAGGCCTCGCCTTGGCAGATCCAGGAGTACTGAGCTCCACCCAGGAGACGCTGGGAGTCCCCAGGCCTCAGGCGAGAAGAAGCCAAGAGAGTGCTCCCAAGATCAGCATTGGCCCATAGCCTCGGTGCTCCCTGCGAATGCTCCGTGGGCGCGATTCCCGCCCACATCAGGTGCAGCGGGACCCCGACTCTCCCAGCTCCCGAGGTGCAGGAGCCCCGTTACCTCCTTGGCCGCCCCGTTCCCTCCCTTCCCACGATCAAGCTGATGGCAGCATCTTCAGTGCCGGACAAAGCGCAGGGACCGCGAGTTCAGCAGGTCCTCGGGGTCAGGGAAGACGGAGTCGAGGCGGAAGCTGTGCTCCAGGGCCACCCGCAGCACCTCCTCCAGGAAGCTCGGCGTGCCCACCACCTCCCGCCGCTCTCCCGGCCCCCCAGTCCACAGCGGCTGTAGCCCCAGTCTCCCATACTCCGCTTCGGGGAGCTCCGCAGGGCGGGGGGCCCACTCCAGACGGAAATGAGGGCCCCCCTCTGCCCTGTCCCCAGCAGCCACGCCAAATCGGGCCCGCAAGGCCCCCAGACACTCGGGGTCAGTGCAGAAGAGGTTGGCTCGGAAGGTGTCCACCTGGACGGAGCTCAGCTCGTAGTGGTGCGGGCCCCTGCGGGCCGAGAAGTGCACCAGGCGCGGGCTGACGTCCACGTCTGCGTGGAGCAGGGCGGCTGTGGGCGCAGCGGTCCCCCGAGAGGCCTCCAGCTCCCGCAGGGCATCCAAGAGGGGCCGGATCTGGTAGAAGTCGGCTTCTGCCCTGAGAAGAGCTGTCTCTCCGTAGCCACGGGGCAGGTCCAGGCGGCCCAGGCGCAGGAAGTTGAGGATGTGTCGGAAGGCCTTGCCGTCCCTGTCGATGAAGTAGTGGCCCCCTCCTTGGGGGCTGAGGCTGGCGGGCATGGGCGTGTCCGCCCTAAACATGGCCCCCAGCATGGAGTCTGGGAAGCGGGTCAGGGTCTCCAGGGTGGTGGAGTATAGCGTTCCCCCCACATTCAGGGTCACAGGGCCCCCAAAGGAGGGGGGCGGGGAGGGCACAGGAGGAGGGGAAATTTTGGGGGTACAGGAGGCACCGAAGGAGAAGGAAAGATCGAATTCCCTGGGTGTGTGCAGAATTGGGTGGTGAGGTTCAGGCTAGGTTGGAGGCCCGGGAGGCAAGGCAAGGAGTTCACCCCGGCTACCTTGTGTGAGATGGGGTGGGGGCCTGAGGGAGGGCTGGCTTCAGGCACAGAGATTCCTGAAAGGCTGGGAGAGCAGCTAACAGCAGAGAGCAGTCAGAGAGGGGAAGGAGTTCTCAGTGCAGGCTTATCCGGTTTTGGGAGATATGCCGACAATGGGTTTCAGGAATCCCACTCAGCAGGTGACAGTGGCGAGCTCAGGGCCAACTCTTCGGAGGGTTCAGCTTCCGAGTTCCTGGGCAGATCAATGTCGCCGTAGACGAGTCGACGCAGGGCCCCGGGGCCGGTCGGTCGAAGGCCTGGCTTGGCTCAGGGCACGGGTCCCAGGGGATGGAGGCGGAGGCGCTGATGGGAGCGGATGGCCGAGCCGCCCTATACCGGCTGGGAAGCGACAATCCTCCGTCTGAGCTGGGAGTGTCCGAGGGCGCTGATGGAGGCTGGCGCGAGCCTCAGGACCCGGACGCCGCTGCCTTTCCCGGTTGTCGCCGCGGCCGCCGAGGTCCTCTCCGCCCCCAGGAAGTGGCCTAAGGGCAGCGGCCAGGGCCCTTTAAGAGACGGCCCCGCCCCCGCCCCGCCCCCCGCCCCCGCCCGGCTCGCGCCGCTGGGGTGGAGGCGGGGGCCCAGAGTGGCCGGAGGGACGGGGCGGACGCGCCGGGCGGGCGGCCTCGGGCGGGGGTGGGGTGACTCAGGCGCGTCGCCCCGGATGCGGCCGCGACAGCCCCGCAGGTGTGCTCGGCCTCACGTCTGGAAACCTGGCGGGGGCCGGAGTTCGCCATTCCTGCTCGCTAACACGAGCGAGGCCCGGCCATCCCCCGGGCCAGCGCCCAGTTTCCTCCCAGTGGCTCCCGTGGGGAACTCCCGAGGGGGCGGGTGCTGAGCAGCCGAATTCCGGGGATGCCTCCGGGCCGGGGTGGCTGGAGCCTGCTCTCTCCGTCCCGGCGCCGTGCCAGCTCCCGCTAAGGGAAGGCCGGCCCCCACCCCGCACGGGCGGCCCCTCGCGCCGGGACCGAGAGCCCGGGGCCCCCAGCTGAGGCTGAAGCTGCCCCCTCCCTCCCCGGGGAGGGTCACGAGCTCCCAGCCGACCCCTGCACCCTGCGGCGCCCCGAGGGTGAAGCCCAGGAAGCGAACCACGAAGGCAGAGCAAAGAACTGAGGCTTTAATGGGAAGGGGCTGGCGGTGGGGAGCGGCAGCCAGGGGTGCGCGGCCCGGAAGGCGGGGATCAGAGCGTGTGGAGGTCGTGACTCCGCCGGCTCAGCTTCTCCGGGTCGTCTGACGCCATTAGGGAGAAGTCCCGGAAGATGTCGAGATACGTCTCATCTCCTGGAGGGGATGCGGAAAGGCTGGGGAGGCCGCACAGCCCTGCCCGAGCGCGGAAGGGCGCTGCGGGGCAGCTGGGGCGGGTCGGGTCCGAGCACGCGCTTCCGCCGGCCGTGGGTGGAGGGACCTCGTGCATCCTGCACCCAGCACCCGCGCCTGTGTTTTGTGCCGCGGGCCTGGCACGTCAGATGCACCCATACATATTTGTTGAATAACTGATCGTATTAACCAATGCTGTTGGGTATAAGGGGGGAGGGACAGGTGACCAGGCGGAAGCCCAGGGCTCAGGCATGGGGCGTGGGGTGAGTGGATACTCTACCTGCCTGGCCCTGGGCGGCCTCGGCCTCCCTCATCTTTGCCAAGCGTAGCCTGGAGGAGAGGGAATTAAGGGATGAATGGCGGTCCCCTTGTTCCCCCTTCCCCAACCTTTGAGCTGGGTGTCTCATTCCCGTCTCCCTAGGGTCGGGTCTAGCGTCTCAGAGATGCCCGTCTGCGTGTGGGTCCCTGAGTGCTGGCTGGCTGGCTGAACTCATTCCCAGACCTTGCCAGCACCCCCCTTCCTAATCCTGAGTGCACCCTCTCTCTCGCTGGCCCCGCCCCTTCCCGGGCCCCACCTTTCACGCTCCAGTCTCCGCGCTAGCCCCGCCCCGAATGGATAGTCCAAGCACTAGCCCCGCCCCTCGCGCCGTCTCACAAGGTGACGATGTCAGCGTTGGCTGTTTCCATGGCGATGGTCAGAGGGTCCCTGCCTTCAGAGTCCCGGGCCCCCAGGTCGGCCCCCCGTTTCAGGAACAGGCAGGCAAGCCTGGAAACAATGGCCACGTTCAGAAGGCCCTCCCCTCCCCCGCCCCAGAGCCTTCCTCCCCAGGGTCGTCATCCCTACCCAGTGTGGCCAAGAATGGTAGCGTGGTGCAGGGGCCCTCGGCCCGCACTGTCTGCCTGGTTCACGTTCGCCCCGTTCTGCAGGAGAAACTCACAGGCCAGAAGAGAATTCTGCATCAAGAAGGGGAGGGGACAGGTCGGGGGTGTGGCATCTTTAGAGGTGGGTATGGTAATGGGGGGTTACAGCTGAGTGTCTAACTCATCACAGGCATTTGTTAAATCCAAAGTATAACAAAGAGAGTGCACTAGAGAGAGGTTAGTAACTAGTGTAACTAGTTCAGCCTCTCCTGGATTCCAACTCAGGTTCTCTGCCTCCAATCACACATTCCTAACACCTGATCTAGTTTGCTCATCTCTCCCTACAGCGTGGGGGCTTCAGGGAGCAGGCTGGGGGAGGGGTGAGGGAGACAGGGAGGGCTGCACGGGTCTCACAGCAGCTGTGGCCTGGATCAGTGGCGTCGCATTCTCCTGACCCCCGTTGACCCAGTTGACGTCAGCTCCGTGCGCAAGGGCATCGGCCATGGTGGGGAGGGATGGTGGGTGCCCAGCAGCTCGAAACAGCAGGGCCCCAGGGTGCAGGTTTCCCAGGTCCTCAGACGGGGGCTCTGTTAGGGGGAACGAGCTCTGAGACTGGGAAGAAAACCCTCCCCCCGCACAGCCCCCGATGCTGCAGTGGGGTGGTCGGGATGGTGGAGGCAGATGCCACGCCTGGGTGTGGGCCTGTGGAAGTGGCAGCGTGCATGTGTGCAGGCCCCTGTCGTGACTCACTGCATCCTGTCCAACCACCCAGACTGGTCTGGATGACACAGGTGAGCTGACTGCGCCAGCCAGAGTACTCTGCGGCCAAACTCACGCCCTCCTCCTCCCCTGCAGATCCCAGGCTCCGTCCCTGCCTTTTCTCAGGCTGTTGGCACTGGTTATTTGTCGCCCTTCCTGCCTGCTCCCTGCCCCACACTTTTTTCTTTAAGAACAGAACACTCTCCCTGGTAACCCCTGAAACTGTAGTCTGGTCCCCCCAACGTTCTCAATGGGAAGACCTGGGCCTCGTACCCTGTGCCTCCCTGCAGGGCCTGGCGTGGTGTGGAGCACACAGCAGGTGCTCGATGTTGGCCCATCCCACCCCGTACCTGGCTTGGATCTGAAACTCCCCTGCTGGGGCCTGATGGAAGGCTTTGGAGGTATAGGAGGGTGTCCCCGAGGGGCCCCCCGGCCACTTCTTCGCCCTCGAATCTCAGGGAGCTTGGTCAGGAATTTCTTCTCCACATACTTGGCATGAATCCAGGCCTCCTTCTCCTGCCTGGTGGAGGGGAGAAAGGGACAGGCTCCCTTCTCCCCATCCCAGGTCCTCTCCCTCTTCCCCCCCGGCACCCAGCCCATCCTCACCGGGAGCAGCTGGGCCCTGGCTTCTTCACTGCCATGGCCTCCACGCGGGCCTCATAGATCTGGTTGATGACCACATTTCCCAGCTCGCACATGAGCTTCGAGAGGCAGGGGCAGAGGCACACGCAGGTGGGGGACAGGGGCGGAGGTGAGTGTCTCAGCCCTCGGGGTCCTGCATTCCCAAGTGTCCTCACCCCCAGTCTTCACGGCATCCCAAGCTACCTTCACTAGTTCCGGTTCCCATGAGTCGAGAGTCAGGGAGCGGACTTTGGAGAAATGAACCCCAAGGCTCCTGCAGGGCGAGAGGGGACGGGGTCAGAGCTTCTGTGGGGCCGCGGCCTGGGGAGTCTGCGGCTATGGCTGTGGCTGAAGAGACTCGAGGCGAGGCCTGCATGTAGGGGTGCCGGGCCAGGGCAGGGCAAGGAGGCCCTGGAGCCTTGACCTGGTTCTGGCAGGATTCTGCCTGGTCCCTATCCTTCTTCCGTCTTCCTTGTGTTTCGTTTTAAGGCCCTCATCCACCCCCCTTTCCCCAGTACACTTTGGCCTGGACAGCGCTTGCCATGCCTCCTTCTGAGTGTCCAATAAACTCCTCTGAGTGTCCCCCAACCAGGGCCAGACCAGGATTCCGAGGGACTGGGCCCAACTGTGTCTACCTTGTGCCCCAGCCCCCATTGCTCAGTGACCCGGATGAGAGAGGAAGATGGACAGGACAGGAGAGGAGCCTGTGTGACAGGCTCTGCCTCAGGGGGCAACACTGCAGCCCGAAGGAGCCGGGCTCATGTGTGGGGTCTTGGGGAGTGACCTGTGGATGCCGGAGCACTGAATGCACAGGGTGACACCGAGGTTGATGCTGGCCCATTCTGGGGCTGGCTCTCGGCAGTCGCAGCACTGGGCGTTGCCGTCCACGCTCTGCACCTGGGCTGCCACATGTCCGACTCCCCCAGGCTCCCTCCCCCTGGCCATGCCGCCACAGCCCAGGGTGGCAGCAGAGCCCATGGCCAGGTGTCCTGAGCCCTGGGGGGAGACAGGAAGAAAGGACACGCAGTGGGCCTAGGGTTGGGGGTGCCCCATCTCCCAGGGCAGCCTGGCCCTGCATCCCCACATGGAGGTACCTGGCCTGGACCCCTCGGGCTGTCTTCAAGGCGCGCCTGGCTGAAGGCCGAGGCAATGCTGCTCTGCACAGCGCTGACCCACAGCTGCAGGAGGCGCTCGGAGTCAGCCTGGAGGAGGCAGGACCTGGGGAGGAGGGGCAAGAGGATGAGGAGGGCCTGTGGAGCGATGTGGCAGGAAGGGCAGGTGGGCAGTCAGCCGGTGCTGAGCTGGCCTCGGTCGCCCTGCAGTGCAGACGGTCCCTGCCTCACTGGGCCGTGGCTCGGGAGTTTTTGGCTTTGCGAAGGTGCAGATACACACCCATCCAACCACTCTCCGATCCACCTGCAGTGCAGTATTTACTAAGTTACACGAGGCATTCCGCACTTGGCTTTAGCATGCTTTGAGGCAGACGATCTTGCCCGGCTGTAGGCTGAGGTGAAAGTAAGTGCTCTGAGCACGGTTAAGGTGGTCTCGCCAAGCTGTGATGCTCCCAATCGGTGTACTGAATTTTTTTTTTTTTTTTTTTTTTTTTTTTTTTTTTTGACAGGCAGAGTGGATAGTGAGAGAGAGAGATAGAGAGAAAGGTCTTCCTTTTTGCCGTTGGTTCACCCTCCAATGACCGCCATGGCTGGCGCGCTGCGGCCAGCGCACCGCGCTGATCCGATGGCAGGAGCCAGGTACTTCTCCTGGTCTCCCATGGGGTGCAGGGCCCAAGCACTTGGGCCATCCTCCACTGCACTCCCGGGCCACAGCAGAGAGCTGGCCTGGAAGAGGGGCAACCGGGACAGAATCCGGCGCCCCGACCGGGACTAGAACCTGGTGTGCCAGCGCCGCAAGGTGGAGGATTAGCCTAGTGAGCCGCGGCGCTGGCCTGAATGTATTTTTGACTTGGGATATTTCCAGCTGACGGTGGGCTTATGGAGGTAGAACCCCATCACAAACACGCTCCTGTAGGTCTGTACAGATTGGTAATATCCTCCGTGATACCCCTCACCTCCCATTCCCTCCTCCTAGCGATCTCCAGCCGCTAATGGTTGAGGGCCTGAAGCTGCAGGCAGGCCGCCCCGTGACGACTGGCAAACATGTAGATATAACAGAGTCTCAGCCCAGGACTGCACTCACTTGCTGGTAGACACCACTTCAAAGCAGAACCGCCTTTCTGAGTCTGGGCAGAGCTTCACCGTGCAGAGCCGAAGGTCGTCCACCACCACGGTCACAGGGTCCTGCGGAGAGGAGATGGGGGCACAAGTGCCCAGCCACGGGCGAGGGCTGAGTCTCCCCGGGGGCAGTCATCCAGGACCCGGTCTACCCACCTTGTACTTCTTCTGATAAACCAGCTGGTTGCTCTGAATGGTGAACCAGCGTCTGGAGGAGGTGGAAATAATTAAGGACACAGACAGCATCGGGATGGGGCAGAAGGGAGGCTGTGCCTTTGCCCCATCAGGGATCACCCTGAGAGGGGAGAGACCTGGGCTGCCTGTCCCAAGAGACATTCCAGAGACAGTGGGGCAGCGGTGCAGCCTGGGACAGCTCAGCTCTGATACATTTATGAGATAATCCTCCGGCAGATGGCAGTAAAATGCCTTCTCTAACAACAGCAATCTGTTGGGGCCCAATGTGGTGCAAAGGGTCAAGCCACCACCTGCAGCGCCAGCATCCCATTTGGGCGCCCGGTTCAAGTCCCCGGTTACTCCACTTCCCATCCAGCTCCCTGTATTGGCCTGGCCAAGCAGTGGAAGATGGCCCCAGTGTTTGGGTCCCTCCCATCCGGGTGGGGAACCTGCATTAAGCTTTTGGCTTGTGACTTTGGCCTGGCTCAGCTCTGGCCATTGCAGCCATCTGGGGAGTGAACCAGCAGATGGAAGATCTCTCACTGTGTCCCTCCCTCTCTAACTCTGCCTTTCAAATAAATAAATACATTTTTTAAAAGAGTCTATTGCTGCAATTTTCCCCTTATGTAGCCAGTGTTTAAGGGAATAACAGTGCTATGTGGCTATAAAGTGAAGTTTTGCATCAGCCCCACTGGGCCGAGGGATACCCAGCGAGTGGAAGAATGATTTTGGAGCGTGTCTCAGAGGCGGATGTTTGCAGAAGAGATCAGCTTTTGAATCAGAGCTGCTGCCACGATTTTGACAAGTGGAAGGGTCTTGGGGAAGGGGCTCCATTTTGCAATTTGCATAAAGATCCCCTCTGGGCTGGTAATGGCCATGGAAGGGGAAGGAGTCTGGCTCCAAACCTTAGGGGCTCTGAGTAGACCCAAGGTCCCTACAAAAGCCAACAAGGTCCTATAACGATTCGGAGTCCCATCACCTCCAACTGCAGCTCCAGTGACTTCCTCCTCCCTCTCTGTCCAAGTGGCGCTGGCCCTTCCCTCTGCCTAGAACTTTCTTCCCCCAGTTATCCTTCAGGCCTTTGCTCAAAGTCAGCTTCTCATGACCCACAGTTTCAGATAGCAACCCTCCTCCAAGCCTGCCAGTCCCTTGCTGGCTTATTTTTGTCCTGTGGCACTATTACCTTCTAACACAACACACAGTCACCAGCTTCGTCGCCAGGGCTATTGTCTGTCTGCACTGAGGAAATGTGAAGGCAGAGGCTTTGCCTGTTTTGCCTGGCCGAGCACACTGTCACTACTGGAAAAGCGTTCGCCTGGGTGCTCCTGTCCCATGCAGACGCCCCCTCCTCACCTGCTCCAGGTCTTGAAGGCGTTGCTGGCACGTTTGAAGAGGTGCCCTTCCATGACCAGGCCACTGGGCCCCTGCCTCAGAGTTGGCTCTGGCTCGTCCCCACCCAATTCCTGGGGACACAGAGGGTCAAAGGACAACCGGAGTGGGCAGAGAACGCAGCCACTGGGCCCCGGCCCTTCCCGGCCCGCTCACCTTCTGTTTCAGCACTACGTGCCTCTGCTCCATGTCCCGCCTTTCCCGTGCTGAATTCAACACCAGCTGGTGCAACTGGGTAGAGAAGGGGCACCTCAGATGCCACACATATCCTCCAACGGGGCCCCAAGAGTTACCTGAGCTCCCCACCTCCCCCTCTACCAGCTGCCTGCTCCTGGGGTCCCACCTGGGCGCCCAGCTCCTTGCGATATTGGGCCAGCCGGCTCAGCTCCTCGTGGCCCTGCTGGAAATGGGCGGCCTGGGCTTCCACCAAACGCAGCACCTGGAGGACAAGGTGGGCAGGGGGGCAGAGCTTCCCGCAGGCCCTCCGACAGCAGGCTCCTCTCCACCTCGCCCTCGCCACTGCCACAACTCACAAACTCCATGATGTCAAACTTCCTCTTGTCCTCAATCACATTGATCTGAGGGCCCAAGAAGACCTCGGGTCAGTCTTGAATGCATGCCACCCTCTCCCGCTGCACACAGGTAAGTCCCAGCCTCCAGGTGACCCCTGAGGCGCTGCTACCCCAGAAGGACAGGCACCTGCAGGGCATAATCCAATGCTCGTCCCTGGTACCCAGCCCGAGCAGTCCTCAGAGCCGCTCCAGCCTCCTCGGCATCCTGAACCCGGCGCCTGGGGACCTCTGCGTTGTGGGTCAGAGCGGCCTCCAGGCTCTCGGCCCCTCGCCAGAAGTCCCGGCGGGCCTCCCGGAAACCCCGGAGACCTCTGGGGTGGGTGGGGAGAAGACACGGAGTCACAGAGGTGCCGGCAGGGAATGCCCCGGGCGGGGGTGGGGAGGCTGGCCCATATTCTAGAGTTGGACTCTCTCTAGTGGCAACCCTTGGGAAGGAAGGGTAGAAAACAAGACACCAGACCCCTCGCCCCCCACCTCCCCTCTCCTCTATCGCTCACAACTCTCAACCTCCCTCCCCTCCCCTCCCCGCAGTGACAGCAAGAGGCCGGGAGGGCTGCTTCCTGGGAAATAAGCCCCTCCCTGCTCACTCCTTGACCAGGGTCTGGATTTGCTGCTGCAGTGTGTGTTGGGTGGCATCGAGAAACTCCTGGGGGAAGCAGAAATTGGCAGGTGAGGGTCAGGATCACAGACAACCCTGCCCCGCCCCCACACCACGTAACCCAGTCCCAAGCCCCCCCTCCCCGCCCCCCAACTCACTGCGTGGCTGTCCAGCTTGTGGCTCAGGCTCACGGTGAACTTCTCCAGGCACTCCTGGGCAAGAAGACAGACAGACAAAGTACCAGGCGCGGGGTGGCAGAGCCCTTCATTCTCGGACCCCTCCTGCTACGGCTGCCAGGATGGTAGCCCCAGGCCTGCAGCCCCCAGGCCAGCCGTCCCGTTCCATGGCAGTTTCCTCATCCCAGCCCCTGGCCCGCCCTGCTTTGGCCCCTCCACATACCGCCATCATGGGCTCTGGTGGACCCAGACGGGCCAAGTCACAGATGCCAGCAATGAAGGCCCGGCTGGAGGCGAGGTACTGGCGCCCACTTTCCAGGAGACCGGTGCCCAGCTTGAGGAGCTGGGAAAGAGGGCAACGGTGGGTGTGCCAGGAGCTGCAGCACCAGGTGACACCCCCCGCCCCCCTGCCCAGGGCGCACTCTCCTTCCCACCTTGCCTACCTGCCTTGCAAGCCTGGCCCAGCTCTCCCCATTCCTCACTCAACCTTGTCTGTTCTCATCTCTGCTCGGCTCCCGCTGTCAGCTCCTCCCAGCCTGTTTCCAAGACCACTGTCAGGTCCATCTCCCAAAGCGTCTCCTGACTCACTCTGCTGTGTCTCTCCCTGGCCTGCCTGGGAGACCCAGAAACACCCTCTTTCTGTACTGTCTGGCTCACAGGTGGGCGTTCAGTGCCCTAGCTTTACTGCTGGGGGTTGTCATTCTTTTTTTGTTTTTAATATGAAATATTTATTTTCTCTCAGTAAACACTACATTAAAATTAGTCCATCACATCAGAAAATCTGTCTCAAGTCTAATTGCCACTGGCATGATAAATGTCAAATAAATGATTATTGACCAGCAGAAAAATTGAAAAAGATTAAAATGGGGTCATCCATTCTGTGCTCATTCAAGGTTCCCTTACAGTCATTGGTCCTCTAAGCCCCAGGGTCAGGGCCAAGATGGGAGCCTAAGGTGTTCCTGGAATCCATCCTATGTGGCCTCTTCAACCGACAGAGACACTTGATCAACCAAGGGGCAAGAGGCTGGCCTGTGAAGGGGCCCTCTGGGAGCACAGGTGGCTGAGCCAGAGTCCAGTCCCTGACCCCAAGACCTTACTGCCTGCAGGGCTATGACACATTGCCCCTAAAGTCACACCACAGGGCCCTCTGGCCCGTATCATCCTGTCAGGGATGGGGCCACTGTCTGTGGAGCCCTTCAGCTCAGCCCAGGAGGCAAGAGACCACCAGGGCAGCTCCGGGGCAATCCAGGGCAGCAGGAGTTCAGAAAGCCGGGGCTGCGGAGGTGTTCAGTGCACTTCTGTGAACTGAACAGCGCTTTCTGGGACTTGGGGATGCTTCAGGGACTACAGCTTGGAGGCGGCTGGCAGACAGGAGCGTTGGCAGTCAGGAAGCTGAGCAGGACTAAAGCGTAGCAGTGTGTGATGAAGGATGCCCACAATGCACTGTGTGGATTCAGGGCACTAAGTGTCTACCCTGTCCCTCACCCACACCAGGCCCCGCTGTATCTGAGCACGGACACTACATGACGTAGAATAGTCCCCAGCAAGACAAAGGAACAAACTACTGCCACATGCCACAACTGGAGAGCATCACTCTGAGTGGGGGAAAGAGCCAATCATTTTAGAAAAGATGTATTATTTATTTGAAAGGTAGGGTTACAGGGATGGGGCAGGGGATGGGGAAAAGACAGAGAGAGAGAGAGAAACTTCCATCTGCTGGTTCACTCCCCAAATGGCCTCCATGGCTGGAGCTGGGCCAGGCCAAAGCCAGGAGCTTGGAATGCCACTCAGGTCTCCCACACGGGTGGCAGGAATCCACCTGGCATCACAAGTTGTGGTTTAACCCACCGTGTCACAACATCGGGCTAAAAGGCCAATCTTTTTTTTTTTTTTTTTTTTGACAGGCAGAGTTAGACAGTGAGAGAGAGACAGAGAGAAAGGTCTTCCTTCTGTTGGTTCACCCCCCAAATGGCCACTACGGGCGGCACGCTGCGCTAATCCAAAGCCAGGAGCCAGGTGCTTCCTCCTGGTCTCCCCTGCGGGTGCAGGGCCCAAGCACTTGGGCCATCCTCCACTGCACTCCCTGGCCACAGCAGAGAGCTGGCCTGGAAGAGGAGCAACCGGGACAGAATCCAGCACGCCCGACTGGGACTAGAACCCGGGGTGCCGGTGCCGCAGGCGGAGGATTAGCCTAGTGAGCTGCGGTGCCGATCAAAGGCCAGTCTTAAAGGTCAGGTGTTTGGTGAGCAGTTAAGATGCTGTGGGCTGTGGACGACCATACCAAATACGGCACTGCCTGGTTCACTTCTGACCTAGCTTCCTGCTCATGTGCACCCTGGGAGGCAGCAGATGGTGACTCAAGTACTTGGGTGCCTGCCACCCACGTGGGAGACCTGGATGGAGTCCTGGGCTCCTGGCTTCAGCCTGGCACAGAACTGGTTGCCATGGATATTTGGGAAGTGAACCAGTGGATGGAAGATCTCTGTCTGTCTCTCTGCCTTTCAAATGAAGTGAAAATAAATAAATACAATTTCTAAAAAGGTCATATATTATATGATTCCACTTATGCAATATTCTAGAAGTGATAAAACTATGAAGAACAAATCAGTGTTCACCACAGCTTAGAGAAGGGGTTGGGGAGGCTCTCTCTACAAAGGGACAGCACAAAGGAATTCCTCTGTGGTGATAAGTTTTGGATCCTGAGGAGTAATGGTTATATGCATCTTACATGTGCTAAAGTGCCATAGAATTATTATCAAGAAAAAACAGTATGCCCAAAACACAAGATCAGAGTTAAGTATGCAGACTTTATGGCGAGCTGTACTGAGCAAATATTAATTTCCTGGTTCTGATAAGGCCCTAGACGTATGCAAAGATGTCACCACTGGGGGAGCTGGGTGACAGGCACGTGAAAGTCTATAATTAACTCAAATTATAAAAAAGTGTATTTAAAGATAGATATGCATTGGTCAGCTATTAGCTCGCAGACTCTCTCAAGCACTGGAGACTGAACAAAAATAAAACATAGAAGGCCCTCCTGGTACTTCCATCCTAGTGGAGAAAAGTGTACAAAAACAAACTGGTGCAGTGGGCATTTGGCACAGTGGTTAAGCCACTCAGGACACCCCTTCCCATATCAGACTGCCTGGTTCAAGTCCCACCTCCTCCACTTCAAATCCAGCCTCCTGCTAATGGGAGGCAGCAGGGGATGTCCCAAGTAGTTGGGTTCCTACCACCCAGGTGGGAGACCCAGATGGAGTTCCAGGCTTCTGACTTCAGCCTGGCCTGGCTAAGCCCTGGCTGTTGCGGGCATTTGGGGAGTGAACCAGCAGATGCAAGGCCTCTCTCTCTGTCTCTTGCCTTCCTTTAAAATAAAGTTTTTTTAAAGGGTGCTTGCGGGGGCAGAGAGGATAACAGGTCTGCACACAGAGAGCAGGCATACGTTCTAGGGCTGTGCAGCACAGCGGGCAAGCTGTTTGCAGTCACGTACTGCACATCGCGTGGAGGACGAGGAGGGAGCGCTTGGTGGGCTCCACACAGAGAGAAAGACAAGGAAATGGACATGCCAGTTACCTGACTAGTTCATGTGTTGAAATACTGTACTCTATCCCCTAAAAACCTACAAGCATTGCATAGTCAACAACAAAAGCTTTTGTTTTAGTTAACATAGCAACAAAGCAGAGTGGAGGCCTCCCTGTCCTGGTGTGTAACCACTTCACTGCTGTGACTTCCAGGGCCAGTCTGCAGGCTCTAAGCGCCCAGGAAGGCTCCTACTCCGCCTGGGGACTGCTCGATGCAGGGGGCTCACAGCGACTCTTGTCTTCTAAGATCCTGAGCTCCTTGAAGGCTCAGACCACCGGTGTGCTTCTCTGCACTCCCCCAAATATCCACCCTACACAATCAGCACTTAGTCACCCTGGAACCCCGTCTCACTCTCCAGCTTTCTCCCTGGCCCTCTCGTGCTACTGGGCTCCTGGGTCACCTTTTCCAGACGGGTCTCCAATTCTGACACTTCGGCTTCCACCAGCTCGATAGAGGCTCTGGGAGAGGAGGGCCGCGGTCACGGAAACAGAGCTTGGATCTGTAGGGGTCTCTCTGCTGCGCCCGTGTTGGGGTGAGGGGCGCAGAGTGCTGGGTACAGACTGAGAAAGCTGCTGGGTTCAGGAGCCCCCTCCCCCCACCCCCAGCCCCTTGCTTGATCACTCTAGGAGCAACTGCAGCTGGGGGCCAGAGCAGGAAGGGTAGAAGGAAGGTGGATGTGGCCAGGACAGGAAGTCGCTAACCGCCCCAGAGCAGGTGCGGGGGAGGGGCAGGAGTCCTGGTGGGAGGGAGGCGGCAATGCCAGCTCTGGGGGATGAGAGAGGCTGGAGAGGCCAGAAGATGCAGGCAGTAGGTGGGGAACTTTGGAGGCCCACGGTTAGATACCATTCGGGTCCACAACTCTTATCCCTTTGGGGCCTACTCCCTGGAGGGAGATCTGTGCTGGGGAAAGCCGTGTCCGTTGGGGGGCCTTGGACCTTCCCCCTCCTCGGGCCCCGCAGACCCGCACACACTTACCGGAAGCGAGGCGAATCCTTGAGACACTCCTCAAAGTCCAGCTTGACCGTCATCTTGGTCCAACTTGCCCCAGGGTCCTTGGAGGCAGGTGGGTGAGGATGCAGGGGGAGGCACTCGCGGCCCCAGCAGGGGCGTCGTGGGAGGGGGAAGCAGAGAGGGTCCTCTGCTGACAGGGCCTGGGGGTGCACTTCTGTGCCCGAGGGAAGGGGGCGTCCTAGGAGGAGCTCTCACCCCACACTTCCAGGCTGTGCTAGGAGGGGTAGGGTGGGGCCTGCGTGGGGGGAGGGGGCCTGAGATCAGAGAAGCCACAGCCCCGCCCCCAGAGACTATGGGCTGTCATCTTCCTCCTGGGGCCCGAGTCTCTGGGGACGGTCTAGGTTCAGCAGCTGGCTCCGTGACTTAGAAGTTGTGCGGCCCTGGGCTAGCGCTTCGATTCCTTAGTCTCCCCAGCTGGAAGCTGGAAGCAATAACCTCTGCCTTCCGGGTTGCTCAAAGAATTGAGGAGGGGGATGCTGGCAAACGCATGGCGCCCAAGCTGACTGCCTCGGTCACGGCCACCCTGCCGGGGTCCAGTACATGGTGTCCTGTGCATAGACCCCCTTCCTTCCTCCCCTCTCCTTGAGGACTGGGCACCCAATCCACAGCACTCAGACTCCTGCTCGTCTCTTTATTGTGCACCCTGGGGCGGCGAGGGCAGGGGAAGGTGGTCCTCACCCCACCCCCAGATGGCTGTACTTTCCATGGTCAGATTTGGTCTTCCTGAGTCCAGTGAACGTGTAAGGCTTCATCTGGAGAGGGAACAGGTGGGCTCAGTAGCTTTCCCGCAGCAGGCACACGATCTCATCCATTTGACCCCCTCTCCCAGCTCCCTGGAACCCACCCACTGTGCCCCCTTCTCTCCCGGGCCAGCGCCCCCTTGCCTCTGCCTAGGCTCACATTTGTGCCCGCTCTGGCCTGGGGCATTTGGTTTGCCTCCGTGTTCTTTCTTTGAACTCCCTGGGCCTTGAGGGTCCAGCTCCTTGGCCACGGGCCACTGATACCAGCTGGACACTTGAGACCCACTGTCCTGGGAGGACACGGTGGTTCCTGCAGTGGGGCGGATGAAGCGGTAGAGGGGAGTCAAGGAGGCGGTGCAGAGCTGACAGACGGGGCCAAGCTGGAAAGGGTCTTGACCCACCCCCCAGGCCTCCCTGGCTCCCTCCTGGACGATTTGGGTCCTGGCCTCCGGGTTGCAGAGCCTCCCTTACCACCTGCTATTGCTGGGTTGGGGGCTGGGAGACAGGAGCTTGTCACCCCGGAGATGGTGGCCCGGTGCCCTCACCAGGCTGTGATGATGTCATTGTCAGGGAGTCCTCACTGGGCTTGTTGTGATCCCTCAAAGAGCCTCTTTTGGGATCCAGGCAACGGACCTCAGTGCTTATGGGACTCTCCATCACCCAGGTCAGGCCCGTGGAGCCTGGAACGTCACAGGATGAGGGTCGGGCACCCAGGGTGGGTGTGTTGGTTCTCAGCCCTCCAGCCCCCAAGACCGATCCCCCCCCCCCCAGCTCTCACTGTGCTGCCGCGTGTCCTCTGTGTCCAGCTCTGGATGGGAGTCCGACCTCAAGTATCTTCCTTTGCTGAAATACTCCTTACGTCTTGGACCCATGCCCTGCTCCATGGTGACGGGGCCGGAGGCCGGGACAGACCGATTGCCACAGGAAGAGTAATCTGAGGAATTGCCGAAGCCTCGGGGTCAGCTGCTGTGTCCCTGCCTCCCAGGTGTCCATTGCGGGCCCCCGCCAGGGGGCAGAAACCCGAGTCGCAGGTTCTCGTCCCGTGTACCTCTCTTACCCTCCCCTTCAGTGGCCTCTCTGTTCCTCACCAGTTACCCATCTCTGGGGGGCATCCTGAGTGGGGACCCCACTCCCGCTGCCTCCTTTCTCCCCTTGGCATCACCTCCCAGGCGGTGGGGTCTGGGCTGAGCACGGTGGAGAAGTGAAGGACAAGTTCTGGACTACAGCACCCCTGAGCTTGGAGCCCCAGCATCGCTGCCCCCGGCTCCCGGTCACTGCGCCCAGTCTCACTTTTGACTCCGCTGCTCAGTCCGCCTTCCCAGTCTCTCTCCACAGGCCTGGGCTCCGGGTCCCGCAGTACATGCTGACCGCCACTGCTGATATTGGCACCACGTCCACGGCCATCCTTGTCCTCCAAGACGGTTTTTTGAGACTTGAAAAACTTCCCTTCATCATAGTGTGTCTTGCGCTGCTTGCCAAAATCGCTGGAGTCTGTGGGTCGGCGCGAGCTTGGCTGTCCCACCAGGCCCTCTCTGGTGGAAGGTACATCCTGCCTGCCCTTCCCACCCAGTCCCTGGCCCCGGATCTTACACGTCTTGGCAAAGCTGTCTGCAGGCTCTGAGCTTCTGTTATCACCATACTGGAGGACCTTGGGGAGGAAATTGTCCATTGTTGCAAACCTGAAGGGGAGGGAGACTAGTTGGGGCAACCATAGGGGCAGTTGGTAGATGGGGCCACGCTGCCTGATCCTTCCCTCCCCAGGCTGGTTCCTGGCTGGGCCCCGAGAGCACGGGTCGGACCTCCCATTTTGTGGACCCAAAAGGACTGCCTCAGACAGAGCCCCGTGGAGGTGAGGGGTGACCTCTGCCAGGACTCTCACCTCTCCTGCAGCAATTCGGGAGATACCTTGGGGGAGGACCCTGCAGCCAGTTCCTCGTCACTGTCCTTTCTGCAGAGGAGGGGGAAGCACTGTCAGGAGACCGGCAGCCCACCCCCCCCCCCGCCCCGTGGGGGGAGGGTGTTGGCCCTGAGGGCTGCAGCCGAGCCCCAGCACCTGTGGTAGGGAGTGCTGGGCTCGTCCACCTTCATAAAGCCGTAGTCCTTGTCGGTAGGGTGGTAGGTGGCCAAGATATTCATCTCATCCCAGCGCTGAGCCTTTCTTTGGGGGGGGTGGGCACAGAAAAGGGGGAGGAGACTTTCTAGTGACTGCTTCCTCACAGCCTCCCTTTTCCTTCCAGGGGGTTCAAAAAACTCCTCTTATACCCTGGTAGATGGGGCAAGGCACTTAGGCGGCTCGGATTCCTGGGGCGCTTGCTGCTCTCCCCAGAGGCCGGGAACCTCAGCGTTCCTCTCCCAATTAGGGGTGGTTCTCAGGACTCCACCCCGCCCCCTCCTGGGTCCGCCCCTTCGGTGTCCCGGCAACACTCCTGCCCGGCGCTGGCCCCCTGCCGGCAGGGCTGGGCTCCTTACTTCTCCGCACTGGGGGATCGCGACAATTCGGGGCCGGTTTTTAGGATGCCCCGGGGTTGGTCCACACCGGAGTCTTTGGATTGCAAGCAGGTTGCCCCGTGGCACGAACCGCATTCTGAACCGTGCGCCCCGGAGTGGGGTACACTGCTTCCAGGGTACGGGGTGCTGTATCCAGCAACACACGTGCCGCACTTGCGGCCAGGGGTACCGAGGCCCACTCCCGCAGGGGCCCGCCGCGAATCAGGGCTGTGAATGGCGGAGCTCCCGGGGAACTGAGGGTGCCGAGGGCCTGCCTCGGCTCCTCTGACCCCTTCTGGCCCGGCCTTGGTTGCCCGGCCAGGAGATCCCCCGTCGAAGCGGCTGGCAGCTCCCCAAGGCTCCTGCTTCTCCATGGCCCCACCAGGGGGCCACTGTCCGCCACCCGCCCCGCCTCCCTGCTCCGCAAGCCCCGCCCAGGCCCCGCCCCCAGCGCGGGGGGGGCGGGGAACGCGAGGGTTCAGGCCCGGGCCCCCTCCCCCTCCGTTCTCTGCCGCCGCGGTGGGCGGTGGGCGGCTTCTAGACCATCCTGAGGCCTCCGGCCGGGGCACCCTCCAGTCACCGTTCCCTTTCTGTCCAACCCAGAGACTTTCTTTGTCTCTGCGATTTGTTCCCGCCCTCCTCCATCACCGCCCTCATCCGAACCAGCCAATCAAAGCCAGAGGACCTGGCTAGGGGGCGAGAAGCCTCGATTGTGACATCACAGTCCGCCAACAGCGCGAGGACAGGAGTTGCGCCGGGGGCATATAGTTCTGAAGGAATCTTTTGGGACCATCGGTGCCATTGCTTGAAACTGGGCGCTTCTTTGGTTGGAGATCAAGCTAGACTTGACCTGAAATATATAGGAATTTTTTTGTTCTTCCCTAAATAGTCGGCTCTCTGCTCCTCAGGAGAGGAGCGAGGCGTTGCGTGAGGAGATTGCGACGCTGTCGTAACGCATTTCCGATCTCAGTGACGTGGAGGGCAGGCACTTTCATTTATAAAGCTACGGCTTTTCTGGCTCCCCTAGACTCAGCTCATAGCGCCTTGCAGGAAGTAACGTGAAGCGAATCGGCCCTCTGCTGCCGTAAAGCGAATACTTGGAGGTGTTGCCTCTCCCAGGGGGGTGGGGCCGACAATGCGGTCGTCGCAAAGCTGAAGCTGGGCGCCAGCATGCCCTCCGTCGTAAAGATGCCTGCGACAGGCGTATCCTCCTTTCACTGTCGCAAAAGCGCCCTCCCCAAGTCCTCACTCCTCTCAGAGACACTGTCATCGCGCCTTGCCGTAAAGCAGCCCGCCCCGACCCCGTCGTCCTTTCTGTTCCCACCGTTGTAGTCCTTAGTTCCTTAGCCGGAGGTGCTTCGTTGCCCGGCTGTGCCGTAAAGCGTTTCTGGCCCCAGCCCCGGGTCGTATTCCCTCAGGGTGTCCGTCTACCGCGGTTGCCACGGTGCCGCCAAGCGCGACTGTCGCGCGGCCCCGGTGTCAGCGGCGATGGCGGCGGGGTCGGGTGGGAGTGGGGGCCCCGGGCCGGGGCCGGGCGGGGGCGGGGCGGGCCCCGGCGGGAGCGGCCCGGGACCGGGGTCCAGCGGGGGTCTCGGCAGCGGCGCGGAGCTGCACCCGCGCACTGGGCGCTTGGTGAGCCTGTCGGCCTGTGGGCGTACAGCGCGGCGGCAGCAGCCGGGCCAGGAGTTTAACCACGGCCTGGTGTTGAGCCGAGAACCCTTGCGCGATGGACGCGTCTTCACCGTCCGCATCGACCGCAAGGTGCAGAGCCGGGGCGGCGGAACCGAGATGTGAAGGAGTGGGAGGGGACCAGAGGGAGAACGGGGCGGGGTAGCCAGGGCAGCCCACGTCGCTGGGTACTGACAGGGAAGCGACAGGCCGTAGAGCACCGGGCGATGCACAGGGAGCGAGCAGGGACGTCCAGTCCGAAGGAAGAAACAGGAGCAGAAGTGGAGGGGGGCACGGGGGCTCGCCGGTAGAATGACTAGGGAGCAGCCTCCTTGGAGCAGCTTTTTGGGGGTGGGGGATGCAGAGATGTGCTGGGAAGAGAAGAGAGATCCCAAGACAAGGACTAAGCATCGGAGGGGGGAACTCACAGGTAGGGCCAGAGAGATGGGTGAAGAGGACCCGGGCGAGGCAGGTGTGTGTGAGAAAATCTGGGAGGAGATTCTGGGCGGAGCCTGGAGAGAAGGAGGCCCGAGGGAGGAGGGTGACCTGGGCCAGCTAGGAGGCTGGCTGGGAACTTGAGCCTACGCGGGAGGGGGCGGGGAAGAGTGGGGTAGACCCCGAGCACCCTAGGACACGCAGGGTCTGGAGGAGAGCAGACCCTAACGATGACTGAGGCAGAGTGGGAAATGCCTCATGGGTTTGCGTGTCTGGATCAGCATCTCAGAGAGGGAAAGCCAGTGAGCCGAAGGATAGGAAGAAGGGGATACAAAGGCCTGTGGGGTGTGGTTTTCCAGCCATTGGGGACCCACTGATGGCCCACCCTGGGCCTCTATCCGCTGCCTTTGTCACACACACAGGTCAACTCCTGGAGCGGCTCCATTGAGATCGGGGTGACGGCGCTGGACCCCAGCGTGCTGGACTTCCCAAGCAGCGCCACGGGACTGAAGGGGGGTTCGTGGGTAGTGTCAGGCTGCTCGGTGCTGAGGGACGGACGCTCCGTGCTGGAGGAGTACGGCCAGGACCTGGACCAGCTTGGCGAAGGGGACCGTGTGGGCGTGGAACGCACGGCTGCGGGGGAGCTGCGGCTCTGGGTGAACGGGCGGGATTGTGGCGTGGCTGCCACAGGCCTGCCCGCTCGGGTCTGGGCTGTCGTGGACCTTTATGGCAAGTGCACCCAGATCACTGTGCTGCCCCCTGAGCCAGGCTTCTGTCCCCCTGCTCCCCTCCCCACCCCTCCCCTCGAGCCCTCAGCCCCCTCTGAAGATCCCGCCTTGGCTGAACAGGGAACCTCCGGGGATGAAGGTAAGAACGCAGCCAGGGCCGCGGCGGAGGGGTGGGGCTGCGGGAGTAGCTCAGGTGGGAGACTTGTAGTGACAGGTGAGGCCGGGTGTGGGCAGGGCCCTTCAGATCCCTGCAGAGAGCAGGGGCTCAAGGAGGGGGTCTCCTGTCTGTGGGCCCTGGTGCAGGGACTGAACCCTTATTCCCCTCCCCTCCCACCTGGTCCCCAGCCTTCATGGTGTCCCCAGCGCAGGCCCGGCCGGAGACGTTTCCTAACAGCCTTGACTCGCATAATGGTGAGGGCTTCGGGGAAGCCCTGGGAGGGGAAGTGGGCAGTGAGGTGGACAGGGGAGGGGCCGCAGGACAGGGCCAGGGAGAGAGGGCGCCAAGCCCAAGGGCGCGGTCTCATCGCGCTGTCCTTCCTCCGTCCTGCTGCTGTAGACTTTGCCAGCATGGAGCTGTCGGAGGTGGTGAGCAACACCATCCTGTCTGCCTACAACGGGGGGCTCCTGAACGTGAACCTGAGCTCTCCCCCGGCAGGGGAAGGGCTGGCATCCAGCGGCGCTGCCACCTCGCCCATCCTCACTTCCAATGACGCCCTGCTCTTTCACGAGAAGTGTGGGACCCTCATCAAACTCAGCAACAACAACAAGACAGCTGAGCGGCGGCGGCCCCTGGATGAGTTCAACAACGGGGTCGTCATGACGAACCGCCCGCTGCGGGACAATGAAATGTTTGAGGTGTGCAAACCCTGGGGTTTGGCCAGCGCCTCACCCTCTGGGAGCTGAAGATGGGGCTGGATAGGGAGGGAGGTGCTGGCAGAGGGGTGGGGAAGGAGGGCGTGCTCTGGGAAGAACCAAGGCCTGGGGCCCCTCCTCTGTATTTACATTCCCTGGTCTTCCCTTCCGCTGTCACTGGACCCCAGATCCGCATCGACAAGCTTGTAGATAAGTGGTCGGGATCCATCGAGATCGGTGTCACCACGCACAACCCCAACAGTCTGGAGTACCCAGCCACCATGACCAACCTGCAGTCAGGTGCCCGCACTGGCAGGGGTGGAGGCGCAGGCCTGGGGTTTCCTGAGGGGAAGAAGCCTGTGTCCTAACCAGGGCGTCCACCTCCCGCACCAGGCACCATCATGATGAGCGGCTGTGGGATCCTCACCAACGGCAAAGGCACCCGCCGCGAGTACTGCGAGTTCAGTCTGGATGAGCTGCAGGTGCGCGGGGCCCAGAGCCTCCGGCCGCCCTCCTGGGCGACGCGGGGATTCTGTGTCCCTGGCTGGCCGCCATGCATTCAGTGGTCTCTGACCCAGAACTGAGGTTCCTTCTGAGGAGGTGGGGTTGCCCGGCAGCCTCTAAAATGAGGCTGTTCACAGCGCAGCACGTATTTTATAGGTTGAGGTTTGAGGGAGTTGACGCCCGTAAGACGGTTTAACTCAGCGCCTGACTTGCACTGAGTGTTCAGGAACTGCAGACGTGGCCATGTGTGGAGAACAGGGCCCGGGCACCTGTCCTCCTGTGCCCCAGGGTGATCTGAGGCTAGCGTGGACATCTCTGGGAGCTGCTGTCCTGTGGAGGGGGTGGCAGCAAGGCCCAGCGCTGTTCTGGGGCCTGACGGTGGGTAGATTCCAGGCTCACGGCTTTTCTGCTTTGAATAGGAGGGAGACCACATCGGCCTCACGAGGAAGTCCAACTCTGCCCTGCACTTCTTCATCAATGGCATCGACCAGGGTGAGGGGCTGCTCGCAGGTGCTGTTGGGCCAGAGCTTTCAGCCGGACGGGGAGCATAGGGTCAGGACCTCAGCCTCCTGCCTCTTGTGGGTGCTCGGTTTCCCCGTGGTTGACTCCCCTCCCCCCGTTCTCCACTGCACAGGTGTGGCCACCCCGCTGACGCCCCCAGTGGTGTACGGTGTGGTGGATTTGTACGGGATGGCAGTGAAGGTGACCATTGTCCACAATAATAACCACAGCGACCGTCTCCGCCGCAACAATGCCATCCTGCGGGCACTGTCCCCCGAGGGCGCCCTCCGCCGAACCGCTCCTGCCGCCCAGGCGGAACCCGAGCGCCTGCTCTTCCACCCTAACTGTGGACAGAAGGCAGCCATCACCCACGAGGGACGCACTGCCCTGAGGCCCCAGTATGGCCCACGGGGTGGGGAGAAGCCTGCAGAAGGGGCTCTAATGGGACTGGAGAGGGGGTGGCTGGACAAGTGAGAGGCAGAGGGAGTCGGGTCTGGGGCGTTTTGGACAGGAGAGTGGGGCGCCTCCCGCAGTGGGAGGTTCAGTTGGTTGGCTGGGGCTGGCGGGCGTCACTGGGGGAAGCCTTGACACCGAGTGTTGGGATCTGACTCCCCATGTGCTGTGCCCTCAGTGCCACCGACGACTTCAATCATGGCGTGGTACTCAGCAGCAGAGCCCTGCGGGATGGAGAGGTGTTCCAGGTGCGCATTGACAAGATGGTGGACAAATGGGCTGGCTCCATTGAGATTGGCGTCACCACTCACAACCCTGCCTATCTCCAGTTGCCCTCCACCATGACCAACCTGCGCTCTGGTGAGCTCCCGAGAAGGCCAGGGCCAAGGTGGGGTCCCAGGGAGGAAGCTGTCCCCGAAGCCCTGACCCTCATCCTCATCTAGTGGCTGGGGAGCACCCAGTGGGCAGGGCAGAGCTGTTCTGCGGGGGCTGCCATGCAGAGGAGAGAGGCCCCGCCTTCCCTCTCGTGTCCTCTGCCACTCCTCATCCCCCTAGGGACCTGGATGATGACCGGGAACGGGGTGATGCACAACGGGACGACCATCCTGGACGAGTATGGGCACAACCTGGACCGCCTCAAGGTGGGAGAGTGAGGGTCCTATCTGGGCACAGCAGCAGGGGAGGCAGGCGAGGGGGGCCGATGCAGGACCAGCCCAGGCAGGAACTCCGCCTGACTCCTCACTCTAGCCCCCCTTCTTCCAAGGCAGGGGACACGGTGGGCGTGGTGCGGCGGGAGGACGGGACGCTCCACTTCTTCGTCAACGGGATGACTCAGGGCCCCGCCGCCTGGAACGTGCCTCCCGGCGTCTATGCCGTCGTTGATCTCTACGGCCAGGCAGCCCAGGCCACCATCGTGGATGACGTGGGTGAGGGCCGGGCAGCGCTGGGCAGGGGCTTGGGGTGGCCTTGGGAGGCCTTAGAGACACCTGGCAACCCGACGGGTGACGTCCACTCTTGCAGAGGTGCCCCCGGTTCCTGAGCCCCTCCCTGAGGGGAACAACCAGGTGTCCCCGAGCTCTCCGTCGTCAGGGGCCGGGGGCTCTGACCTGCGCTTCCACCAGCTGCACGGCAGTAACGCCGTCATCACCAACGGCGGCCGCACCGCGCTGCGCCACAACTGCCGCAGCGAGTTCAACGACGCCATCGTCATCTCCAACCGGTCAGTCTGCGCGCTGGCGCTCCTGCTTCCCGCGGCCCCGCCTCAGCCTCCCCAGGGCCTCTCTCACTGCCGCCTCCTCGGCAGGGCCCTGCGCGACGGAGAGCTTTTTGAAATTGTCATTCAGAAGATGGTGGACCGCTGGTCAGGCTCCATTGAGGCAGGTGAGGGACATCTGTGTGAGTGCTGGGGGGTCCTGGGGCCTGTGGCCTCGGGGTCAGTGCTGACCAGTTCCTGCCTCCTCCCCAGGAGTGACTGCTATTCGGCCTGAAGACCTGGAGTTCCCCAACACGATGACCGACATTGACTATGATACGTGGATGCTGAGGTTGGGCTTCCTGCCTTTTTTTTTTTTTAAAGATTTATTTATATATTTATTTATGTGAGAGGCAGAGTTACAGAGAGAGGGGGAGAGAAAGTGAGAGAGGTCTTCCATCCGCTGGTTCAGTCCCTAAATGGTCGCAACGGCTGGGGCTGGGCCAGGCTGAAGCCAGAAGCCAGGAGCTTCCTCCGGGTCGCCCATGCAGGTACAGGGTCCCAAGCACTTGGGCCATCCTTCGCTGCTTTCCCAGGTCTTAGCAGGGAGCTGGATTGGAAGAGGAGCAGCCTGCCAGTACTGCAGGCTGAGGCTTAGCCTTTGATGCTGTAGCACCAACCCCAGGCTTCCTACTTTTAAGAGCAGCTGAGGGGAGGCTGAATGGAGCCGGCTGGGAGGGGCAGAGCCAGGGGACTGGCGGTCCCTTCTGTCACAGAAGCCCTGCCTAGCCCTACAGGAACTCGATCTTTCTTCCTTGTAGGATGGTTTCTGCTTTGCCCTGGGGGACCTCAGGATGGGGCTTCTGGCCCAGACCAAGACCCCAGTCTGGGTCTGACCAGCAGGGACTGAGCGGGGGCCAGTGTGGGGATGAGGCTGGGAGGCTGAACACACTCCTGCCGTCCCTGCAGCGGCACCGCCATCATGCAAGACGGCAACACGATGCGCAACAACTACGGGTGTGACCTGGACGCGCTGGGCACGGGGGCGCGCATCGGCATGATGCGCACCGCCAAGGGCGACCTGCACTACTTCATCAACGGCCAGGATCAAGGCGCCGCCTGCTCAGGCTTGCCTCCGGGTAAAGGTGACTACTCTGTGGCTTTGGGCCTGCACCCTCAGGCCGTGCATCCCAGACCTCGGGCGTCTGACCGTGGCTTCCTCTGCCGTCCAGAGGTGTATGCAGTCGTGGATCTCTATGGCCAGTGTGTGCAAGTGTCCATCACTAACGCCACCGGCCCCATGGACAACAGCCTGGCGACCAGCAACAGCGCCACCGAGAAGTCCTTCCCCCTGCATTCCCCAGGTGCAGTGGCAGGGAGGGGGCTGCAGGCTCTGCTTTCCTGCTGTGGGCCCTGGGGGTGCCGCAGGCACAGCCCACAGTGGCACGCTGTCAAGTGGGGGAGGTTATGCCTGGTACACAGAGCCTGACACCGTGGCCTGGGCGTGCCAGGTGTGGGCACGGGTGGTGTAAAGGTGTTGGGGCTCTAAGGAGTAGTGGCAGAGGGGGCCCTTTGTGTCCACTTCCCACTTCATCTGAAGGCTCTGCCCTGTGTCTCGCGTGAAGCCTGCAGCCCCAGTCCTACCCCTTCCCTGGTGCCGTCTTTCACAGTGGCTGGTGTGGCTCACCGATTCCATAGTACCTGTGGCAAGAACGTCACCCTGGAGGAGGACGGCACGAGGGCCGTGCGGGCGGCTGGCTATGCTCACGGCCTCGTCTTCAGCACCAAGGAGCTCAAGGCTGAGGAAGTCTTTGAGGTGGGCTGTGCAGGTGGGACAGTGGGCGCCGCGGGCAGCACGGCAGGGCCAGCTGATGCTGTCTCTCACGCAGGTCAAAGTGGAAGAGCTGGATGAAAAGTGGGCGGGGTCCCTCCGGCTGGGACTGACCACACTAGCCCCAGGGGAGATGGGGCCTGGGGCAGGCGGTGGCCCCGGGCTGCCTCCCTCCCTGCCAGAGCTCCGGACGAAGACCACCTGGATGGTGTCCAGCTGTGAAGTGAGGCGTGACGGGCAGCTGCAGAGGATGAACTATGGCCGGAACCTAGAGAGGCTGGGGGTGAAGCAGCTGGCTCCGGGGACTGGGAGGGCTTGGGAGTGGGGGTGGCAGGGAGGTGGGCTGAGCATCTGCCCTGTCCCACATCGGTCCTAGGTGGGCAGCCGTGTGGGTATTCGCCGGGGGGCCGACGACACAATGCACATCCTGGTAGATGGAGAGGATATGGGGCCTGCAGCGACTGGCATCGCCAAGGTAGACCGGAGAGCGTCCTCGGGTTCCAGGATGGGCTCCTGAGTTGGGGCCTTCCTCTGATCTCTGGTTTTCTGGGTCCTGTGTGCCTGCAGAACGTGTGGGCTGTGTTGGATCTCTATGGGCCAGTGCGCTGTGTCTCCATTGTCAGTTCTACCCGGCTGGAGGAGTCAGAAGGCACCCAGCCTCCTTCCCCCAGCTCGGATACCGGCAGTGAGGTCGAGGAAGATGACGAAGGCGAGGAGCATGGCCTGGGAGTAAGAGGCTGTGTGGGGCCTACTGGGCATGCGGACGGGCAGTGGGCAGCCATTGGATGCCTGGCCTTTCTTGGCTCCTCTGATGGTCCGGCAGAGGCCTTGTCCTTGAGCTCTGGGTAAACCCCCACAGTGGGTTGGTCGTGACTTCAGCAACCCATGCAGTTCAGTCTCTTCCTCTGCCCCAGGGTCAGGATCAAGTGGATGTTGTGCCCACAGCACTCGAGTTCCTGGAGAACCATGGGAAGAATATCCTCCTGTCCAACGGGAATCGGACAGCCACGCGGGTGGCCAGCTATAATCAGGGCATTGTGGTCATCAGCCAGCCCCTCATTCCCCAGCTGCTGGTCCAGGTGGGCCCTGCCTCCTGCCAGCTCCTCCCAGTCCAGGGCAACCCAGGGCCAGCCCTCCTGGAGAGAGGCCTTTCCAGGAGAAAAGTGAAAGGCAAGCCCCTGGATGAGCTGCCTGGGCTTTTGTTCCTGTCTGTAATGGGGCTGAAAATTAGTTCCCACCAAATGCAGGGCGGGGCTGGGCGTCCGAGGGAGATACCTGGGAGGAGGGCTTTCTGCTGCAAGTGGAAAGTGGAGGAAGCCCCTGAGAGACACAGCCAGACCATGGCTTCCAGGAGAAAGCAGCTTCTGGCCCCTGCATCAGAAAGGGTGGCTTCCCAGGCCACGCCCTGGCAGGTGCAGAATGCCCGCCCCATCCTGCTAGGTGGGAGGAGGGGTTTCGAGTAGTCCTGTCTCCCCCAGGTGCGGATAGACTTCCTGAACAGACAGTGGACGTCTTCTCTCGTCCTGGGCGTCATCACCTGCCCACCCGAGAGGCTCAACTTCCCTGCTTCTGCCTGTGCCCTCAAACGGGCAGCCTGGCTGCTGCGGGGCCGCGGCGTCTTCCACAACGGTCTCAAGGTGAGCAGGGAGCCAGGGAGAGTGAAGGCGGCCAGGTCTCCAAGGAGGGAGGGGTGGCCCTGGAGGAAGGAGTGCAGGTCTGAAGTGGGATGGCAGGGGGTGGGCAAGGGTGTGAGTGCCGTCAGCTCAGTTTCAGGCCTGTACCCTGCCACTGAGCAGCTGCAGTGGGGAGCAGGGAGGGGCCTCTAGGTAACCACCGTGGGAGCAGAGCTCAGAGAGCGGGGAGGGTTGGGAGCCATCCCAGGGAGGGGCGACCAGTGGCAGGCTGCAGGGCGGGGTGGCTGCTGCAGGTGGGAGTCTGATCTCTGGAAGACAGCAGGTCTCTCCTCCCAGATCTGTGAGAAGTTTGGGCCAAACCTGGACACATGTCCCGAAGGCACCGTACTGGGACTGCGGCTGGACAGCTCTGGGGGGCTGCATCTCCACGTCAATGGGGTGGACCACGGCGTGGCCGTGCCAGACGTGCCCCAGCCCTGCCATGCGCTCGTGGACCTCTACGGGCAGTGCGAGCAGGTGAGTGGCAGTGCAGGCGGGAGACTGGAGGGGGGTCACAGAGGGGATCGCCAGGCCCCGGGGGCTGATGGAGCCTTGGCTGACCACCCTTCTTCCCTGCAGGTGACAATCGTGAGCCCTGAACCAGGGGCCACCAGTGGGAAGAGTGCCGGAACCCAAGGGGACATGGAGAAAGCTGACATGGTGGACGGTGCGCCAGCCTGAAGGGACCAGGATCCTCCGCTCACTTCCCTTCCCCCACCTTCCAGCCCCAGCTCCTGTGACCCGTGCCCCCTCTGCCCCCTCAGGTATCAAAGAGAGCGTATGCTGGGGTCCACCGCCCACTGCCAACCCCCTAAAGAGCTGCGAGTACCACGCCCTTTGCTCCCGCTTCCAAGAACTGCTGCTGCTTCCTGGTGAGTCCCAGTCCCCCAGAACTCTCATCCCCAGAGCCGGGCCGGGGCCGTGCCGAGCCTGGAGACCGGCTGCAGGGCTACAGCACGGTCGGCTGCCACAGCACCAAGCCTGCCACTCACTCCCCACAGAGGACTACTTCATGCCTCCACCTAAGCGTAGCCTGTGCTACTGTGAGTCTTGCCGGAAGCTTCGAGGAGACGAGGCCCACAGGCGCAGAGGGGAGCCCCCCAGGGAGTACGCCCTGCCCTTTGGCTGGTGCAGGTTCAACCTCAGGTACAAACGGGACACGGTCGTGCCTTTCCCCTACTGTGCTGTGTCACCCTTGAGAGAGTCCCAGGAGGGTACATGGAATAGTGCTAGAGCTTCCTGTCCAGGGGATGACCTTGGAGAGCTATGACCTTGGTCCTGTCTGCCATGTCTGTCCACCTCCCAGGGTGAATCCCCGCCTGGAGGCTGGGACGCTAACTAAGAAGTGGCACATGGCGTATCACGGGAGCAACGTGGCAGCGGTGCGGAGAGTGCTGGACCGAGGGGAGCTGGGAGCAGGTACTGTGGAGTGGGGGAAGGCAGGGAGAGGGGAGAAGGGGCTGTCCTGACCCAGCTCTCCTCGCAGGCACTGCCTCCATCCTGAGCTGCCGGCCCTTGAAGGGAGAGCCCGGGGTAGGGTTTGAGGAGCCCGGCGAGAATTGTGCCCCTCCCCGGGAAGAGCAGCCCCCTCCAGTGATGCTTTCCCCTTCCCTTCAGTACGCCGGGGCCGAGACCCTGGCCTCCAAAGTGCAGTGAGTACACGGGCGGGGTGTGGAGACTGCAGGGCCCCAGGGCCCCTTCCCTCGCTGCGTCTTGTCAGTTGCTTGGGCTGCACCTCGGTCCTTTCTGCATTTGGTGATCATAAATGGACGAAGGGAACCTTGCTCTGTGGAGCCTAAATCGTCTCTGCAGGATGCTGACAAAATAAGCCTTTAGTTTTTGTTTGTTTGGTTTTTGACAGGCAGAGTTAGACAGTGAGAGAGAGAGACAGAGAGAAAGGTCTTCCTTTTCTGTTGGTTCACCCACCCAATGGCTGCTACGGCCGGCGCGCTATGCCGATCCGAAGCCAGGAGCCAGGTGCTTCTCCTGGTCTCCCATGGGGTGCAGGGCCCAAGCACCTGGGCCATCCTCCACTGCACTCCCGGGCCACAGCAGAGAGCTGGCCTGGAAAAGGGGCAACCGGGATAGAATCCGGCGCCCTGGCCGGGACTAGAACCTGGGGTGCCAGTGCCACAGGCGGAGGATTAGCCTAGTGAGCTGCGGCACTGGCCAGCCTTTGGTATTTTTAAAGGTGCTGAGTCAATACTGTGGAAACAGAGGAAGGAGAGTGGGGTGAGGCGGATGGGAAATGCTGATGCAGCAGCCACATTACAAGGGGTCATCTCGGGGCTCACGGTGCCTGGGGTCAGTTCCAGGCTCGCTCCTGGCCCCAGCCTCCTGCCGATGCAGACCGTGGGAGGCAGCAGTGATGGCTCCAGTGACTGGGCTCCTGCCACCCCTGGGGCAGACCTGGATTGACCTAAGCTCCTGGCTTCAGTCCTGGCCCAGCCCTGGCTGTTGTGGGCATTTGAGGACTGACCAGCACATGGGAGCTCTGTCTGTCTGTCTCGCTGTCTCTGCCTCTCAAATCGGGCGGGCAGGGTAGGCGTCACAGGAAGGGGAAGTGAGGGTTGTGGCCGGACAGGCTGTGGGAGGCAGAGCCTTTGGGGTAGACAGAACAGCTGGAGCTAAGGCCTTTTCCTTGGAGCAAACCCTAAGTGTGGCTGGGGCGGAGGCCTCACTCCCGTTTCTGCTTCTTGCCCGACAGATTCCGGGACCCCAAGTCTCAGCGGACACACCGGGCTCAGGTGGCGTTCCAGGTGTGTGTGCGCCCTGGCTCCTACACCCCGGGCCCCCCTTCCGCTGCACACAGAGAACCTCCGGACCCCCACTTCGGCGCGGCCGAACTTGAGTGGGTCACTAAGGAGAAGGGGGCCATACTCCTCTATGCCCTGCTGGTACGGGTGGAATGAGGGGCGAGACCCCACTACTACAAGCACAGCTGGGTCTCGGCCCGCGGACTCCGAGTGACGCCTGCCTCCACCTCATTCCAGTGACTCATGGCATGCACAGGTGCTCAGTGTTGGCAGATGCGCAGGAACTGCAGTGTAGACAGGCTCTCAGATTCAGATGGGAAGTGGAGCACACCTCCGTGTCCAGGGGCCCAGAACACTCCCTCTGATGGCGGGGAGCTTGCGGGGAGCCCAGCTCCGGGCCCAGGGGACCCCTCTTCATGCACTGATTTGGGGAACACGACTCCCTACTACTCCCCTCCCCCATATCACTTAATTTATTTCCGTTTTTGTTTCTGGTTACTGTGAATCCCAGGAGTCCCCCTGTGTCCACATGAAGCTGCTTTTCCGGGGGCCGGCGGGCGGGCGTGGGCCGGGCGGGCACGAGGACGACGGGGCCCTCTGTACAGTTGTTACTGACTGATTTCTAAAGAGCCAATAAACGCCCTCTCCTAGCATCCGCTTCAGCCTCTCTGTCCCCGCCGCCCCGCGCCGAGGTTTGGGCGTCGCGGGCACCCGTCCCAGTGCACTTCCGCCTCTCCCTCGGCCAACCCGCGAGGCCGGCCTCCGCCGTGACTCCGGAAGCACTCGGCCCGGCCGCCGGATGTGACGTAGCGGGGGCCGAGGTGCGCCGGGGCCGCGGAGAGAGCGCCGAGAAGGCGGGTAGGGAGGGGCGGGCGGCCCGGGCCGCGGAGGAGAGCGGCCGGAGCGTCCAGCCGGGACCTTGGTGCCGCCGGGGCGCGCCGCGGAGCGGGGTCTGTGGCCAGACCGAGCGAGGGGCTCCCGCCGCACGTGACCCGGACGGCGAGCGGGCCGGGCGGACGGGCTTCCGCCGCGGCTGGCCACGGCCCCCACTGAGCTCCCGCCTCCCCGCAGGCCTCATCCCGAAGTCTGGCAGTCACTGACATAGCCGGGCGCCCACGGCCCGAGCGTCCCCACCGGCACCATGCCCGCGCTCCTGGAGCGCCCCAAGCTTTCCAACGCCATGGCCAGGGCGCTCCACCGGCACATCATGATGGAGCGGGAGCGCAAGCGCCAGGGTGAGCCGGGCCGCAGTGGGAGGACGCACGCCCGGGGTGTCTGCGCTGGCCCAGGGTCGGCCCCCGCCCACGGGCCGACCCCTGCGCGCGAGGCCGAGTTAGAGGAGGGAAGGAACACCCCCACGTCGTGCGGGGAGTTAGAGACCTGCTCCCAAGCTCCAGGGAAGGACCTTGGAGAGCACCTGATCAAGCCGCCCTCTGGCTGTCCCGTGGCGGTGGAGGGAGCGTGCAGGAGCCTCGGGGTAACTGGCGTGGCTAACGTTGGGCTCCCCCCCCCCCTTCTGCAGAGGAAGAGGAGGTGGACAAGATGATGGAACAGAAGATGAGGGAGGAGCAGGAGAGGAGGAAGAAGAAGGAAATGGAAGAGAGGATGTCCCTGGAGGAGACCAAGGAGCAAGTACGCACCGCCACCTCCCTGCCCGGCTCCTCCCGCGGCAGCCGCGCCTCCATCCTCTCCTTCCCCCCCAGATCCTGAAGCTGCAGGAGAAGCTTCTGGCCTTGCAGGAGGAGAAGCACCAGCTCTTCCTGCAGCTCAAGAAGGTTTTGCACGAGGAAGAAAAACGGAGGCGAAAGGAGCAGAGGTGGGATCGGGGAGCCGAGAGTGGGAACGGGGCCGGCTGCACCGGGGCGGGGACAGGGCACTGGTGCTCGATGGCGAGGGGCTCCTGTGCTTGGCTCTGACCTGCTTTCCTTTCCCTCCAGCGACCTGACCACGCTGACCTCGGCTGCCTACCAGCAGAGCCTGACGGTGCACACGGGAACTCACCTGCTCAGCATGCAGGGTGAGGGCTGAGGGGCCCACCTGCCGGGCAGGGCAGCCCCCCACTCCAGCGTCACAAAGCTGCTCTTCCTTCCTAGGGAGCCCCGGAGGACACAGCCGCCCAGGCACCCTCATGGCAGCTGACAGAGCCAAACAGATGTTTGGACCCCAAGTGCTTACGGTGAGAAAAGCAGGGCGAGTGGGCCCAGGCCCATTGCCCTGCTACACCCACCCTGGCGTACTTGATGTGAGAAGCATCCCAAGCACACCTCGCGTCTGCAGAGCTCGCGAGTCCGGAGTTTGTGTTCCAGTTTCCATGGAGCTCTCGTCCCCCCTCCCTAGACCCGGCACTACGTGGGCTCCGCAGCAGCTTTTGCAGGGACACCAGAGCACGGGCAATTCCAAGGCAGTCCTGGCGGTGCCTACGGGACTGCCCAGCCCCCGCCTCACTACGGGCCCACCCAGCCAGCCTATAGTCCCAGCCAGCAGCTCCGAGGTGAGTGCTAGGGGGCCCCTCCTGGGAACCGGGAAGGAATGCTGGAGTTCTGATGCCGGTGCCTCTTGCCTTTCTCAGCACCGTCAGCGTTTCCTGCAGTGCAGTACCTCTCTCAGCCTCAGCCACAGCCCTATGCCGTGCATGGCCACTTCCAGCCCACCCAGTCAGGTGACCAGGACACCCACTGGGAGCCCTAGCTCCAGCCCCTCCCGTCCTCACTCTCACGTCATTTCACACGCCCCTGTCCCCCACTTAGGGTTTCTACAGCCTGCTGGTGCCCTGTCCTTGCAAAAGCAGATGGAACATGCTAACCAGCAGACTGGCTTCTCAGACTCTGTGAGTACTGGGTCCTGGGGTGTGGGTCAGGACTGTGAGGAGCCCTTGGGGCAGGGGGTGTGGCGTTAGGACTGTGCAAGGTTAGCCCTGCACACCTCAGGTCCTGACTCTGTTCTCTGCAGTCTTCCCTGCGCCCCATGCACCCCCAGGCTCTGCATCCAGCTCCTGGACTCCTTGCCTCCCCCCAGCTCCCAGTCCAGATGCAGCCAGCAGGAAAGGTAAGGGTGGTGATCAGCAGGGAAAGGTCAGGACAAGTGGCCACGACCCCCGCCCTGCTCTGCCCTGGGATGCTTGTCAGGGTCTGAGTGGGAGGGAGAAGGGGCCACTGACAGACCCCTCCTGTCACTCCACCAGTCAGGCTTTACAGCTACCAGCCAGCCCGGCCCTCGGCTCCCCTTCATCCAACACAGCCAGAACCCACGCTTCTACCACAAGTGACCACCAGAGAGTCTCTTCAACCCCACCACGGGTGAGGGTCCCCCTTGTGTGTCCCAGGCCAATAAACTCTACCTGCCATGGCCCTGCTGCTGCTGTTTGTGTTGCCCCCACCCAGCTGTGGGGCATTCCACGGCTGCCTGGGGGGAGGGGGAGGCTGGCAGGTCCACAGCAAGTCCAAGTGATGACAGTTGGTGACAATGAACCCAGAAGCAGAGTTCAGTTTATTTCTGGCTTCCAGGTACACTTTCCAGTCAGCAAGTAGCCATTCAATTCAAGTAAGCAGCTGAGTTGGGTGCTTCATATTAAACTTGTAGTTTTATTCAGGTTTGATTTTTAACAAATGTGTCGGGGAAGAGAGCCCGCAGGAAAAGGGTGAAGCCCATGGGGGCAGGGCCTCCCAGATGCCTGAAGAGGGGGCAGGTCCCCTCCCCTCCCCTTCCCTCCCCATCTGAAGGGGTTTGAGGAGAGACCCAGGCGGGGGAGGGGCTGGTCCCCAGTCTGTGGGGAAGGTGCTTAGGGTAAAGGCTGAGGAACAGGAGACCAGACCAGGGATGAGGAGGGGCTGGGCACAAGGACCATTTGCCAGAATCCACAGCTTTCTGATTCCAGATTGAATTAAAAAAAAAAAAAAAACTAAACCACAAGCAGCACCCACCCCCTCTCCCCCACCAGGGCTGTAGTGCGAGGGGAGAAGAGGAGGGCAGCTTCACCAAGGCCACTGCTCACTAGCTCTTGGCCAAGGGAGCTGGGGGAAGGGCAGGGGCTCCCCGACAGATTGAAGGGGCGGAGGAAAACCAAAATAAAACGTCAAATAAATTGTGTAGGAGTCCAGCCGAGGGCCAGGCCAGAGTTGGGCCAGGCTGGGGGAGGGGCCTCTGCAGGCTCAAGGATCGCTGCTGCCACCACCGCCACCCTGTGTGGGAGACAGGAGAGAAACCACATAAGACAGAACAGGAGAAGGGCTGGGGCAGGGCTGGGCGGCAACCCGGAGCTGGGTCTGTCACTCACCTGGGAGCCAGTTATTTTGCCATGGCCTTGATTGCAACAGCTGCCTCCTCTGTCATGGCAGACAGCACCGTGATCTGGAGGAGCAAGGGGGTCGGTCAGGTGTCTGTGCTCAGAGAGAGAAGCACTGAGAGCGAGCTGAGCACAAGGGGCGGGGGTGCCCATACCAGGATCTCTTCTCCACAGTCGTACTTCTGCTCGATCTCCTTGCCGAGGTCTCCCTCAGGCAGACGGAGGTCCTCTCGCACCTCCCCACTGTCCTGGAGCAGGGATAGGTACCCATCCTGGATGCCAATCAGCTGGGGGCAGATAGGAAAGGAAGCTGAGGTAGGCCCAGGTAGGTTGAAATCAAAGGATCTGGGACAAACCGGGATGACAACACCCTCCTGTTCTTCCTTCCTCTCCTGGCACAAGCTCCTCTGGTCAATCGCACCCCCACCCCCACCCCCCACTAACCTATGACCTATACTCCCCTTGACCATCCACATACCTGGAAGTCATTCCTTTTAATGTTGGGGACATCCATATTATGAGTTGACGGGCAGATATCTTCATATTTCTTCCCAGTAAAGATGTCAATACCGACCAGGTGGACCTGTGTGTATGCATCACAAAGAGAAACCCAACCAAACTCTACAATGGAGGAGATAAAAGCTCAAGCTGTCCCTGGCTTCTGAGACTGCATTGTTAGGGCAAAGTTTAGGGGAGTTGGGATTGAACCAGTCCACCCAGGAAAGAAACACCAAAGCCTCTAAAAACAATCCCGAGGCTAAAGACCACCCTACCCCTGAGGTTGGGGTAGACAGCCCGAGGGCAGACGGGAGTTACCATAAAGCACTGACAGAAACAGGACGCTCAGTCTAGGGAAATGGAAGTGACCCAGTGAAAAGTTTGAGTTTTCCGGACCCCCAAATGAGGAGCTGAGAATTTGCAAAGAAAAGGTAAAAAGAAAAAGGCTGAGAAAACAGAAGAGAATGTGAAAAGAAAAAAAGGACTTGGGGATCAACAAAAAGAATTGAGTTAGGACATAAGGAAATCAAAAGAGCATAGAGAAGCATCGAGACGTTAGGGGATAACCAGGATCAACAGAGTCAAGGAAGATGGAAAAACCTGCTAGTGAAGAAAACGGCAAGAAATTCAGCAAGGATGGACCAGGTTGAATTTATGAGAGGAAAAGGAGGGCAAGTCTGAGGTAAGGCGTTAAGAATGTTGAGACCCAAGAAAGCAACCAGGCCGAAGGAACTGAGTGGGCACGGCAGGTAGAGGAGTTCAGTTCTGCAGAGTTCCAAAGGGAACGGCAGGACCAAGGCGCCGCGTAGCAAGGTGATTTCAAGGCTCCGAAGTACACAGGGAGAAACCATGAGCACCTATGGGCGCCCAGAGACAGACAAATGCAGGAAGGAAGGAAGGAGAGGCTGAACAGCCAGAGCATAAAGAACAGTAAGAGACGAGACTGGCCCAAAAATGAAGAAAGAGAGGAACTGCGACGGGGCACAGGAGGGTACCCACGAAGAGGCTGCGGACGGAGAAGCATGTGTATTGGTATAGGGGCTGAGTACTACACGAAAGGAATGAAACAGTAAGAACTAGAAGTAGAGGGCGAGGAGAAATGGCAGCCTGCTGCCAGGAGCCCCATGGAACCAGGGAGGTGGTGTGTGGGGAAGGCAAGATGGGCAGAGGTGAAATTCTAACCTTGGCATGGCCATGCTTGCCAGTCTTCGAAGTAGACATCTCGACGATCTTACATGGCCGGCCTTTGAGCACCACAAAGCCATTCTTACGTAATGCTGAGCACTGCATTGGGAAGGTGGCTGAGGCCCCTGCATCTCCTGTCTCGAAGTCCAAATCATCTGCCATTTTAAGAAGTTTCGAGTCCAACTAGAGCCAAGAAGAGAACTGGGGTCAGTAAGGATGGCGATTAACAGGACCTCCAAGCTAGCCCATCAGCCTGGAAGCATTGCTTCATTTCCCCCAACCCTTTATTCCATAACCCACCTAAAATAAAGTCACAGTTCCTGCATTAAATCCCAACCGGGACCAAATATACTTCAGAACTGCTGTGCCGTCAGGAGGGAATAGCTGAACCCTCCCCACAAATAAAAGCTAAAGTGGAGGCTTGAGCAAGGAAGGCTCTAGGGAACTGGGATACCCCATCTCAGAGGAGGAAAGGCCTACTTCCTGGGACCCAGAGGACTCAGGTGTTACTTGCCACTGAAACCAGCCACCCCTCTTCCCCTCACAGGCAGCCAGGGCTATAATTAGGTGAGCAGCCATGAGCCAGCTAAGGGCGGGGCTAATGGGGGGGTGGAGATCGGACAAGGCCCCACCCGTCTCTGTTACACCCCCACCCCTATCCACACACAAGCCAGTCACTGGTACAGGAAACCACAAGGCCTCTTTGGGGGATTCCCACCTCTCCAACATGCACTTGCAGAAGCAGTCAAGGGAGAGAAAGTAAAGTTGTCTCCTAACCGATCCCCTGCCAAACACTTCGATCTCGGTTCCCAAAGGGAACCCAGGAACCAGCCTCGCCTCGAGGGCCCTCCCACTTTTCCCAGGATGCCTCGGTCCTGTCGGCTTTTCAGGCCAGGCCTGTACAGTCAGTAGAAAGTAGGAGAGTGGGGGGTGGTGAATGACAATAAAAAGAAAAGCAAAAGGCTGGTAGTAGTGAGTAGTAATTACACTAGACTGGTACAGAGTTAAGGACGCTAAAACGGAGGGGCTCCCAAACCAGACACAGCGGGGAAGACAGCGACAAGGTGAAGAGCACGTATCACGCCGGGGAACTCCTCTGCCGGGACTTCAAGGCACCGTCGGCGCGGGCCGACAAGAGTTGGGCTGCTGGCCAATCGCCCTCGCTCTCCCCGTTCCTCAGGCCTCTTACACCTGGCCGGCCGCCTCACTCCCAGGAGGATTGGGGCAAAGGCTCCAAGGAAGGGCTCCTGAGGCCAGGGAGCGCTAACATATGTCCGCAGCGGGCCCGCAGCGGTGATGAGGCCCCGGGCCTCGCGCTCCTCCGGCTCCTCCGAACTCCAGGCTCGCTCGGACGCCCGCGCGGACCAAGCGCCCCGCGCCGCGGGTTGCCGACTCCCTCCCACCATGTGGCCGCCCGGGGCTTCCGGTGGCCGGGACCTGGGGGGAGGGGTCCCCGCGCTGCCATGCGGCCCCGGTCCACGTTCGGCCATGCGGCCTCCGACCCCGAGGGCAGCCTTCTGTGGGGGGCACTTCCGGTGCCGCGGCCACCCCCCCTCCCCAAAGGCTGCGCCCGGCCGGAGCCACGCCGCCTCCCCTCCCCCCGCCGGCCGCCGGGCCCCTCCACATGCCCTCACCGGATAGCCCCCCTCCCCCACCTCACGTGGCCGCGCGGCGTCCGGTCCTCAACCGCCCAGGTACGCCCGTCCCGGCGGGCCGATCTGGCCCCGGGCCCTCGCCCCGGCGTGGCCGCCTGGCGGCCTCTCCCGCGTGGCGGCCTCGCGGCTCGCCGTCCCCCGCCCTGCGTCGCTCCAACGTCACCGGGCCGGCCCCAACCGTCACCCTGCGCGCCAACCGGGGCGCGCGCCCGCGCCCCTCCGCACCTCGCGCCGCTCTCCGCCGGAACCCGTGCGGCGGACCGCCGCTCCCCTCTGCCCCCTCCCAGACCCCCGCGCAGTTCCATCTCTCCTCCCAGGCCCAAGCCGAGGTTCCGCGCAGGCGCGCCCTGCCCGCTCTCACCTCGCGCGAACGCACTGACTCGACCCGGTCCGCTCGCCGCGAGCCCAACCGCTGCCTCCGAGCCCGCTGCCGCTGCCGCCGCCGCCGCCGCCTCTACCGCCGCCGCCGCTGCAGCACACGGGTCTTAGTACGCAGGCGCCGACTCCCCACTGACCAACCAAGCAGCCCTGTGACAGCCGCGCAAGCGTGCTATCTATCTCCTCCGCCCTCCACCCCCGCACTGCGCAAGCGCATAGGCCCTCCCCGATCTCCACCCTCTCTCCCACCTACCCATCCCATGACGCGCATACGTGACCCCGCCCCTCGCAAACCCTGGGCTCCTCCAACCCTTCCGCAACGCGCAGGCGCACCCGGTTTTTTAATCCCTTCAACCCCCTCTTCCCTCCCCTGAACAGACCACTCGCCCTACCGGACAGCCCCTGCGCCTGCGCAGAAAGGAGCTCTGCACTCCACACCCTCTGAAGGAAACGCCTCGGTCTTAGGACGCATGCGTGTTGTGAATCCTAAACGCCCCTTCCACCTCAGACGTCGTCTGTACGCCGGGCGTTGAAAAGACCACGCCGCCACAGTATCGCTGGTCTTGCCTAGGACGCATGCGCCTGGGGAAACGCCCCACCTCGCTTTAACTGGACCTAGGCGGCTCACACGTTTCTGAAAACTCGCACCGTGGGGTGGGCCCCTTGTCTGGGAATGCTTCCCTCCAGTTCCACACATGCGCGAGCGCTCCCTTTCCGCTCCGCTCTTCCTAGCGCACTAGTGTGGTCGGGTGTCCGCCCACCTCGGCTTCGCCGCTCTCCACTCTGCGTCTCTGCCCCGCCATAGAGTTCCGCCAGGCGAGATAGAGCGGCCCCGTGCCGGCCACCATCTTGTTTAAGGTCTGGGCCCGTAGTGGTCCTGTGGCTTCCATAGGGGCCCTTCTACTCTTGAATCCTCACTGGAAAGATTTATATTTTTGTGTGTTTTCCCCAGCTGTGCTCGGCAGTTGCCAAGATAATTGTGTGCAAGCTCCTTAGGAGACAATTCTGTATAAAGAGTGGTTTGTTAAATTACCCCGACATTCTCCAAACCGTGGGTGACCGTGGAGCCACAAGCAAGCTGTCTCTCCCCTGTTCCTGGCCTTAGGGAAGAAGCCCCTGCTGCGCCTGAGACTTCATAGTCCTCTGCCTGCAGGTCCTAAGTCTCCAGCACCTCCTTCGTGACCACCTTGCAGGAAGCGAGGTGGGTGGACGGCTGTGGGGCTCGGACCCCAGAACCGTGAACCTGGTTGCTGTGTGTCTGAGTGGTCAGTAGTCATCGCTTTGCCTTAACTTCATTCCCATAATTTTGCTTCCCAACTCACCAGGACCAAGAAAGACTCCTGTGGCAGGTCCACTGCCGAACAAGAGCCGGAGTCCGCGTTTGTGCAGTGCGTCTCGCTGGCAGAGCCTGCGCCTTCCCTTCCTCTTCTGAGTGTCTCGCCCTTTCCTTGGTTAACAGCAGCACAGCTTTCACCAAAAAAATTAATAAGCCCCACAACTTCTTGGCGTTGTCCAGTTCCTGTTCTCAAAGATGTTCCCATGACCCAGGAATTCTACCCCTAGGTATTCACAGATACCAATAAAAACAGGTACCCAACCAGCCCTGCGTGTGTTTGCTCACAGGAGCGTTATTCCCAGTAGCCCAAGGTGTAAACAACCCAAATGTCCTTCAACAGATGAGTCAATGAACAAAATGTGGCATAGACATAACAATGAAATATTATTCAGTCCAAAAAAGGAGTGAACCATGAGTGCACACTCCAGCTGTGTGAGCCTCAAAAACGTGGAAGAAGCCAGACCCAAAGGATCACATATTCTGATTCCACTGACTCACAAAAATGCCCAGAACAGGTAAATCCATAGAAACAAAACCAACAAACCAGTGGGTGATTACCAGGTTCTGAGGAAGAGGGAAGACACGATAGGAAGTAACTTCTGGATGGATATGAGAGGTTTTCTTTTTGTTGCTGTTGTTGTTCTAAGCATTTATTTATTTGAAGGAGTTACAGAGAAAGGGAGAGACAGAGAGCAGGTCTTTCATCTGCCGGCTCACTCCCCAAATGGCTACAACAGCCAGGCTGGGCCAGACTGAAGCCAGGAGCCAGGAGCTTCTTGTGTCTCTCATGAGGGTACCGGGGTCTAAACACTTGGGCCATCCTCCATTGCTTTCCCAAGCACATTAGCAGAAAGCTAGATTGGAAGTGGAGCAGCTGGGATTTGAACCTGCTCCCACATGGGATGCCAGCACTGCAAGCAGACTTAACCCACTGCACCACAGTGCCAGCCCAGGTATGAGGTTTTGTATTAGACTCAAGTCAAAACGTTTTGGAACTAGATGGAGGTTGTGAATGCGCTGAATGCCACTGAATCGCCCACTTTATTTATTTATTTTTTTTAAATTTTTATTTGAGAGGTAGAGTTACAGACAGTGAGGAGGGAGACAGAGAGAAAGGTCTTCCTTCTGCTGGTTCACTCCCCAAATGGCTGCAATGGCCGGAGCTGCGCCGATCTGAAGCCAGGAGCTCCTTCTGGGCCTCCCAAGCGGGTGCGGGGGCCCAAGGACTTGGGCCATCTTCTGCTTTCTCAGGCCATAGCAGAGAGCTGGATCGGAAATGGATTAACCTACTGCGCCATAGCGCCAGCCCTGAATCGCCCACTTTAAAATGGTTAATTTTGTGTTATGTGAAAAAAAACCTTGTTACAGATGTTCAAATCAGAATTATTTGTAATAGAAGTTGAAAACAACCGAAATGTCCATCAACTGCTGAAGGGATAAATAAGATGTGGTGTGTATCCATACAATAAAGTATGTATGCAATAGGGCAACACAAAGAGTGATTTATTGGGTGCATGCTACAATGTATATAAACTTTGAGAACAATATGCTAGGTGGAAGTCAGTCACAAAAGACCACACAGGGTATGAGTCCAGACATATGAAATGACCAGAATAGACAAATTCATGGAGACAAAAAGTATATTAGGGGTTGCCTAATGCTGAGGAATTTGGGGAGAAGGGGAGTGACGGTAATGGGTATGGGATCTTTAAATTGTTTTCAAATTGAAGTGAGGGTTGCCCAACTCTTCAGATATTATGAACCATTGAATTGTACCCTTTAGGTGAATTATACAGCATGTGCGTTATGTCTTGATCAAGCTGTTACTTCATGGGTTTTTTTTTTTTTTTCATCTTTGTATGACAGTATATACCATGCATAGTATGAGAGGCTTAAGAGGCACTGGCAAAGTGTCTTGACTGAGCCAAGCCGAAGGCACAAGTTCTATGATATCAAAATGAGGTTGAGCGACCACACCATCCAAAGCTTCCATTCAACCTAGAAGAGATACAGATAATTCCGACAGAAGACTAAGCGGGTGCTGTCAGGGAAAGGCAAAGGCAAAACATCACCTAGCCCTGGAGAGTGCTGAGACGGTCAGTGCGCAGGAAGTGTCTCAATGGCATTGCATGTACCAGGCGGCCACAGTCAGGAGAGAGCCTTAGCTTGGAAGCCCAACATTGCATTCTGCCAGCTCAACTCAGTTCAGGGCAGCTTGACCTTTTTTCCCTCATTTATTTTCATTCTACTTGAAAGGCAGAGAGGGAGAGAGAGAAATCGATCTTCAATCTGCTGGTTCACTCTCCAAATGCCTGCAACAGCCAGGGCGGGGCCAAGCTGAAGCCAACAGCCTGGAACATAATTTGGGTTTCCCGTGTGGGTGGCTTAGACCCACTTTCTTGGAGCTGTCACTATGCCTGGCAGGGTGCACGGTAGCAGGAAGCTAGAACTGAAAGCCGAGCTGGGACAGAACTCCAGTATGGGGTGTGGGCGCCAACAAGCAGTGTCTCAACAGTTGAGCCAGATGCCCCTCCCAGGGGAGCCTCTCCTGACCCGGCAGATTAAGTCAGTTTCTCAGGTTATTCGCTCACATAGCAAACACTGTAGCATTTACCACAGCTTGTTGATATTTATTTGAGTAATTGTTTTATTTATGTCTGGTCTTCTCCATTCGAATGAATCTATCTGTTTTGTTCATCACTTTGTCCCCAGCTCCTAGAACTGTGACTAGCAAATGCTTGGTATGCCATGAGTATCAACTTAATGTTTTTTTTACCAAGCACATTAGCAGAAAGCTAGATTGGAAGTGGAGCAGCTGGGATTTGAACCTGCTCCCACATGGGATGCCAGCACTGCAAGCAGACTTAACCCACCACAGTGCCAGCCCGGGTATGAGGTTTTATATTAGACTCAAGTCAAAACGTTTTGGAACTAGATGGAGGTTGTGAATGCGCTGAATGCCACTGCCAGGTCTCCCACGCGGGTGCAGGGGCCCATGAACTTGAATCATCTTTTACTGCTTTCCCAGGCCATAGGAGAGAGCTGGATCGGAAGTGGAGCAGCTGGGACTCAAACCAGTGCCTGTATAGGATGCCTGCACTGCAGGCAGTGGCTTTACCTGCTATGCCACACACAGTGCTGGCCCCTGGTTTAATATTGAAAAAATGTATGCCTGCTTTTAAATAATCAGACTCACAATAGATATAGGAATGACAAATAAATGGTAATGTCAGCTCATTTATAAGTGAATTGGAATGACCAAGGGCAATTGTTGGCTAAATGGAAAGACAAACCCAGTCTAGGAGTCTGGAGTAAGGCATGGGAATTAGCTGCACCATCTTCATGACTAGCTCCATAGAGGCCGGTGCTGTGGTGTAGCGCTGTCATCGATATGGGCGTCAGTTCATGTCCCGGCTGCTCCACTTCTGATCCAGCTCTCTGCTAGCGCCTGGGAAAGCAGTAGAAGGTGGCCCAAGTCCTAGGGCCCCTGCACCCAAATGAGAGACCCGGAAGAGGCTCCTGGCTCCTGGCTTCAGATAGGCACAGCTCCAGCTGTTTGCAGCCAATTTGGAGTGAACCAGTGGATGAAAGATCTCTCTCTCTCTCTCTCTCTCTCTCTCTGCCTTTTCTTTTCCCTGTGTAACTCTGACTTTCAAATAAACAAATAAATCTTTAACAGCAACAAAAAAGAGCATGATACAGTTGTATTCAGTGGGAAAACAGCCTGTCTTCCCTTCAAGAAAAATTCAAAGATATTAATAAATCAAGATCCTGAATTAATAATCCTAGAATATTAGTTCAAGACTAAAAAGCTACTGAGACCCATTCTTTGGCCGCCTTTTCTTTTTCTTTTTTTTTTTTTCTTAAGGAATATATCCTTCCTTTTTCATATTTAGGATGTCTTTTTTTTTTTTTTTTTTTTTTTTTTAGATTTGTTTGAGTTACACAGAGAAGGAGAGGCAGAGAAAGAGGTCTTCCATCTCTGGTTCACTCCCCAATTGGCTGCAAACAGCTGGAGCTGCGCTAATCCGAAGCCAGGAGCTTCTACCTGGTCTCCCACGCGCCATCTTCTGCTGCTTTCCCAGGCTGTAGCAGAGAGCTGGATCATTCTTGAAAAAAACGTCAGCTGCCCTTCAGTAGTTTCTCAATGGCTTTCGATGATGTATTTGTACTGGCAGGCTTAATTCATTTCATTCATGACTTCCTCATTTCTTCTGACAGGGTAACATTCACCGGACATCCATATTCACATGAGAAGGAGGTTTGACAGTTGAGTCTAGTTTTGTTTTGGTAGATTTTAAGAAACATTTTATTTTGAAATCATTTTAGATTTATGGAAGAATTGCAATAATAGTACAGTTCTTTGGGAGGTACCAGTGAAAGGTTGTGGATGGAAAGCAGTGATGTGGAAGGGACTGACAAGCTCCTGACAAGCTCTAACAAGATCAGTTAAGATGCCCTTGGGACACCTACAGCCCATAGATAAGCAGCTAGTGGTAGCTTTGGGATCCGCACGGAAGGAAGGCCTGCACTTCCGGGAATGGAAAGTTCCTACCTGTACTTGCAGGGAAGAAAAGTCCTTGTCCAGGTCCCCGCGGGTGCCTGAAGGTCAACCAATGAGGATCAGACCCGCCTCAACCTTTAACCCCCATGCCCTGAGTCTATAAAAGGAGCCCTCCCAACCTCTGACGCGCGACTCCCCTTCCCCCCACCCCACCCCCGCTCTGTTGCTCTGTTGCTCTGTTGGGACCGGGGAACCTCGCCCACGAGTGGAACTCCAATAAAAGCCTGTGAATTAATTGATTCGTCTGCCTGGGAAGATTTGTTATGCACCGGATACTTTGCAACTAGTTTGAGTCCTGGCTCCATTTCTTACTCGGCTTCCTGCTAATGTGTGCCATGGGAGGCAGTAGGTGATGGCTCAGGTACTTGGGTCCCTGCCACTGATGTGGGAGACACAGATTGAGTTCCTGGCTCCTGGTTCAGCCCAGCCCAACCCTGAATGTTGTAGACACTGAGGCATGAAACAGTCAAGGGAGATCTATCTCTGTCTTTCTGCCTGTTAAAGAAATAAATATTTGTGGGGCCGACCCCATGGTGCAGTAGGTTAAAGCCCTGGCCTGAAGCGCCTGACATCCCATGTGGGTGCTGGTTCTAGTCCTGGCTGCTCCTCTTCCAATCCAGCTCTCTGCTATGACCTGGGAATGCAGTGGAAGATGGCCCAAATCCTTAGGTCCCTGCACCCACATGGGAGATCTGGAAGAAGCCCCTGGCTCCTGGCTCTCGATTGGCACAGCTCCGGCCATTGTGGCCATCTGGGGAGTGAACCATTGGATGGAAGACCTCTCTGTCTCTACCTATTTCTGTAATTCTGTATTTCAAATAAATAAAATAAATATTTAAAAAAGATAAAAATATAAATATTTGCAGAAAATGGAATTAATAAATTTACTTAAAAATCAGTTGTATGTATTTTTAAAATATTTATTTAATAATAAATATTATTAAACCTCTGTCTCTACCTATTTCTGTAACTCTGTATTACAAATAAATAAAATAAATCTTTAAAAAAAAATAGAATCCAAAGGGTCAGCGCTGTGGCGCAGGAGGGTTAAGCCACTGCATCTGATGCTGACAGCTGGCATCCCATCCAGGAGCACCGGTTCAAGTCTCAGCTGCTCCACTTGATCTAGCTCCCCGCTAATGCACCTGGGAACACACTGAAGATAGCCCAAGTCCCTGGGCCCCTGCTGTCTACATGGGAGACCTGGATGGAGTTCTGGGCTCTGGGCTTCAGCCTGGCCTACCCCTGACTGTGGTGGCCATTTGGGAGTGAACCAGCAGATGGAAGACCTTTTTCTCTCTCTTCTTTGCTCTGCCTTTCAAATAAATAATACAAATCTAAAAAAAATAAATAAATAAAGAACCAGACTGGAAGCAGAAGAGCAGCAAGGGCTGTCTGGTGGCAGCCGCTGTGAGCCAGAGTGAAGGCCTGGATCAGAGCAGTGGTGGGTGAGGCGGGGAGGGGGACAAGTAGAGGCATTTTGGAGATCTGCTTCATGGAACTCAGTGGTTAACAGAGGAGGAAGATGCAAAGGGCAGGTCCAAGGTGCCTTCAGTCAGTCAGTGTGGCTGGAGCACACAGTGGCCTAATCCCGCCATCCCTGCAGACACATGCAGTCACTCAGGAATGGAGAAATTCTCCTAAGATTCTGGGATTCCTGGATCCTCGGGACGCCTGCTCAGGGTTGGTGGGCACGCACCTTCAGTCCCACAGCGAAGCTGGGCTTGGGAAGGAGGGGCAGGCCTGGGGGAGCAGCCAGGACCTCTTCTCTCACCTGGAAGGGAAGGACTCCAGTTTTTAAAAACAGGAGCATTGGGGCCGGAACTGTGGTGCAGCAGATTAAAGCCCTGGCCTGAAGCACCGGCATCCCATATGGGTGCTGGTTCTAGTCCTGGCTGCTCCACTTCCCATCCAGCTCTCTGCTGTGGCCTGGGAAAGCAGTAGAAGATGGCCCAAGTCCTTGGGCTCCTGCACCCATGTGGGAGACCTGGAGGAAGCTCCTGGCTCCTGGCTTCGGATCGGCACAGCTCCAGCTGTTGCAGCCATCTGGGGAGTGAACCAGAGGATGGAAGACCTCTCTCTCGCTCTGCCTCTTCTCTCTCTGTGTAACTCTGACTTTCAAATAAATAAATAAATCTTTAAAAAAATTAAAAAGGGGGACCAGCGCTATGGCACAGCGGGTTAACACCCTGGTCTGAAGTGCCGGCATCCCATATGGGCCCTGGTTCTAGTTCCGGCTGTTCCTCTTCCAATCCAGCTCTCTGCTATGGCCTGAGAAAGCAGTAGAAGATGGCCCAAGTCCTTGGGCCCCTGCACCCGTGTAGGAGACCCAGAAGAAATTCCTGGCTCCTGACTTTGGATCGGTGTAACCCTGATTGTTGCGGCCATCTGGGGAGTGAACCATCGGATGGAACACCTCTCTCTCTCTCTCTCTCTCTCTCTCTCTCTCTCTCTGCCTCTCCTCTCTCTGTGTAACTCTGACTTTCAAATAAATAAATAAATCTTTAAAAAATTAAAAAGGAGCATTTTTATACCAGTAAAAGAATTCTGGGGGCTGGCACTGTGGTGTAAGTTAAGCCTCCGTCTGCGGCTCCAGCATCCCGTATGGGTGCCAGTTTGAGTCCCGGCTGCTCCACTTCCAATCCAGCTCTGCTGTGGCCTGGGAAAGCAGTGGAAGATGGCCCAAGTCCTTAGGCCCCCACGCCCACGTGGGAGACCAGGAAGAAGCTCCTGGCTTCGGATCAGCCCAGCTCTGGCTATTGCGGCCATTTGGGGAGTGAATTAGCAGACGAAGGATCAATCTCTCTCTCTCTCTCTGTCTCTGCCTCTCTGTAACTCCGCCATTCAAATAAGTAAATTTTTAAAAATTAAAAACAAATGTATTCTCATTAGGGAGACTGTTCCTTCCATGTGCAAGGGCTTTCATAAACATGAAACACAGCAAATGGACTTGAGGAAAGGCAGTCAGGCAGCTCCTGGACCTCGTCTCAGGGCTCGGATGATGGCAGACATCTTGAATGCATTCATTCATTCATTCATTCATTGTGTGAGGCGTTCAGCAAGGCTGGGGGTGTGGATAGGCAAACACGAAACAAATGTATAATTTTGGTCCCTATGCTGCTATCAGGGGTCTACCCTTAGTGAGTGATAGTGATAAGCTTATGTGTGGTGGCTGGTATCAGAGGAGGAGGCACGCCCAGATGCCTGAGAGATCTTTTGTGATTTTGACCTCCCTTCCAGGAAAGGAAGGGAAAGAGGGTGGAGGTGGGGAAACATGAGATCAGCAGAGAAAGCTTCCAGAAAGTTCTTCCTTCACTCCCAGAGGCCTTGCTGGACCTGGGAACTCAGAAGGTTCCTTAGAAACTAGACCAAGTTAGTAGGGCACAGGCCTGGGAACAGATGGGGGCCCCGGGTCACAGAGGAAAGCAGCACAATGAGCCAGTGGACAAAGGGCTGTGCTGGGCCCCTGCTCCTTTGCTCACTCATTCGCTCCTCACTGGTGACTGGGGTTTGCACCCGGCCAAGCCCTGCAGCCCCGCAGGGGAGATTAAGAGGCAGCCAGGCAACTGCAGAGGAGTGGCTGTTAGCACCAGCAGACCACACCCAGGCTTGAAGGCTGGCAGCTCTCCAGTGAGGGAGGACTCGGGACAGCAGGGTCTGGGACTGATGAGGGTTACTGAAGCACTAGCTGCTCGACCCCTGTGGGCTGGTCTGCATCCATGGAAAGGCAGATAAGGTCCACATTCAGAGAGGAAAGAGCCAAAGGGCAGGACAGGCTTTGGGTGAATGAGCCAGAGTCAGGATCTGACCGCTCTCATCTCCAGCTCCAGGGGAGCCGGAGGATCCACGCACTGGGTATTGCGTCCTGAGCCCCAGGCCCTTGCACCTGCCCAAGTCACGTGCTTGCTCATAGTGCCATTCTTGCCTACTCCCTCTTCGGCTCACTCTCAGGGGCCTTTCAGAACCAAGGTCTGGCTTTGCCTGCCACTGATGCCACCCCTTGTACACCCAGGCTGCCTCGCGGCCCCCACGCCCGTCCCTCCCAGCCTCTGTCCTCTAGACACGCCTGCTGCCTCCCCCACCAGGTCGCAGCCCCTGGACGGCGGGTTTTGCATCCTAGTACCTTCCTCCCAGTCTGGCAAGTATTGGCTCTGTCTATAGAATGGAGGCGGGGGGGGGGAGGGGCGGGCAGAAACAATCAGAGAGAAGGAACTACCAGGTGCTGGGAAGGAATCAAGGAGGAGGGGGGTTGTGAAACAGCAAGGTGTGAGTTTGACATTCCACTGGGCACACTTCCGATGCCAGCCTGCCCTGACTGGCCAGCCGGGAGGAAGGCCTGCGACCCGCCCCCATGCTTGCCTCCCAGTCTTCCTGGCACTGTCGCCTTAAATGTGGCCTTTAAAGAGAAATGGGGATGAGACCAGCACCTCGGCTCAATAGGCTAATCCTCTGCCTGGGGCGCTGGCACACCGGGTTCTAGTCCCGGTCAGGGCGCCGGATTGCTCCTCTTCCAGGCCAGCTCTCTGCTGTGGCCCGGGAGTGCAGTGGAGGATGGCCCAGGTCCTTGGGCCCTGCACCCGCGTGGGAGACCAGGAGAAGCACCTGGCTCCTGCCATCGGATCAGTGCGGTGCGCTGGCCACAGCGGCCATTGGAGGGTGAACCAATGGTAAAGGAAGACCTTTCTCTCTGTCTCTCTCTCCCTCACTGTCCACTCTGCCTGTAAAAAGAAAGAAATGGGGACGGACAGCTCTGCGCCTGCAGGACTCACTGAATCCTCACTCCCACAGCCTCAGAGAGAACTCGGACTAGATGGAGGATTCCTCCTGCGGGCGGCCCAGAGTTCCTTAGAGAAGAGGGCATCTATCCTCTTGCCAAGCCCGAAGGAAGAGGCATTCCTCCAAGTCAGCTGCACGGGTCCTCTGAGCCGTCCATCCCAGGGCGCCCAGACTGAGCTGTGCAGAGCAGAGCTCAATCTGAGAGGCCCCGAAGAGCTGCCTGTCCACCCTCCCTGCCCGCTGGATCCAGCCTGTGGTTTCAGTACTCTGGGACGATTCGATTCCACCGAGACACTCCCATGTAGGGGCCACCCAGGGCAGCTTCCACCTGGTTCAAGGCCTGCTGGAGCTTGGCTCCCACCCAGCTCTCCTAGTTGTTCTGTGGGCCACCTGTGCTCCCCCAATACACGTGCTGTCCTGTTCCTCCTGGGCCACTGCTTCCTCCATGCGGTCACTCAGCCTCTCGGGGACCCAGCTCCTCCTCTCAGCCCGTCCTAGGGCTTCCAAACACCGTCTGCGTTCTGCCTCCTGCCCCAGCTTTTCTCCTGAGCTGCAGGCTCACAGCTCCATGTCGGCTGGAGCTCTCTTGGATATTTCAAGCAAGCCCCAAACCAAGCTCCTGACTGCAATCCTCTTCTAGGGTTTTCTCACTGGAATAAATCACATCATCACCATCATCCACCAACAGTGCTTCAAGCTAAAACCTTAGGTGCCAGCGTGGGCAATTGGCCCAGAGAGTAAGATGAGTGTAGGTGCCAGCACCCACATTGCAGTACCTCTGTTTGATTTCTGGTTCCCGCCTCTGCGTTCAGCTTCCTGCTAATGCACACCCTGGGAGGCAGCAGGTGATGGCTCATGTACCTGGGTCCCTGACTCTCACACTGAAAACTCAGATGGAGTTTCTGGCTTCTGGCATCAGCCTAGTCCGGCCCTGACTGTTGTGGCCATTTCGGGGGTGAACCAACAGATAAAAGATCTCTCTCTCTCTCTCTCTCTCTCTCTCTCTCTGTGAATCCCAGCTTGACTTGGTCCCAACTGTGTGACTTGAGGCCTTGTAGGTTACTTCCATTATACCTCAGTTTCCTTCTCTGTAAAATGGGGGTGATTTTAATAGAATCTACCTCATGGGGTTGTTGTGGGGACGAAAGGGCCTGCCGCATCTCGAGGACTTAGCATGGCATGTGGCACACAGTGAGTGCCCAGCAAATGTTGGTTCTTGCGATGACTACCGGGGAGAAGGATGAGACGAGAAGGAGGCGGCCAGTGATGACACCAGATACAGCAGAGGGGCCGGGAGGTGGGGTGGCGAAAGGTCAGGGATTTGGCCGAGTGCTGGCCGAGGCTGCCAAGAGCCGACAGAGGTCAGAGCGGCAGAGGACTGGGCGGAGAGCAGGAGACGGGGCTGCAGGTGTGGCGCTGTCGTGGCAGGTGAGAACTAAGAGCAGTTGTTAGAAGTGAGAAGAGGTAACTGATTTGAGCCGCAACAAGAAAGCTGGAGGGAAAGGGTGCTGGAAGTGGGAGGTACTTAAAGGTAAGTTTACTTCTGTGCCGAGTGTTTTCGAGCGGCCCGGCGTTGTGGCACAGCAGGTTAACCTGAGTCAGTATCCCGTGTCGCAGTGCTGGTTCCAGTCCTGGCTGCTCAGCTTCCACTCAGCTCCCTGTTAAGGCGCCTGGGGAAGCAGCGGAGGATGGCCCAAGCACCCAAGTACTTAGGTACTCCCACACAGCTGCACCCGTGTGGGAGACCTGCCTGGAGCTCCTGGATCCTGGCTTCAACTTGACCCAGTCCTAGCTGTCAAAAGCTTTTGGGGAGTGAACCAGCAGTTGGAAATTCTGTCTTTGTCTCTCTGTCTCTCCCCATTTCTCTGTCTATAAGATAAATACAGAGCCGGCACTATGGTGCAGTGGGTTAAAGCCTTGGCCTGAAGTGCTGGCATCCCATATGGGTGCCGGTTCAAGTCTCGGCTGCTCCTCTTCTGATCCAGCTCCTGGCTCCTGACTTCAGATCAGATTGGCTCGGCTCCAGCCATTGCAGCCATTTGGGGAGTGAACCAGCAGATGGAAGACCTCTGTCATTCTCTGTCTCTACCTCTCTCTGTAACTCTTTCAAATAAATTTTTATAAGTAAATAAATAGATAAATACTTAAAAATTTATGCATATTTTTTTCCTAAAAGTATTTCCCATGAACTTTTGAAGACCCCCTCATAGGCATAGCTCATAGCTCATGGGTTGAGCTGCCATGCCAGCATGGCACATGGGCACTGGTCCACGTCTTGGCTGCTCCACTTCCCATTCAGCTCCCTGCTTAAAGGCCTGGGAAAAGCAGTGAAAGATGACCCAAGTGTTTGGGCCTCTGCCACCAGCATGGTAGACGCAGATAAATCCTGGCTCTTGGCTTCAGCCTGACCCTGCTGTGGCTGCTGTGGCCATTTGAGGAACAAACCAGTGCATGGAAGACTCTGGTCCTCTCTCTCTGTAACTCTGGCTTTCAAAATGAATACATTAAAAAAAAAAAAAACTACCTTTACATTTCATTTCCCGTGAGCTTTTTGAAGTGCCCTCATACCAGCAGCCAGAGGCGACATCATCTTTTAAGTCTTTCAAATATTACCTCAAGGTAACACCACAAATCTTGAGTCTTGCAGTGCCAGGCCTGGACATCTGGGGAGGCTGGTCCACAACGAGGAGTGGGTACTCACGGATGAAGGCGGGTGAGCGGCGATGATGTCGTGCAGTGCAGAGAGGCATGGGAGGGAGGTCTTGGGTTTGTGAAGGTTCAGAAACCAGTGGGGCGCTTGGTTAGAGTCTGGTTGGAAGAAGATGGGAGGGACGAAGGTCTGGAGATACAGGATTGGGAGCCATCAGGGAGTGGTCACCGGACAGGCAATTCAGACACTCCTTGGGACACCCGCATCTCATGCTCAGTGCCTAGGTTAGCCTTGGCTCTGCTCCTGATTCCAGCTTCCTGCTAATGTACACCCTGGGAGGCAGCAGGTGGTGGGTCAAGAATTTGGGTCCCTGCCACCCACGTAAGAGATCCGGATTGAGTTCCAGGCTTCTGGCTTCTGTTTGGCTCAGCCCTGGCTGGCTGTACCAGGCATTTGGGGAGTGAGCCAGCAGGTGGGAGATCTCTCTCTCTCTCTCTCTCTCTTTCTCTCTGCTTTTTAGATAAATAAAAAATTAAAAATAGAAAGTGGTCACTGAAGCCAGGGGAATGGATAAAATTGAACTACAGAAAGCAGCGGCAGGAGAACATGACCTTGCAAATACTGGGGGTGGTGGAAGAGAAAAACCACCAAAGGAGCAGTAGGAGTGGAGAGGGGAGGCCGGGCCATGGAAGCTGTGGCCACAGCACTTCCCTGAGTGTCACGAGAGAGCCTGAAGCCATTGAGACAGGCCGTGGCCACTACTGGGAGAGTCTGTAGTGGAAATGCAGCAGAGACAGGAACCAGATAGGGCTGGTGGGGTGTGAAAGAAAAGTGAGGCGGTAAAGATCACATAAGAGTGCTTTCAGGGGCCGGTGCTGTGGCACAGCCGGTTAATGCCCTGGCCTGAAGCACCAGCATCCCATATGGGTGCCAGTTCTAGTCCTGGCTGCTCCTCTTCCGATCCAGTTCTCTGCTATAGCCTGGGAAAGCAGTAGAAGATGGCCCAAGTCCTTGGGCCCCTGCATCTGTGTGGGAGACCTGGAAAAAGCCCCTGGCTCCTGGCTTTATATCGGCACAGCTCTGACCGTTATGGCCATCTGGGGAGTGAACCAGCAGATGGAAGATCTCTCTCTGCCTCTCCTCTCTCTCTGTCTCTACCCCTCTCTGTAACTCTTTCAAATAAATAAAATAAATCTTAAAATAAATAAGTAAATATTAAAAAAAAGACTACTTTCAGGAAAGTCTGTGTTAAAATCACGGCGGGGGGAGGGGAGGCACTGGCTTTAGTGGCTGGGAGGTCCACACACCACATCTGAGTACCTAGGTTCAATGCCCAGCTCCCCCTCCTGAGTCCAGCTTCCCCCAGACTCCAGGTGCTGGCAGTGATAGCTTAAGTGGTGAGTCCCTTCCAGCCACGTGGGAGACCTGGAGTGAGTAGCTGGCTCCCTGCTTTGGCCTGGCCCAAGTCTGGCGATTGCAGGCATTTGGGGAAGTGAACCAGCCGATGGATGGAGCAGGTGTTGGGATGCAGCAGGTTAAACCACAGCCTGCAATACCTTCATCTCATATTGGAGTGCCAGTTTGAGACTGGGCCGCTGTGTTTCTAATCCAGCTCCTTGCTAACTAATGTGCCTGGCAAGCAGAGGACAATGGCTCAAGTGCTTGGGTCCCTGCCACCCACGTGGGAGATCCGTATAGAATACCTGGCTCCTGGCTTTGGCCTGGCTCAGCCCCAGCTGTTGCAGCCGTTTGGGGAGTGAACCAGGGACTCTCCCTCCCTCTCTTGGTCACTCTGCCTTTCAAATAAATAAATAAATAAATATGTTTAAAAAATAGCAAATAGGGCTTCTGTTTAAGTTTTTCAGTAATGAACAAGTCAGACAGGTGAGAGAATTAAATGGAAAGGGAGTAAGTGTGAAAGAAAGCTGATGTTTTGCTAGAGTCCCTGGAGCCCTTGTTATCTATGGTACTTGAAAATATTTGAACAAGCAGAAAACTACATGCACAAGCCCTTTGACTGAATAGAGTGATCAATTGCATCTCTTGGTGGCATCTGTGAATTCTTCTCCCAAAATCAGAGTGTGTGTAATTGTTGTATACAGGAATTGTCAGCTCCTAACAATTTTTTTCTTTTTTAAAAAAGATTTATCTTTTTATTTGAAAGGCAGAGTTACAGAGAAAGAGAGAGGAGAGACAGATCTCCCATCTGCTGGTTCACTCCCCAAATGTCAACAGAAGCCAGGGGCCTAGAACTCCATCCGGGTCTCCCACGTGGGTGCAGGGACCCAAGCACTTGGGCCATCATCTGCTGCTTTCCCAGGTGCATTAGCAGGGAGCTGGATCAGAAGTGGTACAGCCGGGACTTGAACCAGTGCTCATATGGGAAGCCTTGTCCTGAGCAGTGGTTTAACACGCTGAGCCACAATGCCAATTACAAAAAGGCTCACCCCTCCCTTCCTGTGAACTTCTTATCATCTCTAACCTGTAGCTATCCAGTCCCCCCTGAGCTCGGGTGTGTGTGTGTGTGTGTGTGTGTGTGTGTGGTCACCTACCACGTGACCTGTTGCGGTCACCAGCACACTTGGGAGGTTTTTTCCTCGTCTTCCCCCAGACTTCTCCAAATTCTGTGAGCTCAGAGTTGGGCCCAGGTAAAAGGGTCCATCACAGTGCACACGTGTGTGGTTTCTGCATCCCTTACCGCCGTGCCTTGCCATTTGGTTCTCCTATTTTTTTTTCTTTTGCTGTGAATTGTGCCAGCACCCTGGAAATCAGAACCCGCAACTCTGAAAGGGCCCAAAGAGCCGGCGCCAGGACTGCAGGCGAAGCGGGACCCGCGGCCTCCGGGAGCGGCCTGCAGAGGGCGCGCCGGGACCGGCAGAGGCGACGGCCGCGGGCTGCGCAGAGCGCCAGGCGCCCGGCGGGGACTCCGGCCCTGGGGAGACGCACGTGGGGTGATCCGAGCGGCGCGAGGGGGCACGTGTGCTGTCGGGAGGGGAGACACATGCTGTCCGTGGCTGTCCTAGTCCCAGCGGCAGGAGGAGTGACTTCCACAGCCTTGTCATTCTGGAAGATCCCGGCTCCCGGGCCGACTGCTGGGCTGCCCAGAAACCTGGGAGCCGTCGGCCACGCCCGAGTGGAGTGGGGCTACCCAGTTGGGTTAACCAGTGAGAGCCTGCGTTGTGCCAGGCATTGTCCTGGGCTTCAAGCATCACTTCGAGGTTCTTACAGCCTACTGTGTGTGTGCAGGGAATAGATCGACGCAAACGGTCAAGATCATTTCCTTTTCCCAAAAGTCCCACGAGAAACACAAGGGACGATGTGAGAATGCGCAGTAATGTGTAAGCTGGAGAGATCCGCCCTAAGGGACACGCCACGAGGGAAAAGGCCCGAGACCCCGGAGCCGACACTGGGCAACAGAGGTCTCTGAAACCGGTGGACAGCAGACCTGGGGCTGCCTGGAAGAAGCTCGTGGGAACTGTGTGCGGGGAGGGGAAAACACCCAGGTTAGGGCGCTGGGCTGCACGGATGGACACGCGTATCACAAGCCAGCAAAGAGCCGTGCCGTCCACGGAAACTTTGTCTCGAAATCAAAGAGAAAGGCCGCGGCTCCGCGGCTCCTGGGGTGTACAGGTGCATCCTCTCTGGAGAAAGCGTCTACACCCGCCTGGGTGCAGGCAAGGTCGGTGCTGAGGGTGGAGGGGAGCCGCGCGGCTCCCTGACAGAACCGAAGCAGCTGACTGACGCCTGCCCTCGCGTCGTCAGGGCAACCTCGGAGCCGCGCCCCCCGCCCCGCCCTCCGCGCAGAGGCCAGGTGGCAGTTGGGGCACCACCAGCCCGTTTGATTTCCCGCGGCCGGTGGAAAGGGGTGGAGGGGGGAGGGGAAAGGAGCAGTCGGCCAATGGGGTGGGCCGGGGTCTGTCACGTGACGGCGCCGGGGCGGGGCCCAGGTGTACTTACGGGGCGGCGGGCGGAGGCCTCGGCCTCGGTGCGAAGTCCGGGAGGCGGGGCCGGCGTGCGCGCCAGGGGGCTGCTGGGCTAGGATTGGCTGGTGGCCAGGAGGCGGGGCCTGCGCGCGCCGCTGCAGCGGGCTGCGATTGGCCTCGGTTCGGGGCCCGCTGCCGGCGTGCGGGCGAGGCTCGGGGCGCGAGGACCGAGCGGGGCGGCGGGTTCGCGAGCCAGGGGGAGGGGCCGGGGCGGTGGCGGCGGCGGAGGTGGAGGTGGAGGTGGTGGCGGCGGGGGCCGGTACTGGACCCGGCGGGATGAGCGAGGCGGAGGCGGCAGCGGTGGCGACAGCGGCCCCCGCGGCGACAGTGCCCGCGACGGCAGCAGGGGTGGTAGCGGTGGTGGTACCGGTGCCCGCGGGGGAGCCGCAGAAAGCAGGCGGCGGGGCGGGCGGCGGCGGGGGCGGAGCCGCCTCGGGCCCCGCTGCTGGGACCCCCTCGGCGCCAGGCCCTCGCACCCCTGGCAACCCGGCGACGGCAGCCTCGGGGACCCCCGCGCCCCCGGCCCGGAGTCAGGCGGACAAGCCGGTGCTGGGTGAGGGGGGGGGCGCGCGCGCTAGGGCGGCTCTAAGGAATCGGCGGGCTGGGGGAGGGGGGCGAGGGGGGGCCCGGAGGCCCAAAGACCCCCTGGGAGGGGAGCTGCCTACCAAAGTGGATTCCCCTGGTGGGAAATCCTGCCCCGCCTACTGGGCGGGAGGGCGGGGTCGGCGGGTCCAGCCAAAGCCCTTAAGGTGGGCAATCAAGCCTCAGGGTTCCTAGTTGGCTGTGGTTAGTGCTAGGTGGACCTCTGAGCCTGGGAAGCAGGTGACTGGGGACCCTTACGCTGGGAGGGCTAGAAACACTCGGGTATGTCCCCAGGCCGACACTTGGTGGACCAGGTGAGTACCCGGTTCCAGACGAAGGACCTGGATTTGTAGCGTGTGGAGAGAACATGCCTCGGAGTTGCAAGGGGTCTGAGGCCCCTGGTGTGAGTCCATTTGGTGGAACCGGCATGACAGACACCGTGAAACCCGGTTGGCTTGCGAGTTAGCTTGACAGGCAATAATAATAAGGAAGGCTAGACTTTGGAGTGTCTCAAAGTTGAGACCGGCCCCGTCTCTTCCCCCATCTCACTGTCCCCACTGCATCTCTGCCTGGCAGCAATTCAGGTCCTGGGCACTGTCAAATGGTTCAACGTCCGGAATGGTTACGGATTCATCAACAGGTATCCAAGGAACCCAGGGAGGGGGTGGCATGGGTGCCTTCCGAAGTGGCCTGTGGGACAGGACACCCTCCCAGCCTCCTCCCTGTCCCTGCCAAGGCACGCGGTCGCGGTGTCCAGCTGCCGCTGGTTGAGCCGCAGCACAGATGCGGTTAGCGCTCAGTGGCGAGAGGAAGCCGCCTCCACGTCTTGGAGGGCAGCGGATGATTAATGATCCGGGAACTTGGCAAACCTGGCTCTGCCCTCCCAGCTTTTCTGTCTTCTGGAATTGCCTCATGACTTGTAGTGTGCCGGGGCAGAATGTTCAGGGCTCTCTGTGCCTCCCGGCTACACATCCAGGACTCCTCCTCACTGACTTCCGGTCTAGGGCCACACTCCACTCCTCTCCTTTAAAGGCTGTGGCTCATTTGAATCCCCCACCTGCTGGGACTGCCTGAGGCCCGGAGGAGGGTAGGGGTAGGAAGGCGAGGCCCCACCCCTCCCAGGACGGGGAGAGGCTGTGGTGGTGGATTCTGAGCGGAGCCCGGGCTCCCTGCCTGGCCCAGTCCTCCTGGGATAGCAGGCTGACCTTTGTGTAGATCCAAGTGCTTTAGGGCGAGGACATTTGTTCTGGGGAGGGGTCTCTAACTGTGGAATGGCCGCCCCTGGGCTGGAGCCCCTCCTGCACCCACAGCGGCTCTAGGGTAAAGCAGGGTGATGAATAAGCGAGGGGTGACTTTCCCAGTGTCTTCCCCACTGGCTCTTCTGTGTGGAGGAGCCCGACCCTGAGCTGCACCTCCAGGCTGAGGGGAAGAGTGAGGTTCTGTGGCTGCGGAGAGCAAGCTCCTGACGCTCTGTCCCCTTCTGACTTGTCCTGCACCTCTGGTCCTGTCCCCACTCTCTGCCTCCTGGAGTGTGGAAGGAAGGAGACAGCGGAATTCCCCCCCCCCACACACACACAGGGGTGTTGGCCAGGGACAGTTAGACCCAGCACTAGCAGGTTCTAAGGTGGCCCAGGGAAAAGGAGCTGTCCCGGCTCCTTCAAGGTGCCTTTGCCTCTCCTCAAGTTCACGCTATTGCTGGGCTTTCCGGGTACTTCTCTATGCCAGCTCTGGGGACCCAGTGGAATGCTGGGAGGAGCGGGCCGCTAGGGAGCCCCCGTGGGGCTGAGCCAAAGCCACCCCTTAACCGCCCATCCTGTTCTGCAGGAATGACACCAAGGAGGATGTCTTTGTTCACCAGGTAAGAGCTAGCTCGCCTTTCTGAGCGGCACCTGCTCTCTCTGAAGGCCCGGCTGCGGTTCGGGGCAGCACACGCTAGCACGTTTCTCTGGCTCTGAGCTCACCACAGCCTGGCCACCAGGAACTAGCTCCCCTCCCCTCTGCCTCAGGTGCCTGTATCAACGGTCATTAGCCCCACTTGTGCGGGGTTGTGCTTGCCCTCTGGGCTTGGCACACTCACCACCTACTGGGACCTGGGAGCACATGAAGGACTCAGGCTAGCGACCCCTGGGTGCAGTGGTTCTCAAAGTGTGCTCCCTGCGCCGGCAGCGGCAGCAGCATCACCTGGCGCCCGGCCCAGGCCCCCTGAATCAGCCGCTCCGGGGCTGGGCCCCGCAGCCTGTCCTAAGGAGCTCTGCAGGTGATTCTGATGCACGCTGCCGTTTGAGAACCAAGCGCACTCAGTGGGACTGAGGTAAGAAGCACAGCGCCTTTCACCCACTCCGCAATCCACGCTGTCTCCGCTCCCTCTGCTCCCCTCCCTGTTGAAGTCCCTTGAGGGGGAAGAGGCGGGGCGGGAGTGGTCCCTGTCCCAGGACCATGGTAACTTCACCTTCACTGCTCTGGCTTTGAGGCCCCTAGTGTAGGACTCTCCCCCCCCCCACTTTGACGACCACCTTCTTGCTCAGACTTCTAGCCGCAGCCCCCCAAGTAAAATGCGGAAGAGAAACAAGTGGGCTGGCGGAGCAGCGGGGGTGAGAGGCGTGGTCCCGTCACCCTCACCTTTCTCGTGGCCTTTCCCCCATCAGACAGCTATTAAAAGAAACAACCCCAGGAAGTTTCTGCGCAGCGTTGGAGATGGGGAGACTGTGGAGTTCGATGTCGTGGAAGGAGAGAAGGTTTGGGGGCTGCTGGGGGGTAGAGTTGGCCAGGCTTGGGGCAGGGTGAGCTGGGGGTCAGCCCAGGCCAGGCTTGGGGCAGGGTGAGCTGGGGGTCAGCCCAGGCTCTGGCTCTCCTGGGGCCAGCTCTGCCTCTGGCCTCTGACTGCGGGAATGGGACTGCGTCCCGGCACCCAGATGTCGTCTTCCTTAACCCTGGGGCTGCTGCGAGGGACGTGTCCCTGTCACTAGGCAGCAGCGTCCAGGCTGCTTCTCTCTGGACCACTGAGCGCTTCTGTGTCTGCTCTCCGCAAGGGGCCCTGTTCCTCGAGGAGTAAAAGGTGGCCACTTGCCGCCGGCTCTTTGTCCTCCCCTAGCCCCAGGCCGACCACCCGGGGACGTGGCAGGTGCTTCAGAGGCACAAGGTGCTCCTCCCCAGGGAGAGCAGGGAGAAGCAGAAGCTGGGGGGCTGAGGAAGCTGGAGCCGCGGGTGCGGTGCCTCTGCTGCTGGCAGAGCCCTGACTGTCCCCTCTCTGCCTTCCCAGGGTGCAGAAGCTGCTAATGTAACTGGGCCCGGGGGGGTGCCGGTGAAGGGCAGCCGCTACGCCCCCAATCGACGCAGGTTCCGCCGCTTCATCCCCCGGCCTCGCCCAGCTGCCCCGCCACCCATGGTGGCAGAGGTGCCCTCCGGCGGGACAGAGCCCGGCAGTGAAGGAGAGCGGGCCGAAGACTCCGGGCAGCGGCCCAGGCGGCGGCGCCCACCACCCTTCTTCTACCGACGGCGGTTTGTGCGAGGCCCGCGGCCCCCCAACCAGCAGCAGCCGATAGAGGTGAGGGGAGGCAGGAGCGCGGGGGTGCGGGCAGTTGCCACATTCTGGAAAAGGAGTGGGAGTTGGTGAGGGTGGCTTGGGAGGGCAGTGGAGAGAGAACCTGGCTCTGGCTCCCACAGCCCACCCATGCCTTTCTGCTCTCAGGGCACTAATGGGGTGGAGCCCAAAGACACAGCCCCGTTGGAGGGAGACCAACAACAGGGAGACGAGCGGGTGCCCCCACCCAGATTCCGGCCAAGATATCGCAGGTAAGAGTTCCTGTCTGGGCCTCTGTCTTCTCTACCTAGCCTGCAGCCCACAGGCAAGGGGCAGGGGGATGGGGAGGGAAGAGTTAAATCTCTTTGTGGCTGAGGTGTTCCCCAGAGAGGCAGTTGCCCACGGGGCTGGACGTGGGAAGAGGAAGCCTAGCAGTTCTGGTGGGGGGAGAAGGGGGGTGGTCTGCCCTGGGGTCCCTGGCATCTCAGGCTCCCTGTTTCTCTCCTAGGCCCTTCCGCCCGAGGCCACCCCAGCAGCCTACCACAGAAGGTGGGGATGGTGAGACCAAGCCCAGCCAAGGCCCCACTGACGGCTCCCGGCCTGAGCCCCAGCGCCCACGAAACCGCCCCTACTTCCAGCGGCGACGGCAGCAGCCCCCTGGCCCCCGGCAGCCCTCAGCCCCAGAGGTGAGGACTGGGAGACCTGATCCAGGGGGTGGGATGCAAAAAGGCTGGGACCAACCCCTGTCCCCTTCTTCCTCTCCTTCCCCTCCTTCTCTATCCCTTGGTGCCTCCCCTCCCCCACTCTGCTCTCACCCTGTGTAGGGAGCCTGCTGGGCCCACCCTGCCTGGTGCTCTCCTCAGGCTCCTGTCACCCCCTGCAGACCTCCCTGGGGCCACCACCAGCTTGTGGATGTGATTTAGGGGAAGGGGCTGGGGGGAGGAATGAGAAGGTTGGAGTTGGGGGCTCTAAAGAACAAGACGGTCTCAACTGGCCACTGCTGTTCTCTCTAGACCTCAGCCCCCATCAACAGTGGGGATCCCCCCCCCACCATGCTGGAGTGATTCCAACTCAGGACACCCAGCCACCATCTGGTGAGTGGCTGCTCCACTCAGGGAAGGTGGCCAAGGCGGGGGACTGGGGCGAGATGATAAGTGGCTGCCATTCATGATTTCTCTCTCTCTCTCTCTCTCAGGTATCTGCCAGTTTTTCCAACTGACTTGTACCCTACCCAGCACCCCTCCCCCATTTCCCATAATTCATGACATGAAAACATCGGCTTTTCCCTTTTCCCTGAGACTCAGGAGAGCCAAAGCTACAGCCTTTTGCGTTCTTCCCCTCTCCCCTACCAAGGGTTGAAGGAAGGGATCCATCCTTATTTTCAGAGGCGTCGACTCCCTCCCCTAAATCGGGCTGAGAAGGAACCAGCCAGCTCTTACCTTCTCCGGGTTGTTTTTCTTTCCCACCCCAGTTTATTTTTTGTTTCCCTCGACCCCCTACCTCGGAAGCCATTCTATGAACTGTCATGTGCCACCTGAGCCTCCAGTAAAAACAAAAACAGGCTCTCCTGGTGTCCTGGCCTCTGCATCCTGGCTGGGGCCTGTGCGCGGGGAGGAGGTGGGGGCAGGGGGGCAGGGCCTGGTCAGGGTCCCTGCTGGGGACAAGTGCCGGCATCACAGGACCTCCTGTCTCCTCACCTGCAGAGTGAGCGTCCGGCAGGCTGGGGCATGTACAGAGCAGGGCCCCGCTCTGCGGCACCCCGAGGATGCTGAGGCAGGGTGGGGGGTGGGGGAGGCAGGGAGCGCCTCCACGACAGGACACTTGTCTTCATACAGTCACTTTATAGAAGCAGCTCTATAGACACATTTAGTACAGCAGACCTTGGCTGCTCCTCCCTACCCCTTCTTCAAATATATACAAAAATATCTGACGGCTCCTCCTAGCCCAGTGTTCACGGGCAGCCTTTCCAACCCCTTTCCCTAGTTGGTCAAGAGCCTGTGGGTGCAGCACCCTTCCAGGAGGGGAGCAGAGGACAGCGCCGGAGCCCCCACTTGGCAGCCTTGGCGAGCAGCCGGGGTAGGGCCCCTTCCTCTCGCCACATATGGGCATGTGCTTTCGCATTCCCTCTCGCCCCGCGAGGCTGAGCCTGCAGTGAGAGGCAAGGGTGCATCCTTTGCCCTGGAGGGCTGAGACAGAGCTCCCTTCACCCGGAGTCCATGTGGCAAGAATCCAGTGAAAGTGCCGGCTGGCGGCCGGTGGGGACCGTGACTTCTGCTCTCCCAGCTGCTCTCCGCCTCAGTTTGTCCCACTCCCTCCAATCCCTCTTCTCTAGCCAGAGGCAGGGTCGGGGAGGGGTAGGGGGTGGGCAGGAAGGGGCTGGGCTAGGGAGGAAGACAGGAGGGGAGAGTGGGCCACGCTGCTGGCCACAGCCTAACCACACACATAAATAACCCAAGAGTCACGCGAGGGGAATGAGGGGCGCTCAGACTGCCCCTTCCCTCCTGCCTCCCAGGTCCACCAGGCTGCAGGGGAAGTCTGTCCGCCCTGGCAGGAACCGGGAGGAGGGGGTTAAAGTGCTGCGGAGGAAAGGAGGGTCCCGGTGGGCGGGGAGGGCGGGCTCCCCCACCCCTGCCTGGCTCAGTCATTCTCATCTGGCCCCAAGTACTCAAGTTCCGTGCTGGGCTTCACCTCCTGCTCTAAGAGAGACGGCGTCCGGCGGAAGGCGGCTGAGATCTGGTCGAAGGTCCGGCCTCGGGTTTCAGGTACTCTTAAGAAGGTGAAGATGAAGAAGCCCAGCAGGAGGACGGCAAAGAGGAGGAAGACGTAGGGCCCCATTGCATCCTGGGACAGGTGGAGAAAGAGGAGTTGACAGAGTAGGGGAGGGGCGGGCAGGGGTGGGCTCAGGCAAGCCAGGGAGCTGAGGACGCTGCAGAAAGCAGGCGGCTCCTCTGTGGATCCCAAAGGAGAATTTCCGTGGAAAAAGGATTCTCTGAACCCTGCTCAGCTTCAGTTTTCCCCTCCTTGCCCTCCTGGGTCACTGCACTCAGTAGATCCCCCAGGCATTGGCAGTAGTCAAAGGAAGTTTATAATGTTCCTCTGGTCCGAGTTATACCCCCTTGTTTGTTTCCTAGACACCTGCGCTGCCGCCCTCTGCCCCATCTCCTCCCGTCCCCTCTCCTTTGATTCTGGTGGAGCAGGTGTTCACCAGATCGATCCAAAGACAAGCGGCTGGGGCCGGGGAAGTCGCTGGCTGTGTGCTGCCTGCTGCAGCCGACACCGCGGGAGACGGGGGCGGGAGGGGCACCTACCGCAACGTACTGGAATCCCATGCCGATGATGAAGTTGCACGTCCAGTTGGAGAACCCAGCCACAGCCATGGCTGCAGGGCGGGGCCCCTGGCTGAAGAGCTCGGCCACGATGAACCAGGGGATGGGGCCAGGGCCGATCTCAAAGAACGCCACAAAGCCGAAGATGGCCACGATGGAAACGTAGCTCATGGCTGGAACCCGCTCCTGGGGGGCCGGGCAGGGAACCCAGTTCAGGCTTGGCTGGGTGTTCTCTTGCCCTCGACCCAGAGGAGAAATGAAATCTGCCTCGCAGCTGCTTGGGTCTGGGTGGCTGCGGCCCTAGCTCTGAGCGCTGCTGTTGGGGCTACCCCAGGGGCCCCAGCTGGAGGGAACTTTGATGTCCTGCGGTTCTCATCGCCTTTGATTCCCCAGCCTCTGAAGCTGGGTGTTCAGAATTATCATTCCTGAGACTTAACGGGTTCTCAATCCTGGCTGCCATGGAGTTGTGCTACAGCCGCTTCCTAGACAGGCTCCAGTACAGCCAGGATCCCCCAGGCCAGCGGGCTTGGGACAAGAACCCATGGGGCTGGCCCTTGGTTCTGCCCCAGCCGGGCCCCAGAATCGAAGGTGGAAATGTGGAGGAATGGCACCGGCTGGCCTCGCGCCTCTTGGGTGGTTCCCAGGGGTTGGGCTGCCAACCTCCTCCCAGGCCCCAGGCCTCACCAGCAGAAGCAGAGCCACGGTCATCAAGATGGCGCAGCCACACATGCCCGCCAGACCCAGGAGGTGGAGTGTCCGGCGCCCAGCCCGCTCCACCAAGAACACCTGTGGGGAGAGTCAGGCTCAGTAGGCGGCCTTTGGACACAGGAAGTGGGCAGGTCAGGACATCCCAGAGTAGGACTCGGGGGACAGCCAGGCGTGTGAGGCCAGTTACCGAGACCAGGGTGAACACTGTGTTGACCACTCCAGCTCCTATGGTGGCATAGGCGGGCTGCCCTACCCCTGCTGTCTCGAAGATGCTGGTCGAATAATAGAAAACCTAGAGGTGAGAGAGAAGCAAAGTGATGGCAGGGGCGTCCCGCTGTCCCCTCTAACCACACCAAGCTGGCCCGGCCCTGACTCCTGCCTGCTGGGGGGCTGCCCCCTACATACAGCATTGATGCCTGAGAGCTGCTGGCTCAGCTGCAGCACCACGGCAATGATGAGGGGCTGCCGGTGGGTGCGGCTGCCCAGGAGTTGGGGCAGGGACAGTGGCCGCTCGCGCTCCAGCTTCCGCTTCTCATCTTTCAGCTCTGCCAGGGCTCCAGACACGTCGGCCCAGCCTGTCAGGCGCTTCAGACCTGGGGTGGGGGAGGGGGAGGGCCGTGCTTGAGGGGCGCTGAGAACAGGCCAGGCACTTGCTAGCAAGGCGGGGCGAAGGCAAGGGCCAGAGCTCACTCTTTCTGGCCGGCCCCTCCAGGTTCCGGATGATGTAGAGATAGCGGGGGCTCTCGGGGCAGAAGGGCAGCAGGATCAGCTGCAGGAGGGCAGGGAGCACCGTGATGCCCAGGAGCAGCGGCCACAGGGTGGCGGTGCCCAGCATGGATTCCAAGCCCAGCACCTGCAGGAAGGGAGGCAGGTCAGCCAGCTCCCCTACCTTACCCAGGAAGCCCCCTCCGATGCCACCGTCCACTCACCTGGGCGATCAGAATGCCAATGACGATGGCCAGCTGGTTGAGCGTCCCCAAGGCACCTCGCAGGTGAGTGGGGGCAATCTCCCCCACGTACATGGGCACAAGCCCTGATGTCAGCCCTGCACGGAGGGAAGAGAAGGCTGAGGGCAGCCGCTCGCTCCAGCAGAAGCCCAGGCGTGGTGAGGGGGAGCAGGTGCTTGGCTGGGCTGTGGTGCCCGTGGGTACCTGAGTAGGCGCCAATGAGGAACCGTCCAAGGATGAGCATCTCATAGGAGGCAGCGGCGTTGGCCAGGCCCATGAGGGTGCCCCCCAGCACGGCCAGGACGTTGTTGGCCAGCATCGCCCTCTTCCTGGCAGGCAGAGTGGGGTCTGTGAGCTACAGGTCGCCCGTGCAGGAGACCCGTTCCTGTTCCCCTGCCCCTGCCCTCCCGCCCCATACCTTCCCAGCCACTGGGAGATGATGCCGATGAGGAAGGAGGAAATCATGCCGCCCACGGAGAAGATGGCCACAGAGAGGGCCCAGAGTGTGGTGAGGGTGCCGGGCGGGATGGAGCCGGGTCCCTCGGGCCCCTGCCTCCCGAGCCACGTCTCATTGTAGCTCTGTTCGATCACCTAGGGGGACAGCACAGGAGTGACTCCTGCAGACCTGGCCCTTCCTGCCACCTTTTAGTCAGTCCCCACCCCCGCCTGGGCCTCTCCACCTGGCCATCCACAGGGACTCACCTTCTGCGGGGCATTGATGACCCCAATGTTGTAGCCAAACTGCAGGGACCCAAGCACGGCTGAGAACACGGCGAGGACCAGGGTTCCGGTGACCCGCTGCTGGGGGGGTTCCCCATCCTGCACAGGCAGAGGCAGAGGGCACGGCCGTCACAGGGCAACCCGCTTGCCTCCCTTCCTCCCGCGCCCGGCGCCCAGCTGCAGCCGGACAACGCTGGGTCCCATCCAGCAAGCTGGGTGAGGGAAACTGGGCCATATTAGGAATTGCACAAAGATCTCAATATAAACAGCGGCACACAGAACTCAAAGGCAACTGGGGGCGTGGAGGAGAGGCTGAAGGTTTGAGTCCACAAGGCAGAGAAATGTCGGAGGACCTAAGCCTCAGAATTCCCCCCGTGACCTTGGGACAGGCTTGGCCTTGAGAGCTCAGGTTTGTGTGACCTTGGGAGAGTCACTTCCCCATTCTGGACCTAGGCTTCCTCTTCTGTTGTTGGGGGGGGAGGGGGATGTCACCTGCCTTGCCCACCTGTTGGTGAAAGTGTTGTGAAAATCAAAGGCCAGTGTTATCGGTAGTCCTGAGTCGCTGGTTTTATAAATTGATAAGCACTTTATTGTCAGGGGCCACTGTCCCCCTCCCTGCCCTCTGGGGGCTCTCAAGGCCAACTCCAGGAGGACCCGACCGACCAGCCCAGGAAGGGCAAGTCCAGGTCGTCGCTCTGGGGGCAGCCCCCTCTTGTCTCTGCCTGGCCTTCCCTCCAGCTCTGAGCGCCCATCAAGGGCGGGGGGCCATGCCCCGGTTTTGCCCGGAGAGCCCTCCCCGGGGAGGAGGGCAGGATGGTGGTGTGAGGGGCGGTGGCGGTGGTGGTGGCTGCTCGCTGGCGGCACAGACTGTCTCCAAGCGGAAACCTGAGCCGGGGGAAGGGGGGCTGACACTCCCCTGCCCCTCCACCAACCGTAGGGCCAAGGGAAAGTTCAACGTGCTGGACGGCGGCCAAGGATGGGGGTGGAGGCCCACGGAGAGCCTCAGTCCTCGAAACACCGCCCGCGAGCAGGGACCGCCGGACAGCTCCTTGGGGGCAAGACCCGCCTGGATCTGCTCTGCTCAGTCAGATGCAGGGCAGGGCGTCCCCGATGCGGGCGCAGCGCGCCCCGTGCTGGGGGGAGCGGGTGAACCCTGAACTCGCGGAATCCAGCTGTGGCCAGAGCCCCCAGAAGGTCCTCCGGACCTACTCCGCCTCTTGGCGGGACTGGAATCTGACAGTCACGGGATGCACAGACCGGGTATAAATAGCCAGCCCCCCACCTCCACTCCCTGCGCCTGCGCAGGGACCGCCCCCTAGCTGACCCCAGTCGCGACCCCAGCCCAGGACAAGCGAAACCGGTGCCCCCGCCCCGCCCCAGCATGATGGTCCCTACTTCGGAGCCGATCTGTTGGAAACCCGACGGCATCTTAGAAGAGCTGGAGGCCACAGGGGCTGCGGTGATGAAAGAGGCGACTGGCGGTCTGTGGTCCCGGCCTGACGGGCGCAAGGCTCGGGGACCACGGGGGTCCCGGAGCGGTATGTGGAGGGCGAGGCTTGGGGAGCCCCCCAGCCAGACGCCAAAGAGCCAGAGACCTGCGGGGCTCCCAGGGATCTGGCAGAGCCCGGCTGCGGGAAAAGACGCGAGGAGCCCCCGCCACTTCACCCCCGCACCCTCCTCCCACGGGCCACGCCCTTCACGACGCCCATTGGCCAGCAGCCCACACACCCCGGGAGGCCACGCCCCCTCGCTAAGCCCGGGAGGTAGAGTCGGGCATTAGTCGGGCTGGCGGGCGAGGCCGCGCCCCTCAGCGTGAGGGCAGGACGCGCCCCTCAGGTTCCCGCCAGCCGCTGGCTGGGAAGATTTGAGAACCCGGCCCTCGGAACAAAAGACCCCGCCCACCCACGTGTTAGGACCCGCCCACCAGCCAAAAATCCCAGGCCGAGGAAATTTATCTAGGAGTCTAGCTCGGTGGGCGGGCCGGCGGGGTCTAGACGGGGAACGGCCAGGTGTACCTGCCTGGGGATACTCCAGAGGCAGAAGACGAAGTGCGTGAGCCCCGGCGCGGGGTTGGTTAAGAGCAACGCCCCCAAGTAACCCGGAGCGGCTATTTTTAGCTCCCACGTTGGGAGCCGCCAAATGTCAGGTCCCGGGTGTCCCAGCACGTCCCGGGCGGGGGAGGGCAGGAGATGGAGCCTTAAAGCGTCCGCTTCCCACGCGAGGGTTGCCCTGGGGACAAGGAGACGCCTGTGCCGGCGGGTCCGGTCCGGTGGCGCGTCTTTCCACACGTGCCGGCTCCGGACAGCGCATCTCCGGTCGTCCCCCTTCGCACGTCCCCCGCGGTGGGTTCCCGCAGGCGACCCGACGGGCCAGTGGTCACGCCGACCACGTCGCTAGCCCCGAGGTCCCTCAGCCACCACCCACGTGCTGACCGCGTGGGCGACACGCTCTGCGAAGGCTGCCCCGGGTTTGGGTCCGCAGTGGACGTCAGCGGAGAGGGCACGACCTAAGTTGCCGAGTGGAGAGCGCGAGAAGCCCGCCGGACGGCCGGAGTGCCGAGGGCGCCCGGCTCGGAGAGTCCGCCTCCGAAGTGCGGGCCTGCAGTGCCACCTGGAGGGAGATCGAGGAGCCACAGCGGATTGGAGCAGGGCTGTGGCCCCCGCTGTCCGAGGCGCTCCGGATGCCGGTGTCCACCTACTGCCGGGATGGGCACGCACAGGAGTAGCATCTCCAAGCCTGCCCCTCTTCCTAACGTCCCTGTAACAGTGAATTGGCCACCCTGTCACTCCTAGGGCGCACCACTTCCCCTTCTGCCAGATAGTTAACATCAGTGTGTGTGTGTTTTAAGATTTATTTGAAATTCAGAGTTACAGAGAGAGAGAGAGAGAGAGAGAGAGAGAGAGAGAGGTCTCCCATCCGATGGTTCAATCCCCAATTGGCCTCAACGGCCAGAGCTGTGCCGATCTGAAGCCAGGAGCCAGGGGTTTCTTCCAGGTCTCCCATGCGGGTGCAGGGGCCCAAGGACTTGGGCCATCTTCTACTGCTTTCCCAGGCCATAGCAGAGAGCTGGATCAGATGTGGAGCAGTGGCCCCCATATGGGATGCCAGCACTTCAGGCCAGGGCATTAACCCACTGCACCACAGCGCCGGCTCCAACATCAGTGATTTTTAAAAAAGATTTATTTATTTGAAAGCAGTTACAAAGAGAGAGGGAGAGAGAGATCTTCCATCCACTGATTCACTCCGATAGATGGCTATAGCAGCCAGGTCAGGACCAGGCTGAAGTGAACTGTCAGAATTTCTATCCAGGCCTACTACGTGGATGGCAGGGACCAAGTACTTGGGTCGTCCTCCGCTGCTTTCCTGGGCGCCTTAGTCGGAAGCTGGGCTGGGGGCAGAGCAGCCAGGATTCCAACCCGGGCACCCAAAGGGGATGCCAGTGTTAAAGTGGTGCTCGGCTGGCGCCGTGGCTCACTACACTAATCCTCCGCCTTGCGGCGCCGGCACACCAGGTTCTAGTCCCGGTCGGGGCGCCGGATTCTGTCCCGGTTGCCCCCCTTCCAGGCCAGCTCTCTGCTGTGGCCCGGGAGTGCAGTGGAGGATGGCTCAAGTGCTTGGGGCCTGCACCCCATGGGAGACCAGGATAAGTACCTGGCTCCTGCCATTGGATCAGCGCGGTGCGCCGGCCGCAGCACACTGGCCGCGGTGGCCATTGGAGGGTGAACCAACAGCAAAGGAAGACCTTTCTCTCTCTCTCTCTCACTGTCCACTCTGCCTGTCAAAAAAAAAAAAAAAAAAAAAAAAGTGGTGCTCTGGGGCCGGTGCTGTGGTGTGGTGGGTTAAGCTGCCATCTATATCCCATTTGGATGCCAGTTCAAGACCCAAATGAAGTTCCTGGCTCCTGGCTCCTGGCTTCAGCCTGGCCCAGTCCTGACCACTGTGACCATTAGGGAGTGAACCAGCAGATGGAAGATCTGTCTCTCTCTCTGTCTAACTCTGCCTTTCAAATAAATAAAATCAATATTAAAAAATAAAGAAAGAAATGAGCCAGAAGAGAAAAAAAGGGGAGTGTAGCAGGTGGGGTGCAGGGCTGGCACCCAGATCCCTCGGTTCTGTCCTACCTGGGGGGCCAAGTGCATTCCTGCTATTGTTCTCAAGGTTAAATGCTTCTCAGGGACCCTCCTAGGTCAGGAGTGGGTGTGGGAGACAGGGTGAATGGTGTAAAGACGGTGATGGGCACGTGAACAGGAGGAGTAAGGAGAGAGGTGGGAGAGAAAGACAAAGGAACAGGCAAGGTGAAAGACTGATTAATAGAGGATTGAAAAGGAAGTACAGAGACATGAGAGGGGAAGCCTTGTGCTGGAGCTTTCTCTCTCCCCCTCTCTCCTTGTGTTTGTGTTGATCTTGTGTAGTGATCCTTGGCCTTTCCTAAACTCTCCCTGTATCTTGGGGAGCTGATTTCTGCAGGCTTTTGTTTCTTTTTTTTTTTTTTTTTTTTGACAGGCAGAGTGGACAGTGAGAGAGAGAGACAGAGAGAAAGGTCTTCCTTTGCCGTTGGTTCACCCTCCAATGGCCGCCACGGCTGGCGCGCTGCGCCGATCCGAAGGCAGGAGCCAGGTACTTCTCCTGGTCTCCCATGGGGTGCAGGGCCCAAGCACTTGGGCCATCCTCCTCTGCACTTCCCTGGCCACAGCAGAGAGCTGGCCTGGAAGAGGGGCAACCGGGACAGAATCCGGCGCCCCAACCGGACTAGAACCTGGTGTGCCGGCGCCGCAAGGTGGAGGATTAGCCTAGTGAGCCGCAGTGCCAGCCAGGCTTTTGTTTCCTAAGCTCCTGTGTCTGGTAAGGAAATGAGTGGAGGCAGGAGGAAGCCGGGACACTCCCCCTGCCTCCAGCACCTGCTCCACAGGTCCGCTCTGTGTCCAGCTTCTGGGGGGGCGAAGCCTCGACCCCGAGCTCCAGAAGCCCTACCCCCTGCCTTTGTCCCTTCCCAGATTTTGTTTGTGGATTTGGGTCTTAGATTCAGAAGTTTGAGATGATAGTACCGTTCTTAACACATCGTCTTTCTTACTGTATGTCTTACTTTGAAAATTACTTCCATGCCCATTTCTGATTTTTCTTCCTTCAGAAGTTACTATGGTGCTGGCTGAAGTGATTGGATTCCAGGCACCCACGTGGGAGACCTGGACTGAGTTCTCCCGGCCTCAGCCTGGCCCAGCCCTGACCATCCCGGGCGCTGGGGGAGTGAACCAGCTGATGGAAGCTCTCTAGCTGTCTCTGTCTCTCTGCCTGTCAAATGAATAAACAATTTAAAGAGCATGACTATTCCAATGTGGTTGATGTTCATTTTAAAATTTGTGCTCTGGCAAAATGTGAGTCATTTAGTGCATACTGTTGGTTTATGTAATAGCATCTTGTTATATATTCCATTCTGGTCTTAGTTAAGTAAGCAATATGGTGTGTGTGTGTGTGTGTGTGTGTGTGTTTTAAGATTTACTTGTTTAAAAGGCAAAGTGACAGAGAAGGCAGGGGAGACCACCGTCCATCTGCTGGTTCACTCCCCAAATGGCTGCAACAGCCAGGACTGGGCCAGGCCAAAGCCAGGAGCCAGGAACTCTATCCGGGTCTCCTGCTTGGATGGCAGGGATTCAAGTACTCGAGTGCCCATCTGCTGCTGCCTCCCAGGCACATTTGCAGGAAGCCGAATCCAAAGCAGAGCAGCCAGGACTTGAGCTGGCACTCCAATGTGGATAAGGCATCCCAGGTGGAGGCCTAACCTGCTACGCCACAATGCTCACTGCAGCACTGTTTTTGAAATCCACCCTTGCTCAGCGGCTGGGGCAGCCACAGCTGCACGGGCCTCCGCAGAGTGCGTCATGCTGCACTTTCCCGGTGCACCATCCCAGGGCTGCGCAGTGGTCCTCTCCAGTTCCCACCCAGCGCACATCAGACATACAAATCTTTCCACACAAGGGTCCTGACAGACTCCTAGGCGAACATCTTCGGAAGATATGTCTCTGGCTATATTTATAGCCATCTGCGGGAGCAGAATTGCTGAGTCATAGGGCGTTCCAAGACCTAATGTGACGGGGTTCTGCCAGCTTGCTCTTCGGAATGGCTGTCCCCGTCTCTGCTTCCCACCCCCTCATCCTCAGCAGCATGCACCCAGAGGCAGCAGAGTGCAGGGTGCGGATTCCGGGCCCACACGGCCTGACTCTGAGCCCAGCTCTGTGTCTTACCAACTCTGTGCCCTAAGCTCTTTGTGCTTTACTTACATCATCCGTAACATGAGAAGGGAGATAATAATAGTACCTACACCTTAGGGTTTTTCATGAAGGTGAATAATATAATGCTCATGGAATGCTTACAATAGATTGGATTGCATGAGACTGCTCAATTGAGGGATAATTGACATATAATAAACAGCAGGGATTGGAAGTGTACTATCTTTAAGTTTTGACGGGTATGTACCTGTGAAAGCTTCCACTCCCCCCAAGTCCCCTTGTACTACTTCATCTTCTCTCCTTCTGGTCCTTTCCTGCCCTCTGGGTAAGCACTGATCTGCTTTCTGTCATTATAGGCTAATTTTCATTTTCTAGAATTTTATGGAACAAGAATCATACAGAATGTGCTCATTTGTCTGGCTCTTTTCACTGAACTAAAGGATCTTGAGGTTCACTTGCGATGTCACTTGTATCAAGAGTTCACTTTGTATTGATGAATAATATTCTGCTGTATGAATGTATCACGGTCTGTCCATCTGCCTGTTGATGGACATTTGGGTTTCCAGTTTGGGAGTTGCATCTCCTCCACTCCCACGGGATTCGTCTCCTGAACAGGAAACATTAACCTAGCTGGTTGCATTTACTGAAAGGCTGAGAAAGCCTCCCGCCCAGAGGGGAGAAGGAACTGGTTGGCTGGTCCCCACGTGGGATTGCCCTAGAAGTCACAGCGGTAAGCACCCAGGGGTGATCTGGGAGCTCTGGCTGGGGAAGAAGCCGTCTGCTGCTGCTTCCCAAGAGCATTAGCAGGGAGCTGGATAGGAAGTGAAGAAGTCAGGACTTAAACTGGCTCTGGTATGGGAAGTGGGCATTTTGATGATGGCTTCATCTTCTATGCCACAATGCTCACACCCATGATAGGAATTTGTGAGCTCTATGATGGTTTTATGGGACCACTGCCACTTAGTACACTCCGTGGTTGACCAAAAGGTCATGAGACAGTGCATGACTGTGTTTCTTTCTTTCTTTTTAAAAATTATTTATTTATTTTATTTAAGAGGCAGAGAAAGAGAGAGACAGAACTCCTGTTTGCTGGTTCAGTTCGCACATGCCCGTGAGTGTTGGAGCTGGGCTGGGTTGATCCTCGATGTCAGGAACTCAATTCAGGTCTCTCATGTGGGTGGCAGGAATCCAACTGTTGCAGTGGATTCTTTCTGAGAGGAAAAGCATGGTGGGGGCAAGAGGTGCGGAGTTACCACATAGACCCCGGGAGTCGGGTGAAAGCAGGCCAGAGGCAAGCAGCCTACAGACTCATTTATTTCAGTTGCTACAGCAGCTTATATAGCCAAGGCAGCCAATCTGGTCAAGGGGCGGTCTATGCCCTAACCAATCACACCCTGTTGCCAGGCAGTTTCCGAAGCCATCCAATCACAGCCTGTTGCCAGGCAGGCTCTGCTGCCAGTGGCCATCTTGGCATGGCCTTCTCATTCCACCACATCCAACTACCTGAGCCATAACCACTGCATTAGGAGTTGGAGTCAGGTATTGGATCCAGGTGCTCTGAATGTAGGACACAGCTGTCTAAATTGACATCTTTCTTTTTTAAGATTTATTTATTTATTTCAAATTCAGAGTTACACAGAGAGAAGGAGAGGCAGAGAGACAGAGAGAGAGAGAGAGAGAGAGAGGTCTTCCATCCACTGGTTCACTCCCCAGTTGGCTGCAACTGCTGGAGCTGTGCTGATCCGAAGCCAGGAGCCAGGAGCTTCTTCCAGGTCTCCCATGTGGGTGCAGGGGCCCAAGGACTTGGGCCATCTTCTACTGCTTTCCCAGGCCATAACAGAGAACTGGATTGGAAGTGGAGCAACCGGGACTCGAACTGGCCCCCATATGGGGTGCCGGCACTGTAGGTCGCCCCAAAATGACATCTTTTAAAAAACAATTCATTGGGCCCAGGGCTGTGGCATAGTGGGTTAAGCCTCTGCCTACAGCGCCGGCATCCCATATGGGCGCCAGTTCAAGTCCCGGCTGCTCCACTTCTGATCCAGGTCCCTGCTAATGTGCCTGGAAAAGCAGCAGAGGTCTGACCAAGTGCTTGGGCCCCTGCCACCCACATGGGAGACTCAGAAGAATCTTTTGTCTCCTGGCTTTGGCTTGGCCCAACCTTGGCCATTGCGGCCATTTGGGAAGAGAACCAGCAGATGATGATATCTTTCTCTTTGTATCTGCCTTTCAAATAAATAAACAAATCTTAAAACAACAACAACAAAAATGATCGATTGATTTGAAAGGCTGAGATGGGGGGAGAGAGAGAGAGAGATTTTTGCTGGTTCACTCCCCAAATCCCAAATAGCCGCAACAGCCGGGGCTGGGTGAAGCCGAAACCAGGAGTCAGGAGCCAGGAACTGCAGCCAGGTTTTCCACATGAGTGGCAGGGACTCAAGTGCTGAGCTATCATCTGCCTCAACCCAGGAGCACTAGCAGGGAACTGGAAGTGGAGTAGCTGGGACTTGAACCTGCTCTCTGATGCAAGATGTCGGCGTCTCCAGTTTAACCCACTCAGCCACAACACCTGTCCTTTAACTGGCAGCTTACTTGTTAGGCTAAACACGCACTCTATTTATTTTACTTCCGTGTAAAGTCCTCCAGGACCTTGTCAAACAAGGTGTAACAGGGGATATCTTTGTCCTTCTCACTATGGTAAGAGAGACAAACCTAATGTTTCTTCATTAAGTATGAGAATTTCTAATCTTTGTTTGCTAAGAGGTCTTATCAGAAGCAGGTATTAAACCTTATCAAGCACTGTGTAAAATGAATGATTGAGGTGGCCATATGATTTTTTTTCTTTAGTCTATTGGTGTGATGAATCACACTGGTGGATTTTGTAATGCTAAAAAACTTGCATTTCTGGGATAAACTGCGAGTTTGTGATGCGTTACTCTTTAAATATACTTTTACATTTGGTTAAGGAATATTTTAAGGATTTTTGCATCTCTATTTATAGATGAAGTGGGCTTACAATACTTTTCTTGAATTTTCCTCAACAAGTTTCAGAGGTAAGGTTCTTCTAGCTTCATAAAATGAGCTGGTTGGGGCTGGCTTTGCGGACCCGTGGGTTAAGCCACTGCTTGTGACACTAGCGTCACATATTGGGGCATTGGTCCAAGTCCTGGCAGTTTTGCTTACAATCCAGCTCCCTGCTAATGTGCCTGGGAAAGCAGCAGAAGATGGGCCTCTGCTACTCACAGGAGAGACCCGGATGGAGTTCCTGGGTCCTGGCTTCAGTCTGGCCCAGCCATGACCATTGTCACCATTTGGGGAGAGAAGCAGCAGATGGAATATTTCTCTCTCTCTGTTTCTCCTTCTTTCTGTTAATGAATAAATGAATGAATGAATAAGTGAGTAGTCACTTTTCCCACTGCTTTTCCAAATCTATATCTCAAATATTCACTCCAAAATGAACCACAGGAGATCACCTCACTCAACCTCTTGCTTTTTTTTATTTAAAGGACACAAATTTCATGTATATTTCATATGTGCAGATTCAGGAACATAGTGATATTTCACACTCTACTCCCCTATTTTAAAAAATATTTATTTTATGTGTTTGAAAGGCAGAGTTAATAGAGACAGGGAGAGGCAGAGAGAGAGGGCAGTCTTCCATCTGCTGGTTCACTCTCCAGATGTCTGTAGCAGCTGGGGCTGGGGCTGGGGCTGGGGCTGGGGCTGGGCCAGGCCGAAGCCCGGAGACAGCAGCTTCATTCGAATCTCCCACATGGATACACAGGCCCAAGCACATGGGCCATCTTCAACTTCTTTTCCCAGGCCATTATCAGATAACTCTCAGAAGTGGAGCAGCTGGGACTGGAACCAGGACCCACATGGAATGCCAGCATCCCAGGCGGCTTCACCCACTGTGCCACAGCACTGGCTCCCAGTCCCTTGCTATTTATTTATTTATTTATTTATTTTGACAGGCAGAGTTAGACAGCGAGCGAGAGAGAGACAGAGAGAAAGGTCTTCCTTTTTCAGTTGGTTCACCCCCCAAGTGGCCGCTACGGCCAGCGGCGCATTGCAGCCGGTGGGCTGCGCCAATCTGAAGCCAGGAGCCAGGTGCCTTCCCCGGTCTCCCATGCAGGTGCAGGGCCCAAGCACTTGGGCCATCCTCCACTGCACTCCCGGGCCACAGCAGAGAGCTGGACTGGAAGAGGAGCAACTGGGACAGAATCCCTGGCACCCCCGACTGGGACCAGAACCCGGGGTGCCAGTGCCGCAGGTGGAGGATTAACCAAGTGAGCAATGGCGCCGGCCATCTTGCTTTTTAAAACAGGTAAAAATATTGTCACTACCGTTTTATAGATGAGACCACTGAAGCCCATCCTGAATGCAGTGGAAATCTGTCTGTCTTGGGTCTATAAACTTCCTGATCTGAACAGTATAATAATTAATAACTAATTCATGTTTAAATAATACTGCATAGGCACCAGAGTTATGGTACAGCAAGCTGTGGGAGACCAGGATGGAGTTCCTGGCTCCTGGCTTAGGCCTGGCCCATACCTAGCTGTTGTAGCCATTTGAGGAATGAATCAGTAGATAGAAGAGGTCTCTTCCTCTCTCTTGATCACTCTGCTTTTTCCAATAAATAAATGAATCATAAAAAATCCCAGCAAAATCTTTATCAGCGCAACCCATCTCAGCACCTCAGTCTTATCTCCACTGATCTTTCTCTTCAGTCCATCCTCACGCCCTTGTCCTAGGCTTTCTCATCCCTCAACACCACTTTTCATGATCACCTCCTGGCTTCCCAGGCCTGGCTTCCCGGGGTGAACCCCAGAGAGCCCAGCGTACATCCTATTGGTTTTTCACTATGTAGCACGCCCATTAGTGTTTACCCTCCTTGCCCCTTTTGTATTGATGGTCTAAAACGTAATCATTCTCCTAATACAGCCTAAGATCCTTGTTCCTTCTTTTTAGCAAAATCCCAACCCTGGTTAATTCTAACTATCCATCTCCCTGGGCCCTTGGACCAGCTGTTTCCTTCAAGGCCACTGGAGAGGATACAAATCCACAATGATGTTCAGTGGCCACACTCATCGGTGATTCTCAGCTGGGCCTGCTCTTGCCCCTCCCCTTCTCAGGACATCTGGCAGTAAAGAACATGGCCCACATGTTGGCCTCTGAACCCCCAGGTGGACCCGGATGCAGCTCTTGGCTCCTGGCTTTGGCCTGGCCTAACCCTGGCTGTTACAGCCATCTGGGGAGTGAACCAGTGGACAAAAGATCTTTCTCTGTCTCTCCCTCACTCTAACTCTGACTTTCAAAATAAATAAATAAATCTTGTTTTAAAAAAAAAAAAAAGAAAAGAAAGAAAAACATACACACACAGACCAACAGACACAAAGAGATCTTTTATCTACTGGTTCATTCCCCAAATTCCCCCAACAGTTGGCATGGGGCCAGGCCAAAGCTAGAACTCTGTCCAGAGATCCCATATCCATGGTAGGAACCCAAGTGTTTGAAAGATCATCTATACTTCCCAAATGGCAGCAATGGCTGAGCTGGGCTGATCTGAAGCCAGGAGCCAAAAGCTTCTTCCGGGTCTCCCACACAGGTGCAGGGGCCCAAGCAGCATCCGTCGCTGTCTTCCTGGGCCATTAGCAGGGAGTTGGATAGGAAGTGCAGCAGCTGGGACTCGAACCAGCGCCTGTATGGGATACTAGCACCCCATTACTCCACAGTGCCAGCCCTGAGGTGGGCATTTGACGTAGTGGTCAAGACATTGTGTCCCATATTGTGCCTGGATTTAATCCTCAGCTCTGCTCCTGGCTCCAGCTGTCTGTTGATGCGGACTCTGGGAAGCAGCAATGATGGCTCAGGTAGGTGAGTTCCTGGCTGCCTGCTAGTGTGCCTGGGAAAGCAGCAGAACATGGAGTTCCTGGACCCCTTCCAGCTGTTGAAGCCATTTGAAGAGAACCAATGGATGGAAGATCTCTCTCCCCCTCATTCTCCCTCCTTCTCTCTCTCTCTCTCTCTTTCTCATTCTGCCTTTCAAATAAATAAATATTTTTAAAAAGTAAAAAGTCAGGACTGGCGCTGTGGTACAGCAGGTTAAAGCCCTGGCCTGCAGCACCGGCATTCCATGCAGGCGCTGGTTCAAGTCCAGGCTGCTCCACTTCTGATCCAGCTCCCTGCTGATGCATCTGGGAAAGCAATGGAAGACAAACCAAGTGCTTCAGCCCTGCACCAGTCTGGGAGACCCAGAAGAAGCTCCTGGCTCTGGCCTGGCCCAGCCCTGGCTGTTGTGGCCATCTGGGGAGTGCACCAGCAGATGAAGATCTCCCTCCCTCCCTCTCTCTCTTTGCCTTTCAAATAAATAAATAAATCTTAAAAAACAGAGAGGAAAGGCCGGCGCCGTGGCTCAATAGGCTAATCCTCCACCTTGCGGCGCCGGCACACCGGGTTCTAGTCCCGGTCGGGGCACCGGATTCTGTCCCGGTTGCCCCTCTTCCAGGCCAGCTCTCTGCTATGGCCAGGGAGTGCAGTGGAGGATGGCCCAGGTGCTTGGGCCCTGCACCCCATGGGAGACCAGGAAAAAGCACCTGGATCCTGGCTCCTGCCATCGGATCAGCGCGGTGCGCCGGCTGCAGCGGCGGCCATTGGAGGGTGAACCAACGGCAAAAGGAAGACCTTTCTCTCTCTGTCTCTCTCTCTCACTGTCCACTCTGCCTGTCAAAAAAAAAAAAAAAAAACAAAACAAAACAAAACAAAAAAAAAACAGAGAGAAAATTTTCTTTTTTTTTTTTTTTAATTAAAAAGTAATTGGGTTCTTGCTATCCTCAGGATTGAGTTCCTGGTTCCTGGCTTTGGCCACTCCCACCCCTCTCCACTCCCGCTGCTACTGTCTCTCAATAAATAAATAAATGAGCAAATGTGCAGATAGCCATGAGAGCATTGAGCAGATGACCTGACTCAGTCTGGGGTGGGGCGGAGGCTTGAGAGAAGAAGTGATACTTGAGCGGATAGCTGACGGATGACTCAGTTAGCTGGGGCTGGGGGAAGGGACAGATGGAAAGGAGCATCCAGGCAGAGAGAGCAGAGTGCGCAAAGGCACAGGTAAGGGAGCAGGTCGCATGTGTAAGGGGCAGAGAGGCCGGCCAGCGGCGGCTGAGACACAGGGGCAGGTGGACCCTGGTGTGGCACTCATTGGCAGGGGCACGAGAATGCCACTGAAAGATTCTAAAGAGGCAAGGACAAGATCTAAGTTTACAAATGAAGGTCACTTTAGGCTACAGATTTTTTTTTAAATTTTTTGACAGGCAGAGTGGACAGTGAGAGAGAGGGACAGAGAGAAAGGTCTTCCTTTGCCATTGGTTCACCCTCCAATGGCCACCGCGGCTAGCGCGCTGCAGCCGGCGCACCGCGCTGATCCGAAGGCAGGAGCCAGGTGCTTCTCCTGGTCTCCCATGGGGTGCAGGGCCCAAGCACTTGGGCCATCCTCCACTGCACTCCCTGGCCACAGCAGAAAGCTGGCCTGGAAGAGGGGCAACCAGGACAGAATCCGGCACCCTGACCGGGACTAGAACCCAGTGTGCCGGCGCTGCAAGGTAGAGGATTAGCCTAGTGAGCCACGGCGCCGGCTAGGCTACAGATTTTAGCAAGACAGGAGTGGGGGCAGGGAGATTAGAGCAGTCAGGATGTCCTGGCAAGAGGTGACCGTGCTGTGGCCCGGGGAGGTAGCAGAGAGCTTGGAGAAAAGTTGGGTACACATAAGTCAAGGGAAGAGCTGGAAGTCACCTTAAAAAAAAAAAAAAAAAAAAAAAAACCACCTCACTGTGCTTCAAAAAGTACAATAAAAATGAATCACAAAGAGTTCTGAAGAGTCCGCATTTTCATACAAGAGTAGGTTAATTAGATGAGCACAAAGAGCCCATTAATAAATGTACAGAATAAATGAAGATTTACAGAGAGATGTTTGAGGAAGAAGAACCATGGGAGGAAACACCAGAGAACCGGGGTGAAAAGCAGAAAGAGGGCAATGGAGTGAGGGAGAGATGGGGCAGGGGAGGTGTGGAGGGTCTGGGCTGGAGGAGAGGCAGACTGGCAACCCGCACGAAGAGCTGGGCGAGGCAGCCACCTGCCTGGAGACGGACCGCAGGATGGATGCAGGGGCGGGGCTGGAGGTGGGCTACGCCCGAAGGTGAACTGAGAGACCGGGGGGGGGGGGGGGGGGGGGCTGGTGAGTGTGAGCTGCGAGTCTGAGGGTGGACTCAAAGATCCCGTTGTAAAGCCAGATGTTTGGGTGCACAGAACACCGAGGGGATGGGAGAGTGCGCACAAGGCGGCTTGGCTGGGAGAGAGGCAGTGCTCAGTGTGAGTGGCGGGGCGGGGAAGGTGGAGAACGGGTCTGAAAAGACGCCAAGGGAAGGGAGTGATGGGCGCGGCCAAGGCTCTGACCCAGGCCTACCCCGGCTTCCCACCCTCCGCCAGCTCCTGGCCCTGGTGGTTTCTGTGCTCTGCTAGGAGCCTAGATGCTGGAGCGGGTAGCAGCCTGGGGGAGGAGTGAGAAGGGCCCAGGGATGCACTGGGGGCCGGGAAGGGGGGCTTCTTGAGGAGCAGGGGCTCAGAGGCCTGCGGGCTGTTGCAGGGTCAGCCCAGGTGGGAGGGCCAAGGCCGGGGAGGTGGAGCGCTCGTCCAGGGGCCTCCAGGAGTGGCAATTCCAACAAGGCGCGATCCTCAAGGACCCGGCTAAGACCACCCGTCAGAGCAGGAGAAAGAAGGAAAAGAAGAGCAGAGGGTGGAGGCGAAAGTCGAGCGGACAAAGAGCATTGGAGGCAGAAACCGGCGGCGAAAGGGCGGCGCCGAGCCTGGCCGCCTGCCTCTGCAGTGTCCCAGGTGCACCTGCTGGGGAGAGAGAAAGGGGCATCTCCGAGTCCGGGGGAAATCCAGTCCTGGGGGCTGACTCGAAGCTGGAAACTCCTGAGAAGCCTCCGCCTCCTCCTCACCTGCGGCCAAAACCCGGCAAGTGAATGGGCGTGACCCTAGTGCTCAGGTTTCTTCCTTTTCACCTGGGCAAGAAGGGGTGGGGGCCAGGACTTCCGGTTCAGGTGAGTGTCCCTTCGGTGACGTCAGGTCACCCTCGGCCGCCCCTCCGGTCCCGCCCCCCCTCCCGCGCTCCCGTTGCCCGCGGGGGCGCGCCCCCGACGCCCTACTTATACTCAGGTGCGCCGCACCTGTCCGTCCGCACCTGCCGGCTCGCCTCCTCTTCCGTGCACCGCAGCTTCAGGCCGATAGCCCGGGATCTTATCCTGGGCTTGCCCGCACTCAGGGCCGCGCCCATACGGCCCCTACACCTTTTGTTTGCGCAGGGTCGCCCGGAGCGCCGAGGGGGACCGCCCGGCCTCGGGGATCGCCGTGTGCGGAGCCGCTGCTCCGGGAGAGACCAGCGCTCTACCGGAGGCGTCGATTTGCCTTTACTCCGAGGACAAGAAGATAAACGCCTCTTTTGTCTCTTTGGGCGGCTGAAAACTCCACCTGGCTTGTTTCTTGTGGGGCTGCCCCCACCCTCAAGTTTTATTTGCTTCACTGTAGGGTCCCCCGCCCGGGGCTCCCAGTCTCTTTCCGAAGGCGGAAATGGCCAATTCGGGCCTGCAGTTGCTCGGCTTTTCTATGGCTCTTCTGGGATGGGTGGCCCTGGTGGCGAGCACCGCCATCCCGCAGTGGCAGATGAGCTCGTACGCGGGCGACAACATTATCACGGCCCAGGCCATGTACAAGGGGCTGTGGATGGAGTGCGTCACGCAGAGCACCGGCATGATGAGCTGCAAAATGTACGACTCTGTGCTCGCCCTGTCCGGTAAGGCCGCGCGCGGGCCCGACGGGGCGCACTCGCCCCGGGCCGAGGTGGCGGGGTGGTGTCCCGGGCAGGGCCGAGGCCCCGCGGCCGGGCGCCTCGGGTTGCAGGAGGAAGCGGAAGAGTACAGGCCGGGGCGGTGGGGCTGGGCGGGCGCGGGCCAGGGTTCCGTCCGCTGCACGTGGGCTCGCGCCTCGGCCACCTGCGCGCCTCTTCCATCCCGAGCTTGGCCTTCTACCTCGCCGGGGGAAGCGGAGCCCGAGGCTGGGGTCGTCCCCTTCTGTACCCTCCATCGGCAGACAATGGCTTCCGCCATCTCCCGCCTCTTTCTCTCGGACAAAAGGGGGCACTGGGCGAGGGCCGCGGAGCGAGCGCGCTCTGTCAGATGTGGGCCGCGGTCTGCGGCCTCTAATCTTATCGCCCGATTAGCCAAGGCCACGCGCCCGCGGCCTCGATAGCAGGGCCGGAGCTGGGACGCCGGCCGGGACGTGCGACCAGCGCGGGAGCCCCGGCTGCCCCGTCGGCTGCCCCTCTGCGCCCTTCCCCCTCTCCGTGGCGGTTTCATCGAAACCCTGGCGCCCCGGGCGGGTTCCGAGCAGAGGGCGGAGCAGGAAGGCCGCGGTGCCGGGAGGGGGCGGGAACCTGCGGGCTCCCAGCCGGCCGTTAGATGCGGCGGCGGCCCCGGGCCGGCGGCGGCGCCCAGCGCCGGGAGGACAAGGGTCCAGGGGTCACTGGGCGCGGCCCGGCCGCCGAGGCTGGAGCTGACGGAGGGCCGCCTGCCTTTGCAGCAATGACAGCGACCTTTCTCCTTCCTCGCAGGGGCCTTGCAGGCCACTCGAGCCCTCATGGTGGTATCTCTGGTGCTGGGCTTCCTGGCCATGTTTGTGGCCACGATGGGCATGAAGTGTACGCGCTGTGGGGGAGATGACAAAGTGAAGAAGGCCCGCATTGCCATGTCTGGAGGCATCGTCTTCATCGTGGCAGGTGGGCCCCAGGCTCTCCTCTCCCACCACGAAGTCGTGGGCGTCGGCAGAGCACACCCTGTCTGAACTCTCATTCTCTCTCCAGGTCTTGCTGCCTTGATAGCTTGTTCCTGGTATGGTCATCAGATTGTCACAGACTTTTATAACCCCCTGACCCCCATGAATGTTAAGTAAGTCTGGGAACCCTGCCTATCGGGACAGGCCTGGGGTAGGGGGAGAGCAGAGGCAGGCCAGGGTTCTGACCCAGTCCCTTCTCTTCCACAGGTACGAGTTTGGTTCTGCCATTTTTATTGGCTGGGCAGGGTCTGCTCTGGTCCTCCTGGGAGGCGCGCTGCTCTCCTGCTCCTGCCCTGGCAGTGAGAACAAATCTGCGTACCGTGCACCTCGCTCCTACCCCAAGTCCAACTCTGCCAAGGAGTACGTGTGAGCTGGGACCCCATGCCCCAGCCTGACTGGCTGTGGGTGTGCCCAGATACCTGCAAGGCCCATGGGCAGAGCTCAACCTGTGAGCAGGTACAGGACAAGGCCTCCTGTTCAATCTATCCCTGCACACCATGTACAGTTCTCTACGGGGCGGGGAAGGGGGGGCCAAACAGAGGGGAGGGTGTGCTTTTTGTACAGTAATAAAAAATAGGTTTTGGAAAGGCGGCTTTTTTTCCTTCGAGGGCCTCTGCTTTCTTCCACCCTTTCCTTACAGGGAGCTTGGAAGCTAAAGTGCGCCTACTTCTTTAAAACACTCACAGAACCCCAGCGGTGCCCAAGGCTGGTCTACCCTGTTTCATTTTCATTGTTACTCAGGCCCCTGTAACAGTCAGGTGTTCTGCTTCTCTCATTCATTCCTGTCCCCACTCTTTGTTTAAATAGCTACTAGTTTATTATTATTATTTATTTGAGTTAAACAGAGAGGTAGCACCAGAGAAAGAGAGTCTTCTGTCCGCTGGCTCACTCCCCAGATGATCACAATGGCTAGAGATGAGCTGAAGCCAGGAGCCAGGAGCTTCTTCCAGGTCTCCCATGCGGGTGCAGGGGCCCAAGGACCTGGGCCATCTTCTACTGCTTTTCTAGGCCACCATAGCAGAGAGCTGGATGGGAAGTGGAGCAGCTGGGACTCAAACCAATGCTCATATGGGATGCTGGTACTGCAGGTGGTGGCTTTACCCGCTACACCATAGCGCCGGCCCGAGTTTCTTTTTTGATTAAAAAAATATTTTATTTGGCACCGGGGAGCGTGCTGTTCTTTCAATTTATCCTATGCCCTTGTTCCACTTTCCGTCCTGATCAGACTCTGCTCTCTGGCTCACTGGGCAGTGCCTCCACTGACACAGAGAACAAAGGTGGTGCAGGAACAGGCAAAGGTAAACAGCAGGATGATGGTTCAGGACCCAGGGTCTGTCCCCCGACTTGTTACAGTCTAGTCAAACATCTAGGTCATCATCCGGGTCTTCTTGGTCCAGGTCGTCGTAAGCATCTGGCTCATAGAAGATGTGGCTAGCAGCCTGGCCTTGCCCAGGGCATAACAGGGCCTGCTGTCTGAGGAGGGAAGAATTGGCGCTGGTGAGAGTGGGTAATGGGTGGAGTCCAGATACCCCCTTCCAGGTTACGGTGACACTCAGGCGGCCTTTCTTGGTGCAAGTCCCTTTCTCTGACTTCCACGTTTCCTAAGTGCAGAGGCACCGTTTAGCACTGGGATGGATAGTCTAGCATTGCTCTCCCTACAATACCCCACTTTCTTAGCTCAAGGGCAAGGATTCTACTGTAGTCTTGCTTCACCCACCCACACACTGGGCACAGAACAGCAGGATCCACTGAGCCCTTGTTAACAGCCTTTGCCACACTCACCAGAGTGTAGCTTCCTGTCCTCCTAGCACTGCTGCCTGGAGATGAGGCCACCTCCCCTGGGTCTGGTCTGGCTCAGCCCAAGCCCAGATTGCTCTGGGGCAATCGTGCGGCTAAGGCTCTAATGGAGAAACGAGACAGAAAGGCCTCTGCCACGTGGGAACTATGGGTGGGTAGGGAACCACTCCCCGCACCTGTCTCTGGAGGTGGACTTCAGCCCCTGTAAAGTCGGACAGGTTAACCAATAACCTGTCATCACTCTGCCTCTGTGGCCCTGATGCTGAGCTCTGGTTAGGGATCCAGGCCCCTACACCCAACCTTACTTTTCAGAGCTGAACTGGAAAGGCAGGGTCAGGCCATCTCTGGCTTCTTTCTCTTTCTTGGACAGGCGAAGGTTAAAGGTCAAGTGAGTTGTGGGGTCCACCTGTAGGGACAAAGGACGCTGTCACTCTGCTCCATCCCTGCAATCCCTGACGCCACCCCCACTTCCTCTTCCCTCCACTTTGCCAGACCCTGAGCCCAAGCCCCTCATTCCGTCCCTGGCACTCTTAGATACCGGGGATGTGTAAGGGTCTGGGTGGGGCTGGCACTCAAGGCGGGGTCCCTCCTGGAGATCCAGGCTGAAGTCAGGAAGGACGGAGAACCACTGAGTCTGAGAAAAAGAGAAGAGAGTGGAAAAGGCATTTTCCTTCTTGCTGGAAGGCATCAGAGGAAGATTTAGGGCCTCACACCTCAGCCCCCAGACACCTCCGGAACTGGCTGCTGTCAGCCCCCGCCCCTCCCCGAAGTCTCCACAGGCAGTTGTTCCTTCTTCCCCGAGTACTACCTTAGTCTTTCCAAAATCCTGTTCCATTTCCTGGAAGACGGTATCTTTCATTGCTTAAGCCCACAGGCTCTGAGTCAGACATTTTTTTCCACTGAATTTTTATTTCATTTTACTTAAAAGGCGGAAAGTAAGAGATTTCCTGTTGGTTCACTCTCCAAATGCCTCTAACAGCTGGAGCTGGGCCAGACCGAAGCCAGGAGCCTGGAACTCAACTTGGGTCTCCTACGTGGGTGACGGGGCCCCAAACCCAAGTGCCTGAGTCATCGCCTGCTGCCTCCCAGGGTGCATGCTAGCAGGAAGCTGGCTCAGAAGCAGAGCTGGGACTCAAACCAGGTCCTCCGATACTGGATGTGTGTGGCCCAAACAGCGCCTTAACTGCTGCAGCACACAGCCGCCGAGTCGGGATAGTCTGAGTTCAGATGCTGGCTCTGCCACTCACTATAATCTCGAGTCAGTGACTTCAGTTTAAATCTCCCTAGATTTGTTTCCCACTCTACAAAGTGGACGGGTGAAACAATTACCCCACAGCACAGCTGTGAGGATCAAGCACAGAAAACACGGGGAAGGACTCCATCTTGTCAGTCTGACGGCCCCTCCCATCCCATCATGCCTCCCTCTGGCTTCAATCTCCAGTTGTCCCTCTTGCTTCTCCTGACCTGATGAATGGGGCGCTGTCGAGGCCTCCGAAACACGATGTGAGCTGAGTCCAGGCCCGCCGTGCCACCCAAGGTCACCTTGGTCTGAGCAAGACTGCTCAGCGCTCCCACGGGGCCTGGGCCATGAAGCTCTTCATGTAGCAGGCCCAGCACACGCACCTGCTCCACTGCGGGGCTGTGACCTAGACAGGGACATGAGATGGAGGGCATGAAGGACAGGGGACAGCATTCAGGTGGACGCTCAGGAGCAACTAAAGAGGAGAAAGGAAGGGACAGCCCACATTGCATCACAGCGCTGACTCAACCCTGACTCCCTTGCCCAGTTTCTCTGCCCTGCTCTGAGCCTCTTCCAGCCTACACCTTTACATGAATACACTTCCTTATTCCAACGCCAATGTGACCAAGGAACCAGTCTCATCTGAACCCTCCAGCGGGGCCTCGTGGCCTTCAGGGTGGACGAGCACTTTCTGCACCTGGTGTCCACTGACTGTCCACTCTCCTCTTACGCACGGCACTACTTGCAGTTTTTGAAACCTGCCAAGGTCTCGGACAGCATCACTGACTCCCTCCTTCCCCCTCTGGGGTTATTTACAGAGTGTCAGGCAAAATGCTTTAACCATCTTTAAAAAATGAAGATAACTGAGTTAAAAATAATTTGAAAAAAAAATTATTTATTTGAAAGGCAGAGAGACTGTGGGAATAAGACATAGTCTTCACTCCCCAAATGGTCCCAACAGCCAGGATTAGGACAGGAAAAGCCAGAAACTCCATCAGCGTCTTCCATGTGGATGGGAGGGACTCAAGTACTTAGGCCCGTCACCCGCTTCTTCCCAGGTGCATCAGTAGGGGGCCCAACTGGAAGCGAGTAGCTGGGCCTTGAACTAGCGCTCTGATATGGTATGCAGGCACCCCAAGCGGCAGTTTCACACACTGTGCCACAGCACCCACCCCTGCACTGAACATCTTATCACAATGTTTTAACCCTCATGTAGGTCAAAGTCATTAAGTCAAACCATGAAATGGCTGATACTTGACCTGCAAAAATGGGCATTTCCAGTGGTCATCCTAATGTTATACCCTGCATCAAACTATCTTGTAGCTTCCTGTTTACTTGTCTGTATCCTTTAGGAGAAGATCCAACTACAAAATTTTTATTTCTCCATTATCCAGAATTGCACCTGATATATTTTATCCATTCAACCTGTCTGGTGAATGCATGAGTGAATGGATGAGTGAAGAAAAACTTGGAGGGGCTGCTGTTGTGGTGCAGCAGGTTAAGACTCACTTGTGGGTCGGTGCCGCGGCTCACTAGGCTAATTCTCTGCCTGCGGCACCGGCACACCGGGTTCTAGTCCCGGTCAGGGTGCCAAATTCTGTCCTGGTTGCCCCTCTTCCAGGCCAGCTCTCTGCTGTGGCCTGGGAGTGCAGTGGAGGATGGCCCAAGTGCTTGGGCCCTGCACCCCATGGGAGACCAGGAAAAGTATCTGGCTCCTGCCATCGGATCAGCGCGGTGCGCCGGCTGCAGCGGCCATTGGAGGGTGAACCAATGGTAAAGGAAGACCTTTCTCTCTGTCTCTCTCCCTCTCACTGTCCACTCTGCCTGTCAAAAAAAAAAAAAAAAAAAAAAAAAGACTCGCTTGACTCGCTTCACTCGCTTGGAGTGCCGGTTTGAGGCCTGGCTGCTCCACTTCTGATCCAGCTCCCTGCTAAAGTACCTGCAAAAGTAGTAGAAGATGGCCCAAGTACTTGAGCCCTTGCCATGTGGGAGACTCAGATGGAGTTCCTGGCTCCTGGTTTAGGCCTGCTCCAGACCTGGCTGTTGCGGCCATCTGGGGAGTGAATCAGCAGCAGAAGAGCTCTGTCAGTCTGCCTTTCAAATAACCAAACTTTAAAAAGAAAACTTGGAGAGGGCAGGTGTTTGGTGCAGTGATTATACTCTGCTGGGGATGCCCACCTCCCACGTGACAGTGCTTGGATTCGAGTCCTGGCTCCATTTCCAACTCCAGCTTCCTGCAAATGCACACCCTGGGACGCTCGTGTCCCTGCCACCCACAGGAGAGATCGGGACTGAGCTCCTGGCTTCAGCCTGGCCCAGCACTCGCTGTTTTTTGCATTTAGAGAATGAATCAGCAGATGCAAGATCTCTCTCCCTGCCTTTCAAATAAGACAAAAATAACTAAATTAAATTAAAAAAAAAAAAAAAAGAGAGAACCTGGAGAAAAAACAAGAATGACTGGTAGATGGCATCATGGAATGGTTAAAAACTAGGCAGGAAAAGGGTTAAGAGATGGAAGAATGTTAATCGGCAATCTCAGGTGCACAATCCTTGGCACGGGGCAGATACTCAAGGGAAGCAATGAAGCAGGGCGTCTCACCAGGGCGGGGGGGGGGAGGTCTCACCAGGGCACGGGGGGTCTCAGCAGGGCGGGGGGGTCTCAGCAGGGCGGGGGGGGGGTGTCTCAGCAGGGCGGGGGGGGGGAGGTCTCACCAGGGCAGGGGGGGGTCTCACCAGGGCGGGGGGGGGGGTCTCACCAGGGCAGGAGGGTCTCACCAGGGCTGGGGGGGTCTCACCAGGGTGGGGGGAGGGTCTCCAGGGTTGGGGGGGTCTCACCTGGGCAGGAGGGTCTCACCAGGGCGGAGGGGGGTCTCACCAGGGCAGGGGTGGGGTCTCACCAGGGCAGGGGGGGGTCTCACCAGGGCAGGGAGGGTCTCACCAGGGCAGGGAGGGTCTCACCAGGGCAGGGGGTCTGATGGCTCAGGGCAGGGGGGTCTCACCAGGGCAGGGGGTCTGATGGCTCAGGGCAGGGGGGTCTCACCAGGGCAGGGGGTCCGATGGCTCAGGGCATGCAGAACCTGGCAGACTGTGGTGCAGGGTTGGCGAAGCAACAGCCAGCTGAGCGAATCGATGGCAATAGTGACAGGACCAGGATCCGTCCTCTTGCACATGGCTCTCAAAGCTCCCAGGGGTCCTCCAGGAGGGGCCTCCCCAGTTTTTGACCAGTTGAGAGGGTCCCTGAAGAGATCATGGTAAACCAGCCTGCAAAGGGAAGACAGGAGACAACATGATACTGCTCCCCATCTCAAGCCTCATCCTCTGGTTTTTGTCTCTGTTTTCTCAGTTTTCCCTAATATCCTAAATATTAGTGAAAGATAATTACTGAGAAACAGAACACAATGGTTGAACACAGACTTTAACATCACACAGCCCGAGCGCCACCTCACTGATAAATCAGCTGATCTTTTTAAGACCCAGTTTCTTCACGTGTGAAATAGGGAGGCCTACTTCGTGGCTTTTAGCACAGCGCTTGATGTATACCACATGCCTGAAAAATGCTAGCTATCGTCATTGCCAACTGTTTCCCGAGGGACACCAAAGTGCATCATTCTCTGACAGATAAAGAGAAAGCCGAGGACATAGGGCAGGCGTCCATCCTGTAGCAAAGTCAAAGATTAAGTCACTGGGTACTAATGGTGGACGCAGACAGCTCAGAAAGGGAGGCTGGCCTGGGCTAGAAATCCTGGAACTCTTCACGGTACAGAACTTGCTGCCAGATACCCTTGTACCCTGACCCCTCTGAATGCCACCTTAACACACAGTACCACCTCCACCACAGTAAGAGAAGACAGAAAATCAAAGCTCAACAGATGGGGGCTGGCGCTGTAGCGCAGTGGGTTAACACCCTGGCCTGCAGTGCCAGCATCCCATATGGGTGCCAGTTGGGGACCTGGCTGCTCCAATTCCGATCCAGCTCCCTGCTATGGCCTGGGAAAGCAGTGGAGGATGGCCCAAGTCCTTGGGCCCCTGCACCCATGTGGGAGACCCAGAGGAAGCTCCCGGCTTTGGATCAGCGCAGCTACGGCCATTGCGGCCAATGGGAGAGTGAACCATCAGATGGAAGACATCTCTCTCTACCTCTCATTTTAAATCTTTATTTTATTTTATTTTTTATTTTTTTATTTATTTGAAAGACAGAGTTACAGAGAGAGAGGTCTTTCATCCTCTGGTTCACTCCCCAGATTGCTGCAACGGCCGGAGCTGTGCCGATGCGAAGCCAAGAGCAAGGAGTTTCTTCCAAGTCTTCCACATGGGTGCAGGGGCCCAAGGACTTGGGCCATCTTCTACTGCTTTCCCAGGCCATTGCAGAGAGCTGGATCGGAAGAGGAGCAGCTGGGACTCGAACCGGCACCCATATGGGATGCCAGTGCTTCAGGCCAGGGCTTTAACCTGCTGCACCACAGCCCTGGACCCTCATTTTAAATCTTAGGAAAAAAAAAAAAAAAAAAGCTCAACAGATGTAAACTACCACTGTCCGCTGAGCTGCCCAGACTACGGAACAGAAAAGCATTCCATTGGTGTTTCTTACACTCCCCAAATGGCTGCAACAGCCAGAGTCATGCCGATCCGAAGGCAGGAGCCAGGTACTTTTCCCAGTCTCCCATGCGGGTGCAGGGCCCAAGCACCTGGGCCATCCTCCACTGCCTTCCCGGGTGCATCTGCAGGAGCTGGACTGGAAGTCAAGCAGCCGGAACTCGGCATCCATCTGGGATGCTGGTGCCACAGGCGGCTTCACCGGCTGCCAGCCTCAGTCAGGCGCCTCCTTGTCTGGGCATTTTCCTTTATTCCTCACCAGTCAAAAATCCTGGGAATCCCACGAAGGGAAAACCTTCAACAATCAGGTGCCTCTTTATTCACCGACTTGGGGATCTCAGGAAGCCCCTCCAGCTCCCAGGAAGAGGTGCGCCTTCTCTTATCTCCCTAATTTCACACATGCTGTTCCCTCTACCTTTAGGACAAGCTCTTCAGTAGCCTGCAGCCAGCTTGGATGCCAAGTGCGGAGTCCACGCCCGAATTAGGCACCATCGGATTCTGCTGGCATAGCCTCTGGTGTCACGCTGCACTGTTAGCTTTTACTACCATTTCTCTCCGAATTTCTATAGCCCCTCCCTTAGACTTCCCAAGTAATCCCCACTCTGGTTCATTCCTGAGTCATGTCTCCTCACACGCGTTCCTTCAATGACTACTCGAGCAGCTGCCACCACTTGCCAGGTTCTGCGCTCGTCGCTGCAAAGGGACATCTGGCGAAAGCTCTTCCTTTTCGTACTCACCGGCTGTTGACATCCGAGTCAAAGCCTTCACGGAACTCCTCCTCACTCACTTCACAGCCCAGGATGCGCACCTGCTCCCCACTGAGGCAGAGGCGAGAGGGCAGTGTCAAAGGGAGGCGGGGCACGGGGCCTCCTCGGGGGCAGAGCGGGTACGCGCTGTGGGATACTCACGACAGTGCAGCTTTCCTGATGAGCGCCTTCAGGAAGCTGCGCCCCTCCCACTCCACGGAATCTGGGAAAAGCGAGGACGGATGGCGTGAGAACCAAGGTTCTCGCCTTCACGAAGCTGCCGCAACTTCCACCCCTGGCCTATGACCCTATGACCCATGGCCCTTTCTAGCCGCCTCCGCCACGGGCCAGGCCCAGAACCTCGATCCCTCTGGCTCTCACCCCGGAGCAGTACGAGGCCGCCCAGGGCCAGCAGCGATTCCAGCATCTCCGACCAGCGTCCGCACCCTGCGGCGCCCTCTGATGGCGTCACGGCCCCTTGCCCCGCCCCCTCGGGGTGAGAGGGGGCGGGACACTCAAGTGTCCTCCCACCATTGAGAAGGGGCAAAGGCTGGAGTGAGAGGTGATTCTGTTCAGCGCTCCCAGAGGGGGCTCATACGAAGAGGCCCCTCCTGAACCCTGGCGCACAAATGTAGGGACAACGTCCCTACTGTACATTTTCACCGTGACTGGGGAGGAAGAGCCGTTGGGGCAGTTGTCAGCGGGGAGGGGGAGGAGACCGCACGAGCCCCCGGCAGGGTCCGAACCTTCGGGGCAAGTGACGTCACTCCGTCCCGCCCACTCGTTCGAGGCGGGGCCACCTTCGCCTCGGGCCCCGCCCCGCAGCCACCTTCCGCGCGTGCGCGATCCTGCATCCTTGCTCTGAGCACTCTTGGCTTTCCTTATCCCTACCCCCATAGACGTAGTAGGGGGAACATCAGTCCCGGTGAAGCGAATACACGTCACCACCGGAAGTCGTGTCAGAGGGGAAGAAGAGGGGGGGAAGAGAGGAGGAGGGAGCCCTCTGGGCGGTAAAATGGCGCCTGTCAGAGTGGGAAATCCAGCTGCAGAGGCTGCAGCCCCGCTTCGCAGGGGCTAAAGGACCCCCGACCTCGGGGAGGGGGAGGCCACTCCGGCCCAGCGCTCCGCGCCCTCCGGCCCCCCCTCCCCTCCTCCCCTGCTCCTCCGCCCAGCCAGCCCGTCCGCCGCCGCGGCCCCCTCCCACCCCTTTCCCGCGGGCAGCCCCCTAGCGCGCCTGCGCAGCGGGCCACCCTCCGCTTCCCCCTTCCCCTCCCCCTCCCTTCTCCCTCCCTCCCTTCCCCTAGCCCCCCTCCCCCACCTGCCCCCTCCCCCAATTCACCATCCCCTTCCCTCCCGGTCTCGGAGGACCCCGTCGTAGCCCGACCTGTCTCGGCCTGCAACCTCCGCGAAGCCGTCGGTGCCACTCCCCGCCCATGTGGGCCCCCGCGGGCTGCCCACGCCTGTCCCCCAGCTCCCCGTTCCGCTGGGCTTTCCCCTCGCTGGGGGTGGCTTTCTGAGCCGCCCGCTCCGCGCCCCTCTCTGTAGCCTTTCCTGCCACTCGGGGCCCCCGTCCCCCCTCCCGGCGGCGGGGGGCTGCCCCCGGGGGGCTGGCGGAGCTGGGCCGCGGGGGCCCCGGGGCCGGCGGTGCCGGGGTCATCGGGATGATGCGGACGCAGTGTCTGCTGGGGCTGCGCACGTTCGTGGCCTTCGCCGCCAAGCTGTGGAGCTTCTTCATTTACCTTTTGCGGAGGCAGATCCGCACGGTGAGCCGGGGTGGACGCAGCTGCGGTGGGGACCCTGTCCGCGGTGCTCGCGGGTTGTCGGGAAGTGTTGGGGCCTAGGAGGGGTCCTGGCGGGGCTTTTCCCGCTGGAGAATCAGGACACGCTGAGCGGGGCGTGGGGTGGAGCCGAGGGAGACCCTCGCAATAGAATCGAGACCGGGGGGTTTGGCAACTCTTGGGGGCTCGAGTGGTGGGTGGGGCGCTCTTTCAGAAAGCTGGAGTTGTTGCTAAAGAGACAGAGAGGCGGGGAACACCTGTTTCATGGCACCCAGCTCTGTTGATGTAGGCTTGTGAGAGACCCTCCTGTTGGAACCTCCGGGTGTGTCTGGTCTGAGAAGGAAGACAGGGGCTTAGGTGTGCAGGGTGGAGGCCGGTGGGAGGACATAGGTGGCAAACAAGGATGGGAACTTGGGAAAAAGGCCTTGGTGTGAGGGAGCAACCCCTGCGGCTCATTAATGGAACTCCTCCCAAAAGGCCCTGAAAACTTATTTTGCGGTGTGTATCTGGATTTATGGAGACCCTGGGACTAAAAATGAATTTATTGATTTTTTTTTTTTTTGAGATGGGCTTTGTTAGGCAGGGGAAAGGAGCCTAGCACAGTTTTGGCTGTGCCCGTCAACGCTGAGGCCGGTCAGTTGTAAGGGCTTGAGTCGGCAGCTGTGTTTTCCAGGAGACCCTCGCGGTGCGAGGGATACTGTGGGGGAGTGGGGGTGTGTGCGTGTCCCCAAGTATTCCTGGGTCTCCGGGGATGTAGCTTTTCTCCAAGGTCAAGGCTCCTTCTGCTAACATCATTTCATGAATGTGCCCTGTGTTCTCATCACTACGGAGAAGGAGCGCCTGGAGGGAGCTGAGGGAGCCGGGGCACAGCAGGTCTCTGGTCCGTACTCTGGCAACAGCTCAGTGCGATGGGAAAGAGTCAAACCAGGTCTGGGCGGCCGCGGTCGGGAGTTTCTCAGCAGCCCTGGGTGGATCGAGGTAGTTGATTTAATTGATGCAGGGGGATGGGCCTTTCTCTGGGATCATTCTTTCCTTTACCAATCTACTTCCTCCACTTCCTGATTTAGGGTGACAGCTGTCCTGGGTGCTTGTGGTTGTAGGCAGGGCCATTCCCCTGTGACAAGAGCTGGGAGCCGAGAAAGTCCAGGATGCTGAGGGCTGTGTGCGGGGAGCCCCTGGGTTTTCTTGATGTGTTGATTGCCATCGTCTGTGACCCTGTTCTGAGCGCACACCCCCACCCCCCAACACATCTGTTTCCTGGGTACAGGGAGTCGTGCTCCGGCCCATCTATTGGGAGCTCAGTCACTTGCAAAGGTGCACTCTTTAGGGCAGCACTGACCCTACAGCCGTTTGTCCTCCCTTCCCTTCCAGCCTGGTTCCTCCCCCACCCCCTTTCTGGCAGATGCTTGGAGCATTCCCTACATGCCCAGCACATGCAACCCGAGATAGCAGGGCAGGACACGGCCCAGGGAGAAAGGAAGGGCAGAGGCCTCGGGAGGAGGGGGAGACAGCCCTTTGGTCTGCGAGGGGCGAGCCTGGTTCTGGTGCGGCTTGGGGCCCTCGCGTGGACAGAAGGGTGTCCGTGTCTTAGAAGGAGCGCGTGGAGGAGGGCGTTGCCAGCCTCTGCATGGGGGTGTCCTGGGTCTCGGGAAGCAGGCGCCTCCAGAGAAGCGGAGCTGGGAGGCTGAGGCGCGACGTCCTTACCCTCTCGTCACCTCTCGCTCCCAGCCCTCACGTCCCTCTGGCCTGCTCCACGCCTGCCAGGCAGCTTGGCAGGTGGGGGTTCCCCGCGCTCTCTGCCGTGCCCTGGCTAGCGGGCTGAGGAGGCTCTTAAGAGGCCTGAGGTCCTCAGCAGCTTGTGACTTGGCCAGCAGCGACAGAAGTGGACAGGTGGCTGGTTAAAATAGGCCTGGTGGCCCCCTGCCAAAGAACTTAGCTGACCTGACAGCCTCTGGTTCCCTTACCCTCTGTTCCCCGTAGGGCTCCAAAGACCTCCTGTCCTGACCCCTGTTCCCTGTCCACTAAGGAGTAGGAGGCTCTCCGTTCCAACGTGAGATGGTGGGACCTGCCACCAAGGGCTCTTGGGGTGAAGGAGGGGGATGTGTGCGTTTCTCTGTTCCTCGCTGCAGGATAATACCATTAAGAGGACAGGTTCTTGGGTTGGACTCTGTGTGGATACAATCCAGACCCTGCCCCTTCATTGATTTTTGTTGTTGTTGTTAAAGATTTCATTTATTTAAGAGGTAGAGTTGCAGAGACAGAGAGAGAGTTCTTTCATATGAACCACTGGTTTACTCCCCAAATGGCAGCAATGGCTGGAGCTGGGCCGATCCAAAGCCAGGAGCCAGGAACTTCCTCTGAGTCTCCCACGTGGGTGCAGGGGCCCAAGCACTTGGGCTATCCTCCACTGCTTTCCCAGGCCATAGCGGTGAGCTGGATTGGAAGAGGAGCAGCTGGGACTTGAACCAGCACCCATATGGGATTCCAGCGCCACAGGCAGAGGCTTAGCCCACTACTCTACCGTGCTGGTCCCCCTTCATTGATTCTGCTGCTACTGACCACCCTTGGTACAGTGCTCTTGATACTGGGATACAGCCCTGACCAACTCAAAAGCCAGAGTTTCCATTCTAATTTGGGAGACAAATAAGCTATTTGCTAGCTGTGTGACCTCAGGTGAGGTATTTAACCCTTCCAAGCCTTGGTATCTTCATTCTTAAAACAGAGACTATTACAGGATTGTTTTAAGGATTATATGAAATCGTCCCCAGTCACCGACACAGTGCCCGGCCTGTTACTGCTGGCAGACAGTTCCTTGTCAAGTGTGCTAACCCCCTCTCTCGCTGTTCTTAGGTAATTCAGTACCAAACCGTTCGCTATGATATCCTCCCCTTATCTCCTGTGTCCCGGAATCGGTTAGGTGAGTATGCAGGCCGGGAAGACTCCTGTGTCGGGAATGTGTGTCTGTCTCTGGGCTGCACGTCAGTGGGCCTTATCCGTGCCATTGTGGTTCAGCCCAGGTGAAGAGGAAGATCCTGGTGCTGGATCTGGACGAGACGCTCATTCATTCCCACCACGATGGGGTCCTGAGGCCCACAGTCCGGCCTGGAACACCCCCCGACTTCATCCTCAAGGTCTGTGGGGGTTGGGAGTAATCAAATGGTGACGTGTTCCTTTGCCCAAACCCAGACTCCCTCCCGCAGTCCAGGGCCTCTGGTTCCCATCCCCTGGCACCAGGGTCAGCCGGGAGGAGGGTGGGAGGCCCAGGCTGCCTGTGCTCAGGTCCCCTTCCCGCACCCCCGTTCCTCTGCAGGTGGTAATAGACAAACACCCTGTTCGGTTTTTTGTACATAAGAGGCCTCACGTGGATTTCTTCTTAGAAGTGGTGAGTTTGTGGGAGCTAAAGGAAACTCTGAGGAAGGAATGGTTGGAGGGCTCTAGGATTCCGGGGGGGGGGGGGTTTGGAGGTGGGAGTGAGGAGAAATGGATCAGAGCGGTTTTGGAGAGGGGCGGTTGTGAGTAGCGAGGGGATGGCTGTCAGAAGCTTGGGTCCATTTGTCGCGGTTAGATTCCGTTCTTCCCTGGACCTGCTGCTCCTCTGTTTCTGCCTCTGAATCGTGTGGGTAGACAGTGACATTGGAGGTTTGGAGGGTGGTCGGAATTTTTTGTGCCCAGATGGACAGACTAGTGTGGTGTCCTGGGGAAAGAGAACCGTGGGTCTGAAAGGAATGAACACCGCATACAACATCTCCCTTTGTCCTCATCCATCAGGTGAGCCAGTGGTACGAGCTGGTGGTGTTTACAGCAAGCATGGAGATTTACGGCTCTGCCGTGGCAGATAAACTGGACAATAGCAGAAGTATTCTCAAGAGGAGATACTACAGACAGGTAAGGACTGGAATCCAGGTCCGAGTGAGACTTGGGAGGCAGGCCATCAGGGAGGGTGTGGATTTGAGGCCCTCTCCCTGGACGGGGCGTGGGGCAGGCACACTACATAATCCCCTGCCTTCCAGCACTGCACTTTGGAGTTGGGCAGCTACATCAAAGACCTCTCTGTGGTCCACAGTGACCTGTCCAGCATTGTGATCTTGGATAACTCCCCAGGGGCTTACAGGAGCCATCCAGGTAGGTGGTGAGTCTGGCAGCGCCAGGGTATGGTTCTGAGGAGGTATTGTGAATGCAGAGAATTTGGAGGCTGGAGATCCGGACCTCGGTCCTGGAGAGCTGAAATTGCCTGGTTGATCCTAGATCTAAACGTGTATCTGTCTGAATGCAAGTTGTCCTCTATTTCAGATAAGAACCCCCCTTCCCATATGTCATCTCATAAATCTGACTTCTCCCATTTGTTGTAAGTGAGGCACAGTAGCAATAAGTTTGACCAGAAACCTCACACTGGTATGCGATCTGGTGGTTAAAATCCCATTCGATTTTGGAGGATAAGTCAGGAAGGTTTTATTTTGATTTTGGGATGAGGGAGGTGTGTGTTCATAAGTAGTGATTCCTCCTTGTCCCGCCGATATGAAGAGACAAATACGGTCTCTCTTGAATCTTGCGTTTTTCCTCATCTGCATCTTCTCACCCTAGACAATGCCATCCCCATCAAATCCTGGTTCAGTGACCCCAGCGACACAGCCCTTCTCAACCTGCTCCCAATGCTGGATGCCCTCAGGTGAGGGAAGGGGGCTCCAGACGGTTGGTTTCCCAGGGAAGGAGGCGGTGGGAGAGCCCGAGAGGGCATACAAAGTCTGTTTCAGCATTTGGACCCAGGATTTCTTATTTATTCCCCAACTTGTCACGTTTAGCCTTTGGGTTTTGGGCAGATGGAACCCACCTCCTCTTGAGAAGTTGATGGCAAATTCTGTCCCACATCTCCAGTGAGGCCATGGTGCACTGGCGCTGTGAGGACGGGAGCTGTAAAGGAGGCACTCTGCTAACACACGTGATTGTCACCCTAGGTTCACCGCTGACGTCCGCTCCGTGCTGAGCCGAAACCTTCATCAACATAGGCTCTGGTGACAGCTGCTCCCCCTCCACCTGCATTGGGGTGGGGGGGAACGGGAGGGCGAGCCCTCGGGATGCTGTCGGATGCCCTGTCCAATGTGAGGACTGCCTGGGCAGGGTGTGCCCTTCCCACCCCTCGCTGCCCTCGGAGTCTGGATGGACACACGGGCCAGGCTTCCAAGCAGCCTCACTCAGTTCACGGTCACACTCCATGGAAACCCAGACTGGGACAGGCCGAGGCCTAGGAGAACCGAGCCGTGTCTGGTGGAGACAGGACTGGCCAGAGAGACAGACATACCGTGCGTGACCCAGGAGGCTCAAAGAGAAGCCGAGTCAGCTTTGCTGTGATTTGATTTTTTTTAAAACTCTTGTACAAAACTGATCTAATTCTTCACTCCCGCTTCAAGGGCTGGGCTGTGGGTGGGAGACTGGGGATTTGGGTCACTGGATCTCCCCTAATTTACCCTTCCCTTACTTTCCTTCTATTTTTCTCTCCCTAGATTCCTCAGACCTGTAACCAACTTTATCTCTTTTTTTCCTTTCCTCTCTTTTAAACCATGCATTATAACTTTGAAACCAAAGCTGCCCTAGATCCTTCTCTGGGGTTCCGGGAACTGAAGGGAGGGGACAGAGGGGTAAGACACGGCTGTATCCCAGGGCAGGAGAGACCTGGGCGCTGAGCACCGGATGGCGCGGTGAGCCGGGTGACAAGATGGGCGGCGCAGGACGCCGGCGAGCGGAAGCGCCCCCGAGCAGTAGGCTATAGGAGAGGAAAGGAGAAACCCGGGGCCCTAAAGGGCATAGAACTGGACAAAGACCAGGGTTCGCCCGGGGACTGAAGCAGATAAGCTCAGCGGGCGCTGCCCCCGCACCTCGCTGACGCAGGCGGCGCCCGAGCCCGCCCCTTGCGCCCCGGGCGGCCGCGCCTCCCGAGCCGGCCCTACTTCTCCACTCGCCACGTGACGCTCCGCCCTTCTCTGAGATCACATGATTGTGCAGTTGCACACCCTGAAGGTGTTCCTCCGCCCTGGCCTAGTCCTTGCTTTTCGGCCCTCCTCTAGTCCCCACTGGCCCACTCATTCCTGAAGCCCAAGTATTTTATACATGCGTCCAAACATCGGTTTCTTTTCTCCACTTTTACTTCCGGAGATTCGCCGCCGCTTAGGTACTACTTTGTTTTGGTGTCAACGGCCGCCTTCAGCGTAGCGGCAGGTTCTGTGAATAGCTGTCCTTGAAATTGCTCTTCCTCTACGCTATTTCCGAAAAGAACGTCTGCCGAGTCAAGTCTTGTATCCTGGGCACCCCCCACTACCCTTCGCCCCCAGCTCCCGAGAGGGGAAGGTTGGGGAATGGGTTTCAATTATTTGCGGCGGGAGTAAAAGCCCACCAGCTTCGCTGCGTCGCTTGCGTAGCTCGCAAATTAATTCCAAAGCGATTACGCTGATAGCGTAAGCGGCGGTCAGTGGGTGGCGCTACGCCAGCTGCGTTGACGCCGCTGAGCTACTGGCGTATCTTAGCAGTTAGGGCGGCCCCTGATGGTCGGGGGCGGGGTTGGTGAATAGGGAAGTGGCGCAAATCCGTGGATCGCTCCGCCGCGTCTGCCCGCGTCGCCTCCGTCGCCGCCGCCCCCCGTCCCGGCCCCCCCTCCCTGGCTTCCCTCTTCCCAGCCCGGTCCAGCCCGGTTCCCGGGAGGATGAAGTTCGTGTACAAGGAGGAGCATCCGTTCGAGAAGCGCCGCTCTGAGGGCGAGAAGATCAGAAAGAAATACCCGGACCGGGTCCCGGTGAGGAGAGTGGCGGGGGCGCGGGGCGCGGGGCGCTGATGCTGACGCCACAGCCTGAGCTTGGGTTCCGGACGGGCAGCAGCGGGCTCAGGCTGCTGGCCACGGCGGGGTTGGGAGCGAGCCTGAAATGGATGTCCCTGAGAGCGGGAGCGAAAGGACCCGGGGAGTGGGAGAAGTGGAAGCAAGAAGACGTGGGGCAGGAGAGAAGAACCTTGGCATTCGTGAGTGGAGGCCTTAGGGGGCTTGACAGCCCGAGCTTCCTGGGGCCATCCCCCCACCTGGCGAAGTCTGTGGGTCCGGACGAGTCCTGCCCGTCTGGGGAAGAAAATTGTTTATTGTGACGCCCTATTCGGGGCTCGTCCCGAATGTTAGGGTGAGCTCAGGCCAGTGGGGCGAGGATCTCTGGACTCAGGGCTGCCCCATGTATGCAGGGACAAGAGGAAGGGAGTCTGGGGTAGGTTTAGGGACTGCTGATGTTGCTGCTTGAGTTCCTGACAGGTGGAGCAGCCGGGCGGTGTTCCTCATGTGTCCCCATTTTCCCCTTCCCGATATCAGGTGATAGTAGAAAAGGCTCCCAAAGCTCGGATAGGAGACCTGGACAAAAAAAAATACCTGGTGCCTTCTGATCTCACAGGTGGGAACCTGGTGGCCCCTGGGTCTGCTTCCTGTGGGTGGGAGTTGAGCTTCTGGGAGGCGGCTCCACTTAGCAGCTGTTCATAGGAGGGCAGTTATGACCCTGTGACTCTCTTGTTCCTCGTATGTTTGGTAGTCGGTCAGTTCTACTTCCTGATCCGGAAGCGAATTCATCTCCGAGCTGAGGATGCCTTGTTTTTCTTTGTCAACAACGTCATTCCACCCACCAGTGCCACCATGGGTCAGCTCTACCAGGTATGGTGTCTCGGAAGGAGTAGGGCTTTGGACTGAGGAGTTCTGAACGGGAGAGCTTGAGGGGGAAGATGTGTCGGGTCAGCAGTTCTTGGATTAGCCGGCGAGCGAGCCTTCACACTTCGTGACAGTCCTGGGGTGGAGATCTGGGACAGAGCAGAGGGAACAGAATAGAAGGAAAGAGCACAGTAAGCGGGAGGAACTGCCCTGGCCAGGGCTCTGCCCCGCTCCAAGGCAGCAGAGAACTCGTTGAGATCTTTTCTGCCCAGGACTGCTGCAGGGATGATTCTCTTGGCTGGAAGGCTTGGCGTGTGTGTGGGGGGGGGGGGGGGACTGGCCTGGGGGCTCTTGCCGGAGAATGGTTCTTGAAGAACGGGAGCAGTGGATGGTCCGAGTAGCTGAAGCCTGCTTTTCTGCTCACACCCCCAGGAGCACCACGAAGAGGACTTCTTTCTGTACATTGCCTACAGTGACGAAAGTGTCTACGGCCTGTGAAGCTGCTGCCCCTGAGGTGGGGGGTCCCCCCTGCCTTGACCTCCCCTCCTCCTCCAGGCTCCAGCACCACCTTCTTTCTCCAGGACCTGCACTTACCGGCGGAGGCTTCCCTCCCACCCTTAGCAGGAGGGGTCATGGGAGCCTCTCCTCTCTCCCCCGTTCTCCACCCGCCTTTCCCACTCTGCTTTAGACTTCTGGATTGTCAGTCTCTGTTGCACCCAGTGATTGTTCTGGTTTCTGTTCCCTTTCTAACTGCCCAAGGGGTTGCGGACCCCAACAATCCCTTCCTTTCACTACCTTCTTTTTTGGGGGTAGATGGAAGGGACTGAAACTGGGGGGGAGATAGGAGGCGCATCAATAAAGAGGAAACCACCAAGCTGAATTCGGCTTATTGTGTTGATGTTGGGCTTTCCCCTGTCTGCATAAAGTGGGTGCTGTTGCTGTGGAGCGGAATCCTCTGATGTTTTAGGAAGCTGGTTTTGATACACGTGGGCTGGGTCCCGATGTAAGAATCCTATTTTTCACTGTGAGTCCTGTGGAGAAAGTTCCAAAGTCCCTGCTTTAGATAAACACACCCAAGTTCGTATAACATTCTGGATTACAGAAGAGATTTTCGTGTATGCGAGCTGGTAAAAGGACTGACCCCAGCTGCCTGTCCCTTGGCCGGACTTGCGCCGGCTGTGGCATCCAATGGAGTGGAATCCGAGGGACGGAGTCTTTCATCACCGGGAGGACTTCATCTCCCAGCAGCCATTTCTCCGCCTGGCCGGAAGTGGGGCGGTCCCCGAGGGATAAAGAAGGTGCAGATTGAGGCAGTATGGTGGCCGAGAGATCTAATCCCTTCTTCCTCTTCTTTCTTCGTCCCGCCCAGCCTACATTTCCCAGTAGCCCGCGCGCACTCTTCCGCCCTGCCTTCTTGCTCCCAATCTCCCCGCCACTCCCCGGGGGAGGGGAGTGGCCTAGTGCGCCTGCGCCATTGTGTGGGTTGCTGGGAACTGAAGTCCTGAAGGCGCATGTAGTCCCCTTTCCGCGGTCCCCATACGGACTACAACCCCCTGGGTGCATTGCGCGTGGGCGCCGGCGCGGGGAGACGGGGGAGAGAAGAAGAGGGAGGGAGGAGGGAGGGAGGAGAGAGGGGGAGGAGGGAGCAGGCGGCCGGCGGCGCGGGGGGAGGGGGCCCGGTCCGGGAGTGCGGGAGGCTGTGGTAGAGGGAGGTGGCGGCAGCGGCTAGCGGACTGGAGTCTCAACCGGACTGAGGCGGACACTTTTGTGGCGCGAGGCGGAGAAGCACCGAGCACCAGAGGCGGCACCGGGATCCCCGGCTCAGGGGAGGGGGCCGGCGGACCGGGAGGAGGGGAGGGGGCGATGCTGGAAGCCATGGCGGAGCCCAGTCCCGAAGGTGAGCTCTCGACCGGCACACAGCGCGGAGCCGGGGAGGGGGGGGCGGGCGAGGAATCAATTGGCAAACTTGGAGGTCTAGCCCCGGAGCCCAGCGGGGGAGGACCGGGAAGGGTCGGGGGCCTAGCTCTGGAGGTGGGAAAGCGACGAGTTGAGAGACCTTGGAGAAAGGAGTGGGAGACTGGGTTGGGTAGTTGGAGATCAGACACCGTGTGTGTGGCGTGGTGGGGAGGACGGGCGGTAGGAGCCGGGAACCGGCGCTCCGTGGGTTAGGGGTCGAAAGGGCCTCCGTCTGGCTGGGGCCCTGGAGCTGGGAGGCTGGGGGGAATCGGGGGCCGGAGAGTTGTTGAGGAGGGAGGCCGGAGAGGAGGACTGCGTGGAGGGCCCGGTAGTTCTCTGAGGTGGGGGAGTTGGTGGCTGTGGTGCCGGAGCTCCGAGTAGTTGCCGCCGGAGGCAGCCCGGCGATTGTTGGAGGGCGGGCAGGTAGTTGTGGGGGGCAGAGGGGTTCTGGGTATTGTCTGCGTTAGAGGGACCTGTGCCGGGGCAGTTGTGGAGAGAGCAGAGCAGCGAGGCGAGCTGGGGAGTTGTAGGGGGCGGTGGGGCGGGGTGGGGGAGGCGGGCTGGTCGGCGAGGGTTAGAGCCTGGGAGTTGCGGAGGGCGAGGGGGGCCCGGGGAGGTGCCGTGGGGAAGAGTGGCCGGCTGGGGGGAGGGGGCTGGAGTTCAGGGGTCCCGCAGCCCAGGGACTTGGTGAGTCCGGGGGCGGAGGGGGGGGCGGCGGCCGCCGGAGAGAGCTCGGAACAGGGCCCGGGGGCCCGGCGGGGGGCCCGGGGGCCCGGCGGGGAGCCCGAGGAGCTCGAGACGGGGAGGGGCCAAAGCCCCGGATGGGGGCGGAGGGACGGCGAAATTGTGGGGAGCGCGGCTTGGGGGGGCAGGTGGGGCCGCGTCCGGGTGGGAGCTGCAGGGTCTGTCCCGGCCGCGAAGTAGCGCTGGCTGTGGGAGCCTGTGTGTGTGTTTGGGGTGGGGGTGAGGGGCGCGCCGGGCCTCGTGCTCGAGTGCAAGGAGCCGGAGGGCGGGGAGCGGTTCAGCGTGGTCATCCCGGACCCTGGGGGCCTCCCGGCGGCTTGTGCGGTCCCTGAGGGCCCAGGGCGGCAGAGCGCAGCCGAATCGGAACTCGGGGCTCCGGGCGCGTGTGCAGGACCGGGCGGGCGGTGGCCCGGGCTCGGGCCTGGAGCGGTATGGCGGGGTGGGGCGCTGGGAGATCCCAGTAGACTGGAGTCCAGAGAAACCGTGAGTTGGGGGGGCGGGGCGCCGGGCCGCCGGTGGGGGGGAGGGGAGCGCTATAGCGAGGCCGGCTCCGCCTCTCCTGGGGCGGAAGGGGGAGCAGGGGCGGGTCCAGCACACCCGGGAGGGGGGGGCTGTTGGTGTGGCGCAGAGACCCGGGAGAGGAGGGGGTCGCTTGAGAGCGCCGAGGTTTGGAGGTGCGGCTTTCCAGCGTCCTAGTGCCTTGACTCAGCTTTTATTGCTTCCGCAGATCCACCTCCGACTCTGAAGCCCGAGACGCAGGTGAGGTCTCCTGCCTTTGCAGGCCAGGTCGCGCCTCCCCCATGCCCCCGCCTCACTTTGGGAATGCGCCCCTCAGACTGGCTGCCCTGTGATCCACCTTTCCTTCCTTTCAGCCACCAGAGAAACGGCGGAGGACAATTGAGGACTTCAACAAATTCTGCAGCTTTGTCCTGGCCTACGCGGGTTACATCCCCCCTAGCAAAGAGGTAGGGACGGAGCCGCTGGCTGGAGGCCGGTGATGTCCTAGGACTGTCGTGCAGAGCGTGTTCCTTCTCAGATTCTCTGTTGGCTGAGAAAACTGGAGGCAGTTAGGACTGGTGGGAAGGCGGGTGGAGTAGCTGGGCAGTAGAGATTTCCTGGCTTGAGCGGCAGCTGGTGATGGAGGGGTTTGGACAGCTTGGTCAGGACTTTGGGATGGTCATGGGGTTCTGTTAATGGGTAAGTTTAAGGAAGCCGAAAGTGGTAACAAAGGAAGGTGTACAGTAACAGCTAAAGAAATGGGGCCAGGGCGATACAATGTTCCCAAAGACCTGAGCCAGGGAGCAGTGGGGAGAGTGACCAGAACAGGAGGGGACAGAGCAAGAGGACCCCCACGGGGACTGGGGGAGGGACAGGTTGCCCGAGCAGGCTGGCGTGGTTGGGGGTAGGGCTAAGCCTTGGCGTTCAGGCTAGGTTTGTGGAGGGGCTGAGAAGACACTGGGCTCCCGCTGACCCTAGTCTCTGCATCCTTTTAAGGAAAGTGACTGGCCAGCCTCTGGCTCGAGCTCTCCACTGCGAGGTGAGAGTGCAGCCGACAGCGATGGCTGGGACTCGGCTCCCTCAGATCTTCGAACCATTCAGACCTTTGTTAAGAAAGCAAAGTCATCCAAGAGAAGGGCGGCTCAAGCAGGGCCCACCCAGCCAGGACCCCCAAGGTCCACTTTCTCTCGTCTGCAGGCCCCCGACAGTGCCAGCCTGCTTGAGAAGATGAAGCTCAAGGACTCTCTGTTTGATCTGGATGGCCCTAAAGTAGCATCTCCGCTGGCTCCCACAGCCCTGACACACCCCTCCCGGCCCCCCGCCGCCCTCACCCCAGTGCCCCTTGCCCAGGGGGACCTCTCCCAGCCCCCTCGAAAGAAGGACCGAAAGAACAGAAAGTTGGGGCCCGGTGGGGGGGCTGGCTTTGGGGTTCTCCGGAGGCCTCGACCGGCTCCTGGGGATGGGGAAAAGAGGTCTCGGATCAAGAAGAGCAAGAAGCGGAAGTTGAAAAAGGCAGAGCGGGGGGATAGACTCCCACCTCCTGGGCCTCCCAGGGCACCCCCCAGTGACACAGACTCTGAAGAGGAGGAGGAGGAAGAGGAAGAAGAGGAGGAGGAAGAGATGTCAGTAGTGGTAGGGGATGAAGCCCCAGCCCCTGTGCTCCCCACACCCTCTGAGGCCCCCAGGCCCCCTACCACAGTGCACCCCGAAGGCGCCCCTCCCACCGACAGTGAAAGCAAGGAGGTGGGCAGCACTGAAACAAGCCAGGATGGAGATGCCAGCTCCAGCGAAGGCGAGATGCGGGTCATGGACGAGGACATCATGGTGGAATCAGGTGAGGTGGGGGCTGCCTGGGCAGCGGGGACGGTGGGGTGCGGGGTGTTTGGATCCAAGAGCACAGGCAGGACATCCAGCAAACCTTCTTTCCCCAGGTGATGACTCATGGGACCTGATCACGTGTTACTGCCGGAAGCCCTTCGCAGGGCGGCCCATGATCGAGTGCAGCCTATGTGGGACGTGGATCCACCTCTCCTGTGCTAAGATTAAGAAGACCAATGTCCCTGACTTCTTTTATTGCCAGAAATGCAAGGAACTGCGGCCTGAGGCGCGGCGGTTAGGGGGGCTTCCCAAATCTGGAGAGCCCTGACACTGCCAACTCCAGGCTGGAACTGGCAAGTGACGATTCGGGAACTGAGCCTCGGGGGCTTCAGCCCATCCCCTGGAGTCTGGATGTGGTCCCCGCTTCAAGGCAGGAACGCCCAAGGCAGACTTCGGAAATGAGTCTCACGGTCCCTCCCTCCCCTCCCTCCCCAGCCTGTGGACTGGAGTGGACGTTGCGTTGGGCGTGGGAGGCTGTCGGGGGCCCCGGATGCAGCATCTTGGACCTGCCAGGGTTGGAATTGGGATGGACTGGGACAGCTGTCTATAAACTCTAGTGTAAATATAGCATTCCCCTCCCTCATCTTTTATTTTACTCCCAATTTATTTTCTTCTACACCGGTTGTATTTTTAATGTTGGACTTCCTCTTTCGAGCGTGGCGGCTCAGAGGTGGAGTGAGCCTGGCCAAGCGAGCAAGGAGAGCGGCAAGGTGACGGTCCTCACGCACCTCTTGTTTTTACTACTGGCCAGCCGTTTGTACAGACAGCCTGCGTGTTGTAAATAAAGCAGAGTGGGCTCTTTGTGTTTCTAGCCCTCCCTGACTGTCCTGCTTGGGGGGAGGCTCTGGGGGAGCTGGCCGCAGGGCACAAACCCACCTCGGCGTCCGGGCCTTCCCGCGCCGGGACACAACCCCAGGGGCTCCGTCGGCTTCTTCCCTCCACGCGCGCCCGCGGTCCCGCTGCTCCTGCACGGACGGTCGTGCGCAGTCGCTTCGCGTTCCCGCCCGGACGGCGCAGGGCGCCCCCCACCCCGAAGACGGAGGTCCCCAGGACACGGTGCCAGCCGGGAGGACCTCCGGTGGGGGATACGCTCGGGGGCGGAGTGGGTCGGGGCTGGGAGACCGTTGCTGAAGGCAGCGGTCACGTGGAGGGAGCGCTGGGAGGAGCCGAGTAGTCACGTGATGGCGGAGGGGTCACGTGGCGAAGGGCGGTGCAGGGAGCGCGAGGTGGGCGGGCTCGGGCCACGTGACATGAGGCGAGGTGGGCGGGGCCCTGGAGGGCGCTCGCGACGTCGGCGGCGGTGGCGCGCGGCGGCTGAGTGCGCCGCTCCGGGGCGCGTCGCGCGGCCCGCCACCCTGCCGCACCCCGCCGCCTCCCCGCTGCCCCACGCCCACACTGGCTCTGTCGCGTCCGCGCTCCGGTCGGGGTTCGAGTGTGCGCAGGCGCGGCGGGCAGCAGATAGCCCCACTGGGTGGGCGGCGGAGCCCGGGAGCGCGCGGGCGAGACCATGGCGGGCAGCAGCACGGGGGGCGGAGGCGTCGGGGAGACGAAGGTGATTTACCACCTGGATGAGGAGGAGACTCCCTACCTGGTGAAGATCCCAGTCCCCGCCGAGCGCATCACCCTTGGAGACTTCAAGAGCGTTCTGCAGCGGCCCGCGGGTGCTAAGTACTTTTTCAAGTCCATGGATCAGGATTTCGGGTGAGCGCGAGGCCTAGCCTGGGACTGACGGGGGCTGTACCCGCACGGATGGGGCGTTCTGCAGGGGGCACGGGTCTGCTCTGGGTTACACGGGTTTTCTGGCCTCCAGTGGATCGGATTGTGCCACACTGAGGCAGAGTGGCCGTCCCAGGACGGACAAGGTTATGCCTGGACAGATGGATGCACACGGAGCGATAAAGTGGAGAAGATTGGGCCATATGGAATAGGTGGGGGCGCGTAGGTTGGTTTTGGGGTGGTCGGGACTGAGCGTTTTCCTGTAGCACACAGCTTGTGTGGAGACAGCCTGCAGTCTCTTGACATAGCTGGGCTTGTGTTGGCGGCAGTTGGAACGTTGTGGCAGAGACAGGATTGTTTGGGGACTCCATGGAGTGTATGCATGCTAATGCAAAAAAAAAAAAAAAAAAGTTGCGGTGTTCTAGGCTGCCTTGGAGTGGGCTACTGGACGGGCTTGGGTCATTCTGGTCTCTTGGTTGATCCTAACCTAATAACTCTTCTTCGGCACGCATCGGGGCACTTAGTACAGGGCAGATAAGGCTGTTGGGGCTTTTGCTAATACAGACAGCTGTATTGGGATAGTCTAGTCTATATTGGTGCAGACAGCTGCATGCAGGGACGTTGTAGGCTGTGCTAGAATAGATTGGGCTATCCTGGGGTAATTTGGGGATTCCTGGACTAGACTGGGACTGTAAATAACATACTCGAAGCCCTTTTGTTTTTCTCACTTTGGGGAATGACCACTCTTGGTTTGACCGCTCGGTTGTTTCACTGGCTGGCTAGATTGTGTTGATGGCTTGGATTTTAGGGGGACGGAACAAACTGGACTCTGCCTAAAAAGGTCGTTCAGCGTGGGGAGAGTGACAGTTGTCTTGGGAGTTATCTTGGGCTTAAATCAAAGCTCTTGGATTGGTCAGCAGTGTAATCTTGGGCAATTTCATTTACCTTTGTGCGTTGATTTTTCTCACATTTGAGATAATCACAGAGTGAAATGCTTAGTTCCCGCGCTTGGCACATGGGAAATTCTTGGGGCGTGGTCATCGTCGTCCTTGGCGTTGAGGCCCACAGGTCCACAAACTCGGTTGTGGTGATACAGAATAGCCTGCCGTGGAGTGGGTTGAGCTGTGCCAAGATGGGTTATATTGGGAGAACACTAATTACACTGAAACAGATTGGTAGTGGCTGGGCCCTGTTGTCCCATAACTAGCAAATGGATTCAGTTGGTGTATATACACACTCCCAGAGGCATATTAGGCTAAAGGGTTAATCAGACAAGATGTTCTGATTTGGGGAGGGAAGAGGGTGTGTTTGTGAGACAGAGGAGAAACCAGAGAATCTATTGGTTTGTGTGTTTTGTTTGTTTAGTCAACAAGTGTTAATGCTGCGTGGTCAGGACGTGGTGTACAACAGAATGGGTGCTGCTGATTGCAAGGGGTGGTTGAGAAGAAAGGGGGGCAAGTCCAGTCCACTACAGGGAACACAGGGGAGCTGGTGGGGCTTTGGGGTCTTGAGACCCAGCATGTTGTTGAGAGCAGAGTTCTTCCAGGGGAGGCACAGGGGAACGGGAAGCCTGGCTTCCTCTCTTCTTCCCAGCTCTCAGCCTAAGGAGATGCTGTTGGTTCCTCTAATGGGCTTTTGTCCCCTGACAAAGACAGCACATCTGGACCACTCTCTGGAAGTGGATTAGAAAAAACTAAAGGGAAGTGGGAGAGTAGAAGCTTGTATGAGGTTGGGGAAGGTGTGTACGGAACAGGGCTGGGTTTGGGGACGGCTGCCAGCAAGGCTCACTGGCAACCAGGTAACCACAGGGGTTGGCCTTCCAGTCATGCTGCAGGAAGTCTTTGGAGCAGCATTGCCCCTGAGGGCCAGCTGGGGCGAGCAGGCGAAACGCGGTGGGAGTGGGGTTTGGAGGTTGTTTCCCTAGGAGAGAGGGGGAACGAAGCAGGGGGTGGCCGGCATCCTTGAGCTGGGTGAAGACGGAGAAGCTGGCGGCGGGGGTGGCTGACCCAGCCTCGCTGACCTCGTCCTGTCTCCCGGCAGGGTGGTGAAGGAAGAAATTTCAGATGACAATGCCCGCCTGCCCTGCTTCAACGGAAGGGTGGTATCCTGGGTAAGGGCCCATTCCCTCTGGGTTCCCAGGCTGCTCCCAGCCTCATCTGTCTGTAGCCTCTCCCTGCCCTCATTGCCCTGGCCCTTTGCCTCCCTCCCTGTTTGGAGAGCCAGTGGGAGCCCCTCGGCTTTCTTCTGGAGCCTCTGCCATGAGGGGGCTTCAAAAACGTTCATGGGAAATGCATAGTATGAGAAAAGGATGCGTGGGCTTCAAAACAGGGTGCGTGGGCATGCGTCAAAATAAAGTTATTATTACTTTTTTTTTTTTTTTTTTTTGACAGAGTGGGCAGTGAGAGAGAGAGACAGAGAGAAAGGTCTTCCTTTGCCGTTGGTTCACCCTCCAATGGCCGCCGCGGCCGGCACGCTGCAGCCAGTGCACCGTGCCTATCTGCAGGCAAGAGCCAGGTGCTTCTCCTGGTCTCATGCAGGTGCAGGGCCCAAGCACTTGGGCCATCCTCCACTGCACTCCCGGGCCACAGCAGAGAGCTGGCCTGGAAGAGGGGCAACCGGGACAGAATCCGGCGCCCTGACCGGGACTAGAACCCGGTGTGCCAGCGCCGCAAGGCAGAGGATTAGCCTACTGAGCCGCGGCGCCGGCCTATTGTTACTTTTAAAAATGTATTTGAGAGACAGCATCTCCCATCTGCTCATGCATTCCTCAAATTCTGGCAAAGGCCTGGGCTGGGCCAGGCTGAACTGGGCACTCAATCTGGGTCTCCCGTGTGGGTGGCAGGGACGCAAGCGCTTGAGCCATCCCTGCTGCCTCCCTGGGTGCGCATTAGCAGGAAGCTGGAATCGAGCCAGAGCCTGGTTTTGAACCACGGCCGTCTGATAGGGGACACAGGCAGCTTAACTGCTAGGTCAAACGCACACCATCACTTGTCTTTTAAGTCCGGTTTCCATGCACTTTTTGAAGTCCCCTTGTATTTGGCTCTTCTCCATACTCCACAAAACCCCATCCGCTTTCTGATCCTCTCCCGACTCCCATCCTCCACCCATCTCCCAGTTGAGCTGCCTTCTGTCATTTACGTTTGTCTAGCTAGTGTCGTCAGATAACCCCCAGCCTGAGACGGCCCCCCCGGCCCACGAGCCGCGGACAGAACTGGCGCCTCCACCCCCACCTTTACCTCCTCTACCCCCAGAGAGGACCAGTGGCATTGGGGACTCAAGGCCTCCATCCTTCCAGTGAGTTCTCGGGATTCTTGAGCACAGGGGAGGGAGGTGTAGCGGCCCCTTGGTTCTGATGTGGGTTGGAAACCGTCTCCGCCCCTCTAGCCCTAATGTGTCCAGCAGCCATGAGAACCTGGAGCCAGAGACAGAAACGGAGTCCGTGGTGTCCCTGAGGCGGGAGCGGCCCCGCCGGAGGGACAGCAGCGAGCATGGCGGTGAGGGAGGCTGGGCAGAGGGGAGGCGACGAGGGGCGGGCCCCTTGATGAGACCCCTCCTGAGGTCCCTGTTCCTGCTCAGCTGGGGGCCACAGGCCCAGTGGCCCCTCGAGGCTGGAACGCCACCTGGCTGGGTACGAGAGCTCCTCCACCCTCATGACCAGTGAGCTGGAGAGTACCAGCCTGGGGGACTCGGATGAGGACGACACCATGAGCAGGTGCGGCTCCACACGATGCCCCCCACCCCCGTGCTCTGGCGCCCCCGCCGCCCTGGCCTACAGGTCTCCCCCTCCCCGATCCTGACAGGTTCAGCAGCTCCACGGAGCAGAGCAGCGCCTCCCGCCTCCTCAAGCGCCACCGGCGGCGGAGGAAACAGCGGCCTCCGCGCATGGAGAGGGTGAGGGTTCCTCCAGGGGCACCTGGGGCTGGGAGAGGGCGGGCGGGGCCTCGGGCTAGGCCGTGGTAGGGCTTACTCTTGGGTTTTCGAAAGGCGGTCCAGCCCCCCCATTCTCCCACCACAGACCTCGTCCTTTAGCAGCGTCACGGACTCCACCATGTCCCTCAACATCATCACAGTCACGCTCAACATGGGTACGGGGGCGTCGTGCGAGGCTGGGCGGAAGTGGGCACAGCCAGCCTGCAGGACTCAGGGGCTTCCCTGCCTCACCTGAGCTCCCTCCACAGAGAAGTACAACTTCCTGGGAATCTCCATTGTGGGCCAAAGCAACGAGCGGGGAGACGGAGGCATCTACATCGGCTCCATCATGAAGGGCGGTGCCGTGGCGGCCGACGGGCGCATCGAGCCGGGGGACATGCTCTTGCAGGTGAGCTGGGCCAGGGCCGCCGGGCTCCCGTGGGCGGGGCTCCCTGCCCTGCGTGCGACCCGCTTCCCCTCACGCCCAGGTGAACGACATGAACTTTGAGAACATGAGCAACGATGATGCCGTGCGGGTGCTGAGGGACATCGTCCACAAGCCCGGGTGAGCCCCGCGCTGGTCCCGGTCCCCCGTCCCCTCGCTTTCGTTTGGTCATTTTAAATACTGGTGAGACGTAAGGCTCGATGTACGTGAAGCAGAAATGCGCAAGGTGACAGATAATTCTAGAGTGAAAACCCAGGCCGCCACTCCCTCACGCCTGAAGTGCAAGGTTGCCCGTGCCCCTCTGCCCCTTGGGGTAGTCACTCTCCTGACTTCTGCGGCCCAGAGAAAAATCTGTGTTTCACTCGATACTTTCACCACCCATGCACGCATCCTCCAACAGCGGGGCTGAGTGCCACCTGTTGTGGGACTTCCTGGGAGTGGTCTTGCGCGGTGGGCGGTGTCCTGTCTCGCTCAGCCGTATGACCCAGGAGTCCTCCACATGGGTGAGTCAGCCGCAGTGTGGAGCCTTGCATGCTCACTTTCTCTGGCCTGGCCATGTGCCTGCTTTTTTCTTCTCACTCTTTCTGCTCCTTAATCCACTTTTGTTGCAGGCCTTGGCTCTCCCGAGGCCTCCACCCTGCCCACCCCTAACTGGCCATCTCCTCCCACAGCCCCATCGTGCTGACTGTGGCCAAGTGTTGGGATCCCTCTCCCCAGGCCTATTTCACCCTCCCCCGAAGTAAGTGACGTCCAGGGAAGAGAACAGGCAGTGCGGAGGCTGGGCTGGGCTCTAGGCTGTGGAGAAGGGGCGGAGGAGGGTCAGGCACAGATGGACTCTGAGCTTGGAGGGACGGGCCTGGCTTTCTGGGATGGGAAGTGACAATCTTGGTGGCGCTCTCTGTCTCAGATGAACCCATCCAGCCGATTGACCCTGCCGCCTGGGTGTCGCACTCTGCCGCGCTGACTGGCACCTTCCCAGCCTATCCCGGCTCCTCATCCATGAGCACCATTACATCCGGGCCCTCCCTGCCTGATGGTGAGCCCCCCCTCCACATCCCCGGGAGCCGCATCCCTGGGGGTGGGAGCCCCACCCCTAATTCTCCATTGTCTCCTCTGTCAGGCTGTGAGGGCCGGGGTCTCTCCATCCACACAGACATGGCATCTGTGACCAAGGCCATGGCAGCCCCAGAGTCCGGGCTGGAAGTCCGCGACCGCATGTGGCTCAAGATTACCATCCCCAATGCCTTTCTGGGTACGCTGGGCCCTGGGCAGGTGGCAGGGGAGGAGAGGAAGAGGAGAGAACCCAAGCTGGGCATGGCGCAGGCAGGGTGGTGGCAAGGGCTGGCCGGAGAACCTGAGGCCCTTTTGCCCTGTGGGTGACCCAGGCTCGGACGTGGTCGACTGGCTCTACCATCACGTGGAGGGCTTCCCTGAGCGGCGGGAGGCGCGCAAGTACGCCAGCGGGCTGCTCAAGGCAGGCCTGATCCGGCACACCGTGAACAAGATCACCTTCTCTGAGCAGTGCTATTACGTCTTTGGTGACCTCAGTGGCGGCTGTGAGAGTTGTAAGTTCTTCTGCCCGCCTGGCTGGGGGCGGGGCTGGCGTCCACTCAGGTTCTGCTAGACAAGCTGTTCACCGGGGTGGCCAGGGGCACCTCTTCCACGTCCCACAACAGCGCATGGGCTGCTGGTGCCCTGGCTGTGCCCTGCCCTGAAGCAGTAGTAGGTAGAGTTTCCAAGACCCTGTAACCCCCTCTCCACCCATGTCACAGGTGGTCCTGGGGCTGTGGTTCCCGCCAGAATTTCCGTCCAGCATTCTAGGGTCCTGGCCTCCCAGGCAGTGACCTCTTCATCCCTTCCCTTGTTCTCCAGACCTCGTCAACCTGTCTCTGAATGACAACGATGGCTCCAGTGGGGCGTCAGACCAGGACACCCTGGCTCCTCTGCCTGGGGCCACCCCCTGGCCCCTGCTGCCCACCTTCTCCTATCAGTATCCAGCCCCACACCCCTACAGCCCCCAGCCCCCACCCTACCACGAGCTTTCGTCCTACACCTACGGAGGGGGCAGTGCCAGCAGCCAGCACAGTGAAGGTAAGCCGCCCCCAGATACCAGCACGTGCAGGGCGGAGAAAAGGGAAACCAGGAGAGCTGGAGCAGGGGCTGGCGAGGCCAGAGGACCCTGGGTCCCGGGCTCAGTTGTCCCACCCCTCTTCCCCCAACAGGGAGCCGGAGCAGCGGGTCTACACGAAGCGACGGGGGGGCTGGGCGCACAGGGAGGCCTGAGGAGCGGGCCCCCGAGTCCAAGTCCGGCAGTGGCAGTGAGTCGGAGCCCTCCAGCAGGGGGGGCAGCCTTCGCCGGGGCGGGGAACCTGGTGGGACTGGCGATGGGGGTCCTCCCCCGTCCAGGGGCTCCACAGGGGGTGCTTCCAATCTCAGAGCCCACCCAGGACTCCATCCCTACGGACCACCCCCTGGCATGGCCCTCCCGTATAATCCCATGATGGTGGTCATGATGCCCCCGCCCCCACCCCCTGTCCCTCCAGCGGTACAGCCCCCAGGGGCCCCTCCGGTCAGAGACCTGGGTTCCGTACCCCCAGAACTGACAGCCAGCCGCCAGAGCTTCCACATGGCCATGGGCAACCCCAGCGAGTTCTTTGTGGACGTTATGTAGAGCCGTTGGGGCCATGTCTGACTCCTCGGTGCTCCTGCTCGGTGGCTGCTGTCTGCCAGTCGCGCACCTGTTACTCCCCACAGTGCCTGGGCTCAGCCTGGCGGCTGCCGCCCACCCTAAACTTACTGCCACTGTGACTCACCAGCAGTGCCTGGTCCCTTCCCCTCCCGCAGGGGTACACAAGGGACCTGTGGTTACTCTTAGCTTTATTATTTTTTTATAAACTTTTTTGGGGTTTAAAGTATACTTTGTTACATTTTGGGGACTATTTTTTTAATAGACATTTCCTTTTTTATATGAAGAATTCCCATTTCCTGGACCCTTTCTTCTAACCCCAGAATGTGGCCTCCTCCAGTCACTCCGTTGGCTCTACCCTACGCAGGGTGGGGAGTGGTCCATGGTACCCTGGGAGGAGAAGGGGTTTGGGCCCCCCAGACAGCAGGCCAAGGAAGCTGGGGTATTTGGTACTGGGGCCGTGTAGCTGCCTTTGTTATTCTATTTATTTTAGTCACTTGTATAAAACACCAAATAAAGCAATAGAGGCAAACTCCCCAGGCCTCTGGTTCTTTCTTTGGGAGGGAGGTAGGCAGTGGAGGGAAAGACCCGAGACATAGTAGCCAAGTCTGACTTGTTAGAAACTGTATTTGTGAGGCAGCGCTCCTGAGAGCAGGCACAGTTCTGGGAATACGAGGCCCCCCTCAGGGTCCTGGCAGGGGGCCTGGCTTTAGCTTGAGAGAAGGCACTGATGGGCCAGACCCTGGGTGAGAATGCTCAGACGCCAAGGGGGCGGCTGGTGACCACGCCACCCTGCTCCACCAGCGCCGTGGAGATGCTTCGGAAGTTCCGGAAGAGCTCCTGCTGCTGGGGGTCGGACTGCAGAGCGGCCATGCTCTCCCGGATGCGGGCAGCAGCCTGTGCGGGGGGAGGGGGTTCAGGCCCGTGCCTCAAGCCCCCCCCGCAGCATTTGGTAGTCCGCAGCATTTGGTAGCCGTAGCCCCAAGCCTCACCTCAATACACCAGCTGTCACAGAGTATTTTCTCGTGCTGGGCTGTAGGGTAGCCCTCGTTCAGGGCTCGTGAGGCCCTGGTTGAAAGCAGGAGAAAGTAAATCCAATCTGGGCTATGCCGCTGACCCTGGTGGGCCTCTCCGCACCCACCGCTTCCTCACCTGGAGAGAACCACCACCATGGCGTACAGGTCGATGGCCCCGTCTGCCAGCCGCTGCAGCACAAACTGCTCATCTGTCAGGTGGGTGGGAAGGGGGCGGGGCGTCAGTCTGAGCCAGAGCATGGAGGGGAGGCTGGGGGGGGGCTCACTCACTGACGATCCCCTTCTTGTGCTTTATCAGCTTGGCCTCCACCACAGCGGCAAACTGCTCCAGAGCCCGCACTGCCTGAGGACAGGGAGAAGGCACCCAGGGCTCAGAGGGACAGCCTGGGGCCAGGCGGGCCCCGCCCCGCCCCGCCCTGCCCCGCCCGACGGCTTACCAGCTCACCACTCCGATTCAACTCTGGGTGCACAATCCCGCTGAGACTCAGGCCGCTGCCCAGCCCTGCCCGCCTTGGAGGAGGGGAGAATGACTGGTTAGTGGGCACTCACCCCACCCCACCCCCCGGCCCTACCTGAAGCCCACCTCCTTAGCTGTTTGCCCGCCTCCCCTATCAGGAGGCCAGCATTCCCAAAGGGGTTCTTCAGAGCATTGCCGAGCCCAGAGAGTTCCTTTCCTTTGTCCTGTGGGGAGGAGGGGCCGCAGTCAGAACTCCCGGTCAGCACCCCCCCCCAGCTCCCCTTCTCTCTTACCATGCAGCCTTGCAGAGCCACAAACAGCCGGAGGATGTCGTTTGTCCCCTCAAAGATCCGGAAGATTCGAACGTCGCGGAGCACACGCTCGACCCCTGCCTCCTACCACAGGGAAGACAGCTCCTCAGCCCCGCTGGGTGGTGCGGCGCTTCCCACCACCGCGGCTGCCCCCGCAGGAGACCGGCCCGCACCTTCATGAAGCCCATGCCCCCCATGATCTGGATGCACTCGTCCGTCACCGTCCAGGCTGCCTCCTAGAGAAGAGAGCCAGAGATGACTTAGAGCTGCGTCCTCACATTGGACTTTCCCTCCCAGCACGCCTGGGACCTCACCGAGCCAAAGATCTTGCTGATGGCGGCCTCTATCTGGAAGTCCGTGAATCCCTGGTCCATGTTGGCACTCAGCATGTAAGCCATGGACTGAGGTGGCGTGGTTGGGATGTGGGAAGGAAAATTGGAAAGGGCTATATCAGACTTGCCTTCATCTCCCAAATCTCCCAGGACCGAGTCCGGCCTGGCGCTCCAGGCTCCCTGTGTTCGCCTTCTAACATGGTGGTCAGCTCAGGCGCGCAGAAGTATTTGGCCCCTGAGTCAGTCCACCAGTGGCTTCTAGGCGGCTGACTTGTTGGAAGGGGTGGAGGTGCGGGCAGAATGAACGCCTGGAGCCCTGGGACGCACCTCCGCAGAACAGCACTGCTCTCCCCCTGCAGAAGCTGAGCTGGCTGTGCCTCCCCGCATCCCCTAGGGCATTGGTGTAAAGCTGGAGACCCACTGCCCCAGGTGCTGCTGGGGGTCGTAGTCTGACCCACTGGAAGAAAGCCACAAGGCCTCCAGGGAGAGGGGCGTGGGGGCCCTCACCTCAGTCACGTACTGCAGAATAGCCATCCGGGCCAGCTTCTCCTGGATCAGCCCAAAGTTGTGAATTTTGTCCCCAAACTGGGTACGGTTAGCAGCATGCTCCACCTGGAAGAGGGCACACGTGTCCCACTGCGGTTCTGCAGTCTGCCCAGCAGAGTGGCTGGGCTCGGGCTGTGGTCCAGACTGGGAGTTCAGTCCACACTGGAAGGACACCTAAGCAGCTGCTGCTGCTGGGGAGGGCTCTCTGGAGGTGGGAGCACCTGCCTGCAAGGGAACAGGGACACATGGAAAGGAGGCAGGGGACTCACTTGGGCGGCCCGGTATCCGCAGGCAGGGTACCCACCGCCTTAGCAATGATGGCTCTCATGGTGCCTGCCAGGGTCGCGGCCATGCCAAACCTTCCATTGTTGAGGATGTTCACGGCGACCTTGAAGCCGCCCCCGACCTCGCCCAGCACGTTCTCTGAGGGCACCCGTACTCCATCAAAGTTCACCTCCGCTGTGTTCGAGGCCTTGATGCCCATCTTCTTCTCAGGGGCCCCGCTGCGACAGGGCAGGGTGGACAGCAGAGGTGTGTTCAGCATGTTGTCCCTTCATTCCTCATGACCCGGGGAGGAACTGTAATTCCTAGACTGTAAGAGGGTGCGGGCAGCACCTCCACGTGCCCCCAGGGCCCAGGAGGCCTGGCTGTGTCCTGCTACTCTGGGCCTTGGCTGCAGTAGCCAGAGCTATGAGGTCAGTTCTGTACCTGTTTATCCCAAAGGGGAAAGCTGTGTACCCGCCTTGGCTTTTGCACACACAACCCCAGGGTGATGTGTGATAGCCATTTGCCCTAAGTCCAGTCCTGCCGCCCTCCCCGGCCTTGCCTCTTCTTCCCGAGACCCACTCACTGGGTAACACCTTCAAAACCCTTCTCCACCACAAAGGCTGTGATCTTCTCCTTCACAGCCCCTGTGGCTGCGTCTGTGATTGGTGTCTTGGCAAAGACCGTGAAGATGTCTGCCAGGCCCCCGTTACTGTGGAAGAAAGAGGGTGGTCAGAGCACAGAGTGGGCAGAGGCGGCAGCCGGGTGAAGTGAGAGGAAGAGTACCTGATCCAAATCTTGCTTCCAGTGAGCGTATAATATTTCCCACAGGGGCTGGGCACAGCTGAGCTCTGGATCGAGGCTGCGTCTGACCCACTTGAGGGTTCAGTTAGACAGAAAGCTGCCAAAGTCTCCCCTGTGGAGAGAATGCCTTCACCCTAAGTCCCGCCAGCCATCCAAGTCCCCTCAGCCCTCTCCTGCCGGGGACTGGTCCCCTGCACGCCTCTGGCCATGGCCTGTTCCTGTGCTTTTCCGTACAGCCTCCCTGGAGCCTCCCCCAGCTGACATGCCTCATCGTGCAAGCCCAGGGCACCCCCAGGCCTCGTCTCCCAGGGCAGCCTCACCAGTTGCCAGCTTGGGGAGGTATTTCTCTTTCTGGGCCTTTGTGCCAAAGAGTAGGATGCCTTTGAAACCGATGCTCTGATGAGCCCCGAGAGTGACGGCCACACCAAGGTCATACATGCCCACGATCTCTGCCAAGCGAGCATACTGTGGGGAAAGCAGGCATCTGGGCTTGTGATTGGCTGTGTGGGGACTTGGCCTTGCAGGAGAGTCTGGGTAACAGGGCAGGGCCTGACCTGGGCCATTCCCTCCAGAGTGAGGGTGGGGAGAGGATGCCAGACCATACAGAGGGTCTGAGCCTGTTCTAGGTTGGGGAGGGGGACTTCCCACTACCGTGGTGTTAGGCAGTCCCCAAGGGCTTGGGAATCAGGTCATGGCCATATGGGCCTGTGTGCAGACTGGATTATGGTGGTTTTTTTTTTTTTTTTTTTTTTATTGGAGGAAGGTGGGATATGGCTGGGAAAGTCAACAGGCCACAAGAGCAGCTGCAGTTAGCTGTGGGGGGAGCTGAATGGGCCAGGCCGGAGGCGCCTGGAATACGGGGAAGTGAGGAGGGGCGCTCACCTGTGTGTTGCAGAGGCCCACACCGCCCAGCTCGCTAGGCACTTGCAGACCGAAGGCCCCCAGCTCCTTGAGGCCCTGCAGAGTGGTCTCCTCCACCAGCTCCAGAGCGTCATTCTTGGCAGGGCTGTTCACCTCCTGCGGAAGAGAAGGACCTCAGGGCCTTGACATCTGTGCCCCCTGCCCGGGCCCCAGTCATTGCTCACCTCAAAGAAACGAGACACGGGTCCCACCAGCTCTTTGAGAAACTGTGTCTGCTCCTCGTTGAGCACTGTGGGGGCGGGGAGAGGGACAGGTCGGCCAGGTGAGGTAGGGCAGCCGGCCAGAGTCCCCACCCAGCTCTGACTACCCCTTCCCTCACCTGACGGGTACGGGAACACCTGGGTGGTGATGAGCTGGCCTTTGAACATCCCTACAGCAAAGGACCTAGATTCCTGGCCAGAAAGAACAGCGGGGCTCTGGAGAGCTGGCTGGGGTGGGTGTGCCCTGGTGTAGGTCCTCCCAACCTCGAAGCCACATACCGGCTTGGCCTGGTTTTCCCTGGTCGCAGCATCAGAGGAGGGGGGCTCTTTCTGCACAGCCGCCTGGGGAGAGGGGGTGCCGATTTGCCAAGGGGAGCACAGGGGAAGAGCTGGGTGTGAGGCTTGAGCTGATCCCGTGCCTTTCCCCTAGTTTCATCCCAGGGCATCCCGGTTTGCCCTTTCCCCTACTTTCCCAGCCAAAGCTGTCAGCAGGTGACTGGCACGGGGAGGGAGACCCCTGCCGGCCGCGGGGAGGCGGGAGCCCCTCTCCCGAGGCCGCCGTCACTTACCTGAGCGGCCTCACTGGCATAGAGTCGCTGGGCAGGACCAGGCCGGGGCTGCCCCAGGAACGCACTGGGCCGCGAGCTGTGAAGAGCAGGGGTTCGGTTCTGGCTCGGTCGGTCAGGTCCGCCGGCTCCCTCTCCCCTCCCAACCCCCGTCATACACACCTTCCGCTCGCCAACCTCAGCAGCTGCCGCCCCACGCTAGGGGCCATGCGAGCCGTTCGCATCTCGGAGCCGCTCCAGCTGCCGCTGCCTCGGACGCTGACCTCGCACTCGCGTCCTGACTGTCCAAGTCTGGTGTCCCCAGCCCTGACTCATCGTCCACAATGCACCGGGCGGTGGTGGGCGGGGCTTCCGGGCGCTGGGCATGCTGGGAACTGTAGTTCCAGAGCGCCCCATCCACTGCAGTCCAGCTGACCTAGCGCGATCTCCAAGCGTCCCTTGTCTCCCCGAAACTCCTTTAAACGCCTGTCCGAATTAGAGTCTAGTCCTCTAGGGGTGAAGGGATAGGAGGGGACGGGAGAGGGAGGAACTTAGGCGGCTGCAGCTAGAGGGGCAGAGGTTAACTGAAGGGAGGACCTCCCCAACCCCATGGAGTTAGGAGAAGGGAGAAGAGACAGTCATGGAAAGGCGACTCTTGGGGTCCCTCCCGAATCTGCCTCCACCTACACAAAAGGGAGGGGAACTGTGCGCTGGGGGACTCCAACTGGGCTGTGAGCCTCTCACAGCGTGTTCTCCGCCCTAGGAGGTGCCACTCAGAACCCCTGAAATTTCACAGGAGCAGCGACCCCGGTTCACCGGCTCTTGGAAAGCCTCTGAGACCTCCCTGAACCTCCTGTCTGCCCTCTGTTATTCCAGAGTCCCTGTGGTCACCTAGACCTCAGGGCAAATGGGTTCTGCCCGGTCCCGAGAAGAACTGAATGGAAACGCTCGTTTCTTCCCACTCCCAGTCCCTTTCCTCGGCTTCTCTAGCCCTGGCCAAGAAGTCCCAAGCAATGTACACCCTTCTTTCTGCGCTTCCCCCCCGGGGGGGGGGGGTCAGGCCTGGGAGGGAGCCAGCTGGGCCCAGCTTCCTTTCTCCTTGGGGGAGACTGTCTTCTCGGCCCCTTGTGAAAGTGTGGCTGAGTTCTGCAGGCCTTGGGGGCAGGGGCCCGGGTGTGTGAAGCAAGGTGGTGGTGGTGGTGCCGCCCTGAGGGACAGCAGGCCAGTCCAGAGATGCCGCCCTCACCTAACAGCGAGAATTGAGTGGGGAGAGGGCAGCTCAACTCCAATCCCAGCGGATTAGGGGGATTAAAGCCAGAGAAGGGAGAGATGTCCCAGAGACCAAGAGGTGAAAAACAGGGGTCCTTTTGGAGGGGAGGCCTGGGAGTGAAGTGGGGGAGACTGGGACTCAGAACTCTTTCTCCCCGGTTCTTTCCACGGAGTCGCGGTGCTGGGAAGCCGAGGTGGCTGAGCGTGTCAGTCTGTGTCTCTTCCCCATCCCAACCTCCCCTCACTTGCCTTCCACCAGCTCCCAGGTCAGCCCTCTGGCTCCTGGCGCCCCCACTCTTGCGGTGGGCACCCCCGCTTCTGGCCGTGCTACACAGCGACCTCTTCCAGGCCCTGCTGGGTGAGTAGCCCCAGTTTTGTGAGGGACAGCAGGGACGAGGGCCTGGGCCTGTGAGGGCCGTCAGTGCTGGCTGGAAGCCTGGAGCCCCATGCAGGGTCCTCCCCACAGTGGCTCCGGGGTCAGAACGGGCTAGCCTGGGCTGGAGGCCAGGGAGGGTGACTCGGTTCTGTTCCTGTGACAGACATCCTGGACTATTACGAGGCTTCCATCTCAGAGAGTCAGGTAAGGAGGCAGTGGGTGCTGGCTTCTGAAGGGGTAGGGCGGTGCTGAGCAAGGTCTGGCTAATATCAGATGGGAAAATGGAGACTTGGGGGCCCTGGCCACACATCCTGGGTCGGTGGCCCAGAGACGTGAGGGCTCTGAGAATGCACTCTCTCTGGGAGGCCCTGTAGCCCCCTCTCCTTTCTTCCCCCTTGTCTTTGCATGCCCCAGTTTAGCCACTGAAGTGTCCACGACATAATTACTTTCCAGGCTTCCCGCTGTGACTCCTGAGGGAGACCTAGGCCCCCAGGGATTCCCTCCTGCCAGCCCCTCCCTCACACCAAGCCCCCTACCATGGCCTCCCTCCAGTATTTAAGCAACCAGGGGTGCTCCTAGCCCATCTCCCGGTGCTCGCTCCTCTGAGAACTGAAGTCTGCCCTCCTGGGCTTTGCTGTCCTCGCTGGTGGCTGGCCGGGTCTCCATGTTTGCTTCAGGGCCTCTCGGCGTCTGCTTCTATCTCCTTTCCCATTATCCGGGTTCCTGCCGGCACCGAAGGAGTTAACTCTGCCAAGGCACCCCCCCATTCTGGCTCCTAGCTCCCTCCCTCCCTCCCCCTGCTTCCTCTCTCCTCCTCTCTCCCCTTCCCTCCTCGGCTCCACGGCTCCCTCGGCCGCTGCCGTCTCCAGCCCCCCCACCCCACTCCCCCGCCACGGCCCCTAGCCCCTGGCCGCTTGGCAAGACCCCCCCCTACCCCGGGGCTCCCCGAAATCCGGTTCCCCTCCCCCACCCCAGCTCATGCCCCAGCCCCCGAACTCCGGGGCTGCCAGCCCCCGGTGCCCCCGCCCCTCCTGAGAATCGGGGTGTTCTCCCCAAACCCCCTCCCCTCCATTGGGGAGCCCGTTTTCGGGCCCCCTTCCCCTCCCTCCCACGCTCCCCTCCCCTTCCCTTCTCCAACCCCCTCCTTCCCCTCTCACCCCTCCCCCCATCCTGGCCCCCCCTGCAAAAGTGGGGTGCGGAGGGGGGAGGGGTGAGAACCCACGGAGGGAAGGAAGGAAACTCTGATGAAGTCAGAGCCCCTTACCCGCCACCGCGGCCAGGCCCCCCAACATGGACTGTCTCTGTATAGTGACAACCAAGGTAAGCATGATGGGGGCTGTAAGTAGGGGGGAGGGCATTAGTTGGTGGGGAGGGGTCCAGCAGGCCTTATTTGGGGCTGGAGGCCCTGGAGTGAGAGCATCAGAAGTAAGATGCATTTGGGGTGGGTAATTTAGTTTTGGGGTTCACATCTGAGAAAACGCTGAATTTGGCCACAGGTGCCCCCTGGAGTGATCCCTCTGTACCTGTAGAGAAATGGAAAATTCGGGGTGTTTCGTGGTTTGGGGGGCTGGTGGGTTTGGGGGTTCACCAGTGATGTTTGAGGGAGACTTGTTTAGAGGGAAGCCTTGGCTCACATGGGAGTTCTGCTGTGGATGGGGGAAGGTGGGCTATGTGTGTGTGTCTGGGGGGGTCTTCCCTCCCTGGGAAAAAGCTGGTTTCCAGGGGGCTTTTCCAGGTTCAGGGGGCTCCTGGCATGAGGGTAAAGGTGATTGGTTCTGTGTGCCTGACTGGTCTGGGGGTGTCAGCTGGCAGAGAAGGGGTGGGCCTGCAGGCTACAGAGCCAGCGTCTTGTGGTAGATACGTTTGGGGGTGCTGTCTCAGTTTGAGGGAACTGTGATCCGGGGTTTGGTCGCAGGGACTGGAGGCAGTTGGGACTTGTCAGAGGGCTGGGGCCTGGCACTGGGTCCCCTGAGGGAAGGGCCAGGTGAGGTTGGGGCTGGGGGTATTCCCGTGGGAAGTAGAAGCTTGCAGTAGCTGAGCTTGCCAGCCCCTGAGGAGCAGGAGGAGAGGTTTGCGGAGAGAGGGGATTTGAGGAGGGGGACCAGGTGGATGGCGTGGAATTTGGGGGTGTCCCAGGCAGGTGCCCAAGAGCCTGTTTTCTCCCACACTGCAATCAGACCTGATCAGGAGTGAGGGAGAGGAGCAGATGGCGGGGACTGTCCGTTCCCCCCGGATCAAGGTGGGGGAGGACACCTGGACCTGAGGGCCCCCGAGGATTTCTGATGGAGGCCAGTGGGGTGAAGCGTAGGAGGGCGCAGGGCTGTGCAGGGGTGTCCCTGTGGCTGGAGCTCTGGGGTGGGGAGCACAAACTAGCTCCTGGTGGGATGCAGAATACCTCGGTCTTTGCTTCCAGACTCTGGGACTGGAGAACTGAATGCCTGGTGTGTGGAGGGAGGCTTGGGCGGGTGGCAGGCAGCTGGGGGCTGGGGGGTGGGACAGGAAGTGGGGGCCGGGAGAGGCGGGGTCTGGGTGAGTCACAGGCTGGGGAGGGGGTTATATTTAGTGGGAACTGCAGCTTCTCATGGGAGGGAGCTGAGGACACACATGTTCTGTGCCACAAACTCACACATATGTGTACACATGCGTTGTGCACATGGGAGCATGGTTGGAAGAGATTGGGGACCCTCACCCCTTCTCCACCAGGGCTCCTTGCTTGTGCCCCTTCTGTGGGGCTGTAGCTTTCTCCCAGGTGGCTGCTTTCCCCCACACCGTGTAGTTTTAGCAGCTTTCTGTGCCTCGGTTTCTCGGCCCGGTTTCCTTGAATGGCAGTGTCTCTGGCCTCTGGGCCTGCCCTGGCCTCAGGCTCTGTGGCTGTGGTTCCCTGTGTACAGGTGTATGCAGAAAGCGATGGAATGTGTGGTTTCCGCTTCCAAGCCGGGAGTGAGAGTGAGGGGCTTGCCTGCACTGGCAAGGGGCGGGTGGGGGACTTACTCATCTCCCCCTGCAGACTCTTACTCCCACCACCCTGCCGTAGAGCCCAGGGTTGAGCATCCTTGAAGGAGGGAGGCTTGCACAGAGGGTCATGCATTCGGGGTTTTACCCAGGCGTGGAGACCCCGGCTTTCCTCCACCGGAAAACTTGTCCGCCTTCGGGTGGCGGGGACTCCAACTCCCATAAGGCCTTGAGGCACAAGATCCCTCAATGTTAGGAGGTTGCTGCCCATAGGGGTGATGGGAGTTGTGGTTGGTCTCTATCCAGGGCAGCGGAGGGTAGCCCGGCAGGAGCCAGCAGGGGGCACCTGGCCCCTGACCCCCCACCACCACTAGAAGGCAGGGTGGGGTAGCGAGTCCCCGGCTCCGTCGGAGAGCCCTCCATCTTTCACTGCCTATATTTAGCCTCGTGCCGCAGTGATTTAAGGAACATTTATGGAACGCCTCCTGTGCGCCAGGTCCTGCGTTCCGTGCAGGCTCTGTAGCCATCACTCGGTCTGACTCGGCGCCTGGCTCCCTGGCAGGGTCTCCCGGCCTCCGAGCCTCCTTCTCCCACTCCGCCCCCGGCCCTCCCCCTCTCCCCGCGCTGCTGCCGCCGTTGCTATGGTAACCGGCGAAGACCGGAGTTGCGTGGCGGACTCGCGGGCTGGGCGCGGGTGGCGGAGGGCGGAGCAGAGCTAGTGCGGGGCGGGGGGGGGTGGGGGAGACGGGGGTTACTTGGCCCGCGCCCCGGAGGCGAAGCGGTTAAACCCGCCGGGTGGTCCTTATTGGGCAAAGCCGAGATACTGAGGGCGGGACGGTGTGACCAACGGCCTCATTCATTGGCCGAGAGGGGCGTGGCGGAGGGACCGTGTGGGCGAGGCCGGGGGAGCGAATGGGCGGGAAGTGGACGGGGGCGTGGTCTCGGAGGCAGGTGGGAGGGGTCTGGCTTACTCTATCGAGGGAGGCGGGCCAAAGCCCTCGGAAAGGGGCGGGGCCTTGGGGCCGGGTTACCTGACCGAGATGGGGGCGGGGCTGACCCTGGAGGGGCGTGGCGTGAGCCCCTAGTTCGGTGAGAACTCGGGGTTTTGAGGGGCTGTCGCCTGAGTAACCGCGGGGCGCGGGGGTCTTTGGATAGGAAAATCCGGGGGTTGGGAGATCTGACGTCTCAGTTTTCCTAAGATGGAGGCCTGTTCACATTTCATCAGGGCACCCCTCCTACCTCAGCTCTCTGTTCCAGGGAGACGGTTGCTAGGCGACAGCAAAGTCCTTGATTGCTGCGTTGCCAGGCAACAGGGAAACGGAAAATGGAGGGAAAAAGGAAATGGGGGATGGGAGAGGGGCTTAATGGGCCATAGCGCCCACTGGTGGAGACGCAGGGTCTGTGCATTTCTATTCCGCATGGAATTTCGAGTTCGGCCCCTTCCGCACTAGCTCCCTCTGCGAACACGAGCATTCTCTCCAGATACAAAAACTAGGACACTGGGGGTCATTTTGGAGGCGCACCCAACAGATGCCGATTAACGGGATCCATCTCGGATGGGCGAGATCCTAGCTTGGGAACTCGTCCTTTGTGCCACGTGTAGGCACGCCATAGGTGGCAGACAGCCACCGATTTGAAGATACCCCTCCCTGGGTTTTGAGAGCTGGACAGGCGGGGGCTTTCAGTGGGAGAATATTTGGAAGAGAGGCGTTCAGGTTCGGTCTGGGAGAAAACAGAAGTTTTCTGAAGAGATCGGAGGCAGTCGGTTTGGGGTGCTTTAGAAAATGTGTGGGTCATTGCAAACCTCAGGCCACATCTTTAGTGAATATTTGTTGAGGCTCCTGTGGGAGACAGATATATTTGGGAGCAGTCTTCCAACAAAATTAGAATTCAGAATCATGGAGGGGATATTGAGATGTAGGGAGGGCAGCCAGTTGCTTATCAACTTGAGGGGTACAGAAATAGATGGGAAAAAATCTCTTAATAGGGTTGGAGATAAATTGCAGAGACTACAATTGCATTTGGAGGATTTGCTGTAAGGTAGATGGGATAGTCCCTGAATTTGGGTTCTGGTGTGTTATTGGAGACTGGTGTATTAGAAGTCATTTAGATTCAGGGATTTGGACAGAGGGCCCCGAACAAATTTAAGGACTAGCAATTTTTATTAGAGGAAGGGTAATATTTGCATTAATTTCAAGGTCTCTTAGTGGGTTGGGGAACAGAAGTTATTGAGAAAGGGTGGTTTGGGGGCATGTTAATTTGACGGCATGACAAGGACCTGTGGTCCTTTCAGCTCTTGGTTGTCAGGTGTGCAACTGCAGAGAACTCTGCTGGTTGGAATCGGTGTCCTGTGCTGTCCATGTTAACATGGGCTGGTGGGAGGGGCAGTTTATCCCTGGCCTTCTTGGGAGGACGATGTGCCGCTTCCTTCCCTGCACCCCGGCAGTCCAGCAGCGGTGAGATGCCCAGTGAGATTCTGGCATGGTTAGGGGCCCGGTCATTTTGGGGGGAGGGGGGAGGATTTGGTGGGATTAGGGGCTCCTGCGAACCCGGAGATTAACTGGTAAATTTTGGGAGCGTTTCTGTTTGAAGAGGGGTCGGAATAGGGGTATGCTCCACAGAGAAACTGCTGGAACCGGAGAAGTTGGTGGCTAAGAGGGTCTCCCCTCACCCCTCTCTCCCATCGTGACGCTCTCTCGTACTGCGCAGGCGCCTTCCCCCCCCTCCGGCCGCAGCCTCCAGTCGCCGCGGCCGCCGCAGCCCCCGCCCCTCTGCCCCTCCCCCTCCCCAACCCTGGGACCCTCGCTCTCCCGCCCACCCTTTCCCTCAGTCCCCCTCCCCTTCTCCATGTCGGCTCGGAACAGATTCGCCTCCATGTGTCTCTGCGTGGTACGTGCCGCGGTACGGCTCCGGGCCCGCTCCCCTCCTTCCGGACCCCCCAAATCTCAGGGTGCAAGCTTCAAGTGCTGTCGCTCTTCCCTCGGCTTGGCGTGGGGTCTCTGGGTTGCAACTTCTCGGGGAAAGGCGCAGGGGATCGCCCCTCTTACCCACTTGGACTCACACCCCTCTGTTTTGGGGGTGCCAGCTTCGGTTCCAGGTCATTCTGTGCACCTGGGGCTCTGGTGAAGAGGGGGCCAAAGGGGAAGGCGCAGTGACCCTTTTACATGTCCTAAGCCCCAGTATACCGGGAGTTCAGACTCGTCCTAATTGCAGGGAGCTGTCATGGGGGGAAGGGGGGGTCCTCTTCCTGTCCTGCTGTAGCTGCGGGGGAAATCTGGGACTGAGAGGTGCCAACGCCCCTCCCATCCCCTGGCTGCAGTTTCAGCATTACTCCCCCTCCCCCTGCCCCTCCAGGCTGTTTTTGCTTCTTTTCTCACTCCACGTACATCGAAAATTCCCAGGGATTGAACATAGGGCCTCCCCTCTTGCACCCACATCCTGGAAACTTGAATGCACCATTTCTTGCTCCCCTTTCCCCTCCTGTTGTCTCTCAACCCCAAGGAGCCTTCCCCTCCGTGCCAGACACCCCCACCCCTGTGGGCTGGGGCAGGAAGAGGTGTCTGGGGCTTCAACGTGATCAAAGTTTACCTCTCTCTCTCCGCTCTAGAATACACGGTGAAACATCTTTCTTAACACTTCATTTCCTTGGGTGCACATCATGCTCCTTCATCAGACTCAGGAATGTTCTCTGCCGGGTTGGATGAAGCTGGAGGGGCACTGGGCTCCAACCCTCACCCAGACCCCAGAGCTGGGAGCTGCACCTTGTGGTCCTGTCTCACGTCCTTCCCAGGCAGGGCACCAAGGCCTTGTGGAGTGACAGAGGGGAGCTGCCTCCCCTCCTTCCCACTGGATCCCTAATTCCCTCGTGCACAGTCCTGGCTGAAGACCACCTTTTCAGGAATAACCTCTTCCAGTTCCCAGAACTCTGTTGTCCATGACCCCTCAAGGGTCGAGGGTTGTTGTGCCGTCCTCTCCCTACTTTCCATCTCCCTTTTTTTTTTTTTTTTTGTCTGTGGTATTGAACCCTGGAGTCCAGGACTCTCAAGTCCATGGGCCAGAGGGCAGCCTGTCTCCCTTCGGCAGTCACCTTCCAGAACGTCAGGGTGTGTCCTGGGGGGTCAGGTCTCCATGCTGACACTGTTTCCCTCCTCAGTCTCCTGCCACACCCTGGTCTACAGTCGAAGTTGGGTGGCATCCTCAGCTTTGATTCATCCCTGGTATCAGGCGTTGTCCTTGATCTTGAAACTGTTGCCCTCCAAAAGTTGGGGTTCTCTCAGCTTCTCAGGCACTTTGGGGAGGGAAGCCCTGCCTTCTGTCTTTGCCCATGTGCACTAGGGCGTATGTTCTGTGTTCGCCAGTGCCCAGGGGAGCCTTGCACTCGGCATCTTCCATCTCTCCTGACCCTGGAGCTGGGGAGGGTCTGCTTCTGTACAGACAGCCCCGGAGGGGAGGAGCAGAGCAAGGTGTGGAAGCACCCAGGCAGAGCTGCTGCCCGTCACTGCTGTCCATCTGCCCTCCTCCTCTCTCCCCTGCGCCCAGTTAATCTCATTTACTGGTGTCCCTATTAAACCCAGCGGGAGGCCCTTGAAATGGCAGCTGGTTAATTGGACAAAGTTACAGATCTTTCTGGGTCTTTCACCCTGAAAGGCCAGAGGGAGACCAGGAGTTCACTCTTGAGCCCCCAAAGACTTCCCTCTTCCTCAGTCCGGCGCCCTGGCACCACTGCTGCCCCCCTCAAGAGCCCTACTGCCTCCCCATCCTCCTGCGCCCCATCTCCTCCTGGTACATCCGGATTAGCTGTGGGCTGTTGTTGGGGAGGGGCTACACTGCTCTGCCCCTCTGCTGACTACCTGGGAATCTTCAGGGCCAGGGAAGAAAGGGCTGGGCGGGCTTAGCCGTGTCGTGTCTTGGGGGGAGCTGATGGCAAGTATCTTTGGGGTGAAGGGCCCCAGCTTGGCCCCTGCCTGGGGCATGCAAGGTGCTGGAGAGCCAATCGCTGCTGGGGTAGAGGCTGCAGTGGGGACACGGTGGCGAGGAGGGTCGGGCTGGGGGGGCCTGGGAAGCAGGAGCAGCAAGTGAGCCATAGGAAGGGAAGGGGAGAACATGGTGGGTGGGCTTAAGGTGAGGAGGGAAGCAAAGAAGTTGGATGGATGTCAAGAGTGGGGGTGCAGGTGCCAGGGGCTGGAAGGCCTGGGAAGGGGGTGCACAGAGATGTCAAGGGAGGGGACATGGTGAGAGGCCAGGGTCCCAGGGTCTGCCGGATTCCGAGTTGGAGGATGGGGCGGCGACTTGGGGAGAGAGGGCAGGTACTGAGGCCCTGGCGCGAGAGGGGGCTGTCGGGAGGGTGGAGAGAGGGGAGCCAATGGGCTGGAGGGGAGGGAGGGGGAGGAGCTGGTCAGGCCCCGGGGCCTTCCGCACTGCACAGGCAGGGGGGGAAGAGGAGGCGGCCAGGCGGCCTGGAGCCCGAGGCACTGGACCGGACCGTCCCCAGTGACGCCTCCATCCCCATCCCCAGAAATACCGCTACCAAGATGAAGACACGCCCCCTCTGGAGCACAGCCCGGCCCACCTCCCCAACCAGGTAAACGCCCCCGAGCTGGTGCACGTGGCGGAGAGGAACTTGTCCCACCTCGAGGCCGTCCACGGGGTCGTGGGCCACGCCCACCTCTCCCCCCTCAAGGTAGGAGACCCTGGCGGCCCCCTCCCCAGTGCGGCCCTCGGAGCCTCGGAGCTGCAGCAACCCCCCAGGGCCGGTAGGGCAAGAGATGGGGGGGCGGGGGCGGGTCTGGGCTTGGGCTCCTGGGGCCTGGGGGAGGGGGCGTTCGGGGCGGGGTGGGGGCTGGACACACTGGTCCCAGCGAGAACAGGCCAGGCCAGCCGGAGTGGGTGCGGATCCTAAGCTGGAAAGTACGTGCGTGTGTCTGCGCGCGTGCTGTGCTGCGCGGGTGTTGAACTGCCTGCGTTCTCCCCAGAGGCCCCCCACGCCAGGACCCTCTTCGTTCCTTCACACCCCCAACCTCCGCTTCCGTTTTCTGTGTCCAGAGCTCTGTTCCAAGCGCCTGCTGCCCTCATTTGCTCCGGTCCCTTGGCCGCCTCCTCCCCCCACCTCCGCCTCAGGGCCTGGCTCTCCCTGTGCCCGAGTCCGCAGCCCTTTCCATCTGTCTGGCCTGAGACTTCTTCCCGTGGTGCAGCCTTCGGGCCTGGTTCCCTGCCCCAGCCTCTGCTCCCCTCTCGTGCTGCCTCCCCCTCCCACCCTTCCCTCCCCGCTGGCTGGCTGGCTGGCTGGTTCTGGATGCTGTCTCTCTCTTCCTCCCACGCATTCTCCCTCTGCCTCTCCCTGTTCCCAGCTCAGGCCTCTGCGGCCCCTCAGTCCTCTCCCCTTCCTCCCTTCCCTCCTCCCTGCCCTCTCTCTCTGGGGTTCTCGCCTCACCTCCACCCATTGCTGCTTTCTGCCCTGCTCTGCCCCTCCCCCCTATTATTATTCACCACCGCCACCTGTTCCGTCTCCTCCTCTGCTCTCCAGGTGCTTTCCTGGGTCTCTGAGGACTTCCGCTCTCCACTCGGCTTTCCAGCTTCCTTCTCCAGTCTCCTCTGCCGGGGACATGGGTTGGGGAGGAGGGCGTGAGCTGCCAGGGGCTGCTCAGGGATCTGGAGTGGGGATTCTAGGTGGTCGCGGGGCGCCCGGGAACGGGGAGTTGCTGACATTTCCCCCAGAAAATGGAGAAGTTTCTGAGTGCAGGGATGAGCAGGAAGAGGGCGGCAGCAGGTTCTGCGGTGGGAAGGGTGTGCCTTCCAGGGGCAGGGGACAGACAGTGATGAGACTGTGAACCAGGACCGCGGATAGAGCAGAGAGGATGGCCGGTGAGCCCTGGCCGTGGAGAATCTGCGTGACCCTCTGAGGCTGCAAAGAGACAAGGAAGATGACTTTTGCCTTTAGGCGGCCATTAAGTCCAGGGGTGGGGCGGGGAGAGAGAAGGGAGGCCAGGGCAGTGGCAGTTAGTGCAGTGCTGGGGCCTGAGCTCAGGGAAGCCGAGCACACAGGAGAGTGCAGGGGCAGGAGAAACCCCAGCTCTCAGAGGTGGGCAGTGGGTTGGGCTGTGATGTGGGATAGAACCCCGCAGGAGTGAAGGTGGAGCCAGGGAATGGTGAGGAATGAGAAATTGTAGTGCAGGGCGAGACAGTCGGTTGATGAGGTCCAGTGAGGCTGAAGGGTGGGACAGGGCCTGGGAAGTGAGGCTGGTGTTGGAAGAGGGAACTTGGGAGGGTGGGGACAGATCTGCAGATGAGGGGTGAGGGGTGGGTGTAGAGATACCAGAGGGAAGCAGAGAAGTGGTCTTGAGTGGAGGATGGGGTGTGAGGCAGCAGGGTCTAGGGTGAGGCTGCTGGAGGAGGCACATGTGGGTGAGATTTTGACCAGCAGCGGCTATCTGTTGGACACAGCGTTTGCTGGGATTTGTGGGGTTGGAGGATGGTGTTAATAGGTCAAGGAAACCTATTACAGAGCGGGTGGTTTGTAGGATTAAGAAACAGCAAGAGAGGAGGGACACCTTCGGAGGGGCAGAGCAGGCAGGAGACTGGAGAATCCTCCTGCTTGGTTGGCTCCGCATAAATATTTGTTTAAGGAGATAGGTTGTAGACCCCGGAAGGAGGCTCCTGGCGGCCTCTCCTCATTGCCATAGAGACGAGGCTTCGGTTGCCCTGGCAATTGGGGAAGCCCCTAGGACCAGCCTAGGGCTGGCCCCGCCCCGGAGCCTAGAGACCTGGCCACTTCGAGGCGACTGACGTCAGGGTCCTGGGCACGCCTCACTTTAACCCTTTGCTGGGTGAAGGCGGGGGAGTAGATGAGCGGGATAGGACCCGGATGTCTGTCACCACTCCCCCTTCCTGACGTCCTTTGCATTGCGTAGGGTGAGGGGCATAGGAGAGTGGAAGGCCGGTTATTCAGGATGCGCTGTGCCCACAAACCACTTCAGCCTGGTCTTTCGTCGGCCTGGCCATGGGGGGGCGGGGCCCAGGATGAGAGAGGCGGGGCTCGCGGGTCTCTGCGCTCGCACCCTAGGCCACGCCCATCACCCCTCCCGCCGCGCCTGTTGTCCTGACGACAGGGCCTCCAGGAGGTGGGTCTCCCCAGGTCTTGGCTGGTCTTAGATACCGTTGCTAGGCAACACGGTCCCTAGTGGAAGGGGTGGATTGGATGGCGGGTGGGTGAGAGGGAGGGAGGGGCCTGCCGCTGGGGGAACCCCGGATTCCCGGGATGCAGATTAGAGCAAATGTGTGTGAAGGTGAGGTGTACACGCGGGGGAGGATTATGAAGGTATCTACGTGTATGGGGGGTATGGAGACAGGGATGGGGGCAGGCCCTCAGGGGAGCAGGACCTGGTGGACATCGGCCTGGGGTGTGCGTGTGTAGCGCATAAGGCATGTAACACCCTGTGGTGTTACATCCGGTGAGAAGCTGCCCCTCCCCCCCTCCACTCTTTACCATCTGCTGCTCCCTCTCCGTCTGGCTGTCTCTCCCTTCCCGCTTCTCATACACCTCCTTCCACATGCAAGGGCCTGGAACATACACGTGTGTGCCTGTGCATGTGTGTGCGCGTGTGTGTGTGTGATGGTGGCTGAGTCTGGGGCCAGGAGGAGCCCTGAGGTGGCGGAGTGGGCTTGGCTGAAGGCTGAAGGGTAGCCAGGCAGGGGGGACCCTCGGTTATGGGCTCCCTCTGGAGCGTAGGCTCAGGCCGCTTCTCGTCTCCTGTTTGCTCTCGCAGGCCAATTCTCCCCCTGTGATTGTCAACACAGACACCCTAGAAGCCCCAGGATATGTGAGTTGTTTAAATTTTGGGTCAGGGGCCGTTGCAGAGGGCAGGGGAGAGAGGGAGGCCTGGGCAGCAGAGGGGAGACCGGCGCTCGAGGCCAGAATGTCTGTCTCACTGTGTTTGTGTTTCTGCCCGTGTTGGAGTTGCAGGTGAACGGGACCGAGGGGGAGATGGAATACGAGGAGATCACATTGGAAAGGGTGAGCGGCTCCCCGGTCTGAGGTCCCTTGGCTCCCCATGCCTCCCCTCTGTGCGCATGTTGCTAAACAGCCCATCCCTTTCACCCTGTCCCTTCCTGTTCCGTCTGTGCCTCTCCGGCCAGTTCCCCTCCCACGCACGGCGTCCCACTGGGGTAGCTGACACTGTCCCCCTCCTCCCAGGGTAACTCAGGTCTGGGCTTCAGCATCGCAGGTGGCACTGACAACCCACACATCGGTGACGACCCATCCATCTTCATCACCAAGATCATTCCTGGCGGGGCTGCGGCCCAGGATGGCCGCCTCAGGTGGGCAGAGGAGACAGGGACGAGGGTGCTGGTGCCCTGGAAAGGGAGGGCCCGGGCAGCAGGAAGCTCCTGGCTCAGGCCCCGCTTGCTGCTCCCAGGGTCAACGACAGCATCTTGTTTGTCAATGAAGTGGACGTGCGGGAGGTGACCCATTCAGCCGCGGTGGAGGCCCTCAAGGAGGCGGGCTCCATCGTCCGCCTCTACGTCATGCGCCGGAAGCCCCCGGCTGAAAAGGTCATGGAAATCAAGCTCATCAAGGGGCCTAAAGGTAGTGACCCGTTCTGTCCCCACCCCATCCCGGCTGTCCTGGGCTCCAAAGCCTGCTTTCCAGGCACCTGGGCGCTCACCTCTGCCCACCCCCCCGCCCCTTCCCTCCAGGTCTCGGCTTCAGCATTGCTGGAGGGGTAGGGAACCAGCACATCCCAGGGGATAACAGCATCTACGTAACAAAGATCATCGAAGGGGGTGCTGCCCACAAGGATGGACGGTTGCAGATTGGAGATAAGATCCTGGCGGTGAGCAGCCCCAGCTGGGTCTTGGTTCCTCATCACCCACCCCAGTGCGTGCACCTTGAAGCCATTTCGGCCTCTGTCTGAGCCCTGCTTTCTTGACCCCAGGTCAACAGCGTGGGGCTGGAGGACGTCATGCACGAGGATGCCGTGGCAGCCCTGAAGAACACGTATGACGTTGTCTACCTAAAGGTGGCCAAACCCAGCAATGCCTACCTGAGTGACAGCTATGCTCCCCCCGACATCACGACCTGTGAGAGCACTCAGACCCCGCGACCTGGGCCCCCACCCGCCTGACACGCAGTCCCGGGCAGCCCCTGTGGCTGTTCCTCTTCAGATGCTGCCCTTGTCGTAGCCAGGACCTCCGGGAGTCGGTGTGGTTGCAGAGTGGATAGAAAAACCAGTCATCAGCAATCCCTACTCCAGGAGGCACAGGCCTTGTTAGTTCTGGGGCTAGTTTTATGAAACCCTCAAAGAATAGATCTTTTTTTTTTTTAAAGAAATGTATTTATTTTAGTTCATTTGAGGGCAGAGAGAGAGACAGGTAGACAGACAAAGCTCCCATCTGCTGTTTCACTTCCCGAATGCCTACAACAGCTGGGGCTGAGCCAAGCCGAAGCCAGGAGCTGGGAGCTCAGGCTGAGGCTCCCTCGTGGGTCGCGGGGAGCCAACTACTTGAGCAGTTACTTGTTGTCTTCAGGGTGTGCATCAGCAGGAAGCTAGATCAGGAGTCACACCCGGGCACGCTGGCCTGGGATGCAGGCATCTGGAGTAGCATGAATTCGGGTGCCCTTTTGGAGAGGAGGCAGAGCTTCACGTTTCGCTGGATTGAGGCCACTTCAGTGGGTCACAAGGAAGACATAAAAGGAGGAAGCACAGACCAGTCTGCTTCTGAATAGAATGTGAAAATCTACAGTGACACAGCAGCAGATCACACCCAGCCTGTTAAGAAAATACCATCGTCACAAAGTAGGGTTCGTTTCGGAAAACTAAAGGTGGTTCAGTGTTAGGAGATATCTCAGTATGATTTGTTGTCTTAAAGAGTTCAGGGAGAAAAACTGTAAGATGACCTCAAATAGACGTGGGGAAGTATCTGATGAGATTGGACGTGTTCAGGTAAAGCCTTTCAGTGAACTAGGAACAGAGGGGTTTTCCCTAACTCGGTGAAGAGCAGTTTCAGAGAGCAGCTATGGCTGTTCCATGACTGTGAAATCCTAGCATTGTGCCCCTTCATTTAGGAAACAGGCACGGACTCCTCTCGTCACTGTCATGTATTGCTTTAGAGCATGATTTCTCAGTGTTGGTACTGGGGACATTTTTGGACCCAATAACTCTTCTTTTTTGAGATCACTTTAAAAAAGAGAGGCAGAGCTACAGACAGAGGGAGAGACAGAGAGAGAGGTCTTCCTTCCTCTTATTCACTCCCCAGAAGGCCACAACAGCCAGAGCTGAGATAATCCGAAGCGGGGAGCTTCTGGGTCTCCCACCTGGGTGCAGGGGCCCAAGCACTTGGGCCACCTTCTTCTGCTTTCCCAGGCCACAGCAAGAGAGCTGCACCAGAAGTGGAGCAGCCGGGACTAGAACCGGTGCCCACATGGGATGCCAGCATCACAGTCAGGCTTTAAGCCTACTACACCACAGCACTGGCCTCTCTCTCTCTTTTTTAAGATGAATTTATTTGACAGGCAGAATGACACAGAGAAAAGGGACAGAGAACTCACCTGCTGGTTCACTCCCCAGTGGTCACAGCAGCCAGGGCTGGCTCAGACAGTAACAGGAGCCAGGGCTGGCTGAGGCAGTGACAGGAGCCTAGAGCTCCATCCGGGTCTCCCACATGGGTCTCAGGGGCCTAAGGACTTGTGCCATCCTCTGCTGCTTTCCCTGGTGCATTAGCAGGGAGCTGGACCGGAAGAAGAGCAGCCAAGGCTTAAACTAGCACTCCAGTATGGGATGCTGGCTTCACACGTGGTGGCTTAACCTGCTGCTCCCCAACACTGACCCAGAAACCGCTAATAGCTCTGTGTTGTGGGGAGTTGTCCCGTGCATTGTAGGAAATTCAGCAGCAGCCCTGGCCTCTGTCAGTGACAGTGGTGTCCCCACCCTCTCCTCTCACAACACACACACACACACACACACACACACACAGAGCAGAATCACTCTGTTGAAAATCCCTACTTTAGAGAATGCACGTAGCATAACAAGATAAGGAAAATACATGGAGCGCATGGAAGAGAGAAACAGCTGTCCTTACTTGTAAAGTGTACTTTCTCCATCTAGATTAAAATACAGTCATTAACTGATGAACAAAAACATGGAAAGGTGAGCGTGCGGCCCCGAGCAGAAGAGCTGTTGTGGCTCAGCAGGTTAAGCTGTTGCTGGGATCCCTGTATCCCCTCCTGGGGTGGGCCCTGCATCCCCTGCCTCATTCGCTTCTGATCCTGCTTCCTGCTGATGTGCCTGGGAAGGCAGTGGGTAATGGCCCAAGTACCCGGGGAGACTCTTTAGCTTTCTGGCTTTGGCCTGGCCCAGCCCCTGTTATTGTGAGCTTTTGGGGAGTGAGCCCGCAGAGAGCAGATACTTGTCTCTCTCTCTCTCTCTGTCACTCTGCCTTTCAAATAAGTAAATAAATCTTAAATAAAAAAAGAATGTGGCCATATGTAAGTCAATAACCAGAATTGAGCTGGCGGGTCAAGCCACCGTCTGCAGTGCCAGCTGCTCCACTTCTGATCCAGCTCCCTGCTAATGTGCCAGGGAAGGCAGTGGAGGAGGGGCTCCTTCACCCCACGTGGGAGACCCGGATGGGGCTCCTGGCTCCTGGCTTCGGCCTGGCCCAACCCTGACTATTGCAGCCATTTGAGGAATGAACCAAGATGGAAGATCTTTCTCTCTCTGCCTCTGCCTCTCCTTCTAACTCTGCCTTTCAAATACATAAATTAATCTTTAAAAAACAAAACAAAAAACAAGAATCAGTAACTTCCCAGCAATGAAAAGATGATGTGATGGGTAAGAAGATCTCATTTGCTATAGAAAACAATTCTACAAAATTCTTATAAATACAGACTTGACAAGAAATATAAGACTTCTATGAAAAAAAAATGACGAAACTTTACTGAGGCATATAAAACAATGTTTCTGGATGGAATGACTTAATATGCTACAGCTCTCAAACCTCTCCAGATTAATCTATATATTTTATGCAAATCCAAATCAGGATTTAAATGTTGTTTTTCCCCCTGAGAATTTAGCAGGTTGATTTTAAAGTTCAACTGGAAAAATATGTGTGGGAGAATAACGAAGACATTTTTGGAAAGGAGTAATGAAGTACGCCTGCCCCTACTGAATATGAAATCAGACTGTGCAATCATATTTAAGTCACATGGCAGCTCTTCTTTTTTTTCTTTTGGATTTTATTTATTTTCATTTTCACTTGAGAGAGAGAGAGAGAGAGAGAGAGAGAGAAAGAGCGATCTTCCATCCACCAGCCCGCACAGGACTGGAATGCAGTCCGTCTCCCGCGTGGGTGGCAGGGACACAGGTGCCTGGGTCATCACTTGTTGCCCCTCCGGATGCACATTCAGCAGGAAGCTGGATCGAAGTGGGACACCCAGAACCTGAACCAGGCACGCTGAGATAGGATGTGGGTGCCCCAAGTAACGGCTTAACTGCGTGCCAAACACCTGCCCTGGGTGGGCCCTGTTTCTAAATACCAAAACCTCCCTGAAGAAGCCTGGCCTTCTTGGGGAAAGGGGAGCCAGTTTAAAATCCTGGGCAAGGGCCGGCGCCGCGGCTCACTAGGCTAATCCTCCGCCTAGCGGCGCTGGCACACCGGGTTCTAGTCCCGGTCGGGCACCGGATTCTGTCCCGGTTGCCCGTCTTCCAGGCCAGCTCTCTGCTGTGGCCAGGGAGTGCAGTGGAGGATGGCCCAGGTGCTTGGGCCCTGCACCCCATGGGAGACCAGGAAAAGCACCTGGCTCCTGGCTCCTGCCATCGGATCAGCGCGGTGTGCCGGCCGCAGCGTGCCGGCCGCGGCGGCCATTGGAGGGTGAACCAACGGCAAAGGAAGACCTTTCTCTCTGTGTCTCTCTCACACTATCCACTCTGCCTGTCAAAAAAAAAAAAAAAAAAAAAAAAAAAAAAAATCCTGGGCAAGGCTGGCGCTGTGGCTCACTAGGCTAATCCTCCTCCTGTGGTGCTGGCACTCCAGGTTCTAGTCCCGGTTAGGGCGCCGGGTTCTAGTCCCGGTTGCTCCTTTTCCAGTCCAGCTCTCTGCTGTGGCCCAGGAAGGCAGTGGAGGATGGCCCTGGTGCTTGGGCCCTGCACCTGCATGGGAGACCAGGAGAAGCACCTGGCTCCTGGCTTCAGATTGGCGCAGCGCACCGGCCGTGGTGACCATTTGGGGAGTGTGGGGTGAACCAACAGAAGGAAGACCTTTCTCTCTGTCTCTCTCTCTCACTGTCTAACTCTGCCTATCAAAAAAAAAAAAAAAAAAAAAAAAAAAAAAAAAAAAAAAGTCCTGGGCAAGAAATATCTAAGATTCACTTGTGATGTCCTCCATTCTAGAAAGCAAAGGTGGTATCCAGGACTACTAGAGCATGTCAAAGACACAGGAGCCCAACTTAAGGGATTCTTCCTGGCTGTTGAATCAGAACTCCTTGAGTTAAAATTTATGGGGTCGCAATAGTGATTTAAAATATTGGGGTACCTTTGGAGGCTATAAAGGGACCCATTCATTCTGAAAATAAAGAGGGAATGTCAGACCTTTGTCTTCCCATCTCAGAGTGGTCTACGTAAGTCAGTTCTTTATAGAATTCCTGCTAACAAATGCTTCCTTGTTCCCCCACCCAAAGTAGAGTATCACCATTTTGCAAACCCTGATGAATATCTAAACCAGGCAGTGATCATCAACAGCCTTGAAAATTTAAGTGAAAGACTGGCAGGCATTTGATAGTGCATAGACCAGGTTGTCAGCCACCAACCCTGCTCGTCACTCCAACAGAGATGCAGTAGTGGTGGGGCCGTAGGGAGCGCTCAGCGCTGCCTGTGACGGATGCTGTATTTAGAAATTGAACTGGAACCTGGTTGCACCCCCAGAACCAACTGCCAGCTTACAGGAGGTGGAGGGCAGAGATGCAGGATGAAGCAGACCTTGAGGATGCAGGCAGAGGTTTCTCTGTTGGATTCCCTTGGTAGGATGTTGGACGTTCTTGCAGACAGATAGCTTGTTCAATCAGTGGTCAAGAGGGAGAGGAATTCTGTGGCTGAAGGGATGTGAGAGAGACAGCAACCAGAAGAAAACCCCCAAAGCATGGATTCCCATTAGCCTGTAGCTTCATCCCTGGCCTGCTGTGGACAAAAAGCCTTTAAATCCCTTGTTTCCCACAACCACCCCGACACCACCTGTAAGTTGCTGACCCCTGGCAGGGCCGTGTCTGACGTCCCCACGGGGGTATCCCTGGCAGGGCAGCTTCCCTTTCACCTGAGTCTGGCTCTCTGGGTTCCTGCCCAGGGGGGAAGGTGGGGCAGTGGGTGCCGTGTCCCTTCCATCCACTTCCACCTTGTCTTTCCTCCCGTGTCCGCCCTCAGCGTACTCCCAGCACCTGGACAACGAGATTAGTCACAGCAGCTACCTGGGCACCGACTACCCCACAGCCATGACCCCCACTTCCCCTCGGCGCTACTCGCCTGTGGCCAAGGACCTGCTGGGGGAGGAGGACATTCCCCGGGAGCCGAGGCGAATCGTGATCCACCGGGGCTCCACCGGCCTGGGCTTCAACATTGTGGGCGGCGAGGACGGTGAAGGCATCTTCATCTCCTTCATCCTGGCCGGGGGCCCTGCGGACCTCAGTGGGGAGCTGCGGAAGGGGGACCAGATCCTGTCGGTGAGGGAAAGCCTGCCCCGCCCCTCACCGAGCTCCTTGGGGCGGGGTGTGTGTGTGTGTGTGTGTGTGTGTGTGTGTGTGTATGTGGCTGGGCTGATCCCTACTCCATGTGGACCTGGGAAGTGCCCCCGCCCTGTCCCCAGCCACACAGCCTCTGCTCCTGCCTGCAGGTCAACGGGGTGGACCTCCGTAACGCCAGCCACGAGCAGGCCGCCATTGCCCTGAAGAATGCGGGCCAGACAGTCACGATCATCGCTCAGTATAAACCAGAAGGTACCCGGCGCGGGGCTCCCCGCCGAGGGCATCCTCAGAACTCTCCCCTGGGCTGACGGCTGTCTGGGGGCGAGGGGAGTGGCCGCAGGAGGAGGGCAGAGCTCTGGAACTGTCTGGTCCTCCCTCAGAGTACAGCCGCTTCGAGGCCAAGATCCATGACCTTCGAGAGCAGCTCATGAACAGCAGCCTGGGCTCAGGGACGGCCTCCCTGCGGAGCAACCCCAAGAGGGGGTTCTACATCAGGTCAGAGGCTCGCTGGGCCGGGCTCCGCAGGCTCCCAGGGCCGGATTCCTTTGCTCTGTGCCTGTTCCCTGTTCCCCAGCCACTCTCCCTTAGCCCTGCCTTGTTCCCCTTTCCCAACCCCGGGGCGGGCGCCCAACGTGGTGATCAAGGAGGGCTTGGCTACAGAGGTTTACATTGTCACTCCAGAAGGCAGAGTTACAGAGAGAGAGGGAGAGAGAGAGAGCCATCTTCCATCCACTGGTTCACGCCCCAAATGGCCACAACAGCCAGGGCTGGGCCGGGCTGAAGCCAGGAGCCAGGAACTTCACCTGGGTCTCCCACATGGGTATCGAACCCAAGCACTTGGGCCATCTTCCACTGCTTTCCCAGGTCCATTAGCAAGGACCTGGATCAGGAGAGGAGCAGCCGGGACTGGAACCGGCATCCATATGGGATGCCTGGACTGCAGACAGTGGCTTAACCTACTAGGCCACAGCACCAGCCCCAGGTTTACATTGTGAAACACAGTTGACCTCTGGGCATCCACGGAGTCAGCCCACTGTGAATCAGGAATACTTGAAAAAACCACGGTGCTGGACTTGTCCAGACTTTCATCCTGTCTTCCTTCCCCAGACGATACAATGTACGCGTGAGGTGTTTACAGTGTATTCAGTATTATAAATGATCTAGAGATGACTTAAAGACCAGAGGAGGATTGCGTAGGTTACATGCAAATAGCATTTTATGTAAGGGACTTGAACATCCAGGGATTCTGTGTCTGCGGGGCCTCCTGGAACTGACACCCTGCAGGTTGCCAGGCAGACTGTGCTCGCAGGGCGGGGAACAGGCTCTGTCTCAGGTCTCTGAGGTGCCTGCTCTCCTTGCCGGGGGACTCCCGGGCTGCCCACCATTTAACACCTCACAGCTTAATGCCTGGCATAGCAGCGCCCCCTGGCACAGTTCGAGTGTTGCCCGAGCCTCCGTCTCGGGAGAGATGGGCCACAGCGCTCTCGGCTGTCTCCTGTCTCCTCGCTGGTGCCTTGCTCTCTCCTAGGGCCCTTCCTGCTGTTGACTCCCCCTTCCCCCATGGACTCTGCAGCCCGGGTGCCCGCCAGCCCCTCTCCTCCTCTCTGATCCTGTCCACTTGCACAGCCTGGGCCGCCCCGAGTCTTGCAGGCGTCTCTCAGAGCTGTCTGCCCTGGCCTGCCCTCTTCCTGGAGGTGCCGACCTGCAGCTCTGGCCATGTGCTTTCTGGGATGTCCCATAGGCAACTCATGCTCAGCATGGCCCACACCGAGCTCGTGGTCTTTCTCCCGGGTAGTGAGGTCTCCGTCTTGCCCAAGCAGTGTTACTCCCTCTTGCTCAGTGGCATCGCCGTCCACCCAGACACCAGGCTGAGTGAGACCTGGGTCCTCTCGGCCCTCCCCTCCCTGCTGGGGTCTACCCCAGGGTCTTTCAGTTCTGACTTCCGGTGGGTGCTGAACGATCCTGGGACTCTGTCCTTTCCCGTCTCATTCCGGAACTTTAGTCTGCGTCTTTGCTCTCCCAGGGAGGGTTGCTGTCCCTTCTCTTGTGAAGCCAGGGGTGTAAGGACGGAGTGGGAGGCATTTCCTGCTTTTAGGGTAACCAGTTTGCGTGTAGGGGACCTCTTAGTTCCTATGGATCTTAGCAGATTGTGGTGACTTGACAACACACCTGTGTGCTTCAGTCTGCTTCCTGGAGAGGTGGAGGTTAGCCCTCACTCCGGAAGTTGTCCGCAGCGTAGACTGAGGACGGTTAACAGTCCTGGTGACACCAGAGCTTTGGGTGCTTACAGCTGCTGGGTTCCCATGGCAGTGCTGCCACTGGCCCCTCGCCCAGGACCTGTACCCCAGGGCCCAGGGTGGCTGGTGCCTCCTTCCTTGGAGTCCCCCCGCCCCCCGCCTCAGGCTCTGACCAGTAGCCACTTGGCCTCCAGGGCCCTGTTTGATTATGACAAGACCAAGGACTGCGGCTTCCTGAGCCAGGCCCTGAGCTTCCGCTTTGGGGACGTGCTGCATGTCATCGACGCCAGCGACGAGGAGTGGTGGCAGGCGCGACGGGTCCACTCTGACAGTGAGACCGACGACATCGGCTTCATCCCCAGCAAACGGCGGTGAGGCTCCTGGGGTCTGCAGCCTTCCTGCCCCGGGCACGGACGTCCCCCCTCCACGGTCCCCCCTGGAGGGGGGACAGCCAACAGGGAACCGGTTTGCCCTCTGACCTCTTGGGGACTGTGGCTTGTGTGAGTGAGCCTGTGGTGCCCAGGGACCACTGGCTGCTGGGAGGCCAGGTGGTCAGCTGGGCCTTTTCCTACTCCCCATTCCCGCATGTGTTCTGCAGGGTTGAGCGACGAGAGTGGTCAAGGTTAAAGGCCAAGGTAGGTGGAGATGGGTGTGCCTGGGGGACAGAGTGGGGCCTCCTGGAGCTGAGCTCTTAACCGACCGCGCGGCCTGCATTTTCTCCCCAGGACTGGGGCTCCAGCTCGGGATCACAGGGTAGGTGGGGTGAGCGGGAGGCATGGAGCCGCCCTGGACAGCCGCAGGATGGCGCGCTGGGGGCCGGGGACCTGCAGCCCCTCGCAGACGCGCTTCCTCCCACCAGGTCGAGAAGACTCTGTTCTGAGCTATGAGACGGTGACACAGATGGAAGGTGAGCGCTGGCCCCTGCCTTGGCCACAGCCCTCCTGCCCCTTGCCCTGGGCCCCGGGCCCCGTGCCCCGTGCAGGGGGCCTGAAGCTGCTCTCTGTCCTCAGTGCACTATGCTCGCCCCATCATCATCCTTGGGCCCACCAAGGACCGTGCCAATGATGATCTTCTCTCCGAGTTCCCCGACAAGTTTGGATCCTGTGTTCCCCGTGAGTGTGGGGGCTTGGAGGTGTGTTGGCAGTGGGCTGGAGGCAGAGTGGGGAAGGGCCAGGGGCCGCCTGCAGGCATTGGCATTCAGTGGGGTGCAGGGCTCCTCAGAGGCCCCCAGCAGCCCCCCTCACTGATGACCAGCTGGGCCCTGTGGGGCCGGGGCATGGGGCGGCAGGTTTTCAGCTGTGGAGGGGAACGGTGGTTAGACCTGTGCGGGGCGGGCTGACTTCCCGGCAGATACAACACGGCCCAAGAGGGAGTATGAGGTAGACGGCCGGGATTACCACTTCGTGTCATCCCGAGAGAAGATGGAGAAAGACATTCAGGCGCACAAGTTCATTGAGGCCGGCCAGTACAACAGCCACCTCTACGGGACCAGCGTCCAGTCCGTGCGGGAGGTGGCCGAGCAGGTAGGACCCGGCGGGCACCCCGTCCCCTTCCTCCCGCCCTCTCCCCGCCCCACTGCCCCCTCCAGCTCTCTCTAACTCTCTTTCTCTCTGTCTCTTTCCCCGCTGGGTCTCCGCTCCGCTCCTCCACCTCCTTCCTCCTCTTGGGAACTCTGTCTGATCGCCTGCTCTCCGTGCCCCACCTGCCTGACCCCGAACTCCCCACCACCATCTGTGCCCGCTCCTCTCCCCCGCCCCACCCCGTGCCCCGTTTCTCATTCCCTCCTGTGGCTTCTCTCCGACCACCTGGCCTCCCCTAACCCGGTCCCCCGTTCTTCCTGACTCCTCTGGGGTCTCCCCTCCTCCCCTCCCCTTTCCTGGGGGTCCCCACGCCCCTCTGCCGCTTGTCTGCTAACTCCTTTCCCTGCCACTCCTGTCCTGCCTGCCTCCCCCCACGGCGCCTTCCTCCATCTGCCTCGCTCCCTCCCATCTGTCTCTCCTCGCTCCTTCCATCTGTCTGTCCTCTGTCCGTCCTCCTCTCCCTCCTCCCTCTATCCTACTTCTTTCTCCATTCCCTTGGCTTTCTTCCCCCACCTGCTCTGTTCCTTCCTTCTGGACCCCCCATTCCTGCTGCCCCTCTGGCCCTTGCCCTGCCACCATCTTTGGGGACCCCTCCCTCCCTGTTTCTCGTCCCCCACCCCGGCCCTGTCCTCCATCTGCCCCTTTCCTTTCTCTCTCTCTCTCTCACTCTGTCCATTCCCCTCCTCACCTGTCTTCTAACATCCATGTCACTTCCCCCTGGCCAACCTCCTGTCCCCCCCTTTCCGTGTCCTGTGTCCCGCCCTGGCGCCTGCCCCTGTCTGTCCTTTCCTGCACCTGCTGGCCCCCCCCCGCCCACCCTGCCTGCCCCCAGGGGAAGCACTGCATCCTCGATGTCTCGGCCAATGCCGTGCGGCGGCTGCAGGCGGCCCACCTGCACCCCATCGCCATCTTCATCCGCCCCCGCTCCCTGGAGAATGTGCTGTGAGTATGGTCCTGGGGGCCACCCCTCTGCTCCCCTACTCCTGTGGCCTGGGCCTCCCGAGGCCTCTGCGGTGAACTCTTCCCTCAGAGCCCTGGACAGCGGCTCCCCTTGAGGGGGATCTGCACTGAGGACTGCCACCCAGAGGATGCTGGGAGCCCTGGGCCAGTTAGGACTACAGCTCCCAGCTGCCCCAGGGGGCGTACACCAGCTAGGGCGAGCCAGGGCCTCGAGGGCTGTTGGGAGTTAAGAGCTTGAATACCTTCTGCTGGAAGAATGAGGCGGCTGCACCTTGTTGGGGTGGGGCCTAGTTGCAGGGGGGCCGGGGTGGGGGCTCACTTATGGCCCCAGAGGATATTGGGAAGTGTATTTTTGTGTGTGGTCATGTGGTCCGTGCTCCCAATGAAAAAGCACTGGTTGCACTTTCACATCCCTGGACGGAGGAGGTAAAGGCCCGTGTCTGTGTCCCTCTCCACACACAGAGAGATTAACAAGCGGATCACAGAGGAACAAGCCCGCAAAGCCTTCGACAGAGCCACCAAGCTGGAGCAGGAGTTCACAGAGTGCTTCTCAGGTGAGGCCGCTTCGGCGAGGCCAGCAGGGGCTGCCTGCCCCGTGGTCAGCGAGAGCAGCCCTGCGGCGGTGGGTGCAGCCCCGTGGGTCTCCTGAGGCTGGGTGCCCCTTCCCCCGGGCCCCGGGCCTCACTCCCTGCCCCACTGCTGGCAGCCATCGTGGAGGGCGACAGCTTCGAGGAGATCTACCACAAGGTGAAGCGCGTCATCGAGGACCTCTCAGGCCCCTACATCTGGGTCCCAGCCCGAGAGAGACTCTGATTCCCGCCCTGGCTTGGCCTGGACTCGCGCTGCCTCCGCCGCCCGGGCCCTCGGTCTGGACTGATTTGCCCAAGCCCTCCGCGCTGCCCTCGCCTCCCTCCCCCCCCTTCTTATTTATTTCCTTTCTAACTGGATCCAGCCCACTGGAGGGGGGACCCCCTCTGCATGTTTCCCCGCACCCAGAACCGGGCTCCTGAACCCCAGGAACCTGGGGTCTGGCGGGGAGCTGGGCTCCTGGTTCCGAGCCCTTGCTCTTGACGCCGCCTGCCCCCTGCCCGCCCCCAACGCACACTCAGACCCGCCGGGGGCCACCTGTCCTTCCCGCCGCCTCCCACACACATTCCAGAATCAGGGCCCCTCTCAAGGAGCACCCGCTGCAGGGATGCAGGCCGCAGGCCTCCGCTCTCTCCCGAGGCAGGGTCTGGGGTCACCCCTGCCCCCATCATAGTTCCCCATGTCCCTTGAGTTCTCATTTATTTTTTCCATTTTTTTTCCTTCTCAAAGGTGGTTTTGGGGGGGATAAGTAGGGGACTCCCCTCTGGGCCCCCTGCCTTCCACACACCCCCACCTGTTTTCTTTGCCGGTTTGCATGAGTGGAAGGTCTAACTGTGGCTTTTTTTTTTTTTCCTGGGATTTTTTTTTTCTTTTGGGGGAAAGGGGGGGATGGGTCTGGGGAGTGGGGACTGTGGGAGGGAGGGCGGGGGGCAGGGGTCGGGGTTGGGTGTCCGGGAGCCAGGGGAAGACTGGAAATGCTGCCGCCTTCTGCGATTTATTTATTTTTTCTTTTGAGAGAGTGAAAGGAAGAGACAGATACTTGAAACTCCAGTGTGTGGCCTGATTATTTGGGACCCGGGCGTGGAGGGAGACAAGGTGGGGGCGCAGGGATAGGATGTTTCCCCAACCCCGAGAGATTACGGGGTCCTTGAAGGGAGCCAGCAAGGCAGGGAGCCCGAGTTGGTGAGGACCGGGGCCAGGGAAGGCTGGGGGCTCTGTCCAGCGTCACTGCTCGACTCTGAGGGGGAGGCCCAGCTCACTGCCTGGGCTGCCTCAGGCCTGCTGGGCAGCACAGCAGTTCCCAAAGGAACAGACAGGTGCTCCTTGCCATACAGAGGGGTCCTGTCCTTGGAAACCCACCATCGGTTGAAGGTATGGTAAATGCATGTGCCTTCGGGGCACCTTACGCGCCCAACAGTGTAGCCCAGTCTCCCTCCAGCGTGCTCTGGGCACTTCCGTGAGCTTGCACTGGGCAAGGTCACCCGACACCAGTCTGTGTTACAGTGAGGCTGACCCACGCGGCTGGCTGGGAGCTGTGGCTCTCTGCCACCGCCCAGCGTTGCGCAAGACAGCATCTCACGGCACATCGCTAGCCGGGGAAAAAATCCAATTCACAATTCAAAGGACAGTTTTTACTGAAAGCAAGTGACCTCCGCGCCACGGTAAAGTGGAAAGCCGTAAGTCACACTCTGAGAAGCTGGGGGCCTGTGTGTGTAGAGGAAGCTTGCTTTGTTCGTGTTCACGGAGCTGTGCTTGGCGCTGAGCTGCAGAGACCTTTACAAGGGCTAGTTGATTCAGTGGATTTCTTTGTTTTTTAAGATTTGTTTATTTGAAAGGCAGAGCTACAGAGAGAAAGGGAGAAACACAAGAGGCAGAGGCAGAGAGCCTCACTCCTCAAATGGCTGCAAGGGCTGGGGCTGGGCCAGACGGAAGTCAGGAGCCTGGAACTCCATCTGGGTCTCCCACGTGGGCGGCAGGGGCCCATGCACTTGAGCCATTGCCTTAGCAGGACACTGGAATTGGGAACAGAGGACTTGAACCTGGTCACTCTGATACGGACTGCGGGCTTCCCAAGCAACGTCTTGACCATTGTCAAATGCCCACTCCCTACTGCCTACCTGCTTGTCTGGTCCTTGGGTGTTGTGTCCGGTCTTCAGGGTGGCCCCAGTGAGTCTCACCTCTCCACTCAGCCCCCTTCCCCGGTGAGGAGGGCTCACTGTAGGCCAGTGTGGAAAACATGGCTCGTGACTGAAGCCAGGCTGCAAGACACTGTGCTCTTGGGTTACTAGGGGCAGGGGGGAGTCGGGGGGAGCCAGCTGCCATGCTGTGAGGGTGCTCAGGCAGCCCTAGGCAGAGGCCACGTGGTGAGCACCTGAGGCCGCCCACCAGGCACCGGCACACAGGCCCTGGGCATTCAGCCTTCCACTGCACCCTCGGGGAGAGTCCGAGTCAGCGCCCACCTGCTGGGCTGCACCCAGACTCCTGACCCACTGCACCCTCGGGGAGAGCCCAAGTCAGCGCCCACCTGCTGGGCTGCACCCAGACTCCTGACCCACTGCACCCTCAGGGAGAGCCCGAGTCAGCGCCCACCCGCTGGGCTGCACCCAGACTCCCGACCCACTGCACCCTCAGGGAGAGCCCGAGTTAGCGCCCACCCACTGGGCTGCACCCAGACTCCCCGCCTTCAGAAACGGAGCCAGGGCACCAGCAGCCACTGTTCCTGGTTTCTGAGCTCCAGGGTCACTGTTTTGCAGCAGTAGATAACTGATACACACGTGCGGCTGTAGAAATCCAGTATGTACCTGTTATATCTCGAAATAGAAATGGAAAGACAAAGAATTCAAAACCAGCATGTGCAGGGCCGGCATTTGATGCGGTGGTTAAGATACCACTGGGGGTGCCCCCCTCCTGGAGCGGGGTGCTGGTGTGCGTCCCGGCTGCTCCGGTGAATGTGCGTGGGTGGGCAGTGGCAGATGACGCAAGTCCTTGGGTCCCTGCCACCCGTGTGGGAGACCTGGACGGAGTTCAGGCTCCTGGCTTTGACCTGGCCCAGCCCCGGTTGCTGTGGTGGATGGAAGATGTCTCTCTTTTTCTATCTTTTCCCTCCCTCTCTGTCAATCTGCCTCTCAAATAATTAATTAGAAAAGCAGCCCTTCCCCTCCCAGGTGCCACACCTGGTTCTGGAGCCCTGACTAGGGTAAGCTGGCACTCTCAGGGTAATGCTATTTAGCAGCGCTAACCTTATTTATGACCATATGTGTACATACATGAAGCTGTACATACAGATGACCCGCACGTATGCGTGTGTGTGTGTTTTTTAAAAAAGATTTATTTATTCGAAAGGCAGAGAGAGTTATAGAGAGGAAGAGGTGGGGTGTGGGGGTTTCATCTGCTGGTTCACTCCCCAAATGGCCATGATGGCCGAGCTAGGCCTTTCCAAAGCCAGGAGCCAGGAGCTTCTTCTGGGTCTCCCACATGAGTGCAGGGGCCCAAGGACTTGGGCCATCTTCTACTGCTATGCCAGGCCATAGCAGAGAGCTGGATTGGAAGAGGAGCAGCCAGGACTAGAACTGGCGCCCAGATGGGATGCTGGTGCCACAGGCAGAGGATTAACCTGCTGCGCCATGGCGCTGGCCCTGCATTTATTTATTTGACAGGTAGAGTTATAGACAGTGAGAGAGACAGAGAAAGGTCTTCCTTCTGTTGGTTCACTCCCCAAACAGCCGCTACAGCCGGCGCTGCACCAATCCGAAACCAGGAGCCATGTGCTTCTTGATGGTCTCCCATGCGGGTGCAGGGGCCCAAGCACTTGGGCCATCCTCCAGTGCCCTCCCAGGCCACAGCAGAGCTGGACTGGAAGAGGAGCAAACGGGACAGAATCTGGCACCCATATGGGATGCTGGTGCTGCAGGCGGGAGATTAGCCAAGTGAGCCTCGGCGCCAGCCCCCTCACATATTTTTTTAAAAATATATATTTTTTAAAGAGTTGCAGAGACAGAAAAAGAGAGATCTTCCATCCACTGGTACACTTCCCAGATGGCTGCAATGGCCAGGACGGGGCCAGGCGGAAGCCAGGAACCAGGAGCTTCTTCCGGGTCTCCCACATGGGTGCAGGGGACCAAACACTTGGGCGATCTGCCAGTGCTTTCCCAGTCACATTAGCAGGGAGCTGGATTGGAAGTGGAGCAGCTGGGGCTTGAACTGGTGCCCATATGGGATGCTGGCGCTGCAGGAGGCAGCTTTACCCATTGTACCACAGCGCCAGCCTCTGTACGTGCGTTATACACACCGATGATGGCAGTCTATACGCGTGGGCCCGATCTAATCACACAGCCCCTTTTAAAAGCTCAGAGGTGGTCGGAGTTGGAGCGTGGGTGAGAGGTGATGCGCTGTTGCTGACTTGGAAGGCGGAGAAAACCACCTGATTGTAGTGACCCCCAGGAGCAAAGAGTGGCCTGCGGTTTTCAGCCACCCGGGAAATCACGTCCGTGCCGGGAAGGGGCTGGGAACTGGGTTGTTCTCTGCCCCCAGAAAGGAATGCAGTCCTGCCGGCTCCTGACCCTGCCTTGGCGAGACCTCAGCAGACAATCACAGTTGGACTTCTCCTTGGACGGGTGCCCTGTAGGCTGCGAGCTGATAGACGAATGTTGCTTTAAGCCACGTAGCGTGTGGTCCATTGTTACCCAAGGGTGCACAACCCACACACGAGACTTCTCCCGTGAAGATCTTGCACAATTCAAGGTAGATATTCTTAAAGGAATAAACAGAACCTGCAGACAGGTCCCCAGAGTGCATAATCTGTTACTGTTGTAGCATAGCTTTTCGCTACTTTTTGCTTCCTCAAGTGTTACTCCTGGTATGTTGCAGAAGACTTGCTTATAAATTCCTGGCCCCTGACCTACTGAAGCTCCCGGGCTTTGGAGGGTGTGGCTGCTCCCTAGTCAGTGAGCCTGGGGGGAAACAGTGAGAGGGCAGGAGCTCAGGCCGCTGTTTTGCAAGCTGAACACCACCGTGTAAGCAGCATCCAGGCTAAGATGACAGATTCCATCACCGCCGGAGCCCCCCTTCGGCTCCCTGCCAGTCACCACGGCTATGAGGGTCGCTGCTCTTCCGACTGAAGTGGCGCAGTTGGTCTGCTTGAATGACCTAGGTTGTAAGGGAGCCTATCAGAGATCGCGAAATCCTGCCGCAGGCCCAGGGCGTGTACATAGCAGGAGGGTACTGGGGAGCCAGACAGAGGAGCCACCACACTTTACACACGGGCCACGTGGCGGAATATCTCACAGCCACAACTGCTCACTGAAAGGGCTTCGTGAAGCAGCACTGGCGTGCCCACGTTAGCATGGTGAATATCGCCCAGTTTGCAAGTTAGCATCACACAACCCTCTCTGATGGCCCCCGTGGGGCCAGAAGGAGCCACGTTCTGCATTTCTAGAACCCAGGGCCCAGCCGTGTCCGCAGCTGGGGGTCCTCGTGGTTCTAGGGGCAGCACACAGGGCTGGATGCTGCAGTGCCTCGCTGCCCTGTGCTGCCCTCTTATAGAGTGTGACCCTGCGCAAGCTCTTACCTGTCAGGACCTCAGCTTTCCCACCTGCAAAATGGGATCCCTGGATCCCAGCAGAGGCTCCCTGCCTCTCCTGAACCACGCCCCCTGGCCAGGCTGGGGGCTTGGCTTGGCCTCACAGGAAGTTGGGACCAGTGGCTCCAGTGTCAGGGTCACAGGCCCAGATTGGGCAAGAGCAGGGAGCCGCTGCCTCTGATCCTGGTCAGGAATGTTTGGAGGCACCAGCAGTTCTGGGCACTGCACAGGCAGGAAGTGAAGGGGGAGGGGTGGGGGTAAAAATCGGCTCCTCTGGGCCTGGCTCCTTCTCTCCAGTGGTGCAGTGAGGAGCAAGGTAACTGGTGTGTGTGTTGGGGGGGGGGTAGGGGTGGGGTTCAGCTAGGAAACTCCCTCTCCCTGGGGAAGGGAGCTGAGACCACTCACCCTACTCCACCCCCATCCCAGTTCCAAATCCATTTCTACTTTTGTTTACCGTTCAAAGTCCCAGGCACGGCAGATGCCAGGCTCTGTATGCCGGGACACAGGGACACAGAGCTGGGGTTCAGCGCCCTCGTATGGATCCTGCCCCCTTTCTCCCACTGTCCAGGGCTGTCCACCCAGCCCAGGCTTTGGCCCCTCCTTAGCCTGGGATCTGCACGCCACTGAGGGAGCCAGGAGCCAGACGTCGAGACCTTCAGCAAGTAAAACGGGAAGATAAGCAGGGTGCCAGTGGGGGTGTGTGTGTGGGGGGGGCTTTGGTGGTGGGGGAGGGCTGGGTGGGAAGACATCAGAGGATGGATTGGGGGGGGGTGTCAGGCCTGGGAGGGGATGGAAGACAGGACAAAGGTGTGCATGGAGCTAGGACTTGATGAGGGACCGCACCCCAAACTCCAGCCCCAGCCCTGTTCAGCCCCAGCCTCAGCCCAGCACCAGTGCTATAATGACAAAGGAGTACCAAGACCTCCAGCACCTGGACAATGAGGAGAGTGACCACCATCAGCTCAGGAGAGGTGAGCAGCACCTGTCAGCCACACACACACACACGTGCCAGCACTCCGTGCTCCTGCTGCGCCTGCAGCCCCTGGTTCTGTGTGGGTCTCTGACATGGGGGGCAGGGACTGAGGGGCCTTCTTGGGGGTACGGTGCGGGACTTGGGGTTGGAGTCCTTTTCCTGGACACAGGTGCCCTTCTCTGAGTCCCTTGACCTTGGCCATGCCACCTACTTCCTAGGGCCCTGGGGAGATTGGACTCAGGGGTGCGGGAACTGGGGAGATGAGGTTGCTGTCTGCTTCTCATGGAGGGAACCCCCTCTTCCTTTGCCAACACGGGGTGGGGGGCCTGCACCCCGTGCGTGTGTGTGCACTGTGGGGCTGAGACATCTGTCCCTGATCTGAGCCGGCATAAGGACACCCCACAACTTCTTTGCCTTGCCAGGCGGAGGTAGGAGGAGTGTGGGGAAGGAGGGAGGCCCTCAGATTCCAGCTCACAGGGGACAGGCCTAGAGGGTTCTACTCATCTCCCTGCACGCAGCCCAGGACCGGTGTGATTCAGGGAACGGCCACAGTCCCTTCTTTATCTTCGGTGGGAGCGGGGTGGAGTGGGGGTGGGGGGGTGAGGGGGTGGCGTGGGGAGGAGCGATGCCCCTAGGCGGCGGCGGCTGCGGCTCGGACGTTCCCCGGCCGCAGTGACGCCGTCTTGCCACTAGGTGTCAGCAAAGACCCAGCGCTACCGCAGGGCTCGCGGGGGTCGAGGCTCAGGTCCCAGCGCTCCGCTTCGCTCTCCGTCCTCCAGAGGCCTGGGGCTCGGCAGGGTCGCCCGCTGCGCAGATTTCATACCCTCTCCGTTGCTCCTCGTCTCTCAGCAGCCTTAGCCTGTTCCCCTGCCGGGACCCCGGAGCTGCGCCAGGCTCCCCCGCGACCCTGACTGAGCTCCCGGCACCCCCTCTCCTCTTGCAGGGCCGCCGGCCCCCCAGCCCCTCCTGCGGCGTCTCTGCTCCGGACCCCGCCTCCTCCTGCTCTCCCTGGGCCTCAGCCTCCTGCTGCTGGTGGTTGTCTGTGTGATCGGATCCCAGAGTGGGTGCCCAGGGGTGGGCAGCGAAGGGAGCAACAGTGAGAGGGGTCAGGTGGCGCGGCTCAGCTCGGTCATTGGGTCCCATCAGTGCCCTCTCTTGCCCAGACTCCCAGCTGCAGGAGGAGCTGCGGGCCCTGCAAGAGACCCTGAACAACTTCACCTCGAGCACTGGGGCCGAAGTCACGGCACTGAGCTCCAAGGGTGAGGGGGGCTGGGGGGCTGGGAGGCTGGGGGGCCGGGGGAGGGGAGGGTCGTGCGGACCCTGAGCCAGCCTCTCCCTCAGGAGACAGTGTGGGGAAAAAGATGAAGTCGCTGGAATCCGAGGTGGAGAAACTGCAGCAGGACCTGAAGGAAGGTTAGAGGGCGAGAAGGGGAGAGAGAGAGGCAGAGGCGTAGGCGGCCGTGGCAGGGGTGTCCGCTCCTGGATGACCGACCCCCCCACCCCCACACTCCCCGCCATGACCTCGTCTTCCTCCTCGCCCCAGATCACTCCAGCCTACTGCTCCACGTGAAGCAGTTCGTGTCCGACCTGCGCAGCCTAAGCTGTCAGATGGCGGCTCTCCAGGGCAATGGTGAGCGCGCAGGTGTCCGGGCCCACCCGGCCGCGCCCCGCCTCCGCTCCCAGGAGCGCCTCGGAGGCTTCAGCCGCGCTCTGCCCCCGCAGGCTCAGCGGGCACCTGCTGCCCCGTGAACTGGGTGGAGCACGAGGGCAGCTGCTACTGGTTCTCGCGCACGGGGAAGCCCTGGCCCGAGGCGGACAGGTATTGCCGGCTGGAGAACGCGCACCTGGTGGTGGTCACGTCCCGGGAGGAGCAGGTGAGGCGCTCGACCGGCATAGGGCAGGGGGCTGGCAGGTTGAGGGCACAGGTCGCCACTTCTCCCCTCTCCCCTAGAAATTTATCGAGCACCACATAGGTTTTCTGAACACCTGGATGGGCCTCTCCGACCCAGATGGGGTCTGGAAGTGGGTGGACGGCACCGACTACGAGGCCGGCTACCAGTGAGTGCGCGGACGCCCGGGGTGGGGGTGGGGCGCTCGTGGCCGAGGGTGAGACCTCGTGCGGCCCACACTGGCTTCCCGTCCGCCCGCAGGAACTGGAGACCAGGCCAGCCGGACGACTGGTCGGGGCACGGGCTGGGAGGAGGGGAGGACTGCGCCCACTTCACCAACGACGGCCGTTGGAACGACGATATGTGCCAGCGACCCTACCGCTGGGTCTGCGAGACGAAGCTGGGCCCGGCTGCCTAGGCGCCCCCTCCCTGCTAATTTATTTCCTGGGTGCCTCGACCTGCCGCGGGGGCCGGGGCTCCTCCCCATCCTGGGGACGACCCTCTAGGATTTTAAGGGCTGTGGAAGAAGATCTGACCCCGCCCCGGGCTCTTTCTGTAGTTGGCAGGTTATTGTCACCAACACTTATTTTTTAGAGTTAGAGAGAGAGAAATAAACGTAGCCGTTCTGCGTTACCTGGTTTTGGGGGCCTAGGACCCTGAAGAAGATTGCCAGCTTTGGGAGGTGCCCTGAGAGCTGACTGGGGGTGGGGAGCAGCCAAGGCTCTGACGCCCGCTGGAGCCCTCAGCGCCCTGCTTCCCATCTGAGGCTCCTGGCCTTGGCCATGGTGGCCGTCTGGGGAGTGAAGCAGCTCATGGAAGGTCTCGCTCTGTCTCTGTAACTCGGTCTTTCAGATAAATAAATCAGTGGTTTAAACAAAGAGAACTGAGTGGGGCTCAGGACTGGGTGCCCGGGTTAGGAGCCAGCTTTGTTATCCACAGTGTACTGTTTGGGCAGGCGTCTCTGCTCTGTGTCTCAGCTGTAACACAATTGTTGGGGCTGGCGTCGTGGTGGGAAAAGCCACTGTCTTCGGCAACTGATTTTGCGTCCCAGCTGCTCCAGTTCCAATCCAGCTCCCTGCTGATGCACCTGGGAAAGCGGTGGAGGATGGCCAAAGTGCTTGGGCCCCTGCACCCATGTGGGAGACCTGGAAGAAGCTCCTGGCTTCAAATCAGGCCCAGCTCAGGCCATTGTGACCATTTGGGGAGTGAACCAAACCAGATGGAAGATTTCTCTCTCTCTCTCTTCCCTCTCTGTCTCTGTGTGCCTACCTTTCAAATCAATGAATAAATCTTAAAAAAAAAAAAAATGGAATTGTGACTGGAGACCATCGTGGGGGAACCACCCCGATTGGTTGTGTGCTTTGGGAACTTGGAAGGAAGCTCTTTGGTGTCTGCACGTTCATTATGGTTAGCAGAGCAGCATCCCCAGCACTGCAACAAATACACAAGCAGGAACCCACCAACGGCGGAGGGAAGAGGGGAGCCGGCGCCGGGGAGAAGCCCACAGCGGACGGCACCCACAGCCAAGGCGGGGGTCAGGGCGAGCGGAGGAGCACTTTGCAGAAGCATAGGAGCTCCTTAAAAACTGGCAGTATGCTCACCATGAATGGGACCTCAAGAGGAGAACTACTCTGAGCCGGCACCGCACCTCATTAAGCTAATCCTCCGCCTTGCGGCGCCGGCACACCGGGTTCTAGTCCCGGTCAGGGCTCTGGATTCTGTCCCGGTTGCCCCTCTTCCAGGCCAGCTCTCTGCTGTGGCCAGGGAAGGCAGTGGAGGATGGCCCAGGTGCTTGGGCCCTGCACCCCATGGGAGACCAGGAGAAGCACCTGGCTCCTGCCTTCGGATCAGCGCGGTGCGCCAGCCGCGGCGGCCATTGGAGGGTGAACCAACGGCAAAGGAAGACCTTTCTCTCTCTCTCTCTCACTGTCCACCCTGCCTGTCAAAAAACAAACAAACAAACAAAAACTGGCAGTGTGCTCACGCATGAATGGGACCTCAAGAGGAGAACTACTCTGACCACGACCAAGTCAGAAATGAACACAAAAGTGAAGCCGAAAATAGACCCGTCACTGGACAGTTTTCTCAATAATTTTAAGAGAAAACCATAGGGGGGAAAAGTCGTTTAGAACTGAGCAGTGAGAGCATACACTGGGTGGGTGGGTGGGTGGGTGGGGCGGCCTGAAGCAGCGCTCAGGAGAGAGCACAGGTGTTACAAGACAAGGAAGTGTGGAAAAGAACCGCCAGATAAATCGCCCAAAAGAAAAGGAAGGTATCTGGGCAGGCACTGCGGGGCACGACCCCCCCTGCAGCGCCAGCATCCCATGTCTCAGTGCCAGTTCGAGTCCCAGCAGCACTGCGTCCCATCCAGCTCCCTGCTAATGTGCCTGAGAAGGCAGGGGATGATGCCCAAGCGCACGGGTCTCTGCCACGAACCTGGGAGGCCTGGATGGAGTTCCAGGCTCCTGGCTTTGGCCTGGCTCTTGTGGGCACTTGGGGAAGTGAACTATCAGATGGAAGATCTCTCTAACTCTGCCTTTCAAACAAATAAATCTTTAGAAACAAACAAACTGCAAATATGAAAAATCCAGATTTTCCTGTTCTGCTCACGGGTGGACTTAGACCCCTTGGGAGCCTTGCCTTCCTCCTCCCTCCCCCTGGACCCATAGCGCCCCCTGGCCCCCAAGGCGGATTAGAGGCCTTCGCGGTGGCGGCAGCGACCCCTAGCGGTGTGAGCCACGTCTCTCTTCCTGGCTTCCAGCAGCCACATCGCTGCAACGGACAACCACACCTGCGAATTAACAGTGAGGTGGTTGGTGGGGGACCCCGCCTTGAGCCAATCGGGTTTGGAGGCTGAAAGTAGCCTTGGTCTCTTAGATGACAACCTGGAGATGACCAGGCCCTTCAAACCTCACGCGACAAGGCCAAGGTGGACTCCTTGGAACGGGCAGGCAATGCCACAGCCAGCAGCCAGCAGGGTGCCTTTCCCAGGAGAGAGTGGATGTTGGAGGAAATGGGTCTGAGGAGTTGGTGTGGATGACCTGGACAGGGTCAGGGGAGCTTCGGGCCGCGTTGGATGACCGCTGGTGTCATCTCGTTGTTCTAGATCAGGGGAATGATTAAAAAAACCCAGATGGGGAACCCCACTGGCCACCTCCCAGACAGCTTAGCAAAAACAAGCCAGGCTGCCCCCTTTACTTCCCACGGAGAGAGGTGGCTGAGGAGAGAGGCAGCCGGCCAGCGTGACCAGGACCCTGAGTGAGGCAAGGCGGAGGAGGTCAGGCAGGCTTCTCGGTAAGGATTCGGGTGCCTGCTGGCTGACGGCACCATCGTGGCTGGAGAACATGCATACTGGGCCATGAGGCAGGTTTTCACGAACCTCAAAGGTAGAATTCTCACCGTAATCACCAGCCATGGAGAATTCCTGTCTCAGGTATGAGCTTATCCAATCAAACAGCGTATTAAGAGATAACACGTTCCAGTAGTGCATGTGCCAAGAATTCAGAGATGGCTTAACATCAGCAAAACCTATTAGTGTACGAGATTTAGAAAGTACAGAGAATAATCAAGAGAACAAAAAAGAATTACACAATGCCAAGAAAGCGCGGGGCAAAGGTTCAGTTCCCATTTCTGATAAGGTCTTCTGCCCCGAATTCCCAGGTATCTGCCCCACTCTGCCCATGACCCATCCCATCCAGGACAAAGGGGAAGGGGCCAACGTGGGGCAGTGGACTAGGCTGCCATCTGTGATGCCAGCGTCTCATATGGGTGCTGGCTCGAGTCCTGGCTGCTCCACTTCCAATCCAACTCCCTGGACAGCACGACGCTGGTCCTGGGAGCTGCAATGTCTGCCCTTTGGTTGAAGGAGCTGGGGGAGTCACATCCTCACCTCCTCCTTCCGCCCTCTCAGTCCCTGCTGGGGCTGGGAGCCAGGGGGTGCGGGGCCACCTGATGCCAGCTCAGCCTCCAGACCCCGAAGCGGAGAAGGGCAGAGGGCAGACCCGGCTGCTCGGGCCCTGGGGAGAGAGCCAGCGGAGGGGACATCTCGTTCTGTCTGTCTCTCTGCCTTTCTAATGACATGAATAAATAAGAAATTTAAGAAGGAACAGATAGAGTACCTGTTAGAGAAAGTGCGACAGGCATAGGCAGGCAGATCGGCCAGCAGGAACATCAGTGGTCTAACATGCATGGTTCTGGCTGATCCACTTCCAATCCAGCTCCCTGCTAATGCTGCTGGGAAAGCAGCAGAGGATGGCCCAAGTCCCTGGGCCCCTGCACCCATGTGGGAGACCTAGAAGAAGCTCCTGGCTCCTGGCTTTAGCCTGGCCCCACCCTGGCTGTTGCAGCCATTTGGGAAGTGAACCAGCAGATGGAAGACCTCTCTCTCTCTCTCTCTCTCTCTCTCTCTCTCTCTCTCTCTCTGTGTTTCTGACTTTCAAATACATAAAATCTAAACAAACAAACAAACAAAAACTTAAGAGGAAGCTGAATGCTGGCAAGGATGTGGGGGAAGTGAGAATCTTTTTCTAATGTAATTTAAAATATTTATTTATTTAGAAAGAAAGAGATGATGATGATGGTGAGAGACAGACAGATGGAGAGAGCCCCCTTTTGCTGGTCTACTTCCTAAATGCCCACAATGGTGAGGGCTAGGCCTTGGTTGAAAGCCAGGAGCCACGAACTAGGAACTCAGTCCTGGGTCTCCCACGTGCTGCCTCCCAAGTCGTGCATTGTCAGGAAGCTGGATTGGAAGCAGAGCTGGGACTTGAACCCAGGTATGGAACGTGGGTGTCCCAAGCAGTATCTTAGCCACTGCGCCAAACGCTGACCCCAGAAAGGAGACTCTTATGTGCTGCTGATGGAAGCATGAACTGGATCATAGTTGGTAAAATTACGAATGCTTGTACGTCGTGGTTCTTGCAATCCTACACGCTGGAGGAATTCTCCCACAGGTTCCATGTGGAGGCTGAAGATGGCCACCGTGGTGCTGTTCAGGGAGTGAGGGGCTGGAGGCAGCTCGGGGGGCGCCCTGAGCGCATCGGGCGCCAGTGTGCCTGGCAGGTTATTGGCCACTGTGGGAAGCAGCAGCCTGATGCACACACAGCAACATGAATCGACCTAAAATTGGCGTTGCACGAGGAGTATGGACCAGAATGCAGTCTAGAGCAGCACACTGACTCGAGTTGAAAGCCTGCCTGCACTTCGCGTATGTCATTTCAAGGATCTGCATGTTTTCAAGGACATCTGTCAAGCCTGCTCGTGAGGTTGCTTAAGGGAGGGGAATGGGCGGGTGCAACCGGGAGCAAAGGGCTCCGGGAAAATGAGGGGAGGGGTGGGGACGACTCAGACCCCACCCACACTGAGTGATCCTCAGTGGGCAGAGATGAGAATCACTTCCCTCGAGACAAGGCCAGCGTGAGGTGTGCGTTGCCACCTGGACGAGTTCTGGAGGTTGATCCATAGAAAGAAATGCACATGAGAGCTTTAGAGAGGAGGTTGAATTTTACAAGTTCGCCATGGTGTGGCAGTTAAGATGCTTCTTGGGATACACGCATCCCGTATCTGAGTGCCTGCTCCGTTTCTGATCCAGCTTCCTGCTAATGGGAGGCAGCAGGCGATGGCTCAGGGAGCCCCTGCCACCTACGTGGGAGAGAGGGACTGAATTGCTGGCTGCTGGCTTTGGCTTGGCCCCATTCCTGATACTGTGGGCGTTTGGGGAATGAACTAGTGGATGGAAGATCTCTCTGTCTCTCTACCTTTCAAGGAAAGTGAAAGTAAATAAATCAAATTTGAAGAAGACATTCTGTACCTCCTACTGTGATGCAATAGGGCCAGCACAACCCTGCTTGTGCAATGTTTTCATCAGATAACCTTGAACCTGATCTGGTTAGGCTTCCACCAGTTCACGGGAAGTGTGGTGAGAGAGGAGTGTCCACGTGAGCAGGCCTGGGTCAGACTCAGAGGGGGAGGAGTTTACAGATTTCTGGTCTCTGCAAGAAAAAAAGGTCAAGAGGGGTGGGCGCTTGCTCAGCGGGTTAGGCGCTCGTGTCCCCCATCAGAGCACCTGGGCGCAAGTTCCAGTTTTGCTCCCAGTTCCAGCTTCCTGCTACTGGACACCCAAAGAGGCAACAGGTTCAAGTATTTGGGTCTCTCCCGGCTTTAGCCTGGTCAAGTGCCAGCTGCTGGGGGCACGTGGGGTGTGATCCAGTGAACTCGTGCTTCTCTAATTAAAACAAAGAGCAGGGAGGGCTCGTCACAGATGACAAGCGGCTTCAGAGGCCAGCAACTGCAGGCAGCGCTCGGACTTTGGATCCCGACTGGATTAAACCAATTATAGAAAGACATGGGGAAATCAGGTGCATGGGAATAGGAACTGGGCAAGGCCCTCTTGTTGATGTTATTTTTGGGATGATCATATGGTAGCATTTGGTTAAGTTAAAAACCAAAACTTCTACACTTCAGAGATTCATGCTGAAACATTTCCAGGGGCAACAGTAAGAGATTTGCTCTGCAATAACCTGACGGGGCTGGAGGAGACGGGAGGGGTACAGAAGAAACAGTTGTGATGTATCTTTGCAGCCCTCCCACCAAATACCCCACAGTAGCTGTATGCAGGTGTTTGCCCACTTACAATGGGGTTACTTCCCAATAAATCCAAATATCAAAGGTACCCTTAACCTACCAGGCTTCCAGCTCAGTGACACAACACACAGTAGAGGGGCAGCTGTGTCCCCTAAACCCAGCATCCAGTAGAGCTGTCTAGGAAAAGATCCAAATTCAAAACTCAAGTGTGGGGGCTGGCGCTGTGGTGTAGTGGGTAAAGTCGCCGCCTGTAGTGCCGGCATCCCATATAGGTGGTGGTTCAAGTCCCGGCTGCTCCACTTCTGATCCGGCTCTCTGCTATGGCCTGGGAAAGCAGTAGAAGATGGCCCAAGTCCTCGGGCCCCTGCACCCAGTGGGAGACCTGGAAGAAGCTACTGGCTCCTGGCTTTGGATCAGCACAGCTCCGGCCATTGCGGCCAACTGGGGAGTGAACCAGCAGATGGAAGACCTCTCTCTCTGCCTCTCCTTCTCTGTGTGTAACTCTGACTTTCAAATACATAAATCTTTAAAAAAAAAAAAGTGTGGTTGCTACAGAATGCCATTGCTTTTGCACCGTGGTAAAGCTGCAAAACCCTACATGGGGGTGGGCGTTTATGCTTGGAAGAGCAGTGAAGACATCGCTTAGGGTTCAAGTCCCAGCTTCCACTTCTGATTCTTGCTTCCTCCTAACGCACTCTCCGGGATGCAGAAGGTGACTGGGCCCCTGCCACTCGTGTGGGAGACCCAGATGGAGCTCCAGCTCCTGGCTTTGGCCTGGCCCAGCCCTGATTGTCGCACACATTTGGGGAGTGAAGCAGTGGATGGAAATCTGTCTTTGAAATAAATGATAAATCTTTTTTAAAAAATATTTATTTGAAAGTCAGTTACACAGAGAGAGAAGGAGAGGAAGAGAGAGAGAGAGAGAGAGAGAGAGAGAGAGAGAGATCTTCCATCCGCTGGTTCACTCCCTAACTGGCCACATTGGCTGGAGCTGGGCCGAAACAAAGCCAGGAGCCAGAAGCTTCTTCCAGGTCTCCCACGTGGGTGCAGGGGCCCAAGGACTTGGGCCATCTTGTACTGCTTTCCCAGAGAGCTGGATGGGAAGTGGAGCAGCAGAGTCTCAAACCAGCGTCCCTGTGGGATGCCGGCATGGCAGCTGGTGGCTTTACCTGCAACACCACAGCACCTCCCCCTTCCTGTGTTTCTGTTATATAAACATTTAAGAGTATAAATTTTCTTCTGTGTTCTGCTGTGCTGTGTCTCACAGAGTTTCTATGTGTCATATTTATAATATTCTTCAAGTCTAACGACGCGGCTAGGATTTTGTCACTCATCTATTAGATATTAGAATTGGGCTTTTAACTTTCCAAACGCACAGGGATATTTCGATTCCTGCATGTTAATGGCACATTAGAGGTTTGTGATTTTCCTTGTTTGAAATTGGTTGAGACTTGCTTAGTGTGTATCGCAGGTGTGTTTGAGTAGAAGGCATCATCTTTAATCATTTGGAGCAAGGTTTTATAGAAGCCATTAAGCCAAGCTTTTAAATTATGTTCTTCAAATCTTTGTTCACTCTCTCCCTTTTTCTGATTTGACCTGTCAATCATTGCAGGAGTCATGGCGAACTCTCCCACGCTGCCAGTGGATTTGTCAGTTGCTGTCTGTACTTCTATCAAGTTTTTCTTTTATATTTGTTAAGAATATTTCACTGAGAGGCCAACACTGTGGTGTAGCAGGGAAAGCCATGTCATCTGCAACGCCTGCATCCCATTTGGGTGCCAGTTCGAGTCCCGGCTGCTCCACTTCCGATCCAGCTCTCCCACACTGGTGGCAGGGACCCGAGTGCTTGAGTCATCATCAGCGGCCTCCCGGGGTGCTCATTAGCAGGACACTGGATTGGAAAGGGGAGTAGTGGGAACTCAGACTAGGCACTCAGATATGGACACTGGCGTCCCCCCCAGGTAGCTTTCTGAAAGACTGTGGAGATGGGTACCGGCAGCAGCCCTGCAGGCAGGGAAGGAAGACGTGCATGCTGAGCAACGAGTAAGTCTGTATTTTGCACCTCTGTGATGTGCAATGCCACTAACCTGCTGACCAGGGGTGGGACTGGCTGCTTCTCTCTCACATCCCCATCACCCATCAAGTCCAGCCTTTGGATGAGTTCTTCTACCAGGGGGCTTTGGATTTGTCTCAATCTCAGGCAGCAGAGACCACCACTGAGGCCAGCGGATTTGAGCCAACCAACCAACCAAGCGATCATTAGAGCTTCCTCAGAGACTGACTAACCCCGTGAATGCATAATTGCTAGGAAGTGCACCGTATTGACACAGTAGCTGAGCGGCATACAGCCCTGGTTCTGTAATGCAAACGGGCAATGGCTGAAGTCCCCAATGCATTATCAAGGACAGTGGAGCAAGATGATGAGCTTGGAAATTTGACCTTGAACAGACCAGGGTCCCTTCATGGTCAGAGCTGCTTTGCGTGTGGGTCACACGAGCGCCCCCTGGTGGCTAGGGGAAGGGCGAGCCACAGGCAGCCCTTCACCACAGGAACAGGTACTGCACATGTCCAGGGAACCAAGGGCAGGTGGAGGACAGCGCGGTGTGCGTCTCCCAGGAAGAGTCAGGGTGTGGGGTGGACACTGTGGATTGCAGAGCTGTGCTCCACTCAGAGCGTTTATGACCAGAGATGCTAGGATTGGCCTGTCTGGACTACAGGGGCTGCCTCATTCAGGGGCCCAAGAGGTCAAGTGCCAGTGCTATGTCCTCCAGGGCGGGTGCACTGAGTCTTTTTTGGGGGAAGGGTATCAGTGGGGTAAAAGCCAAGGAATACCCATGCATCCACAAAGGTCAGCCTACACCTCGTACAAACACAGGTGCTGTCCCGGCCGGCAGACTTTGCTTGTCCAGGAAGCACATCGTTGTGTTGGTCATCAGAACCCATGCTCATGGCCTGCATCTCTTCCTGCACTGGTGCACATAAAACACTTGGCCATCCTTAAAAATCTGAACTGTCAAAAAATAACCCACTTGGGGCTGGCATTGTGGCGTAGAGGGTAAAGCCACTGTCTTCAGTGCCAGCATCCCATATGGACACTGGTTCAAGTCCCAGCTGCTCCACTTCTGATCCAGCTCCCTGCTAATGAGCCTGGGAAAGCAGTGGGTCTCCCTGCACCCACGTGGGAGACCCAGAAGACGCTCCTGGCTCTTAGTTTCTGCCTGGCCCAGCTCCGGTTGTTGTGGCCATCTGAGAGTGAACCAGCGGATGGAAGACCTCTCTCTCTCTCTCTCTCTCTCTCTGCCTCTCCTCTCCCTGTCTGTAACTCCAACTTTCAAATCAATGAATAAATTAAAAAAAAAGTAACCCAATCTAGCAATAAAATTTCTCCCATACCAGTTAGGATTATTATATAATAAAAAGGAAAGAATTATCCAGCAAGATCTGGACCCGTGAATTTCTGTTCTGGAATCCCTACTTGACTGATGCAGTTCCTTGTTTGCGAATGGGCATGGGAGGCCGGCGTAAGATGCCATTGCTGCTTCCAGCAGCGGCCCCTGTGTCTAGGATTAACGGTGGTGCTCAGGGCAGCTGTTTGAACAACAGTTAAGACACCCACGCCCCACACCAGGGTGACTGGGTTCAAGTTTCTGATTCCAGCTTCCTGCTAATGCACACCCTGGGAGACCGTCACGGGATGGCACCAGCTGGCAGGCCCCTGCCACCCACAGGGGAGACCTGGATTGACCGTGGGGCTCCTGTCTGCAGCCTGGCCCCAGCCTTGGCTGTCCTGGACATTTGTGGAGTGAACAAGCGTGTGGAAGACCCCACCTCGGCTTAGCTGTCTTTTTAGGGGCCTGTTTCTCTGCAGAGGGGTCCCTGGGAGGAAGGCGCAGAAGCTACAAACAGACTGCTTCGCTGTCACTGGGTTTTTCCCAACTCCCCTCTCTTCGCTTCCCCAGGGGTGCCAGGAGGTCCCCCACATCTTCCCGGCAGGGACCCTTTCCTGCTTTTGTGGGGGAGAAGAGAAAGACTTGCGTTCTTCACAAATCCTGCAGAAACACCTTCTGATTCGACAAGGGGCGTTCTTTGTGCACACTGTGTCGAGGTGGAATGAAGGTGCCCCTGGCCGCCAGCGCCAGGGGGACGCTCCCGGGGTCCAGGGTGATCGGTCGCTCCTGGGACGCCCTAATTCCTCAGACACCGCCTTAAGGCTCACGGCTCAACTGTGTTTTTAAGGCAAACATTTAAGGACCTCAGCAGCGGAGGGTCACGCTCCCCCTGGTGAGATGAACACGAGGCTTGTTTTGGAAACAAGGGAGCCCTTCATTCTGCCTGCACATTCTGGAGCTGCGGGGCTTCCTTGAGGACGAGCGAACCCGTGACAAACATTTCAAACACGGGTTTCATTCCAGAGGTGCAACCTACTCAGACATCCGAACCAAATCTGCCAGGGGAGGCAGCATAGCGGGGGTGGGGCGGGGCGTGCGCGGAGTATTGGGGGCATCTCTGCTTTCTGCTCAGTTTTGCTGTCAGTCTGAAACTGCTCTAAAACATGGAGCCTGTTGGGGGCTGGTGTTGTGGTGCAGTGAGCGAAGCTGCCCCTTGCAACCCTGGCAGCCTCTATGGGTGCGCTTGTTCGAGTCCCGACTGCTCCACTTTCAATCCGGCTCCCTGCTAATGTGCCTGGGAAAGCAGCAGAAAATGGCCCCTGTACTTGGTCTCCTGCACCCACGTGGGAGACCTGGATGGAGCTTCAGGCTCCTGGCTTTGGTCTGGACCAGCCCCAGCTGGTGAAGGAGCAGATGGAAGATCTCTCTCCCTCTCTCTCTCTCTCTCTCTCTCACACACACACACACACACACTCTGCCTTTCACATAAATAAATAAAAATATTTTAAAAATATTAATATTAAACATAATTCCCCAAATTCATACATTTATCATGGTTTCCAAGGTGGACATTTTTATTTTTTAATTAGTTTATCTGTATTTAAGAAAAGTCATTTCTGCAAATAAGCCAATACTTTTTTTTAAAAGTTATTTATTTTACTTGAAAATCAGAGTTACACAGAGAGAGAAGGAGAGGCGCAGAGAGAGAGAGAGAGAGAGAGGTCTTCCATCCGCTGGTTCACTCCCCAATTGGCCGCAATGGCCGGAGCTGCGCCAACCTGCAGCCAGGAGCCAGGAGCTTCTTCCAGGTCCCCCATGTGGGTGCAGGGGCCCAAGGACTTGGGCCATCTCCTACTGCTTTCCCAGGCCATAGATAGAGCTGGATCGGAAGAGGAGCAGCCGGGACTAGAACCAGCACCCATATGGGATGCGGGCGCTTCAGGCTAGGGTATTAACCCACTGCGCCACAGTGCTGGCCCCACTTTTTTTTTTTTTTTTTTTTTAAAGGCTCTGGACACTTTCGTAGTTGTGTAGAGAACCAGGACCAGGGTAGCAAGCAGACGAGGGTTCTCCGGGGAGGGAGATTCCCAGCCCTGCCAGTCCTGGGCGTCCATGGGAAGCAGTGGAGATGGAGCAGGAAGCCTGGGATGGTGCAGGTGTGTGTGGGGGGAGGGCAGAAAAGCAGTTGCCCCAGGCAGCAGGTGCAAGGGTGTGGCTTCTCGGTCAAGCAAAGGGCACAGACCAGAGAGAACACTTCCTGTCCCATCAGCGCTCAACACCTCTAGTCCCCATGTCTGGTGGGGTGTGCGGGTCCATTCTGAGAGTGAGGTAAGATGGGGAGTCTGGGAGTGAGATCAGCGCGCCTCCACCGAGGACTAAAGGATGTGTTGGGTCTGCTGAGGAGCTGAGCAGTGTGGTGGTCCCTGCACTGAGGGCAGGAAGACACTCCTGCCCCCCAGGGCTGGGAGGGCCTGGCATGCAACACGCACACTATTTATTTATGTGAAGGTCAGAGTTACAGAGGGGGAGAGACAGAGAGATCTTCCATCTGCTGGTTCACTCCCTAAATGCCTGCAACAGCCAGGCAGAAGCCAGAAGCCTGGAGCTCCATCCGGGTCTCCCTTGTGTGTGTGTGTGGGGGGGAGTGGGGGGTGGGGTGGGGACCCAGTTCTTGAGTCATCACCTGTGGCCTCCCAGGGTGCGTTTTAGCAGGACGCTGGGACGGGGAGCAGAGCCAGGGCTGCGGCTTCACCCCCTGCCCGAGGCGCGGTTGTTACCCACGTGACTGCTTCGCCAGTTTGGGGTGGACCGAGGGAGCCTCGCTTTTCAATACTGAAAGTTTTGTCCAAGTCCTCAGAAACCCGGATTTGTGGGAAGGCCCTTGCTCAAGTCCTTGAAAAATTGTGGGGACTTTAACACAGCCTACAAGGGTCAGACGGCACCCTCCAGAGGGAGAGCGAGCAGTGAGGACCGGCCCTGGCGCCGCCCTCCCTGGTTACCATCGCCCGTGGGCTGTGCCACGCCCCTGGCTTGCGCGTCTGCTCTCACCCCTGCTCAACTGTGGCCTCTAACACACTTCTTTCTTACCCATGGGGTAGGGGCACCTTCAATCTGGTCTCCCTGTGCCCCATTCCAGACCTCAGCACTGATTTCGGGGCCTGTGGGCTGAATGTGTGTGTCCCCCAAACTCATCCGTGAAGTCACCACCCCAAGGCCTGTGGGGGAGGGGCCCTCAGAGGAGGTCACGCAGGTGGTGCCCTGATGGGCTCAGACCTTGGCGCCTTTCTCTTCCTCCACGCGTGGAGTGGCCACTCAGCCGGCTGCAACCCAGGTGGGCGCCCCCCACTGGTCTGCCTTTGGGAGCGGGGGGCTCGAGCTTGGATGGGCCACCTCCAGAACCGTAATAACCAAGTGTTTGCTGTTTACGCCGCCCAGCCGAGCTGCGGGGCCGCGAGCTGTGTTTCCTCCTTCCTCCTGGCAGCTTTAGCTGGGGCTCATGTGGGATGCCGACATTGTAGAAGGTGGTTTTACCCTCTGTGCCATAGCGCCGGCCCCCAAAGTTGTTTTTTTAACAAGATGATTTTGCCTTTTTGTTTTTTAATAGCAATGTATTTACTTTAAATTTTTTTTTTTTTACAAATTTAATTGAAAGGCAGAGAGACAGAGACAGACAGAATGACATCTCCTATCTGCGGGTTCACTTTTCAAATGCTCGCAACAGCCAGGGCTGGGCTGGGGACAGCGCTGAGGCCAGGAACCCCAGGGGTTCGGAAGCAGGGCTGGGCCCCAGGCTGAGGCACTCCTGAGGGGATGCAGGCATCCGAGTGGTGTCGTAACTGCTGAGCCCGAACCACTGCACCAAAATGCCCAGCTCAGTCACCCACAGTTATTTTTAAAGATTTTATTTATTTGGAAGGCTGAGTTACAGTGGGGGGGGGGAGAGATCTTCCATCTGCTGGTTCACTCCCCAAATGGCTGCTATAGCTGGGGGCTGGGCCCGGCCAAAGCCAGGAGCCTGGAACTCCATCCGGGTCTCCCATGTGGGTGCAGGGGCACAAGCACTCGGGCCATCTTCCGCTGCTTTCCCAGGCACATTAGCAGGGAGCTGAACAGGAAGTGGCGCAGCCGGCATTCGAATCGGCGCCTATTTGTGATGCCGGCGCTGCAGGCTGCAGCCACAGCCACACAGTTCTTCGGCTCCTGTGAAAAATGCTCACCTCCATGGAGGAGTGCAGCTCCACCCGAACCCCCAGACACGATCTGCCTGCCCTCCCCCTGGCCTCTGTGTCCTCTGTGTCCTGCCGGCTTGCCAACTTATACAGAGATCCAGCAGAGCAAGGATCTCTGGCCAGGTCACTCAGTGACTTCACTTAGAGACGTCGTTAAAACGTCAGCTTGGGCCAGCAGGCAGTTCCATCCTCTGAGAGGAGCCATTGCTGTGTGGGTCACAGGCAGGCCAGGGGCCTGGGACAGCCTTCAGGGAGGGGAGCCTACGTGTTTGGGGGAATAGGTCCCGTGAGTTCAGAGAGGGTGGGGCTTACCTGAGGGAGCACAGCCCCTCCAGCAGGTGTCTGGAGGCCATGGCAGGTGCACCCAGAGGCCAGGAAGGGCCCTCCTAGAGCAGGGCAGGAGAGGAGCCAGTCTGTCCTCGTTGTCCCAGCTCCAGGACTCAAGACCAGTTTGAGCCTGTCCCAAACACTTGTAAGTCGATGCCCTACAATCCTGATGGGGAAGACAGGTTTGCACCTGCCTGACACAGGGTGCTCTGTCCCCCGGGGCGGGCAGAGTGGGGGAAGGGGACGGCTCTGATGGCGGCGGGGTAGGCCCTCTCATGTCCTTGCCCGCACTTGCTCGTTCTGTTACGGCACGGAAGGGTGACAAAGATCTGCCGGAGCACAGAAGCTGTGGTTGGCATTAAGCACTTCTGCAGAAAGCAAAACTTAAGAGGCCCCGTTCACCGAACTCCTACACACCCGGGGCTTTGAAATCCACTGGCCTGCTTGCAGCAGATCTGGGTGTGAGACAGGGAGAAGCTGTCGCTGTGTGAGGCCACGGGGCCTGAAGCTGCCAGCCTGTGCTGTGTCCTCACAAGGGCGCTAAGGTTAGAGTTGCAGTAAGCAGGAAGCCTGGGGCATTGTTCCTAGATTGTTAGTAACAGTTACTAAGAGAAAAATGATCAACCGAAAAAGTTGCCAAGCTGTCTTCAGGAACTACATTGTTGCAAACCTGTAGCTCTAAGAATGATCTCCTTACTGTTTACCACTTCACTTTAGCTGTTTGAAGGGTGAACTACTGAAAACGAGTTGGGTGGGAGGCGGAGGTAGACTCTTTGTAGACTGCTGCCCGCAGCTGTGGCCACACGGGGGCGCTGCTGCGTGTCCGGACCGAGGAGCAAGAGGAAAAGTCAACTTTCAAAGAGGTGAAAGAGCAGACCTGCAAAACACGAAGTGGCGTTCAGTCCCTGCTGCAAGCATTAAACACTTTCAAAAAGTTTGTACTTTTTAAATTAAAAATTTATGCGTAGCATAACATTTACCATTAATTTTTAAAAATTTATTTACTTGAGAGGCAGAGAGAGAGAGGGAGAGGGAGAGAAACGGACAGAGAGAGCTCCCAGCTGCTCAAATGCCTGCAATGGCCAGATCTGGGCTGGGGCTGAACCTCGGAGCTGTGAACTCAATCCAGGTCGCCTGCCTGGTGGCAGCGTCAGCCTTGCCTTTCAGGTGTGCGCTGGTGGGACGCTGGTGTCCGGAGCTGGAGCTGGGTGTGGAACCTGGGTCCCGTGACGTGGGACACGGACCTCTCCACTGGTGTCTCAGCTTCTCGACTGAATGCTCGCTCTCCATTGTGACCATTTGAAGGCTACAGTTTGGTGGCATTAAGAGCACTTATGTTGTGCAGCTGTCCACACAGCTCTGTAAATCTCGCAGAACTGAAACCCAGAACCGTTAAACTGCTCATCCCCCCTCCCCGCAGCTTCGGGCTGCCACCATCCCACTCTCTGGCCCTGTGAATTTGGCTTTCATCTACATAGAGGCATCATCCAGTGTGTAAGCTTTCGGGACTGGCTTGGTTTACCAAGTGTGACTTCTATAGCGTTCATCCTTGTTGGAGCATGTGTCAGAATCTCCTTTTTTTTTTTTTTTTTTTTTTTTTGACAGGCAGAGTGGACAGTGAGAGAGAGAGACAGAGAGAGAAAGGTCTTCCTTTGCCGTTGGTTCACCCTCCAATGGCCGCCGCTGCAGCCGGCGCACCGCGCTGATCCTGGCAGGAGCCAGGAGCCAGGTGCTTTTCCTGGTCTCCCATGGGGTGCAGGGCCCAAGCACCTGGGCCATCCTCCACTGCACTCCCTGGCCATAGCAGAGAGCTGGCCTGGAAGAGGGGCAACCGGGACAGAATCCGGCGCCCCAACCGGGACTAGAACCCGGTGTGCCGGCGCCGCAAGGTGGAGGATTAGCCTATTGAGCCACGGCGCCGGCTTAGAATCTCCTTTTTTTAAAAAAAAAAGATTTATTGGGGCCGGCACTGTGGCGTAATGGGTAAAGCTGCCACCTGCAGTGCCGGCATCCCATCTGGGTGCTGGTTCAAGTCCTGGCTAATCCACTTCCAATCCAGCTCTCTGCTGTGGCCTGGGAAAGCAGCAGAGGATGGCCCAAGTGCTAGGGCCCCTGCACAAGCATGGGAGACCAGGAGAAGCTCCTGGGGACCAGCTTAATGAGTTAAGGCCCCAACCTACAGTGTCAGCATCCCATGTGAGCGCCGGTTCGAGTCCCGGCTGCTTCTCTTCTGATCCGGCTCTTGCTATGTTCTGGGAAATCAGTAAAAGATGGCCCAAGTGCTTGGGCCCCTGCATCCACATGGGAGACTGTTGCGAAGCTCCTGGCTTTGGATCGGCATGGCTACAGCCATTGTGGCCATCTGGGGAATAAACCAGCAGATGGAAAACTTCTCTTTCTGCCTCTGCCTCTCTATAACTCTGCCTTTCAAATAAATACGTAAATCTTTTTTTTTTTTTTTTTTTTTTGACAGGCAGAGTGGACAGTGTGAGAGAGAGACAGAGAGAAAGGTCTTCCTTTGCCGTTGGCTCACCCGTGAGCCAATGGCCGCCGTGGCTGGCGTGTTGCGGCCGGCGCACCGCGCTGATCCGATGGCAGGAGCCAGGTGCTTCTCCTGGTCTCCCATGGGGTGCAGGGCCCAAGCACCTGGGCCATCCTCCACTGCACTCCCGGGCCACAGCAGAGAGCTGGCCTGGAAGAGGGGCAACCGGGACAGAATCTGGTGCCCGACCGGGACTAGAACCCGGTGTGCCGGCGCCGCAAGGTGGAGTATTAGCCTAGTGAGCCGCGGCGCCGGCCAAATCTTTTTTTTTTTTTTTTTTTTTTTTTTTTTAAGAATAATAAGAAGTCTTGGCTCCTGGCTTCAGGTCAATGTAGCTCCGGCCGTTGCGGCCAATTGGGGAGTGAACCAGTGGAGGGAAGACCTCTCTCTCTCTCTCTCTCTCTCTGCCACTCCTTCTCTCTCTGTGTAACTCTTTCAAATAAATAAATAAATCTTTAAAAGGAAGGAAGGAAGGAAGGAAGGGGGGAAGAAAGAAAGAAAGAAAGAAAGAAAGAAAGAAAGAAAGAAAGAAAGAAAGAAAGAAAGAAAGAAAGAAAGAAAGAAAGAAAGAAAGAAAGAAAGAAAGAAAGAAAGAAAGAAAGAAAGAAAGAAAGAAAGAGGCTTGCACAAAAGAAGAGAGAAGTGCACTAGCCCATCAGCTCTGGTGTGCTCCAGATGGCTTCCTGCAGCTGGGGCCCAGCACTTAGCAGAGGAGAGCCAGGTGGGGAGGCTGCAGACGACCTGTGTGAAAAATGAAGGCAGGTGCTTCTCAAACTGAGACTGTTCTCGGACACAAGCCATGCAGGATTGCAAGGACGTCCGTCCACGGTTTACTCCCCAAATGCCCACCACAGCTGGGCCTGGAGCTGAGAACTCCATCCAGGTCTCCCGTGCAGGTGGCAGGAACCCAGTCACCTGAGCCACCTGCTGCTGCCTCCAGGGTCTGCATTCCCAGGAAGCTGGAGCCAGGTATGGAGCCCCAGGCACTCCGACATGGGACACGAGCATCCCAAGCCGCATCTTGACCACTAACGAAATGCTTGCCTCCCCGGTGACGTTTTAAAAGCGTGTATGTACTTTCAACATACAACTTGCATGCCACAGAAAGTCCGGTGTTGGCAGGGACAAGAGGCCTCTGTCGGCGAGTCCCTGGTCCTGTAGGCTAGAACACGGCTGAGCGTGGCCAACCAAGGCTTCCGGGCAGAGAGTAGTTGGAACTCTGGAGCTGGGAATGGGAAGCCGGCAGCCCGCAGCCCCGCGCCTCGCCTGGTGGCCGGAGTCTGAGCAGCAGCTCCGTGGTGTTTTGTTTTTTTTTTTTTTTTTTTTTTTTTTTTTTTTTTTTGACAGGCAGAGTGGATAGTGAGAGAGAGAGACAGAGAGAAAGGTCTTCCTTTGCCGTTGGTTCACCCTCCAATGGCCGCCACAGCTGGCACGCTGCGGCTGGCGCACCACGCTGCTCTGAAGGCAGGAGCCAGGTACTTATCCTGGTCTCCCATGGGGTGCAGGGCCCAAGCACCTGGGCCATCCTCCACTGCACTCCCTGGCCACAGCAGAGAGCTGGCCTGGAAGAGGGGCAACCGGGACAGAATCCGGCGCCCCGACCGGGCATAGAACCCTGTGTGCCGGTGCCGCAAGGCGGAGGATTAGCCTATTGAGCTGCGGTGCCGCCAGCTCCGTGGTTTTAACAGGGCTTCCTGTCCCTCATGCTGCCTTTCCCAGGGACAGTGGCCCCAGTGGTCGGGGACTCCGGAGGGAGACGCGGATGTGAGGTTGGCAGAGCCGTGGTGGGGACCTGCTGGGCGGGGACGGGGGCCCCCCCCCGCAGCCCTGGCCTCTTCCTCGGGCTCTCCCAGGCACCTCAACCCACCAGCCCACTGAGCGCTTTTGCTTCCTCTCCCCAGCCTGCCCCCTCAGCCACCTCTGCCCGTCCTGGGTTCTGAGGTTCTGCAGCGTCTGCAGAGCTTGGTGCTGGAGCCCCCGCACATCCGCGGATCCGCAGACGCCAGCATCCAATATCACAGGGCCTGGGCTTCCTCCTCAGTGCGGCTCCTGCTCCAGCTTCCTGTTGCTACACAACTGGGAGGAGCAGGGGTGGCTCAAGTAGTGGGGTCCCTGGCACTCATGTGTCAGACCTGGATTGGGTTTCTGGCTCCTGGCTTTAGCTTTGACGCAGCCCCAGCCAAGCACCGGCTGTTAACAGGTATTTGGGAAGTGAACCAGCCAGTGGGAGCCCCCTGCCCCTACTGTGGCTGGTTTATTTCGCTGAGCCAGTGTCTTCGTGGTTCATCCATAGCAGGTGTCAAAATGTCCTTCCTTTTTCTAAAAAAACAAACAAACAAACAAACAAAAACAGGAATTAAAAATTTGCTTATTTATTCAGAATACAGAGGGACACACGGAGACGGGCAGAGATCTCCCACCTTCTGGTTCACTCCCCAAATGCTGCCAAGAGCCAGGACTGGGCCACACCAAAGCCAAAAGCTTCTTCTGGGTCTCCCACGTGGGTGGCAGGGACCTAAGCACTTGAGCCACCTTCCACTGCTTTCCCAGGCACAGGAGCAGGAAGCTGGATTGGAATCGGAGCAGCCGGGACTCGAACTGGCACCCACATGGGATGCCGGCATTGCAGGCGGCGGCTTTACCTGCTACACCACAGTGCTGGCTCTGCTACCTGGCTTCTTAACTTGCCCCTTCCCCTCTTTCTACACGACAGCACTCCGATTGGGTCCTACTTTATGACCTCATTTAGAAGCCCTAGTTCCCGAAGCCACCTGGGGGTACGGCACCACCGAAGGGCTTCCGTGAGGGCTTCTTAGGGGGTGTGTCCCAGGACACCCAGCCCTTCAGATGGTTCTAGGTCTGTTCCCTATTGGAACCGAGTGGAGTTTGTCAGAGCACGGGGCTGACTTCCAAGCATGGAGAGAGTGAGAGGTTGCATTTCCTTTCTCGGGGATGCTCTGTCCTAGAGAGCCAGCAGAGCTTGGAGTCTCCTCCTCCTCCTCCTCCTCCTCCTCCTCCTCCTCCTCCTCCTCCTCCTTCTTCTTCTTCTTCTTTTTTTTAAAGATTTATTTATTTGAAAGAGATACACAGAGAGAGAGAGAGAGAGAGGGAGAGAGAGAGAGAGAGGTCTTCCATCTGATGGTTCACTCCCCAATTAGCCACAATGGCCGGAGTTACGCCGATCTGAAGCCAGGAGCCAGGAGTTTCTTCTGGGCCTCCCACGTGGGTGCAGGGGCCCAAGGACTTGGGCCATCTTCTGCCTTCCCAGGCCATAGCAGAGAGCTGGATCAGAAGTGGAACAGCCGGGTCTCAAACTGGCGCCCATATGGGATGCCGGTGCTTCAGGCCAGGGCATTAACCCTCTGTGCCACAGCGTCGGCCCCAGGGTGGCCTTCTTAAGGCAGATAGGGCCTAATGCTGTGACGTAGCAGGTGAAGCCGCCACCTGCAGTGCTGGCATCCTGTATGGGCACTGGTTTGAGTCTCGGCTTCTTCAGTTTATTGTCTGGATTTGTGTGACTCGTGTCATGGCTGCAGCACCTCTGCTTTCCTGGGGGCCATCGCAGAGGGCCTCAGCCCCCATGGACTCCAGTGTCCAGGCCCCTGCACCCTTGCGGGGTTCAGTGTGACTGAACCTGAACTTCACTGTGTTCTTAGCTCCCAGAGCCCAAGTGCACAGCCAAGTGCACCCCCAGCCCATCGAGGACTGGGAAGACCCTTCTCCTAAGGGATCCCTTTTCCCTCTTCACTGGGCTTTGCCTTCCCAGTTTCTCACTGGTCCCCCACCTGGCACTGCGTTTCCTCCCTGTGAAACGGCAGTCTTTGGGGCACCTCCCTCATGGCGGTGCTGACTGGTGACGCTTGAAAGAGAAAACAGGGCCGGCGCCGCGGCTCACTAGGCTAATCCTCCGCCTTGCGGCACCGGCACACCGGGTTCTAGTCCCGGTTGGGGCGCCGGATTCTGTCCCGGTTGCCCCTCTTCCAGGCCAGCTCTCTGCTGTGGCCAGGGAGTGCAGTGGAGGATGGCCCAAGTGCTTGGGCCCTGCACCCCATGGGAGACCAGGATAAGTACCTGGCTCCTGCCATCGGATCAGCGCGGTGCGCCTGCCGCAACACGCCAGCCGTGGTGGCCATTGGAGGGTGAACCAATGGCAAAGGAAGACCTTTCTCTCTGACTCTCTCTCTCACTGTCCACTCTGCCTGTCAAAAAAAAAAAAAAAAAAAAAAAAAAAAAAAAAAAGAGAGAAAACAGTGCAGCTAATCGGGGACAGTGGTGGGCACAAGGGCAGGACTTTGTGGTCCTGAGGGCGGGGCCTCCTGCAGGCTGTCTGCCTCGTTTTCCCCCTCTTCGGGAGGTTGGAGGTTTTACTCTCCTGCACAGGGCTGGGCAAGTCAGGCGGAGCCCACAGGAAGCTGGGGCCTGCAGCGCCAAGGCCAAGGTCACAGGTCTGGATTGGGCAAGAGCAGAGAGTCCCCCTGACAGTGGGCAAGGGGCGTTTGGAAAGGCAGCAATTCTGGGAAACCAGAGGCAGGAAGTAGGAGGGGGAGGGATGAAACAGCCAAGTGCACCCCGGCCCCTCCAGAGCTGGCTCCCCGTCTTGAGCAGTGCAATGCAGAGCCAGGTGGCTGGCGTCGGGGACGGGTGGGGCTCGGGGGGAGGCCAGAGCTCGAGCCCACCTGCGCTGAGCGGAGGACAGACGAGGCTGTATCTCCACCTGGCTGTCTGAATTCTAGCCGCGTCGGCCTCTGTTTACTGTCCAAAGTCCCGGGGGCAGGAGATGCCAGGTCAGTCACCGCGGCCTCAGACCCGGCTCAGGCCCTCGCCCGCCCCGGCCGGCCCCGCCTCTCCCGTCGGCCTCAGCAGGACCACCTGCCCGGTTCTTCCTCCGCTCCGCCCTGGGGTCTGGGAGTCCGCTCTCCAGACCTCCCACAGGCAGCCGAGGTAGAGGAGGCAGGGGGGCCTGGGGATGCTGGGGTTTCAGGCTCCGTGGGGGCTGCCTGGGGAGACGTGGGGTGGTTCGTACCTGAGCGTGGAGGGCAAGGCCTTCGGCATGTCCTGAGAAGGGACAGGCCCCTGCTGCGTGGCACGCCTCGGCCCCAAACTCGCCCCCACCTCAAACCCAGCCCCAGCTGTCGCCCCGACCCCTCGGCGCCTACGGCGACCCCACCGTCAGCATCTTTGGCACAAGCGCCGGCCCCAGCCCTGAGCCGCAGCCTCAACGCAGCCCAGGTGTGAGCTGGCCCCCGGCCCATCATGGCCAAGGACTTTCAGGACATCCAGCAGCTGGACCCCGAGGAGAGCGACGAGGGAGCAGGCGCCCGTGGGCAGACTCCCAGGAGAGAGGACGCGTTCTGGAAAAGTGAGTGTCTGCTTCCTGGGACCTCCTCCGTCTCAACCACCCTCCCCCCCTTGGAGGCTTCTGTTACGTCCACCCCTTCCCCACATCGGGCAGGGACTGGGCCCTCTGTGGGCTCTGAGATGCTGGCACCTCAGCTGGCCCCAGCCGCACCTGCCTCTGCACAGCCATGTGCCTGGGAGGGAGTGCACGTCTGCTGGCGTGGGGAAGACGCTTCCTTCCTCCCAACCTGAGCCACATGCTCTTCTCATTTTTTTTTTTTTTGAGTATTTTCTATGTTTCATTTAAATAGTTATTGCTAGGTCTTTAAGTTAATTATATGTTTTCTTTCAAATTATATATATATATATATATATATATATATATATATATATATATATAATGGTAGACAGAGAGAGATCGCATTCTTTTGACCATGCCCCCAGATACTGGGCCAGGCTGAAGCAAGGAGCCAGGAACTTAATCCAGGTCTTCCATGTGAGTGGCAGGGATCCAGCTACTTGCTCTATCACTTGCTGCCTTCCAAGTTTACATTAGTGGCTGGCGCTGTGGTGTGGTGGTAAAGCCATTGCCTGCAGCGCTAGCATCCCATATGAATGCCGGTTCAAGTCCCGGCTGCTCCACTTCTAATCCAGTTCCCTGCTAATGACCTGGGAAAGCAATAGAAGATGGCCCAAGTCCTTGGGCCCCTATATCTGCATGGAAGACCTAAAAGAAGCTCCTGGCTCCTGGCTCTGGAGTGGTGCAGCTTCGGCCGTTGTGGCCATCTGGGGAGTGAACCAGCAGATAGAAAATCTCTCTCTGCCTTTCAAATAAATAAATATATATTTAAATATATATATATTTGAAAGGCAGAATTATAAAGAGAAGGAGAGGCAGAGAGAGAGAGGTCTTCAATCCAGTGGTTCACTCCCCTATTGGTTGCAACAGCCAGAGCTGCGCTGGTCTGAAGGAGCCAGGAGCCAGGAGCCAGGAGCTTCCTCCAGGTCTCCCACGCGGGTGCGGGGGCCCAAGGACTTGGGCCATCTCCTACTGCTTTTCCAGGCCATAGCAGAGAGCTGGATCAGAAGTGGAGCAGCTGAGACTCGAACCGGCGCCCATTTGGGATGTAGGCACTGCAGGTGGCGGCTTTAACAGCTAAGCCACAGCACCGGCCTCATAAATCAATCTCTTAAAAAAGTTGACATTAGCAGGAAGCTGGAATGGGACTGGGACCCGCGGGCTGATATGCGATGTGGGGGTCCAGGAGGTGCTTTAGCTGCCGTGCCAGACTCCCGCCCCTCGTTTTTCTCGTGCGTGTCTGATTTCCCATCAGTGCCGGCCAGTCTAGTTCTCCTTGCAGGTGTTGTAGACATTTCAGACAGGGGATACGGGTATAGCCTCTGTCTGAATGTCCTTGTCTGCTCATTCTAACGTCTGTGTCAGCCCTGGATCTGTGTGGATAGACTGAGTAAGCTCCTGGTTATGTGTTCCTGGTTGCTGTTTGCCTTGTAACTTTGAATGCTGCGCTGTGATTTGAGCTGCTTGGGAGCCCGATGCTGTTGTGCTCCCCAAAAGCATTCCTGGGGTGCAGTTCAGCAGGTGGGCTCGGTCTGAGCCTGTGGACACGAATGGTTGTGGCCTCAGACTCTCAGCTCTGTCTGCTCAAAGTGGGAGTCTGCTGGGTTCTGCCTGTGTTTCGTCGCCCTGCCCTGTGTCGGGAACCTCCCCCCAGCAGCACGCTGGGTAATTGGAGCGCTCACCGTGTGTGCCTCCTGTCTCTTGGAGACCACTGCCTGCTGTCCAGGTGCCTGGAAACAGCCGTTTCCTGTGGTGCCCTGGTGTTTCGATTTGGTTGCTCCAGGAGGAGGTGAATCTGGGCGCTGCTAGTCCACCTTAGCCTCTTTCTTTTGCCTTTTCTTTCCAACTTGCCTAGGTAGCACCTTGCATGTTCTAACTCATTTAATCCTCAGAACAATCCACTCTGGTAGCCGTGGCTGTCATCCCCATTTTATACACATGAAAGTGGAGGCACGGCGGAAGGGAAGGCAGAGCTAGCTGGTGGCACGGCTGGAGGACGCCCAGGGGCAGCTGGGTTTCAGGGTAGCTGTGCGCTGGGCTGACCCTGAGTTGAGGGCTGACAAGTGACAGGTCAGGCTGGGAAACAGGACAAGGACCTGCTGTGTGGACATACTGGGGAGGGCAGGCAGGGGCTCAGCCGTGGATTCCCAGCGCGGTGGAGAAGCCGGCGGCCAGGGAGAGTGCTGGAGGGAGGGTGTCCCAGCCCACACTGTGATGACTTAACACAAACTCAGGACACCTGAGTCCGGGCAATTTACAGTGAGGAGAGAGCTATTGGGTCACGGTTTGGGGTGCTGGGAGGTCAGGATTGAGGGGCAGCGTCTCAGGAGGGCCTTCTTATTGTACCATCCCAAGGTGGAAGAGCAAAGAGCAGGTGCACACATGGTGGGGGAGGGAGATGCGAGCCAGGCTCACCCTTCTGTAAAGAATCCACGACGGGCATAACAAAATTAATCCACCCACGAGGGCAGAGGGCAGAGCGCTCACCACCCGGCACCCTCCCCGGGCCCGTCTCCCAGAACCGCTGCTCCGGGGACCATGAGCCTTGGGGACAGGTTCAACCATGGCAGGGAAGAACCCACAGGCCAAGGCAGAGGACGAGCAGCCGGGGGAGGCGGAGCCCAGCGTGGCAGTGGGAGTGGCAGTGGCAGCATCCGATGGGACCCTGCATGTGGCTGTCCCGGTGTGACAGGTTCTGGGTGGCCGCATGCAGTAGTGGCCAACTCAGTATGGTGGCCAGCCAGGAGGTGTCCCGGGGAAGAAGAGTCTGGGCCCCTGATGTTGAAATCGACCCAGCTGCGGCCGGGACTCCCAGGGCTGTGCAGGGCTGGTGGGGGGCAGGAGGAGGACTCCCAGGGCTGTGCAGGGCTGGTGGGGGGCAGGAGGAGGACTCCCAGGGCTGTGCAGGGCTGGTGGGGGGCAGGAGAAGGACTCCCAGGGCTGTGCGAGGCTGAGGGGGGAGGGTCTTGCTGTCCACTCAAGCCGCCGCCTCTCCACAGGGCCTCCTCCGCCCCAGTCCCTCCTGCAGCGTCTCTGCTCCCAGTTGCGCCTTGCTCTGCTGGTCCTGGGCTTCAACGTGCTGCTGCTCGTGGCCATCTGCGTGATTGCAGCCCAGAGTGAGGCTCACAGGGCCAGCAGCGGTGGGGTGAAGGTGGTGGTGGGGGGAGAGGGGGGCCAGCAGGGGGCATGTGCTGGGGGCACCAGGGGTCGTCCATGGGGGAGATGATGGGGCTGACGGTGGCCGAGTGATGGGTGGCAGGGGACAGGCACAGGGACAGTGACGGATCCAGGAGACACAGCCCCTGCCCCAGTCCCATCCCCCCCACCTCCTGAGCAGGTGCACGGCTGCGGGTGGAGCTGCGGACCATGAACGCAAGCTTCAGCAACTTCTCCTCGAGCACCCTGGCCGTGCTCGGGGCCCTGGGCTCCCACAGTGAGTGCGCCGGGCTCTGGCTGCTCTGTGCAGGGGGCGGGGTCCATGCTGGCAGAGACCAGAAAGCCTGGGACAGTGCTGCTGTGGCGGTGGGGGCTGAGTGGGGACCTGCGAGGGAGGCGGAGCAGGGGGTGGCCCGGGCCTCTGCAGCACAGCAGAAGTGAGCAGGGGGCGGCCGGCATGGGGAGACAGAGGACCAGGCCTTGGCCCGGTGGGGGAGGCGGGAGGCGGGGCTGGAGGGCGTGCCGGAGGCAGGGCGGGCAGGCTCCTCAGCTCTGTCCTTGCAGAGGGCGGCCTCAGCGACAGTCTGACGGCTCTGGGGGCCAAGCTGCGGAAACAGCAGCAGGACGTGAAAGCAGGTCAGAGCCCCACGCGTGTGCATGTGATATGTGGTGTGTGTGTCGTGTGTGCGATGTGTGTGTGGTATGCAGTGTGTGGGGTGTGGGGAGTGTGTGTGGTATGGTTTGTGTGTGATATGTGGTGTGTGTGGTGTGGTATGTGTCTGGTGTGTATTATGTGTTGTGTTGTGTGTGGTGTGTATGGTGTGGCATGTGTGTTGTGTGGGGGTGTAGTATGTGGTGTGTGAGATGTGTGGGGGTGTGGGGTATGTGTGTATGGTGTGGCATGTGTGTGGCATATGTGCAGTGTGTGTGTGTGGTGTGTGTGTATGGGGGTGTCTGTGCTCCCCTAGCTGACAGCTGGAGTCGGGGGGGGTCGCTCCCGTCCGCCCGCCCCCTCGCCGTCCAGCCGTCTGTGCCCGCAGACCACGCCACGCTGCTCCTGCACCTGAAGCACTTCCCGGTGGACCTGCGCACACTGTCCTGCCAGCTGGCCTTCCTGAACAGCAATGGTAGGGTAGGGCAGGGTAGGGGCGGGCTTGCAGCACCCCCGCGCCGGGCCAGCCGCCTCTCAGCTCCCTCTGCCCTACTGCCCCGCAGGCACGCAGTGCTGCCCCGTGAACTGGGTGGAGCACGAGGGCGGCTGCTACTGGTTCTCGAGCACGGGGAAGACCTGGCCCGAGGCGGACAGGTACTGCCGGCTGGAGAACGCGCACCTGCTGGTCATCAACTCCTGGGATGAGCAGGTGAGCTCTCACACCCCCAGGCAGGGCGAGGCCCAGGCTTGCCTTTTCCTTCTGACCTGAGGCCGAGTCCAGAGGCCGAGGCATGGTGGAGCTGGGATGGGTTCATGGTGGAGCAGCCATGAACTCAGAGGTAGGAGACGGCAGCCAGGAGCTGGGGCCAGGGGCCAGGGGCCCAGGTGCCGCGGGGCCAATTAGGAGACAGAATTCCAGCCGGGGAAACCCAGGGTCCAGCACATGGGAGAGGACCGTGCAGAGCTGGGTCCCCTCTTGCCATGCTGCCCTTTGGAGGTGGCGGTCACTTGGGTCACTTGGGCGCAGGCAGTGACTTCCCTGCAATGGGTATGGGTCCCCCCCGGCATGTTTCTGTGTCTCTCTTTCCCATGGCTGCCACCAGACAAGCACCTCAACTCCAAGTTCCCGGGGAAGGAACTGGGACAGACAGGAGGAGGAGGAGGGCCACGCTGGCCACGTGCTGGCTACTCTCACCTATTCACTTACTTAGTCGACACAGTCCTGCTCTCCCCTCTGCGAGGGAAGGAGAGATGCAGACTCTAAGCCAGGTACGGCCGCTCGCTACCCAGCCAGCGAGTCCCGATGGAGCCCTGTAGTCAGCGTTTGCCTTGGTACCGTGGTCGGTGCAGGCGCCACTGTGTGTAAGTATTACAGTGCCAAGGCAATCCAGCCGTGTGATGCAGAGGCCGGAATCTGTTGACTATATGTTGACATTAATGTATATTTGTATCAAGGTCATGCAGAGTGTGTCACGTGGCACAGTGACTGCACACATATTTTGCTGTGCTGATCAGACTGAAGTTGCCATTACTGAATCCGTGCAATCTGGGAATATGTCAGTTTCATGCTGTTCCACCTAAGATTCCCGAACTGTGTGGTTTGACCCGCGACACACGTGTGAGAGTTGCAGCCTCATGTGGGTGGTGTGTTTGTGTGTGTGGCATGTGTGTTGTGTGTTGTGTGGGTGTGGCGTCAGTGATGTCAGAGTCCACTGAATGCTGTTTGCCTGGAATTCCTCCTCATCTATACGGATGCCAGCGAGGTCCTCCGCGCCTCTCCACTTGCCTTTGCTTGGTGCACCTCGGCCCTTCCTTTCGTTCCAGGCTCTTTGATTTTGGAGCCTTTTAGTTTTAGGTGCCGAGTCTCGGCCTTGGCTTAGCTTCCTCTGGGTGGCGCCTCACGGTCCTGATTGGATCCGAGGCTGAGTTCAGCCTGGGCATTCCCTTAAGGGAAGCTGCTATGAAGTCAAGCTTGTGCTGTTTCTCTGTGATGCTGGGTGTTGTTTTTTTCTAAGATTTATATATTTACTTTTATTTGAAAGGCAGGAGAGAGAGAGGAAAGGGGATGGGAGAGAGAGCGAGCGAGAGAGAGCGAGCATGAGCACTTTTGTCTGCTTGCTCATTCCCCAAATGGTTGCAACGGTTGGGGCTGGGCCCAGCTGAAGGCAGGAGCCAGGAACTCTTTAAGTCTCCCATGTGGGTAGCAGGGGCCCAGGGACTTGGGTCATCTTCCGCTGCTTTCCCAGCATGGGGCAAGATGGGAAGTGGAGCAGCCGGGACTGGAACGGAGCCAGTAAGGGATGCCGGCACTGCAGGTGGCCACAGCGCCCGCCCCACATAATCTGCTTTCAGGATCTACTTTTTTTTTTTTTTTTTTTTTTTTTGACAGGCAGAGTGGACAGTGAGGGAGAGAAAGAGAGAAAAGTCTTCCTTTTGTCGTTGATTCACCCTCCAATGGCCGCCGCACCGTGCTGATCCGAAGGCAGGAGCCAGGTGCTTCTCCTGGTCTCCCATGGGGTGCAGGGCCCAAGCACTTGGGCCATCCTCCACTGCACTCCCTGGCCACAGCAGAGAGCTGGCCTGGAAGAGGGGCAACCGGGACAGAATCCGGCGCCCCGACCGAGACTAGAACCTGGTGTGCCAACACCGCAAGGCGGAGGATTAGCCTAGTGAGCCGCGGCGCTGGCCTCAGGATCTACTTTTTACACCTCTATGATATCATTGTTCTTTCTTCCTCCTCCTCCTCCTCTTTTTTGGCTTTCATTCCACTTGGTTTTCCTCCTTGCCGCTTTCACGACTGGGTGCAGTCCTGTCATCCTCCCACAAGGGGGCAGGAGTCACTCAGGTCACCTGGCACCGAGTGGTTTTTCCTCCCAGGCTTCACCACCGAGGGCTGGGCGCCAGTGACCTGTGTTCTTCGTTCAGTGGTCGGCTTCTCTTGGGGGTGGGAAGAAGGGACGGGGGCAGACGGTCTCAGTCAGTGGAGCATCTGGTCTCCGGGCACCTCCTCGCAGGCTCTGCAGGCTCCTCTGTAGTAACTGCGCCTGCCCTCGGATGGCGCTCCGCGCTGTGTCTCCAGGGCGTGACAGCGGAGTCAGGCAGTTTCCTCCAGACCCAGCTGCTGTTATGTGTGCATGCTGGCCAGCGCCTTCCTCTGCTTCTTCCAAACCCAGGTGGCCACACCTCCTCCTGCTCCCACCCCCACGGCCCAATCCTGGGGGAAAGACACCCCCACAAGAGGAAGCTACGTGGAGGGGCTGTGCCTGAGACCGGGGAGCTGTCTGCAAGCTTAGAGGCCACTTTCACCCCGGCTCCTGCCAGCTGGCGCACGGGGCTGCCCCCTCCTCCCCAGGCAGTCTGCCAGATCCCACGTGGCCGCGTCTCACAGGCGTTCTGGGCAGAGGGCATGAGTTCGGAAGCTCTAGGGCCTGGCAAGACTACACATGAAAACAACCAGGGGCCTCTGAGAGGCAAGTGAAACGGAGATCCTTAATGGTCTGGCGTCCATGGGGTCCGCGGGAGCAGGGTCAGGATTCCCAGAGTTGGAGGCTGTGGAGAGGACCGTGGTGGGAGCAGCAGCTGTGCTGGGAAGGAAGCGGACCCTGAGCCAGGGCTGTGGATGGGGACCAGTGGTCATCAATTTACAAGGGGGTTGCCTCTGTGGACTGTGCCACCTCCCTGCAGAATGGGGGGAGCACCCGACCTAGAGGGCGTCCGAGGACTCGGATCATCCGTGTGGCTCACCTGGCCCGCAGCCTAGCCCGGCAAACGGTCGCTGGCCAGCAGCTGCGTTAGCAGAAGAAAAAGCGAGGAAGCAGTCACACTTCGAGCTGGGGAAGCAGAGGGGCCACGCGCGATGCCTCCGTGGCGGAGGGCAGCACCGCAAGGGGCCAGAGACTTCCCTTCTGCCTTTTTCTTCCAGAAGTTCATTGCACAACACGTGCGCCCCTTTCATATCTGGATAGGTCTGACTGACAGCGACGGCTCCTGGAAGTGGGTGGATGGGACCGACTACAGGTCCAACTACAAGTGAGTGGCTTCTCCAGCTCTGGGGACTGTTCCCTGGGGATGCCCCCCTGGGCCTCACGCTCCCCAGGCGCCCCACCCCTGAGGCCGCAGCGTCAGCTCCCTGAGCCCTGCCCTGCTATGGGGTGAGGGGCTCAGAGCTTGCTCTTTGCCTGCCTTCTTAGGAACTGGGCTCCCACTCAGCCCGACAACTGGCGGGGCCACGAGCTGGGCGTAGGCGAAGACTGCGCGGAGATCCGCTCGGATGGCCAATGGAATGACGACTTCTGCCAGCAGGTGCACCGCTGGGCCTGTGAGATGCGGCGTAACATCACGGGCTAGGAACGGCAGCAGGGCCCCGCCCCCCGCTGCTCCGCGGCCCATCAGAGAGGAAGAAGTGCGCAGAGAGGGGTGGTTTAAGTCCCAGACAGCGGGAGGCCGAGCCCTCCCCTCCTCCAACAATACCATGTCATTATTCTAAGTGGCAGCTTCCTCCTTGGAGTAGGAAAAGAAGGAACAAACACCCCAAACTCTGCGTGGCCTGGTTATTTGGAACTGGGAAAGGTAGCCTGCCAAGAGGAGGGACACGAGAGGGTCTGGGGGAGACAAGGGAGCGGCGGAAACACTAAGCAGCCAGCACTTGTGCTAGCTGGAGGGTCTGCCAGCCCCCCAGGGTTCCTGCAGGAAGCAGCTGTCCTTGCGTTTGGGGTCTCCCCAGACCAAGTTCCGGGAATGTCCCTCTTGACTCTCAGCTCCCAGGGAAATGTGAAGAGGAGGGGGATTGGAGCAGTGCTCGGCCAATTTGTTAAAACGTTATTTATTTATGTGCATCTGCTGGTTGCACTTCAAACGTTTGCAACATTCTGAGCTGAACCAAGCCAAAACCACGAACCCATAACTCAGTCTGCCCCAACGGTTTTTATTTAATTTGTTTATTTATTTAATTTGTTTGAAAAGCAGAGACAAACGGAGAGAGAGAGAGAGAGAGAGAGAGAGAGAGAGAGAGAGAGAGAGATCTTCCATCCACTAGCTTACTCCCCAAATGCTCACAAGAGCCCAGGCTGAACCAGGTCGAAACCAGGAGCCAGCAACTTTGTCCGAGTCTCCCACGTGGGCAGCTGAAGAACTTAGGCCATCAACTGCCACCTCCCAGGATGCATTAGCAGGAAGCTAGATAGGAAGCAGAATTGCTGGGGCTCGAACCCTGCACTCTGATGTGTAATGCAGAGGCTTAACCACTGTGCCACGATGCCTGCCCCTGGCTGCCTCTCTTTGACCCCAGTCAGCTCCAGGCATATCTATGACACAGGATGTCACCGGCAGTGTCCGCACACTCCCCCTTCTAACATAATTTGTGGGCACACTCCCCCTTCTAACATCATTTGGAAATGGGCCTTAAGAGAATCTCTCAGTAATTACTGTTTTTTAAAAAGATCTATTTATTTATTTGAAAGTCAGAGTTACAGGCCGGCGCCGCGGCTCACTAGGCTAATCCTCTGCCTAGCGGCGCCGGCACACCGGGTTCTAGTCCCGGTCGGGGCGCCGGATTCTGTCCCGGTTGCTCCTCTTCCAGGCCAGCTCTCTGCTGTGGCCAGGGAGTGCAGTGGAGGATGGCCCAGGTGCTTGGGCCCTGCACCCCATGGGAGACCAGGAAAAGCACCTGGCTCCTGGCTCCTGCCACCGGATCAGCACGGTGCGCCGGCCGCGGCGGCCATTGGAGGGTGAACCAACGGCAAAGGAAGACCTTTCTCTCTGTCTCTCTCTCTCACTGTCCACTCTGCCTGTCAAAAAAAAAAAAATTACAAAAAAAAAAAAAAAAAAAAAAAGAAAGAGTTACACACAGAGAGAAGGATAGGCAGAGAGAGAGAGAGAGAGAGAGGGGGGGGGGGTCTTTCATCCACTTGTTCACTCCCCAATTGGCCGCAACAGCCAGAGCTGTGCTGATCCAAAGCCAGGAACCAGGAGCTTTTTCCAGGTCTCCCATGTGGGTACAGGGGCCCAAGGACTTGGGCCATCTTCCACTGCTTTCCCAAGCCGTAGCAGAGAGCTGGACTGGAAGTAGAGCAGTCGGGTCTTGAACTGGTGACCATATGGGATGCTGGCACTGAAGGCGGTGGCTTTACCCATTACGCCACAGCGCTGGCCCCCAGTAATTGCCTTTTACAAAGTTTCAAGTTACAAAAGCAATACCTGCTGTACTTTTGAAAGTACTTCAGGGGCTGGCATTGTGGAGTAGCAGGTAAAGGCACACACACACACAGACACACACACACAGGGTCACCTGCTCCCGGAGTACCCTGTCAAGTCGTCATCTGCGTCCACCACCACCGGGCAGCTTGCTCTTGGGGACGTTCTTCCAACCTGCGCCATTACCTGATAGGATCTCCCTCACTGAATTTAGCCACTGTAAGGAATTCCAAAGCATGGCTCTGCCATGCATGATTTAATCATTCTCCATGGCGGGCAAGCCGATACTCCTTCTTGTTTATTTTTACAGTCAGGTTTCAAGGAATTCCTTGCCGGGATGCTCAATGGCTGCATTGTCTAAGGCAGCTTCTTCAGACTGCGCAATGGGCGCCAAATGGGAGTGGTCACACACGCACTGTGGAGTCGTCCAGGGCTGGAAGCAGGCTCCGGACTTGCTCCGCTCTGCTACTCCTGCCTCCCAGAGACCCCACATTCCGTGTTCTAGCTCTTTCTTCTAGTACTGATTGACATATGCATGTCATTCTAAATAATACACATAAACTGACATCCCTTTATCAGTTGTAAATATTATTTAGTCCTCTATCAAGTACATGAGGTAAAATCTTCCACTGTAGCCTATAATTTTTTTAAAATGGTTTCTTTTTTTTTTTAAAAAAAAAAAAACTATTTTACTTATTTGAAAGGCAGAAAGTTACAGGGAAAGAGAGAGAGAAAGAGAAATCTTCCATCTGCAGGTTCACTCCCCACATGGCCATAATGGCTGGGGCTGGAACAGGCCAAAGGCAGGAGCCAGGAGCTTCATCCAGGTCTCCCACGTGGGTGCAGAGGCCCAGGGACTTGAGCCATCGTCTGCTGCTTTCCTAGGCACATTAGCAGAGAGCAGATCAGAAGTGGAGCAGCCAGGACTCTAACTGGTGCTCACAGGGGATGTTGGCAATGCAGCAGTGGCTTAACCCATTATGTCACAATGCCAGCCCTCTGTAGTCTATAATTCTAAAAATGCTAATTTTTATTTATTTTAAAGGCAGAGAGAGTGAGAGCGAAAGAGAGAGATCATCATCTGTTGGTTGCACTCCAAACGCTTGTAACATTCTGGGCTGGACCAAGCCAGAACCACGAACCCGTAACTCAGTCCAAATCTCCCATGTGGGTGGCAGGGACCCAAGTACCAAACCCATCACCAGCTATCTCCTAGGATGTGCATTAACAGGAAGCCAGAATTGGAAGCAGAGCCAGGCTTCAAATCCAGGCACTGCAGTATGGGTTGTGGGTGTCCCAAGTGGTGTCTTATCTGCTGTGCCAAATGCCTGCCCCAACGGTTTTTATTTAAAGTCTTCATTTAGAATCTGTGTTGTTATGTCTGCATAGTAGTCTAATCTGACTGCCTTTCCTTTCTTGCACAACTTCTATTTCTCCTGAAGTTAGTAATTGTTTCATTTAAGAATTTGATGCAGGGCCAGTGTTGTGCAGCTGGTTCGGCTGCTGCCTGTGACACCAGTATCCATGTGAGTGCTGGTTCAAGTCCCGGCTGCTCTGCTTCAGGCTTCTAGTCCAGCTCCCTGCTAATGCATCTTGGGGAACAGCAGATGATGGCCCAAGTGCCTGTGTCCCTGCCACTCACAGAGGGGACCAGGGTGGAGTTCCCAGGCGTCTGGCTTCAGCCCTGGCCATTGTGACCCTGCCATTGTGGCCATTTGCAAGATCTCTCTCTCTCTCTCTCTCTCTCTCTCTCTCTCTAACTCTGTCTTTCAAATAAATAAATAAATCTGTAAAAAGCCTAACTATAACTTTTTCCACACATGTGAGCCAGTTGTATGGTCAATATTTTATTTCATTATATTTTATTTTTAAAAAGATTTGTTTATTTATTTGAAAGGCAAAGTTACAGAAAGGCAGAGGCAGAGAGAGAGAGAGAGAGAGAGAGAGAGAGAGAGAATCTTCCATCTGCTGGTTCACTCCCCAGATGGCTACAACAGCCGGAGCTTCACCAATCTGAAGCCAGGAGCCAAGAGCTACTTCCAGGTCTCCCACGCAGGCGCAGGGGCCCAAGCACTTGGACCATCCTCTACTGCTTTCCCAGGCCATAGCACAGAGCTGGATGGGAACTAGAACAGCCGGGACTCGAACCGGTGTCCAGATGGGATGCCTGTGCTGCAGGCAGCGGCTTTACCTGCTACACCACAGCGCCAGCACCTGGTCAATATTTTAGTTGTACTTTTTTTCCCCTAGAGCCAGAATGCTGAATCCAAGTTTTATGGGGATTGAAATGTACACAATTTGGGGGAGCCCTTTGTAGGGAAAAAATATAAAGTTATACATGTTTATTTAAATTAGAAAAAAAGTTGCACACTTAAAAAGATGAAAGGTATCACAAACATCACAAAAATCCAGAAAAATGCAGTAGTACATTCCATAACTCATCTTTCAACATTCCTCTAAAACCCTTTCTTCTCAGTTTATTGCTGCGTACTCATTGCTTCTGCTATGGCAAAGATTTTTTTTTTTTTTTTTGACAGGCAGAGTGGACAATGAGAGATAGAGAGAAAGACAGAGAAAGGTCTTCCTTTGCTGTTGGTTCACCCTCCAGTGGCTGCCGTGGCTAGCCTGCTGCGGCCGCTGCACTGCGCTGATCCGAAGGCAGGAGCCAGGTGCTTCTCCTGGTCTCCCATGGGGTGCAGGGCCCAAGCACTTGGGCCATCCTCCACTGCCTCCCCGGGCCATAGCAGAGAGCTGGCCTGGAAGAGGAGCAACCGGGACAGAATCCGGCGCCCTGACCGGGACTAGAACCCAGTGTGCCAGCGCCGCAAGGCGGAGGATTAGCCTAGTGAGCCGCGGTGCCGGCCTATGGCAAAGATTTTTTAAAAGATTTATTTACTTACTTGAAATGCAGAGTGACAGAGAGGGAGGGACATGGCGGGAGGGGAGAGAGAGAGAGAGATCTCCCATCCACAGGTTCATACCCCAAATGCCTACAACAGCCAGGGCTGGGCCAGTCTGAAACCTGGCACCAGGAACTCCATGTGGGTTTCCCATGTGGGTGGCGGGGACACAAATGCTTGGGCCATCTTCCAATGCCTTCACAGGTGCATCAGCAGGAAGTGGAGGAGCCGGGACTTGGGTGGGAGCTCTGGGGTAGGATGTGGGTGCCCCAAGCGGTGGCTTAACCACTGCACCACACTGCCGACCTCACGATGAAGATGGTAAAGCCGCTCTCTCTGCAGAGAGGAAGACGACTCGGTGCTTCCTCTAGCACATTTCTCCTATGCCTGCTGGTGTCAGGCACTTCAGGGCACCTTGTGCCCCCCCTTTGTGTCACCCCCATGTCCACTGAGCCCCATGAGTGGTAGAAGCACTCCTGAAAGCCGTTCTTGTGCCGGTGAGGCCACAGCAAAGACCTAACTTCTTAGCTGGATTGTAAAAGGTCACCTGAGACGGGGGGCATGTGATGAAGGGGCCACTGGACTGGAAGGGGGCAGTGGTCACTTTAACTGATTATGGCTGAAATGAATTTTGTTTTCATCATTGGCAAACAACCCTACGGGCTTAGGAAGACATTGCCGGTGCCTATGTGTGTGCCCATGAGAGCTCCTGAAGTGCCTGGCGTCACTGGGTTCATGGCAAATCCACCTGTGTCCCCAGCCTCGCCCCACCCACCAGCCTCATGTTCTCAGCACCCACTACAAGCAGGGCTTATTCCCCAGGCCTGCAGCACAGCCCTTGCCCTAGGACTCCCTGCGCATCCTGGGATGTCCATTCTCTCCCTCCTCTCGCCTGGATCCAGATCTTTTTTTTTAATTTATTTTTTTTTATTTGAAAGGCATAGTTACAGGGAGGGAGATCTTCTATCCGTGGTTCACTCCCCAACAGCTGGGGCTGTTGGTACATCAGTGAGTTGGTAGGTAGGTGAGTAGATGACTACTTCACAGAAAAGAAAGTAAGCAACCACCCGGGTCGCATCGTCAAGAGTGCACTGGGCAGGGATTCAAGCCTAAGTCTCTGACTACAAAGACAGCCTTCTTCCACTGTACCACAAATCCCCTTCAAAAATGATCCCAGAGCCAGGAGCTCCATCCAGGTCTCCCACGTGGGTGCAGGGGCCCAAGGACCTGGCTCTGCTGCTGCTGCTGTCCCAGGTGCCTTAACAGGGAGCCGGACTGGAAGCAGAACAACCGGGACTCGAACTGGCGCTCATATGGGATGCAGGCAGGTTATGAAAACTCTTCAGCAGGTGAGACTTGATGAGCTTGCACGTTGGGGGGTCACATCCACGTGCCAGGAAGGGGGTGCACCCCAACTCCACGGGACAGAGGCTGCCATCCTTGGGACCCTGCTGACCCCATCCCCCATACACCCCTTCCCCCGGCTGCTCGTTGCTGTCATCTACAATACCATCGTAATAAGCTGCTAAGTGTGAGTCAGCATCGCCTTGCACGTTGTGAGATGTTCTCGTGAATCACTGAACCCAAGGTCAGGGTTGTGGGAAGCCCCTGCTTGCAGCTGGCTGGGGTCCTGTGTTGTGGCGCAGGGGGTTAAGCCGCTGTTGTGGGCATTTGGGGAGTGAACCAGCAGGTGGAAGCTCTCTCTCTCTCCATCACCCTGCCTCCCAAATAAGTAAATAAATAAATCTTCTATTGTTTTTAACAAAAGGAGGAAAAAGTTTCTCAAAAGACATTGCACCATGCTCTTCATATCCCAGTGGGACGCACGCTGGGACAGTCCCACTGTCTTCTCTTTCCCACACCCAGCGAAGTGAACTAGCCTCCGCCACCACTGTGGGGAAACAGCCCAATGCCCCAGCAGCGCCCACCCTGGAAAGGGCACCAGGCATCCGACACAAACGTGGGGATGTGGACATGAAAGCGGCAAGTCTCCGTCCTTTTAGATTTGATCACGGCTTGTTAGTCCGGCCGCATCACGGCTCTCCCAGCTCTGCGCTGTGTGCCTCTCCTGTGCTGCACCCCCAGCAGACTCGCGCAGAGAATCCCTGAGGTGAGCCCGGGTCTCACTCCCACCTTCTGGGCAGTTCCCTGCAGTGCTTCCACTGAGTGATTGGTTTTAGTTACTATGTATGTGTCTCACACTCCCGCAATGGGCCAGTGTTTGCAGTGTGTGTATTTTGATGGATTAAAACATTTAAAAGAAATAAGAGAAATCCTCACAGCTGAAGGACCTTTGTCCCAGCAAATTCTCTGCACGACAGGTCAGGAGGGGCCACCGCTGGCAGCATTAGGCACGGAGGGAGGTACATAAGTTACTATTTCCAGAGAGGGTGATCACTGACAGGGCAGAATTGCTCAATCAGTAGAAGAAAGAAAACAACAACTAATCATTAAAAGTCCAGGTGAGTTGTGTGTGTGTGTGTGGTGGTGGTGGGGGAATGGCAAGAAACTACGGCAGATAGAAAACATGAAATTATTGGACAGCAATAAATCCAACCATAGCAATCACTATCAACGTGAATGGCTTTCATTCTCGTAATAAATAATAGAAACTCTTGGACTGAGTAAAAAAAAAAAAAAAAAAGGAAAGAACCCAGTTATATGCTGTTTGTAAGCTACGTACATGTGCAAATATCTAAAAACAACACAGAGGGGCTGGCGCTGTGGCGCAGCGGGTTAACGCCCTGGCCTGAAGTGCCGGCCTCCCGTATGGGTGCCCGTTCTAGTCCCAGCTGCTCCACTTCCAATCCAGCTCTCTGCTGTGGCCTGGGAAAGCAGTAGAAGATGGCCCAAGTGCTTGGCCCCCTGCACCCACATGGGAAGACCCGAAGGAAGCTCCTGACTCCTGGCTTTTGATCAGCACAGCTCCAGCCGTTGCAGCCAATTGGGGAGTGAACCATCGGATGGAAGACCTCTCTCTCTCTGCCTCTTTCTTTCTGTGTAACTCTGACTTTCAAATAAATAAATAAATAAATATTTAAAAGATAAATAAATAAAAATAAAAAATGAAAACAACACAGGTAGGTTAAGTAAAGAGGCCACTGCAGCCAGGGTGGCTCACTGCGTTAAGCCGCTGCCTGCAGCTCCGGCATCCGGTATCAGAGTGCTGGTTCTACCTCTGCTCCACTTCCCGTCCAGCTCTCTGCTAATACACCTGAGAAAGCAGCGGAAGATGGCCCAAGTCTTTGGGCCCCTGCACCCATGTGGGAGACCTGGAAGAAGCTCTGGGCTTCTGGCTTCAGTCTGGCCCAGTCCAAGCCATTGTAGCCGTTTGGGGAGTGAACCAGCAGATGAAAGATCTCTGCTTCCCTTTCAAAGTAATTGACTAATTAAAAAAAAAATAAAAGGAGCTATAGTCTAGCCGTATGCTAATAACAAGGGGTGGGGGGGATGCTTTCCCAGGTGCGTTATAAGGGAGCTGGATTGAAAGCTGAGCAGCAAGGACTCACACCTGCTCTCCAATACGGACTGCTGGCGCTGCATGTGTGGCTTAGCCCCATGCGCCACAATGCTGGCCCCTCCTGCTCTCGATTTTTTAGAGTTCTTTTTATGTTCTGGATGCACACCCTTTATTGGTTATGTGTTTTACAAATGTTTTATTCAAATGCATAGCTTGTGTTTTTATTCAATTAACAATGTTAAGGCCGGCGCCGTGGCTCACTTGGTTAATCCTCCGCCTGCTGCACTGGCAACCCATATAGGCACCGGGTTCTAGTCCTGGCTGCTCCTCTTCCAGTCCAGCTCTCTTTTGTGGACTAGGAGAGAGCAGTGGAGGATGGCTCAGGTGCTTGGGCCCCTGCACCTGCATGGGAGACCAGGAGGAAGCACCTGGCTCCTAGCTGCGGATGGGCGTAGCTCCGACCATAGCAGCCATTTGGGGGGTGAACCAATGGAAGGAAAACCTTTCTCTCTGTCTCTCTCTCTCTCACTGTCTATCTGTCAAATAAATAAATAAGGAGTCAAACATCCAGGACATGAACTGGCTGGCGCCCATATGGGATGCCAGCATTGCAGGTGGCAGCTTTACTTGCCACACCACAGTGGCAGCCCCGAACTTCAAAAAATAAACATATAAAAACCCAATGTTTTTCACAGAGGGGTAATTTTAATTTTTTTGATGAAATTCAAATTTTGCCTTTGGTAGTTTGTGTTTTCTGGTTTCAGATATAAGAAGTTTGTCTCACCCAACATTACAAAAATTTTTCTCCTTTTTTAAAAAAAGTTATTTATTTGAAAGACAGAGTTACAGAGAGAGGTAGAGACAGAGAGAGGTCTTCCATCCATCCACTAGTTCACTCCCCAAATAGCCGCAACAGCCAGAGCTGGGCTGATCCAAAGCCAGGAGCCAGGAGCTTCTTCAGGGTCTCCCACATGGGTGCGGGAGCCCAAGCTCTTGGGCTATCCTCTACTGCTTCCCCAGGTGCATTAGCAGGGAGCTGGATGGGAAGTGGAGCAGCCAGGATTTGAACCATCACCCACATAGGATGCTGGCACTGCAGGCTGGGGCTTTAACCTCCTGCACCATAGCCCTGGCCCCAAAACATTTTTCTCTTTTTTAAAAAATTAGTACGTTATAGTTTGAGGCTTTACATTTCAGAAAATGATCTAAGTTAACACAGGTTGCCCCTTTTACATATGGGCATACAATCACCTATCCTTTCCATACTGAGTTTCTGTTGCACATTTGTGAAAAATCCATTGACCTCACATGTGTGGGTGCTTTTCTGGCCTCTACTCAATTCCATTGATTTTTTTTTAAGATTTTTATTTATTTATTTGACAGGTAGAATTACAAACAGTAAGAGAGAGAGAGAGAGAGAGAGAGAGAGAGGTCTTCCCTCTGTTGGTTCACTCCCCAGATGGCCACAACAGATGGAGCTGCACTGATCCAAAGCCAGGAGCCAGGTGCCTCCTCCTGGTCTCCCACGCGGGTGCAGGGGCCCAAGCACTTGGGCCATCCTCCACCGCTCTCTCTAGTCCACATCAGAGAGCTGGACTGGAAGAGGAGCAACCAGGACTAGAACCGGCGCCCATATGGGATGCTGGCGCCATAGGTGGAGGATTAACCTAGTGTGCCACGGCGCCTGCCCCTGTTCCATTTATTTTTCCCATGAACTTTTTTTTTTTTAGAAAAAGATTTATTTATTTATTGGAAAGGCAATTACAGTCAACACGGACACACTCAGTTTACCATGCAGGCCGTGGTGAAGCGCCTAAGGTGGGCAGAACCCACTGTGCAAGATTCCAGAAGGTCGGTGCGGAAATGAATGATTAGATCTGGGAGGAGTTAAGCAGATGGCTTCCGGGGCCAGCCTTGTGGCCCAGTACTGGCTGTTGAGACCAGCTGGGGAGTGAACCAGCAGATGGAAGATCCTCTCTCTGTCTCTCTCTCTGTGTCATTTTGCCTTTCAAATAGATAAATAAATCTTAAAAAAAAAGGTGGGGGGGCTGGCGCTGTGGCTCACTTGGTTAACCCTCCGCCTGTGGCACCGGCATCCCATATGGGCGCCGGGTTCTAGTTCCGGTTGCCCCTCTTCCAGTCCAGCTCTCTGCTGTGGCCCGGGAGTGCAATGGAGGATGGCCCAAGTGCTTGGGCCCTGCACCCCATGGGAGACCAGGAGGAAGCCATCTGGGGAGTGAACCAGCGCATGGAAGACCTCTCTCTCTCTCTCTGCCTCTCTTCTCTCTGTGTAACTCTTCCAATTAAATAAATACATCTTTAAATAAAATAAAATAAAAGCTACACTTTCATGTACTAAGACAACAGCCCTAAATTTTTCTCCGAGTGGCAAGAATACATTTTGAAAGAAGACTGTTCTTTAATTTTAGGAATCTTCTCATGTTGATTCTGTAATTTTGCAAATGAACCCTCTGTTATTCAAAGTTACACAAGACTCCCTTCTGAAAAAGGATTTGGAAGAGAGAAAACTGCTCTTTGGTGATCATGTAAACTTTAAAAAAACTGCTTCTGGGGACGAAGACTTTTAGGTAGAGAGGGTGAGCCCACGGAACAGGTGGTGTGGCGCTGGTTTGAACCCTTGTGAGAGTCCTAAACTAGAAAGACTGATTCTAATTGATAGACAATCTCTGAGCTTAGACACGCTGGAAACCATTCACTGTGTCTCCCACAACCTACTACAGGTTGAACTGTCTCTTCCAAAAGGTAAGTTGACGATCTAAACCCAGGATCTTGGAATGTGACCGTACCTGGGCTGTGGCCGTTGCAGTTAAGCTCAAATGAGATCATGTCAGAGTAGGGTGTGCCTTCAACCCAATCTGGTGGGTGTCCAGGTAGGAGGGGAAGACGCACGTGCACCCGCACCGGCGTGGGTGGATAGGGCAGAGATCACAGTGGTGCAGCTGCAAACCCCGGAAGCCCGGTTGTCAGCTGGAGGCCGGCCAGCGGCAGGGAGGGATTCTCCCCTACACTTTCGGAGGGAGCAAGGCCCTGCCAACACTTGCATTTTGGACTTGTCGCCTCCAGAGCTGTGAGGCAACACATTCCTGTGGTTTGAAGTCACTTAGGTCATGGAATTCTGTTACTGGCAGCCCTAGGAAGCCGATACACAAGTCCAGGGCAGTGAAGTGCCTAAGGCACAGACAGACTGGGAAGCGGGTCCAGACAGTGTCTCCTCTCTGCTCGCCCTCTTCCCCGCCGCAGGCCTCGCTCTCCGCGACTTCCGGTCTGGAGCACGGTAGTCCCGCCCCGCTTCACTACTAAGGGCCGAACTACGATTGGTTGAAGCCCATTCGGGCACGCCCGCCCTCTTCGGTTTGTGATTGGCTTAGGGGTGCACATGTGACTCAGTTTGCGCCAATGACACTTGAGAACCTGGAAGCCGGCTAGGGCTGAGTGAAGAAAGGCTGGAAGGGAGGAACCCCGCTGGTTAGCTTCCTGCTGTGGATGCTTCCTTGTGAGGACATGTTTGGACGCGTGCCAGCTGTCTCATGACTGCAGGGAAAGCCAAGAGGAAGGAGCCTGCTTGGCTGCCGGAGCACTGTGACCCTGCCCTGACCCGGAAGGCGCAGAGCTGGGCGCCGGGCCGTCCGTCCCCTTAGCGGATCCAGTGCCTGTTTGATGCTAGGCCTTGAGAGAAGTTCGGGGTGCATCCTACTCCTCACCTGGGGTGACAACACAGTTGCCTTCCGCTCACCGGCTTGCAGGTGTGGGGAGAGAAGAACGCCCAGGGCTAAGAGACGCTGAAGAGAAGGTGTGACTCATTGGCTAGGAAGGAAGTGGTGCCTCCAGCAGTGCCCGAAGAATCAGAGGCTTTGAAATGTCAGGTTGAGTCATCGCCAGTCGTGATTTGTGTGAACAAGCAACCCTGTTGTGTGTTTTTCCCACGGGGCCCTAGGACTCTATGGGGGTGGGCAGGAACCGTCTACTGCCATTTGGCAGACTGGTTTAAAAGTCAGAAGAGCATTTAGTAAATCAGTGGGCACCCTCCGAGCTCCGTCAGTTCACTGCACTGTGTGAGAATGAGGCAAGACTCCTAGGCCCATGTACACGCAGGGGGAACCGCCGCCACCCACGGTCGGCAAGTCAGAAGTCAACACGGACACGCTCAGTTTACCATGCAGGCCGTGCTGGAGCGCCTAAGGTGGGCAGAACCCACTGTGCAAGATTCCAGAAGGTCGGTGCGGAAATGGATGATTAGATCTGGGAGGAGTTAAGCAGATGGCTTCCCGGGCCAGCGTTGTGGCCCAGCACTGGCTGTTGAGACCAGCTGGGGAGTGAACCAGCAGATGGAAGATCCTCTCTCTGTCTCTCTCTGTGTCATTCTGCCTTTCAAATAGATAAATAAATCTTAAAAAAAAAAAAAAAAAAAAAAAAGACAGGGGCTGGCGCTGTGGCTCACTTGGTTAATCCTCCGCCTGTGGCACCGGCATCCCATATGGGTGCCGGGTTCTAGTTCCAGTTGCCCCTCTTCCAGGCCGGCTCTCTGCTGTGGCCCGGGAGTGCAGTGGAGGATGGCCCAAGTGCTTGGGCCCTGCACCCCATGGGAGACCAGGAGAAGCACCTGGCTCCTGGCTTCAGATCAGCATAGCTCCAGCCGTAGTGGCCATTTGGTGGTGGTGGTGGGGGGTGAACCAACGGAAGGAAGACCTTTCTCTCTCTCTCTCTCTCTCTCACTAACTCTGTCAAATAAAAAAAATTATTCTTAAAAGAAAAAAAAAAAAAAGACAGCTTCCATGATAAAAGCAAACCTGGAAATGCCATGAGTTGGCTCAGGTAGGAGATGCACTAAGCCAGGCAGCAACTCCCTGGTTCCCCCATTTCCCGTCTCATGGGGCCTTTGTGTGCCTGGCTCCTCTCCTGGCCGGGACCTAAGCCAATACCCCCAGCAGGGTTTAAGCCAGGTGAACTGGAATGAAATCTTCTTAAAGGATTAAGTAGGCGCTCAGGGATTGAAAAGTTCTTCTACATCTGCTTATTTAAACAAGCACACCCTTAAGTAGTGCTTACTTGTTGCTAGGAATCGTTCCCGAAACTTTACAAACATGAGCCCGCTTCATCCTCACGACAACCTGAAGAGGTGGTGTTAGCAGCGCTGGGGCCCCGTCGTTATCCTCTGGGTGTTTGGGCTGTTGTCACAAAAATCCTCCAGTGGGAAATTTACAAGCAACGGGCAGTCATTGAAAACTGTCATGGAGGCTGGGGGGGCCGAGGCCCAGGCTCCGACAGCCTCCACAAGGGTGTTCGCTCTGCTTCGTGGGCACTGCCTTCCAGCTGTGTCTTCGCACAGTAGAAGGGCAGACAAGCTCCCGGGGCCGTTTTATTATAAAGGCACTAAGGCCACTCCTGCAGGCTCCACCCTTAAGGCCTAATCGTCTGCTAATGGTTCTGCCTCTTAATACTACGTCATTGGGCATTTGATTTTATGAATTTTTGGTAGATGCAAACATTCAGTCCATAGCAATTGTCACTTTGTGTGTGTGTGTGGTGTGTCAATCATTGCACAGGGAGGTTAAATAATTTCTTCAAGGTCAAAATAAAGAGCAAAGATAGAACTTGAACCCAGACAGTTTGGTTCCAGAGTTCGTGCTCCTACCATGCCACACTACCTCTCCATATTGAGTGTATTAAACTCACATTCCACACTAAATACAATGTTTTCACCATTAAGATTTTTTTTTAAAGATTTACTTATCATTTTAAGGTCAGAGTTACAGAGAGAGGAGAGGTAGAGAGGTAGAGAGAGAGAGGGAGAGGTCTTCCATCCGCTGGTTCACTCCCCAATTAGCTGCAATGGCCGGAGCTGCACTGATCCAAAGCCAGGAGACAAGAGCTTCCTCCGGATCTCCCACATGGGTGCAGGGGCCCAAGGACTTGGCCATCTTCCACTGCTTTCCCAGGCCATAGCAAAGAACTGGATGGGAAGTGGAGCAGCTGGGACTTGAACTAGTGCCCATATGGGATGCTGGCCCTGCAGGTGGCGGCTTTTACCCACTGCACCACAGCACCAGCCCCACCATTAAGATTTTTGAAAAGATTTTTCTAATTACCACAAAGAACTCATTAAATTTATGATTGATTTCCCAGCAATCATGATGAATATTTTAGAAACCCTTGCAAGTGAGAGAAATCAATCAACAAATCATTTTCCAAGGTAATGAGGATTTAGGGCTATGAAATGTAACAAAGAAATGGACTACTATCAGGTTTTGTAGACGTTTACTTAGGCATTTAGATATTCACGATTTGGGATTTTCAGTTTCATTTTGGTGTCTTGAAGTCCATCAGCTTTGTCAGCTGAGGCCAGCGCTCTGTAAGCCCTCGAAGGGCTCCAGCCCAGAGAGAGGGGTCGTACGAGCCCTCTTCAAGGATAAGGAAATAAACTCAGAAACCTCAAACCACCTAAGAGCAGCCCGATTTCACGTGGGGGTGTGCGTCCAGCACCCACTGCCCTGACCTGAGTCTGCCCAACTCCCCACCTCCCAGAGCCCTGGGCCCGTGGCGGGGTAAATGCCTCTCCCACCACTCCGGACGCCCTCCCCAGGCACCCAGTGGAGGGAGCTGCCCGGGTCTCCACGTGGGTGTGACTTCCCTCCCAGTGAGACGCTGACATCACACTGCTGTCAGCACCGTGAGGGACCCTGCGGTAAATTACAGTAAGAGAGCTAGGATGGGAGCTCGAGCTGCAGGTGGAGAAAGCTGGGCAAAGCTGTTTGCCTGAATGGGACAGGCCGACAGCCCTTAGGAAGAGACACTGCCAGGACATAGAACCCTTTGAAAGTGGAGGAGGGGGCCGGATTCTGTCCCGGTTGCCCCTCTTCCAGGCCAGCTCTCTGCTGTGGCCAGGGAGTGCAGTGGAGGATGGCCCAAGTGCTTGGGCCCTGCACCCCATGGGAGACCAGGAGAAGCACCTGGCTCCTGCCATCGGATCAGTGCGGTGCAGCGGCCATTGGGGGGTGAACCAACAGTAAAGAAAGACCTTTCTCCCTGTCTCTCTCTCTCACTGTCCACTCTGCCTGTCAAAAAAATAAAAATAAAAGCTGTACTCTGAGGAGGCGCCTATGGGCGAAGCCTGTTTGTGGACATTTGGAGCGGCCTTGCCTCTCAACTGCTTCCCTTGTGTGAGCAGCTCCCCAGGGCGGGTTAGGCCACCGTCTGCAGCACCAGCATCACACACAGTGGGCGCTGCTGTGGATCCTGGCTGCTCTGAGTCCAATCCAGCTCCCTGCTATGGCCTGGGAAAGCAGTGGAGGATGGCCCAAGTACCCTCCAGCCCCTGCACCGCATGGGAGACCCAGAAGTTCCTGGCGCCTGGCTTTGGCCTGGCCCAGCCCTGGTTGTTGTGGCCATTTGGGTAGCAAAACAGTGGATGGAAGATCTCTCTCTCTCTCTCTCTCTCTCTCTCTCTAACTCTTTCAAATAGATAAATAAAATGTTTAAAGCTTATTTAGAGCTGCACTCAACCCTTCCCATTGAAAAGAAAAGAAGAAATCCCACAGGGCAGGCATTGGTGCTACAGTCTAGCCACCACTTGGCAAGCCCCCACTCCATGTCAGAGTGCCTGGCTGAAGGTCGCGCTCCACACTCAATCCCAGCTTCCTGCTGATGCACACCCCGGGAGGCAGCAGGTGCTGGCTCAGGTACGCGGTCCTTGCTGCCCACGTGGGAGACCTGGATCGAGTTCCCAGCTCCTGGCTTTGGCCTGGCCTTGCTGTGATTGTTGTGAATATTTCGGAAGTGACCTAGTGGCTGGGATCTCTCCTCTCGCTCTGCCTTTCAAATAAATAAAACAAATACCTAATTTTAAAAGGACCTCCCTGAAAATCCACGGTGCTCCCTTTCCTGGTGCTCCTCCCAGCCAGGATGAGAGCACATGGCCAAGGCTCAGGTGGCCGACACCCCTGCCCCAGACTTGGACTTGGGGGCTTGAGGCACAGAGGCGCAGCGGGGACAGTTTCCAGGCCCAGTGGCCGCCAAGGGCTGCCAGCAGCGACCTCTAGTGTCCTGTGGGGGCAGCGATGGCTCTAGCAGCCTGGTTGGACTTCTGGCAGTTCCTGCCTCTGCCACGCCTGGTTCGGAAGCCCTCTTGATAGTTTTGTGAGCTATTCAGTATCCTGTAATCAATCACTTCTTTCCTCAGACACGTCTGAGTTAGGGCTCTTGGCTTACAACTGAGCCGTATACGTTGGCCACAGTCCCAGAAGCAGAATGTGCCAGAAAAGACACGAGCAGGTACTTAAGACCAAAGCCTTCAGCTGGTCACGGCCCCCACTGTCCCTGATTACTGCCCTGGGATCGGGCTATGCACAGAGACCCCTGAGGCAGCCCCTCCAGACCCTTAGCAGGTGGGGTGGTGACAGCCGTGGGTGAGGACTGGGTTGGAAGAGGCTCGGGAGACAGATTTGCTGAGAGGTGGTGGACAGTGATGAGAGGAGGGCTCGCATCCCGAGCCAGGCCTTCCCCACAGTCCCAGCTCTGTTCCATCACCAGGCTGCCCCAGCCCCAGTCCTGACACAAGGCTCGGGGACTCAGCTGGGTTCTCTACGCGTCTGCCCAGTGCAGTCATGCACGCAGTCTTGTCCCTGTGCACAGCCAGCGCCGTCACCCCGCTGTCTCAGCCGTCGCCACGGCTGTGCTCCCCGGCCCCAGGCCACACACTCGGAGCCTGGTGCCCAGTGCCCCTTCGCGGGTCTTGTTCTTCTTCCGCCTTTGCAGGGTCTGGGTCTGGGTGCTGTGCTCCGCGCTGGCTTCCCCTGGCCTGATCTCTGGGTGGATTGGGGAGATGACGGTGAGACAGCTCTGCTAGGTCTCAGGGGCCCAACATCAGCTGAAGCAAACACTGGAAAGCCTCTGCTTTCTTTAAAAAAAAAAATTGTTTATTTGAAAGGCAGGATCCAGAGATCAGTAGGAAGTCCTCCTCCAGGGCCACCCCCAGAGGGGACAAGAGGGTAGGTGATGTCACTGCAGGCTGAGAAGTCTTGGGGGAGGGGGCAGATGGGGAGCTGTGTGATCAGGGGGCACTTCCCAGAGGAAGGGGCTCCCTGACACCCCAGCGGCTAACCCGCTGAAATACTAACTCCATATCTCCTCCTAGGGAGTTCATTTTTCTCCTGAAGAGAGACAAAAAAGTTAAATAATTGATCTAGTCACTTAGAGTGTTGCTTTCCTATGGAAACATGCATCCGAGATTGTTTTAGAGTGGATCGTGGGGTGGGGGCTTGGTGCAGGGGTGGATGCTGCTCAGGAGCCCCCATCCCGTAGGTGGGTGCTTGGGTTCGAGTCCTGGCTCTGCTTCCAACTCCAGCTTCCTGCTGATGCGCACCCTGGGAGGCAGCAGGTGATGGCTCAAGTCCTTGGGTCCCTGCTACCCTCGTGGGAGACCTGGATGGAGTTCCTGGCTTCAGCCTGGCCCCACCCCAGGTGTTGTAGCATTTGGGGAGAGAACCAGTGCATGGGAGATCTTTCTCTTTTGGTCTCAGAATCTCTACGTTTGAAATGAAATGAAAGTAAACCATAAAATAGAATGTAAAATTCCGTATGAATGTTCAGCCTAAAGCAAGGCGTTCAGAGCTTCTTGTCACCCCCCAGACTTTTCTGTCACTCGGCGGTGGCCTGCGTCCTCTCTCCTTTGAGTTCAGCTGCCAATATCATGGATGCCGCTTCAGCGGACATTTCTGCAAGTATTAGCTTCTGGAAAAACAGCTGAGTTCCTCTAACGGCCCCTCTGAGCCCTTCCAGACGGAGCCCCTGCCCCGGCAGCCTCATCCCACATGGTTCTCCTACACACGCTCTGTTCTCTGCACAGTGGCTGTTTCCAGCTCCCCAAACAAGGAGCGCCGTGCCAAGCTGGTTCCTGCCTTTGTGATCTGCCACAGGCGGCTCCCTTTGCCTGAATGCTCCTGCCTCCACATCCATCTGGCAAACTCCTACTCACCCTGCAAGACCCAGCTCAAGGGGCCCTTCTTCCGTGAAGCCACCCAGCAGCCCAAGAAGCAGAATGAGTCTGCGGTGTGTGTGGCCCCCTCTGTGTGCTGAGGGTTCTTTATTTAAAAAAAAATTAATTATTTCAAAGGCAGAGTGACAGATTGTACATGTGTGTCAGAAAGAGAGAGAGAGAATCTTCCATTTGCTGGTTCCACTTCCCAAATTCTTGGAAAAGCCAAGGCTGGGCCAGGACAATGCCAGGAGCCTGGACTCCATCAGGGTCTTCCACAGGGGTGGCAAAGATACAAGCACTTGGGGGTCCCCTGCTGCTTTCCCAGGCACGTTAGCAGGAAACTGGATCAGAAGCGCAGCAGCCAGGACCTGGATGGGCACTCGATAAGGGATATGGCTGTACCGAGTGGCAGCTTAACCTGCTGCACCACAATACCCATCGGAGTCTATAAATACTTTGCATGAAGAATCAAATGAATAAAATGTATTCTGACTCCTTTCTTCTCTCTCCTCTCTCTCTCTCTCTCTCTCTCTCTCTCTCTCTCTCTCTCATCAAGTTAGGGAGACCAGAAGTAGGTGATGGAGCAATAGTTAATTCACCACTTTGAATGCCTGCACCCCACATCAGAGGGCCTGGGTTCGAGTCCTGGCTCTGCTCCTGACTCCAGTCTCCTGGGAGGCAGCAGGCGATGGCCCAAGTCCTTGTGTCCCTGTCACTCACGAGGGAGATTTGGATTGAGTTCTCTGCTCCTGGCTTTGTCTTGACCCAGCCCTGGTTATTTTAGGGATCTCCAAAAGATTGAGAGATTTTTCTGTCTTTTTTTTTTTTTTTGACAGGCAGAGTGGACAGTAAGAGAGACAGAGAGAAAGGTCTTCCTTTACCGTTGGTTCACCCTCCAATGGCCGGCGCGCTGCGCTGATCTGAAGCCAGGAGCCAGGTGCTTCTCCTGGTCTCCCATGGGGTGCAGACGCCCAAGCACTTGGGCCATCCTCCACTGCCTTCCTAGGCCACAGCAGAGAGCTGGACTGGAAGAGGAGCAACCAGGACAGAATCCAGTGCCCCGACTGGGACTAGAACCCGGTGTGCTGGCGCCACAGGCAGAGGATTAGCCTAGTGAGCCACGGCACCGGCTCTCTGTCTCTGTTTCTTGCTCTCTCTCTTTCTCTCTAACTTAAAAAAAAATAGTACGGAGACCAGCATTTTCTCATAAACTTTGGAAAACAGTAAGGAAACCATTTATCACAAATAAACCCACATTTTTTTCCATTTAATTTCCTTATAGTCATTTGCATCTTTTTTTTTAAAGATTTATTTATTTGAAAGGCAGAGTTTCATATAGAGAGAAGGAGAGACGGGGTGTGGGGGGGTCTTCCATCTGCTGGTTCACTCCCCAGTTGGCAATCCAAAGCCAGGAGCCAGGAGCTTCTTCCGGTCTTCCACACAGGTGCAGGGGCCCGAGCACTTGGGCCATCTTCTACTGCTTTCCCAGGCCACAGCAGAGAGCTGGATCAGAAGTGGAGCAGCCGGGACTAGAACCGGCGCCCATTTGGGATGCCAGTGCTGCAGGCAGCGGTTTTACCCCCTACCCCATAGCGCCGGCCCCCGCCTTTTTTCTTTTTTAAGATTTTATTTATTTATTTGAGAGGTAGAGTTACGGAGAGAGAGAGGGACAGAGAGGAAGATTTTCCATCCGCTGGTTCACTCCCCAATCGGCTGCAATGACCGGAGCTGCGCCCATCCAAACCCAGGAGCCAGGAGCTTCTTCCGGTCTCCCATGTGGGTGCAGGGGCCCGAGCACTTGGGCCATCTTCCACTGCTTTCCCAGGCCATAGCAGAGAGCTGGATCAGAAGAGGAGCAGCCAGGACTAGAACCGGCACCCATATGGGATGCTGGCACCACAGGCAGAGGCTTAGCCCACTACACCACTGTGCAGGCCCCATGATTCGCATCTGGTTCTGCTAAGAACTCAGCAGCTCAGCGTGGTTCCGTGACCCCGAGGTATCAGAAGTGAGCAGCTGGGGGGGAGGGGCACTGTGCTACAGGGGCAGCCAGCTTCCTCTGAGTGACAACGGCAGCCGAGGGCTGATGCGTCGTGTTCATGTCTCTTATTTACACACTCAGCTGACCCTCATCACAACCCTGAGGGGAAACTGAGGCAGAGGGCTAAGGGATGTCCTCATAACCACATGGCTTGTAAGTGGTACAGCTGGGATTAAAATCCAGGAGCTCTGTGACCAAAAGTTGCTAATTTTGGGTGCTGGTATTGCGTCATAGCTGGGAAAGCCGGTGCTGCCTGCAATGCCTGCATCCCATATGGACGCCGGTTTGAGTCCTGGCTGCTCCACTTCCATCCAGCTCCTTGCTGATGCACCTGGGAAAGCAGTGGAAGACGGCCCAAGTGCTTGGGTCCATGCAGCCATGTGGGGGACCTGGACAGAGCTCCTGTCCCCTGGCTTTGGCCTGGCCCAGCCCTGGCTGCTGGGGCCATTTGGGGAGTGAACCAGTGGATGGAAGATCTCTGTCTCTCCCTCCCTTTCTCTGTAACTCCCTGTGAAATAAATAAATATTAAGAAAAAAAAAAGAGGGAGATTTTGGCCAAGGTTAAGGAGCTCGAGGTAGAAGAGGACTGTGCCCTTTCGCCTCCGCCAGGTCTGGAGGACCCTTCTTGGCTCACGGGAACCCTGCAAAGACGTTCAGCGTCACTCGGCACAGCTTCCAGACCCAGACGCCTGGCTCCTCTTGGGCTGCATTTCACCTTCACCACATTCACCTTCACCACAGACAGAGGGATTCCTCTCACAGCAGAGCAGGGCGGCAGCCACCCCAGGAAGCGGCCCCCTGTCCAGCAGGTGTCTGAGGGCCCGCGGGCCCCACCTCCTGGAGCAGCTTTCAAAACAGGACTTCAGCCTGGGGAAACCGGTGGGGCCACTTTCCTAAGGTGTACGTGGCAGGACCTCAAACCCTTCTAGAAGACTTGCAAGCGGACAGCCAAAATCCAGAAGCGAGCAAACGGATCCACGCAGCAGGTGCGAAGCTCACAGCTGATGGGAGGGTGCAAGAGGGAGGGGAAGGGGGTGGAAGGCACCGGTAGCCCAGGTCAACTTTCTTATTGCAAAAGGCCTTAAACACATAGGACAGGCATTTGGCGGCCCCAACCCCGCAGAGGCCACGCCCCCTCCCCTCGGGGGCCACCCCTCCTCCCAGGGGCCACGCTGTTTTCCCAGGCTTGGAGGTCTGAAGCAGCTGTTGGTCTGTTCCTCACAGGCGGGGCCTTTCTCAACAGTTAGGAAACACTGCCATCGCGTGGCCGTCCGTTGGTAACGCGCCCACCTGCAGGCGGCTGAATTTTGTTGTGTTTAATAATGAAAGCAAGCAACACATCAGATAGGAACGGCTGAAGTAAACCCCACGTGAATCTATTTAAAAAAAAAAAAAATTCGTCTTGTCAAGTTTTTGAAGAAGTCAATACCCGAGTTTTAATTCTGATTTTTTTCCTTCGCTTTTTCCAATTCTAGCCTAAGCCTAAGGTCTCTTCCAGCCCCGGTTTGAGAGTCACACACTCTTGGCTTTGCTAAGGCTCGGCCTTTTGCAGGGGAGTGTGCACCAAACGCCCCCCAGGCGACTGCCCTCCACTGCCCAGGTCTCTTCTCCCCGTGTGGTCCCGCAGCCGGAGAGACCTCCACCTAAACACTCCTGCCACTTTTGAGCTGAGCGATTTGGGGCGCTCCCGTGCTCTGCCAAGTGGGAGTGCCATCTTCGTCCTGGGGCTACTGAGAGGATGAAACTATCATCTGTGTACAGAGTGCCTGGCACACCGCGGGTCCCTCTCCCCGTGCCCTGGGGACTTGATCCCGGCTCTGTGATTTGCCGTCGGGGATCTACCTGCTCCTAGGATTTACCTGCTCTTGGGCCCCGGAACAAACCCACTCATCCCCTCAGGCCTTGGCCATCGCTCCGATTTCCGTGCGTTGGCAGCAGGCCCAGGGCCGCCTCGGGCTTGGAGCGAGCACCTCTGCTCCGCGCGCAGCTGCCGGCAGGTGCGTGGGCGCAGGCCGGGCGCGGCGGCGGGAGGGGCGGGGCGGCTCTCGGTGCCCGCCGCTCCCTATCCTGGCGCTGCCGGCTGCGTGTGGATAATTCGATCCCCGTGGGGCTCGGCGGCAGGCCTCACCCGCAGCCCGGCGGATTGGCTGCCGGTCTCGGCTCGCCCCCGCCCTTCCGTACCCCTAGCGTCCCAGGTGGCTCGGGCCCCTGCGGTGATCTCTGTTTACCGAGCAAGCCCGTCCAGGCTGGGCTCCCGCTCGGCTCTCTCCCCTCCGGGGCCCCGCCCGCCCGGGAAGCGAGGAGAAAACCGAGCCCTTCCCTTCCCCCACCGCCCGGAGAGGTCGGGTAAGGGGGAGAGGGCGTGGGTAGGGGGGAGGATCCTGCCGTCCAGGCCCCCGGGGCCGCGCGCGCGCGGACCCAGAAGTTCTGCCACCTCAAGGTCGGGCTCTGGAGCCCCGCACCTGCTCGGGCATGCTCAAGACCAGCGGCTGGACCCCGGGGATGCCCGCGCCCTGGCAGCCTCCACTCACTGGCGTTTCTCCACCCCGCAGACGGCCATGACCGCCAAGCCGGCCGGACCCCCGGACGGGGGCTGGGGCTGGGTGGTGGCGGCCGCGGCCTTCTTGGTGAACGGGCTCTCCTACGGGCTCCTGCGTTCTTTGGGCCTCGCCCTCCCTGCCCTCGCCGAACACTTTGACCGAAGCGCCCAGGACACGGCGTGGGTCAGCGCCCTGGCCCTGGCCGTGCAGCAGGCAGCCAGTGAGGGGGGGCCCCGAGGGGGAGGGGGCGCGGGGGCGTAACGGCGGGAGACTCCCCGATGAGTAGGCGACCGGCACAACCGAGTTCTAGAAAAGTGTGGGGCTGGAGGCCCAGAGGAGGGGCTGTCAGGCCGGGGGTTGGGCACACTGGCCGGGACAAGCGCTGCAGTTTGGGGGCCCAGGGGGCGTGTCTTGCGGTGACCCCGCCCCTTTCCAGGCCCAGTGGGCAGCGCCCTGAGCACGCGCTGGGGGTCGCGCCCGGTGGTGATGGTTGGGGGCGTCCTGACTTCGCTGGGTTTCGTCTTCTCGGCTTTCGCGGGAAGTCTGCTGCACCTGTACCTCGGCCTGGGCCTCCTCGCCGGTGAGGGAGGGGAACGGGGTGACTGACGGAGGGCTGGGGGAGCAGGATGGGGCCGCCGCGCTCACCCCGCCCTGTCCACTCGCAGGCTCCGGCTGGGCCCTGGCGTTCGCGCCTGCCCTGGGCACCCTCTCGCGCTACTTCTCGCGCCGTCGAGTCTTGGCGGTGGGGCTGGCGCTCACGGGCAATGGGGTCTCCTCGCTGCTGCTGGCGCCCGCCTTGCAGCTCCTCCTGGACACTTTCGGCTGGAGGGGCGCCCTGCTCCTCCTGGGGGCCATCACCCTCCACCTCACTCCCTGCGGCGCCCTGCTGCGCCCCCTGGCCCTCCCTGGCGACTCCCCGAGCCCACCCCGCGGCCCCGTGGCTGCCCTCGGCCTGGGTCTCTTCACACGTCGGGCCTTCGCAGTCTTCGCTCTGGCCACGGCCCTGATTGGGGGAGGGTACTTCGTCCCCTACGTGCATTTGGCCCCGCACGCTTTGGATCGGGGCCTCGGGGGGTACGGGGCTGCGCTGGTGGTGGCGGTGGCTGCGGTGGGGGATGCGGGCGCCCGGCTGGTCTGCGGGTGGCTAGCGGACCAGGGCTGGGTGCCCCTCCCACGACTGCTGGCTGTGTTCGGGGGTCTGACCGGACTGGGGTTGCTGGCGGTGGGTCTGGTCCCCGCGACGGAGAGCGAGGAGGGCTGGGGGCGCCCCCTGCTGGCCGCAGCCGGTGCCTACGGGCTGAGCGCCGGAGCTTATGCCCCGCTGGTTTTCGGCGTGCTCCCGGGGCTGGTGGGCCTCGGCGGTGTGGTGCAGGCCACGGGGCTGGTGATGATGCTGATGAGCCTCGGGGGCCTCCTGGGCCCACCCCTGTCAGGTAAGGGCCTGAGCCAGCGGAGTTGCTCCTCAGCACCCTGGGTTCCTGGGCTGCGATGCCCCTCAATTCCTTCATTCCTCCCTCAGGTTTTCTAAGGGACAAGACAGGGGACTTCACCGCCTCCTTCCTGGTGTGCAGCTCTCTCATCCTCTCCGGCAGCGTCATCTACACGGGGCTGCCCGGGGCGTTGCCCACCTGCCGCCGCCAGGCCTCCCCTCCAGCCACGCCTCCCCCTGAGAGGGGGGAGCTGCTCCCTGCGCTCCAGGTTGCCCTGCTCTCCCCAGGAGGCCCGCAGGCCACTCCGGACACCACTTGCTGATCCGTTTCCTGTTTGAGCCCAGCCCCCAATAAAGAAATTGTATCCCGTTTTCCTGGTAGCTCCACCTGTTAGCCATTCTGGGGCCCTGAGGCCACTGGGCTTAAATAACCAAGATGACTGGGGAACAGGATCCCAGTAGGCCCTGGGGGTGGGGACGGGTGTTTGTCAGCCTGGTCAGTCCACTCATCTTTCTGTCCAAATCTTTGCCATAACAGGGACTCTGCCGTCAGTTTCCACTGTCGCGGGCCGGGAGAGATGCTCGGAGGAGCCACCTGCTCCATGCCCCTTTCCCTTAGGGGACGACCCAGTGTCCCCTGGACATGTCACAGGGACAGCGGGGAAGAGGAGGGAGGAGCTGTGGCCCTGACAGCAGAGTTCGGGGTTCCGAGCTCCCGGAGCCCTGCCCAGCACTGCTGGGCCGTGACTCCATCGGGTCCCCTTGCTGTTTGTGAGGTGGTGGGGCTCATCTGGGTCTCCTATTCCATCTCCTCTCAAAGGGCCGACCTTGTTCCCCACACACGCGTCTTCCGAGGAGAAACGGGACACAGCAGCAGAGGTCGTATGTAAAATGTGTCCAGTCTCCTGGCCGTGGAGTTTTACAGTGGATTCGCGGCTCAGTGCAGCGGGAACTCCTGGATCCTTCAGGGGAAGTCGAGGGAGCCAAGCAGAAGACCCCTACACAAAATACAAAGGGTTGGCACACCCACCGCGGGAGCCCGGGGCCTGCTCGGAGGGGAGGCAGGCCCAGACTACGAAGGCATCGTGGTTCCGGAACAGGGCGCTGTCGCACCCTGGCTGTCTGTACCTGGCACCCTGGGTGGCCTTTAGTCCTCTCCAGGCCCCTCCGCCTTGGCCGGAGGGACTCTGGTCTCCAGCGCCTCTGTTCCAGGGGCCTGGGGCCTGGACGCAGTCGCTGAGAAGCAGAAGAAGTGGGGCAGGGTGAGGAGGACGCCACTCCCAGCCAGGAGGAAGGCCCCAGCCGCCACAAAAGAAGCTGTGTAGTTCCCTGTCATGTCGCGGAGGTAGCCTAGGTCCAGGAGAAGAGAACACAGGTGGGTGAGCTGTTGGCCGGGGTGGAGGGCTTGGGCTCACGTTTCTGGGGCAGGGGAAGACCCAGCGTCTCCAAGGAGCCTCGACTCCCAGGGTGGGGCTGGATGAGCTCGAGAACTCTGGTCACACACACCCCGCCCCCCCAACCTGCCCCAACCAAGGGGCCTAGTGCGGTTTTTACGGCTGCTGTCCTGTCTTTGACAGGCAGAGTGGACAGTGAGAAAGAGAAAAAAAGGTCTTCCTTTGCCATTGGTTCACCCTCCAATGGCCACCATGGCCGGCACGCTGCGCTGATCAGATGGCAGGAGCCAGGTACTTCTCCTGGTCTCCCATGGGTTGCAGGGCCCAAGCACTCAGGCCATCCTCCACTGCACTCCCTGGCTACAGCAGAGAGCTGGCCTGGAAGAGAGGTAACCGGGACAGAATCTGGCGCCCCAACCGGGACTAGAACCCGGTGTGCCGGCGCCACAAGGCGGAGGATTAGCCTAGTGAGCCACGGCGCCGTCTTGCTGTCCTGTCTTCAGCAAGGACCTCTTGGCCAGCCCATGGGGATCCTGGTGGGTCAGCTGTGCCTATGGCTTTGCTTCAGGCAGCTCTGCCCCCTCTGCTCCTTCAGTTAATAGTTAAGAGGGCAAGGCTGTAGGTCTTGGTGTTAAGAGCCTGGAGAACTTTAGCCAAATGTCTAAGAGACCTGGACTAGGGCCCAGTGGGCCAAAGGAGGTGGGAAACACTGGAGGGTCAGGCCTGGCTCGGTCCAGCCAGGTCCCCTGGCAACCCACGCCGTAGGCACCCTGGCAAGGGTTCCCCACGGCTCCTGGGTCTTCACCTAGCCCTTCCCAGTCCCCAAGGACCCATTTCAGGGCTGCTGCGCTTCGTCACACAGGCTGGAGGCTGTGCCACGTCAAGGGCAATAGCCATGTCCCCCACGATGAGAACAGTGCCCACCCCCAACTGTGCGGCCTGGCAGCCCTGGCCTGCCTGGTCACCCCATCCCCTTACCTGACAGAGGAGCCCCCAGCAGCCCCCCAATGCTCTCTACCATCTGCACCAGTCCCAGGCCACAGTAAATCCTTGCCGTCCCGACCAGTTCCGGCAGCACGGAGAAGGCCACTGGGGTCAGGGCCCCTGATGAGAAGCCATAGGCCACAGCCAGGATGACCAGGGCTGTGGAGGTGTGGGCCACAGGGAACAGGGCTAGTGACACCCCAGTGAGGGCGCTCCAGAGCATCAGAAGTCGCGTCACGGGCCCTGGGATTGCATCTCCCAGCCAGCCAGAGGCCACGCGCCCCACGAGGTCAGCTATGGCAGCCACGGAGAGCAGAAAGGCAGCAGGCAATGGGTCCCAGCCCTGGTCCTGGAGATGAGCCACCAGGTGCACATAGGGGATGAAGAAGCCAGTGTTGATCAGGGTGAGGGCAACGGTGTAACGGAGAAAGGGGCCTTCGTGGAGGAGGGACATGAGCTGGGTCCCAGGGCCACCCACAGCAGGGTCCTCGGCCAGGGAGAGCGGGCGGAGGAGAGCTCCGCAGACCACCAGGTGCAAGGAGAGGGCGGACACGAGCAGCAGGGCCCCCCGCCAGGCATAGTAGCTGAGCAGCCACTGGAAGAGGGGAGCAAATGCAAATGAGGAGAGGCCCACGCCTGTCAGGGCCAGCCCGGTGGCCAGGGATCGGCGGCGAGAGAAGTAGCGGGACAGGCAGGCCAGGGTTGGAGTGAAGGTCAAGGCCCAGCCAGAGCCTGTCAAAAAAAGGAAGAAACGGGGGTTGGGTGGTGAGTTTAATTAAGCCACCAGGTCCACGTTCCCAGCGCCCAGTGTAACCCTTGCTTTGGATCCACAGACCCGGCGGGCAGTCCTGCCTTTGACACCTGCTGGCTTCAAGCCTTGGTGTGTTCTGTCTCCAACCTCAATCTCCTCTTCTGCACAGTGGGGTTAATATATACTTCCTGGGCTTGTGGAGGATCGGAGCTAATGTTTGTAAAGTAACCACGGAACTTTGGAGTTAGACCTGGGCTATGTGGCTCTCACATTTTGAGTTGCATAAGCTTTGAGGACTTTTCTTTGTGAACAGGATAAAGATATCCACATTACCTAGAAGGATTGTATAGTACATTCTGCCTTTTCTCTTCCTGTCCTGCTAGCCATTGGTTTGTATGGAGGTGCTTCAAAAAGCTCATACAAAAATGCATATTATTAAAAAAAAACTATGCATGAGCTTCCAATTATTTTGTACCAAAACATATTTTTTAATTTAAAATTTTTCCTGGACCTTCTGAAGTACCCTTGCATAGCCTAGATTCATCTACTTAAAAAAAACAGCTTTTATTTGGTTATTTACTTATTTTCATTTTATTCGCAAGGCAGAGGCCCACTATACAGCCTCGCTGGGCCTGGCAGAAGCCAGGAGCTGGGAACTCAACCCAGTCTCCCACGTGGGTGGCAGGGACCCAAGTCTTGAGCCATCACCTGCTGCCCCACAGATGGCTTCCTCCTCTGTGGATTAGGATCCCCTAATTTCCCTGCCCTGTTTATCAAGGTAACTTTACCACGTCTTTAAGAATTCCCTTCAGGGCACAGGTGCATAGCAAACTTTCAGTCACCCCTGGGAGGATCCCCAGGAAGGCTAAAGGACGTAGGCCCAGGGGACTCACCTGAGAGCAGCCCAATGCTCAGGTACAGGTGGGTTAAGGAGGTAGCAAAGGAGGCCAGCAGCATCCCCAGCGCGGCCAGGAGGCCGCCACTCATCACCACCGGCCGGGGCCCGAACTTCGTGCTCAGGGCACTGCCCACTGGGCCTGGGGAAGCGGAAGGGGTTCTGCGAGGTCTCAGGCGTCCTCCCCGGCACCCTCCCGCCCCTTCCGCGCCCCGCCCCCCATCCTCTCTCCCCTCCGAGGGTCGCGGGGCGCCGGGCCCAGGCGCCGCACTCACTCCCGAACTGCTGCACGGCGATCCCGATGGAGGCGATCCAGGAGACGCGCGCTGCCTGCTCCTCAAAGGCCGCCACGAACTCCACGAAGAAGACGCCGAAGGAGCGCAGCACCCCGAACACCAGCGCGGACTGGAAGAACGCCGAGAGCACCACCATCCAGCCCCAGCCCCCGTCGGGGGGCCCGGCCCTACGCGCCATCGAGCGGGCGCGGGCTGCGAACGCGCCCCTCGCCCCCGCCCCCGCCCCCGCCTGGCGGCTCGGGACCCAGCGAGCTAACGAGGCGGCCTGAAAGGATCGGTGCAGGAGGGCAACCCCCGCCCTAAGCGCCCGGGGGCGTGGAGCAATGGGGCGGACCTCCGTGCTCAGTTAGGGGCCGGGGGGCGTGCCAGTCTCGGATGCAGTATCTGTTTGATCCCCGGAGATGTCACCACCTGGCCATGCCGGCCAACCTCCCGGTCTGCAGCTCGCCAATGAGAACGCGAGACTCCCGGACAGGGGGCGGGGCCAGGAGGGCGGGGCGGGGCTTACAGCTTTGTTCTGGAGCCTGGCGGTAAGCGGGGCGCATGCGTAAGGAGGGGCTTTAGGGAGACCGCGAGAGTCCCACGTGACGCGGGCACCCACCCGGAGGGTGCTGCCGTCTCCCGATCACTTTGCTGGTGCACTCGTCCGCGGTTCAGCTCCGAGACCCGCAAGGTCAATTGGCGGGTCCACTGGTCCTGAGGCAAGCACTCATTCGTCTAATGAGGGATTCAGGACTTGCAAGGCCACGTGGGGACGAGGGAAGGGGCTGGGAGAGAGGCAGCGTGTCCGCGGCCACTAACACGGACTCCCCCTGCCCCGAGCTCGGATCCCTGAAACATTCAGAGGCCCAGGGGAGAGGGAAGGGGAGCGGGTTGTGGGGATCCCCGCGTTCGTTTCTGCCATGGGAACCCTTTCGTGTTGCTTCTGTTCCCACTAACAGGAAACCTACAGGCCTCAGAGACCAAAAATAACCCAGGAAAGGAAGGGCGGCCGCGAGCTGGGGGTTGAGGGGGAACCAATACTCGCACCACCCACCTCTTCCTCATTGGGGCTGGAACCTTTCTAGCCACAACCACTTCCTAGCTAGGGTCGTTGATCTCCTGATGGGAGCGATTACAGGGAAAGGCTACGACTGGCCACTGGAGTGGCCACCCCTCCCAACCAACCAGTACTCCGAGGTCCCCAGTCCTGGAGTCCACCAGCCTCCCTGAGTCCACGGCAGGAGCCACCTGAGCTTCCCCCTCCTTCTAAGTCAAGCTCCCTGGGACGCTGACCTTGAACCGTGGACTCCAGAAAAGGCAAACGAGAATGGGGGTGAGACAGTGAGCCTATCATCTCATATGTGGGAAATGGAAATAAGCATCTGTAAATCTCTCTCTCTCTCTCTGAGATGCAGCAATCGGTACGGCCGTGCAACAGTGTTTAATAGCTCAGTCTTTGGAACTAGATCACAGTTCCAGCCTCCGCTTCATCACTTATTAACCTGGTCAGGATACTGAACCTCTCTCAGTGGGTTTCCTCATTATCTGTGGATTACAGATACTAGTACCTACCTTTTAGCAATGTTGGGGGGGTTCAATTAGAAAACATGTGAATGAAAATGCTTCCTTTAGCAGGCGATAAAGAACATCTCTTGTTGCAGGAGATAATATTAGCTGGTCTGATTATCAGCAGGCCATAAGCTGGAGTGGAAGGTTTTAGTTTAGTTTTTTGTTTTGTTTTGAAGTCTAATCCAGGTCATGAGTTTTAAAAGATTAAGAAACACAACCATGAGCTAAATGTTGGCGGGAATTGCAGACCATGGTAACTGGCTTTTTTCCACAAATGAGGAATTTAAGGCCCAAAGGGAGCCCAAAGGGAATTAGTGACCCTGGCCATGGGGGCAGAGCAGAGTGTGCACCCAGGACACAAGGAAGACAAGGTAAGAGTGGGAGGGCTGCATGCCTCCGACGCTAGATGGAGGCCAAGATCTCATTCCTGGGGAAGGGTGGGGTTGACATGTTGGCCCTGGCTGCATAGTTTTCTCACTGCTGCCTCCAGCCCCTGTTGTCCTTTTGTGACCCAACTCCTATGCATTTTTCTTGGTCATAGGGGTGGAAGTGCGGGTGTCCCAAGCATTAAGATCCCCAGCACAGCGGCCAGCACTATGCTTAGCAAGTTAAGCCTCTGCGGCACTGGCATCCCATACGGATGCTGGTTGAAGACCTTTCTTCTCCAATTCCGATCCAGCTCCCTGTTAATGCACCTAGGAAAGCAGTAGAAGATGGCCCAAGTGCCTGGACCCCTGCACCTACATGGGAGACCCAGAAGAAGCTCCTGGTTCCTGACTTTGGTCTGGACCAGCCTCAGCCATTTCGGCCATCTGGGGAGTGAACCAGTGGATGGAAGATTTTCTCTCTCAATCCCCCACTCCCCTGTAACTCTTTCAAATAAATAAAAATAAATCTTATATTAAAAAGAGATCCCCAGTACAGATGCATCTCCTAGTCTCTTGGCATAACTAGTGAGTGGCTGTTCGGTCCCTTCCTGCCACCTCCACACGTCAGGCAGGAAGTGACTGGAGAGCAGCAGGATGCAGGTGCCTCCGGAGAAACTTCATGAAGTCACTGGTTCCTACACAATGAGCCGGAAGGCAAGGGCAGCGAAAGGGAGAACAAGGACCATTTAAGATGTCTGCCGGGATGGGACAATGGCATGGATTCGCAGTCCAAGATGTTATCCAGGAGGGAAGAACTCTCTCCCTCAGCCCCCAGATTCCCCCTTAGGCAAGAACCCAAGACACAGCAGGTGGCACAGAGAGGCTTCTTTATTCCAAGGATCTGATTTTGCAAAATCTAACATCTCCACCCCCAGGAGCTCTCCACCTCCCCATCCAGTCTGCTAAAGAGAAATCAGGCTTCCTTCTCACACCACCCTTCTTCTTCCTCCCTCAGTTCTGGGATGGGGTGGTGGGGAGTAGGAGGGGAAGAAGGAGAAGAGTAGCCTTCTCACCAGTCCCCAAGTGACTTATCCTGAAGTTCTGGTGCACAAAGTCAAAAGTGCTTCCTACCTTCCACCCCTCCCCCCCCAATCTTATCATCAAATAGGCCCCAAGGACTCAGAACATTACCTACATCCAGACACTCCAGCCAGCCAAGAGACAACCCCATTCCTAACTTTCTACCTACTTGGCCTCCACCAAAAACCACAACCCTCAGCCAACTTCTTACTCCTAACCTGGAAACTGTCAACTTTCGGGCCTTTGACCCAGCCTTTCCAATCTCTTACATCTCATCCCTCCAGTAATCCCAAACCACAACAAACCCAGAATGGAACTCAGCCCCTTGTCTTCCTGCGGGAGGCACTAGACAGGAATGCAGGGAGGGGCAGACTGGGTCACAGACCCAGCTTTTCCATGGTAAGAAAGTGACCAAGCACCTGTGACTTCTAGAGGCAAAGAAGTTTCTGGAATTTGGACACTTGCCGGAAGATGTCCAAAAACCCATTAAAGGAAGCAAGGGCCCATTTCAGGTAGAGAGAACCCCAAGGAACATTCAAACGCGGATGCCTCTGCAGCAAAGGGGGGCTCATGATGCGTTACCACCCAGTGACGGTGACGAGTTGTGTGATTCTCCCCTAAGTCGTGGGCATTCAAGAGACTGGGCAGAATCTGAAAAGCTTACATCGTGTCTGACAGGGAATGCCAGCTCCCTCCCCCAGGGAGGACTCAACTCAGCACTAAGAACGGGTCCCAGTGATTATGGGCTTAGCCCTAGCCCTTGGGTGAGCTCTACCGTGAGAGATGGCTACTGTGGAAACAGACCCAGGTGACCGGTTCAATGGACAGCATGGGTTCTGGGCCACCCTACCGGCCTCCACTGGGGGTGACACAGAATCCAGCCTGCACCCCCAGTCTTCAGGAGGCATTTCATAGCTCTATAGAGGTTCCCATTACCTGTGAACAGGGAGGGTAAAAACAAAAAAACAAAAAACAAAAACAAAAACAAAAAAACAAAAAACAAAAAACAAAAAACCAAAACTCTACATCCATGTCTAGCCAGCTAGAAGAACCTACAGCACCTAGGAGGGAGCCTGACCCAATCCCACAGTCCCACATGTTCCCAGAGCTGCCCTCAAACAAATAAAGGTTCCAGACCTCGAACAGGAGGGCCAGGACACAAAGAACCCCTTTCTCTGTTTAAAGCAAACAGACAGGAGAAAGGACAATTCTAAAGATAAAAGTTATGACAAGAACAATATGAAGCACTTCAGCCAGGAGAAAGAGCCAAGTGCTAATCTCTGCCAGCAGAGCCGTGACCTCACCTTCTGTGTCTTGGGTCACGTTTGATCACACTTGTGGAACAGGGAAGTGGGAGACGCCATAGAGACGGCCCTGGCGCCACCCAAAGGCCTCAATAAATTATATGTACAGAGAAACCCAGCGAGACGGGGGCTGCAGCTGGAGGGCTGTTCCCTCTAAGGAAACCAGACCGCCAGTCTTTCTCTTCCGCCAGCCCCTGCCTAGACAATCCGCATTGTGGGGAAGAGGTTTTGACCAGCAAAACAGAGGCAGATCTAGCCAGGATCTGCCACCCCTGCTCTCCCCAGCAAGGAAGGAAGGTGGCAGCAGTTTCCGATGCCAGAAGTGGCCTTGCCCACCCCCTCGCCTGCACCTGCAGCCTTCCTGGCTCTTAGGAAGCAAGTGGGGTCCAGGCCCGCGCTCGGCTAGGGGCCCCCCAGAACGTGGTAGTGCACTTTGGTGTTGGTAGCAGCTCCATGCTTCTGGCGCAGATGCAGGCGAAGTTGACTCTTGTGCCGGAAATGCAGGCCGCAGGGGTCGCACTGTGGAAGAACATCCGGGTCAGGTCCCTCCCCCTCCACAGCCACCTTTTAGGTGTTGAGTGTCGTAGAACTGCCCAGCTCTCCACCGAAAGATAACTCACTGGTCTTCAGGTCCTCCCACATCTTTATGCTCCGCCTTATCTGGCCAAGGTTTTCCCATTAGTCCCTCCTCTCCCGGCAGATAACACCAACCCAGGAGCTGTAAGTCCTACACCTGCTCGGTCCTACCCCGCGCCCCGCCCTTTATCCTTAGGGACCCGGCTCATTGCAAGAGCTGCAGGACCGGCAAGGCCTGCTTGTCTCAGAGCCCCGGTCGGCAGTTCCAGGGCCAGCCAAGCTGGGTACCCACATGGTATGGCTTCTCTCCTGTGTGGATGCGCACGTGGCTCTTCAGCGTCTGCAGGTGGCGGAAGCGAGTCCCACAGGTGGGGCAGGGATAAGGCTTCTCGCCGGTGTGGATGAGCACGTGCGCGCGCAGATGCGCCACCTGGGAGGGGAGGGGAGGGGACTTTAGACGGCACGCCTCGGGATAGCGAATCTGGCGATTTTGCCTTTGAAGCGTGTCGGGGCGGGGCGGCCGCCTACCTGCACGAAGCGCGAGCCGCACGTTTCACACTTGTAGGGCTTTTCTCCCGAGTGGATGCGGCTGTGCGTTTTCAGGTTCGCCGGCCGGTTAAAGCGGGCCCCGCAGATGGAGCAGTGGTAGGGCTTCTCCCCTGCAGGCGAGGAGCAAGCGCGCTCAGGGGGCTTGGGCTGCCCAGTGCGGTGGGTGCAAGGCCCGGGGCCCTCTCCTCCTTACCTGTGTGCACCGTGCGGTGACTGGCCAGGTTGCCCTTGTAGCGGAAGGCGGAGCGGCAGAGCTGACACTTGTAGGGCTTGTCCTCCTCCCCAGGAGCCAAGGGGTCCAGCCCCGATGAACACCCAGCCACAGCCTCACAGTTCTGGCAGCTGAAAAATTCACTTCCTGCAAAGGGGTGGGTTTCATGGAGGGCTTCCTAGGTGCTGGTGAGCCTAACACCCCGTTTACTTTAAACGCCCCTAGGGGCTCATCTGGCCTTCTTGGGATCCAGAGTGGGTCAGCTGGGCTGGGATCTGACTCCATAGCGGCAATGGGAGGTGGAGGCCCTCCCCCGCGGGCCGGGGTCTGTTCCTCTCTCCCTTCTCTCACCACAGAGAGGCTCCTGCCAAGCCCTGGATGGGGACAGGCCAGAAAGTCCCAATCTCTGCACCTGGAGAGCTTGTGGCACAGTGGGTGAGGCTGCCACCCGCGATGCCAGCATCGCTTATCAGAGCCCCCGCTCGGGTCCCAGCTGACCCGCTCCAGCTCCCTGCTAAAGCACCTGGGAAAGCAGCAGAGGATGGCCCAAGTGCTTGGGCCCCTGCACCCATGTGGGAGACCCAGATGGAGCTCCTGGCTTTGGCCTGGCCCAGTCCTGGCTGTTGCAGCCATTTGAGGAGTGAGCCAGTGGGTGCGGGATCTCTTTGTCTCTCTGTCACTCGCCTATCAAACCTTAAACAAACCACATACTGGTGTTTGCTCTCCACTGCCAGATATTCTGATCTGTATGGTGACCTGCTGTTTACAAGCTTCCCAAGTGATTTTAATTTGCAGTGAAGTTCGAGCATCACTGGGAGAGGCCTATTGGTCCAAACTGGCCTGCAACAGCTACAAGAAAAAAGCCAGGACATGGCGGGGGGCGGGGAGGGGGGTGTCTTACCTGGCAGTGGACGAGCCTGCTCAGAGGGTGATCTGGTGGTCTCCTGAGCCCGGGGAGCTAGCAGATGTGGGGTACTGGCTGGTGCCCCACATTTGAACTGTGCAGTTGCAGCAGACAGAGACAGCCTAGGCACAAGGCAAGGCCCAGAGAAAAGGATCAGGGGAGATTATATGAAAAGGGGTTTTCTCTTGGAGAATCTGGAGCCACAGTCCATCTTTTGGAGGTGAGCCAATGCGGGTCCATGAGCCGCTGTGCCGCCACAGCCCCAGCCCACTGAGTCCACAGCTGGCCTCTGGCCAGCTCCCCTGGGTGGGCGAGAGTCTGCACACTGCCCCCCACCCCATCTCCCTGCTTCATACCGCCCGGGTTTAACGGTCCTGCTCCCCAGTTCCAGATTCTGCACCTGCTCTGGGGACCGGGAATGGGTCCTTCCTCGCTGCTGCTGCTGGAGGCCTCATCTCCACTGGGCAGCCTGGCCTGGGGGCAAGGCTGACCGGAACTCCTCTCGCCCACCAGGCTCCCTGCTTGGGAAGCCTGAGAGTTCAGCACGATGAACTTGTACTTCTTCCAGTTGCAGGCCTTGGGGTCAGGGCTGGCAGGACTGGGGGGACCTTGGCTGCAGCTGCGAGACTCCGTTGGTGGGTCTGGGTGTCCTTCGGAGCACCTGGGGCTGCCTGGTGGAGGTGCCTTCGAGGGGGTGGGGGGTTCTGCCACCAGGGGCCGCAGCGAGATGCCCAGAGGGTCACAGCTGGGAGAAGCAGGATGGACATTTAGTGGATTTGCTAATCTGTGACTGCCAAGGTGCCACCTCACCCTCTGAGAACACCCAGCCAGGGTCCCCTCACCTGCTCTGGATAAAGCGGTGGCACGCCTGGACCACATGTTCCATCTGCAAGTAGGTGGCCGCGGCAAGAACAGCAGGTGCAGTGGCGGGAGAGAGACGCAGGCGCGAAGTGTACATGAAGTCCAGGAGAGGGGCGAAGCCTCCGGCTTCGGGGCCCCCAGGCAGGGACAGCACGTCCACCCCGACGCCCGCTCGGCCCCGGAAAATGGAATAGAAGAAGCCACTGGAGAGGAAGACACAGAGGTCACGCTGGGGACTAGAGGGCACGCGGTGGTCTCCCCGCTATCACTGCCCCCCAACTCCGGGACGCTCCGCCCACGGCTTCTGGAAGGTGTGACATCAGATTCCCTCCTGACGGCCTTATTGCACCGCCTCACCCCCCCCCCCTGCCCCCTCGAACCTGCAGGCGATCAGGACCGCCTTGTGCGCTCGGAGGGGTTGCCCGCCAACCAGCAGCGTGACGTCAGTGAGGATCCCGCGCAGGCGCAGCTCGTTCAGGTTGCCGAGTACGTCGGATGAGTGGCGTGTGAACTCGCGGACATAGCCCAGCGCGCCCTCGGGGGCCGCGGGGGATCCCATCGCGACGCCGGCCTGCGCGGGAAGGGTTCAGGGATTCAGGCCGTCCAAAGACGGCTTCCTCCGTTCGCGAGGCGCAGCTGCAGCCAGGGCCTCCCGCCCCGCGGCCCCGCACAGGCCCCCATAGCTCAGGGCATCTTGGGCATTCCTCCCCGATCAAGGTGTCGCTCTCTCGCCTCCTCCAGACCCGAAGTGGCCTGGAGCGGGTGGTGGGTTCCCGCCCCACCGCGTCGATGGCTGACGTGGGAGGGCTGCGGCGCGAGGCGCCCGGAGTTCGATTCCTGGCGCCTCCCATCCCCAGCACCTCTGCTTTCCCTAGCTTCGCTGTGCTCCCGAATCTCACGCATGGGACCTGCCTGGGGACCCCAGCCCAGGCCCACACCCCTCCCAGTTGCCGCTATCTACCCCTAACCACAGAAGCCCGCATCTCGTGCTTACCCCCGGCCTGCAGGGGCCGCGGCTCCTCTCCTCGAGGGGGCGGGGTCTCTCCCGGCTCTCGGCCTCGGCTCCTTTATCTGGCCGGGATGGCGGGGGCGGGGGTGGAGGTGGGGTGAACGCCTGGGTCCGTATCCTTCCTTCCTCCCTCGCTCCCCAGATGGTGAGCCCTGGGCGGGGGCTCTGTCTCGAGGGCGGGACCTCAGAAGCAGCGTGGTTGGAACTAGTGGGTCTGGGGTCATCGAAAGTGGGGTCGAGGGTGGGGACACTAGAATTGGGGAGGGGGCTAGGGATGTCGAGGCGACAGACAGGATCTAGGTCGTCGGAGGGCCGCAGATAGCAGAGAGTTGGGGGGTGGGGCTCTGGCGAGGGGGCGCCAGGAGCCTGTGGCAGGGTGGAGCGAAGACAGCCATGCTGCCCCCCTTCCGAGGTACCGCGTTACGGGAGAAAAGGGGGAGCCCCAGGAGGCAGCGGGTTTGGGGCGGGGGCTGCCCTGGGGTCCTTGACAGCCACAGGGTGTGGTGTGAGCGACAGGCCCCTCCAGCGCGGCCGACAGAGAGGGGGGCTGTGGCCGGGCGGGGTGGGAAGAGGGCGGATATGATTTCTAGTTCGTTTCCTTCCATTGTCCTGCGACCGGACGGCTCCGCCAGCTGCTTCCCCTCGAGGAGGTGGGGAAAGCCCCGGGTGGGGACCGAGAGACGCTCGGGGGGCCTAGGCGTCCGGCCTCTCACTGTCGACTCGCTTCTGGATCCTTTTGGGGACCCAGAGGGACGGACTCCCGCCCAAAGGCTGCTCGCTCTCCCCGGGGCCGCGGGCACCGGCCCGTCGGCTGCGGCCGGAGGCTGGCCGGACGCCGGGGTCCAGCGCGGCAAGCCGGCGAAGCTCGGCAGTGTCCTGCTCCTTCCACGAGGGGGCGGACGAGCACCAGACTCGCTTCGCCCCGTAGTCCCCACCCGGCTGGGGCCGAGCTCAGACCCGCGCGCTGTAGCGCGTCGGCCTGGGCGGCTGAGACCTCCGGCTTCCTGCCCCGTGCGCCGTGGGTTATTTTGGCGCCTCTGTCTCCTGGGTGCCAGGGCCCTGGGGTGCGGCGGAGGGCTAGAGTTAGGGTTCCCGGGGCGGGAGGACTCTCCCTCAGGCTGGGGTTCCTACCTGAGGTGAGGCATCGTGGGCTTCGGGACGAGGGGAGTGGGTGAGGAGGGGACGGGAGCACAAGGTTGTCCCGCCGTCTTTGGGGGCGGAATTCTAGCCTGCATCAGTACAAAAGTTGGGCGGGGTAAATGGAGAGAAATGGGAAATGGAAGACGGGGAGAGGGCAGGAGTGGCCTGACAGCCCTAAATTCAAGTCCCTGGCCGGGGAGACGGGCGCTGGGGAAGCCCTCCGAGGGCGGCAAGGTTCATCTGGCCAAGGGGTGGGGGCACAGCTGGGTCCTCGGACTTGGGCTCAGGAGGTAGATGGCGGACTGGGGAACACTCACCGCCGCGCCCGGAGCTGCACGGCCCGGCGTGGGGCGCTCCCCTTCTGCTCCCGGTGCGGGAAAGAACAGTGGGGACCTGGGCACTGGGGGCGAGGAAGGGAGATGGCTTTGGTGACTCTGCTCTCCTCAAAGTTCGAAGGAGGGAATTGCACTAGGGGCTCCCTTCAGTGTCAGCGTGCACTGTTATCTGATCAGTTGTGGGGTGCCTGCTTATTATGGGGTGTCAAGTTGGGGCCTATATCCACCTGGAGAGTTTGTGGCAAGTTGGAGCGAGGCATGGGGCTGTCTTGGATGCTACATTAGTTCTGGGGGCTCTGACCCCCACAACAGGGAGACTGTACCTCTGTCTGTTATCTCCCCATCTCTGGAGAGCCAGAGTACTGCTGGGGTTTTGGGGTGCCATGTGTTTTGGGGTGTCACATAAATGTCAAGGCTCAGGTTCAAGGTTGTCAGGAACATGATTTCCATCTGCAGGATTTTAGTCTGAAATGGAACACAGTAGGATGCTAAGAGCACGTTTGAAGGCTTTCTAGGATGGGGGTGTGGGAAGTGGGGAGCAAAGTTCCAGAATGTCCTGGAAACACTCTCAGGGGAGGCTCTCCTTGTATGCGTGGACAGCCACGATGTATCCCCAGAGCGGAAACAAGGTGAGGGCCCCCAGGGTGGGGGACCAGAGTTTTGGGGTGTCCTTAGTTGGGGATGCTTTGCCCCTCTTTGGGTGCATCTGGTGAAGGTAATGGATGGATAAGGGGAGACCAGTTTGGAGATTCACTTAATTTGGAGCGCGATTCTGGTTTGGGAGGTCTTTTGCTTATGGCTTGCTCACTCCAGCTTCTAGAACTTTCTTTCATTAGTGAACCCCCAAATAAGCCTAGGACTTGAAGGGCGAGATTTGAGAAGGGTGCAGTGTCTCTTCTTAATCACTACATGGCCTCGATTGATCTGAGCATTAAAAGTGGTATCAGGCTCCGAACCCCGATTTATTACAGGCACCCACTTCGGTTGGAGGGAAGGTGGAAGAAAATGGGGTGTCTCTTGGTCAAGTGGACACCCCTGGCCAGGACAATGCTGTTGGAACTGTGGCAAGGAGGGGCGGTGGTGGGGTTCAGGAGGTGAATCTCGTGCCCTGATGTTCCAGGATAACAGCCCCAAACAGAAAGCAGAGTGTGGCGAGATGAGGGGGGAGGGGCTCCCCACGGCGGCAGGGGCTAGAGGGTGAGCCAGGCCAGCTCTTCCCGCCTGGGTCCCGCTCTCCTCGGCTCTCCTCCCCTCTCTCCCTCCCACCGCCCACCCCCCCAACCCAAGGAAAAAAAACTGCCTGTGCAACAGCAATGGCAGATTCCAATCCTCCAGGCTTTCCTAAACCACCACCGAGACCAGCCGGGGGGAGGGGAGGGAGGATCGGACTTTCCTGCTTCCTCGAGACTGGGGCAAATAGCTTGACCTCCTGGCCCCTAGCCCTCTGAGGAGTGCCCCCCGGTCTGGAAGCCAGGTGTCCTGGACCCTAGCCCCCGGGCGGGGGGGCCTGGAGAGACGGGGAGGAGGAGGGAGGGAGTGACTTCCAAAATTGGCATCGGGACAGAGCAGGGCTGGCGGGAGACAGGCGAAAGACGGAATTTTCCTGAAAAAACGGGGGTATCTGAGGACCCCAAATTTGGGGAGCTAGTCCAGGACCGTCCTCCCAACATCCTAGATTTTTTGGGGATTTTTTGGGGGCCCCGGGACCCCTCTAGATGGGGTGAGGAATGTAGTGTTGGGGGAATCTGACTGGGGCATTGCAGCTGCCTCTCCCGCCGAGTTGGAGACGGATGGGCTGGGACGGGTTTTGGGGGGGTGTCCCCAATTCTGACTGGGAGTGGAGGAACCCCCCCAGAGCTGTCTTGTGGGGGTCCCCCCTCCCTAGGGCACTCCCCAGTCCCTGAGCCAGCCGAGAGGAAGGAGGCCAGCGATGCGACTGGGGCGGCTCCTTTCTCCTGCACCCCAAATGTGAGGGATGCACCCCAAATTTTGCTCCTTTCAAAATAGGGGACCAGGATCTCAGGGGAGAGTAGCTGAGGTAAGTGGGGAGGAAAAAGTGTCCCCTGTTTTCAGGAGAGACGTGGCGGTTGGGGGGAGGTTTGGAGGTGCGTGCTGGGGTGGGGTTGGCTTTGTCAGTTTGGGAATTGGGGGGACGATCGGAGAGGCTTTCTCTTGTACCCCTAAGCTGCAGCCCCCAAGATGGAAACCAAAGGCGGAGACCGTAGGGCCCCCCAACATCCTAGCTGTTAGGATAGTGTTTGCTTTCTCTCTCACCCCCACAAAGGCTCTGCCGAGGGTGGGAGCCGGGGGCAGCTGTGTGAGTTGGGGGCTCTGGAGGGTGGGGTGAGGTGCAGAAGACCTTGGCAGGGCTTGATGTGGCGAAGGCAGGGGTCTTTGGGGAGTGGTCCGGCATCTTCGGGTGCCTAAAAAGATATCTTACATACACCATCTTAGATCTTTTAGATTGCTAAGAGTTTTGGGGGGTGTGTCGGCCGGGGGGGCAGTAAAGGGTGGCATGGGATATGGGCTGATCACTTTTGGGTTCCACAGGGGATGATTCTGACTTGCAGAAGGGATTTTGATCCTTTGATGGGGGTTGCTTTTTAAAAATCGAGTCCTGGACAGGAGAAAAAGGCTGAGGGAAGGCCTAGGGTGGGGGGTGGGGAGAGGCATGTTTGTCTCAGCTTAAACGTGGCTCTCTGGGGTGGGCCCGCCTGCCTGGGCCTGGTGGATGGCTGATGGGTGGCGTTGTGGGGCTGGGGCTCGGGCCCCGAGGGGGCCCCGGGGACTGGCAACAGCACTGGGGGCTGAGTTGCTGGCCCCCCAGGTCCAGATGGCCCTCTTCCTGGGCCCTGCTGCTCCCCTTTCCCCCTGGCCTCCATTTCCTGCCTTTGGCCTCCATCTTGTGGCAGGCCCAGGGCCCAGGGCAACTTCCGGCCCCCCTCTCCCAACCGTGTTCCGGCCCCACCACCTCTGGACTGCCAGCTCCCAACCCTGCTGTCCTTGGCCCCAGTCTCTTCTAGTTTCCTCCTGGGTTCTGACCCGGGGAGGGAGGGATGGACACAGGAAGCCTCGGGTCCCTGGCCTGGCTGAGTCGGAGGCAGACTGTTGGTGTCCCTGGTCATTCTCTGTTGCCTCCGCCCCAACCCTGGGGATCCCCTGAGCAGAGCTCCCACAATGGGAAGATGGCTCCAATCCTACGAGTGTCCCTCTTTCCATTTGCCGTCCCAACTCCTGTGCCTGGTTTGCCCCCATCATCTCTGGGGGCCATGTTTGCCTTGTAAACTTCTCTCGCTGCTCTTGGAGGTTGGTGGTATGGGGGTCTTCACAGCGCTGCCTTGCGTCCTCTTCCTCTCAACCCACCCGAATCCTGCTCCCGCCCCAGCAGCACACTGTGGTTTGTACGGCACTGTGGCCACGTCCAAACCACACTGTGGTGTTAGAGCGAGGGTGGGGGAGGCACCGCCGAGGCTTGGCCCTGGGAGGCCACCCTGGAGAAGTGACTCAAAAAACATCTGGGGCCTTGTGATAAACTTCTCATGACGTGGTGGTGGTGGTGGGGTGTGTGTGTGTTGGGGGGGGCAGTGATGAATGCGCTGCAAACAGGCCCTTTAAAATCCCCAGGGAAGTTTCAGGACTTCTGCCTGCCAGAGGCCCTGGGACTACGTCCTGGCTCCAGAGAGCAAAGTGGAGTCTTTGTTGCCTACACCCAGCTCCCCTGGCTCTAGCAGCACAGAAATATTGGCACCGGGAGGCGAGTCTGCCAATATTGGCTGTGCTGCTCCAGGCGGGGTGGCGAGAGCTACTGGGAGGGGCTGGGCCCCTGAGGGCCGAGGCCAGGAGAGGGAATGGCCCTCTCCTGTTAATAACGTGAGCCCGACAGCACCAAGCTGAGAGACAAATCTTTATTGTTTTCTGTATAAAAATGTCCATCAGACAGAGGTCAAAGGGCTTGGGGCGGATGCTCGTCCAGGACCAGCCAGGCGGCCAGCCCCAGCAGCCTCTGCGCCTCTCTCGGGCAGGCCTCGCTCAGAGTCCCAGGCGATCCACAGGTCCAGGCGAACGGTGAGAGGGCTCGGAGGTGGGAGGTCAGCAGGAGAGCAAAGGAGCTTCAGCGCAGGTCTTTAGGCGGCCAGAACCCAGGGTCAGGCTGTCTGGAACAGGAAGGAGAACAGACGGAGATGGAGCGGGCCCCAAGTAGGCCTCTGAGACAGTGTCCCGGCCCCAGGGAAGGGCTCCTGCTGAGATCCTACCCCGCCCCCAGCTGGTGTGGGAGGAGGGGGACTCCTACCCTGGTGGAAGTTGAGTTTCTTGGCCGGAGGAGTTTCTCCCAGCCCTTCAATATCCACCAGGTCGCTATTGGCGTCCGAGTCGTTCAGAGCACTGAGCGTCACGTCTGCGAGGGGGGCACAAGCTAGGCTCTAGGTTCCCGACCACCCCGAGTTCTGTGCTCACCCCATCCGCCCCACCCCCTCCCCTCTCTGCCCACCCAGGGGAGAGGAAGCCAGAGGGAGCGGAAGAGCTGTCTTGCTTCGCCCAAGGCCCAGTTCTCTCACTGAGCCTCAGATGGGACCTCTCGCGCCGAGGCAGCGACTCCACCGCCCTCACCGGACTTCTGTTTCTTTACAGGGGGGGCCCCGGCGTCAGGGACGCTGCAGCTGCTGGGCGGGGGGGCAGCCGGGGGAGGCGACAGGACCCCAGAGGCCACCTTCTTGGGCCCTTTCTTGGGTGACTCAGCTGGAAGCGCAACGCCAGAGTCTTCATACACCTTGCGTTTCACAGTGGCCTTTATCTGAGCCCTGAAGAGAAGACAGCCGGTTAGGGAAGGAGTGATCACCAAGTGGGGAGGGTGGGGGAGGAGGGAGCCCCTTCGCAAGAATTTTTGGTGGGGTTCTTTTTCCTGCAGCTTTGCCCTCACACCGGGCGGATGGATGTGAGGAGTGGGCTCCCTGAATTGAGTACGGGGAAAGGCCCACCCCTCCTGAGTCTCTCCTGGGAGAGAGGTGTGGCTGCAGAGGGTCACCAGGTAAGATGGAGACTTATTCATAGATCCCAAGCAATGTTCAGAACCGCAATATTCCTGGAAACACTGTGGGAGAATCTCAAGAGATCTGTCGGATTACCCAGGGAACCTCGTGGGTCATATGCAGCGATCGTGTCTCTCAGACAACCTGAAATCAGATTCTTGGAAGGCCCTCATTGCCAGGGCATTTTCGGGATGTCTGACCAACGTGACCATCCTTGTGTGTTTGCAGTCCTCAAGGGAGGACACGGAGCTGCAAGGGACTTGTGATGAGGGTGGAAGGAAGGGTGAGGGGAGGAAAAGGGCCCGCCCCCCGTTCTCTGCCCGCCTCCCTCCCTCACACGGTCCGTTCCTTGATGACACAGCTGATGTGATTAAGATCGTCCCCAAATCGTTTCACAGCAGCCCTCAGCATCTCTATCTCGGTGTCCGTCCACTTGGCTCTGTCGGGAGGGGAGAGGGGTCAGCAGAATGGGGAGAGGCGTGGAGCGAGCCGGCTGGCGGGGCCACAGCCGGCCAGTCGCCGCCTCCCGGTCTCTGGGGCCCCGGTCACGGATCCATAGAGAGGCCCTCTGTAAGGAGAAGAAAAGCTTGGAGGACCCCCCGGCTGCGGGAAATCGGGACACCTCGGAACACCTCTCTCTCCCATCAACGTGAAAGCCTCGCGAACTGCACCCTAGCAGTCTGCAGCAGCCCGAGGAACGGGAGTGGGTGGTCGTGGCGGGGGTACGACGGGGAAGTAGTGCGGGGCGGGGCCTGTCTGCATCTGTCACTCACTCACTTGACGATCACTTATTAACACCTGCTCCGGCTGTGCCAGCCACAGGGAAACTAACCGCTGTCCCTGCGCTAGAGAGGGTCCGCGTCCGCGTGGAGTCCGAGCGTCCGCCCTCAGCGTCCACGTCCCAGCCCGGGCTCACGTACCCCGCGGGAGAAGAGTCGGCCACGGGATGCAGTTGCATCGTCAGCTCCCCGAGCTTCGTGAAGGCGGCGCCCGCCGCAGAGAAGATCTCCCCGACCTGGGGGCGGGGCAGCATGACAGGGGGCCGGCGCACACCCCCGCGCCGGCCCGCCCGGAGCCCCTAGCCCCACCCCGGCTCGGCTCCCGCCCGCCCCCCGCCCGCGGCGGAAGAGCCGGGAGCCAAGCGGGGGACCCGCCCGCCCGTGGCCGCCAGGGAGCGCTGTCCGCGAGGGAGGTCGAACCTTTGTGGACGCTGACGTCATGGCCCCGCGCACCTCCTCAGGGAGACGCTGCCGCCGCCGCCGCCGCCGCCGCCACGCGAGCCGGGACCACGGAAGGAGCCTGGCTGCCGCGCCGCTCCGGGCTCCGTGCAGGAAGTCCCGCCCTCCCCGCCGCTGATTGGCCCAAGCCCTGCCGTTCCCGCCTCACCGACCGCAGTCACTGGGGCCGCCCGGGCGCGCCGAGGGAAGGAGTGGTGGAAGGCGTCGCCTCACTTCCGGTCAGCCCCATTCCATTTCCGCCCGGGGGTCGGGGTTCCCGGTCTGAGTCTGACCTCCGGCCCGCCCCCTCACGCAAGCACAGACACAAGTTTTAAGAGAGCAGCTTCTCTTTATTGTGGTACGGGACGAGGCTGGGAGGGCTGGGGAGCCAGGGGGCGGCCAACCCAGGCTCCCTCCGCTGGGGCTGCCAGAGGCCGGCGGACAGGGGTTCAAGACTGGCCGAGGTGGGGGGCACCCAGTCCCGCAGAGCGCGCCAGTGACCTGGGCCGGGGAGAGTCTTATAAATAGAGGACGGGGCTGGCGAGGGCAGCAGGGACCCTGCTCTAGCGCACCATGTATTCCTTGCGCTTATTGAGCCGGACTTGGCAGAAAGAGAAGCCTCCCAGGAGGAGGTAGAGGCCCGCGGCGATGAAGCAGTTGTAGCTGACTTGCTCATAAAGCTTGTATATGTTCTGGGGGCCGTTCCTGGAGGCGCGGATTAGGCAGAGAAACGGCGAGCGTTAATAGCAGCCAACACTCAACGGCGCAGTTCCTGTGCGCCTCGCTGTCAGTCCTACGGGGCGAGTGCCACAGTGCCCGCTTTGCAGAGGGGGACTGAGCTGGGCGTACGATGGCCGCTGAGGCCTGACCCCTACACGGCTGGCCAGCTGCTTCCTCCAGCGCCCCCAAGCATCCCGCCCTTAAGTCAGACTTTAGCCACCTGCCCACCTCCCCACCCGACTACTTACTCAAAGTCTTTCTCCGTGAAGGGAACGTCCTCGATTAGCACTGCAGAATGGACATTGAAAAATATTCCGAGCATTATCTTAAAAAAAAAAAAAAAAAAAAAAAAGGAATGGGTAGATTGTAGGACTCAGGCACCTGACTTCCTGGTTACCCCCTAAACCCCTTCTATTTCTAATATTGCCACAACACCTGGGCCTGGGATGGACCAGAATGAACCAGGATTAGGGGCGGCTGCTGCCGGCTTCGGACTCAGCCGCCTGGAACAGGGCGTGCGGTGGCGATGCCGAGACGGGTGATGGGACAAGCGCTTTCCCAGGAACCCACATTGTCCTCCTCCCCAGAAGCGTCACCCTCACGGGACAGGGCGGAAGACGTGAGGGAGGACCGCCACTTCTTCAAATCATTTCTTCTGGAAGTGGGGGCGGGTGGAGCCCGCTACCCTCTTCGGGAACGAGCACCCCTTATGCCCTGTACCCTCCGTTCGACCCAAGCATCTCTCAGGACCCCAACCCCAGCTCCCATTCTAGGCTCCAGTCCCACCACCCGCTAGGCTCCAGTTCCCTCTTCTGCAGCCTCAGTTCGGTCTCGTTTCGCACCAGCCCCGCCATCCTGCCTGCTGCTGGCCCAGGCCCGGAGTTGCCTAGCCTTCGGCCCCGCAGGCTCGCCACCGATTCACGCTGGGCAGCCCCCTCACCAACATGATCACTCCCCAGGCGCTGAGGACGATGCCGCAGGCGGCCAGCTTCGGCCCACAGCACAGGAGCGACGCCATGGAGACGGGAACGGGAGATCGCCCAGGAGCAAGCCGAACAGAGGGGCGGTAAGAAGCCCTGGATGCGCCGGCGGCCAGCGAGCTGCGCTCCGGGGCTCCCGCGGCAGAGGACGGCCTAGGGGGCGTGGCCTCCGGCCTCAACCACCCTCCTGGGGGCGGCAGGCGGTGGACGCTCGGGGTCCTCTAGGGAATTCGGCGCGAGAAGGAGGCCTCTGAAACTTGAGTAGCCTTTCCAGAGTCCCTTCGTGACCCGTGTAGCTCGGAAATATTGCAAGAGCAGGAGTCTCGTGTCTTGGCTCCCCCTCCCCAGGCTGGAATGGTAGGCGCCGCCACGCCACGTGACCAACTTTGGCCGTCACGTGACGAGGAAGTAGCCGCAGCCAGGCTTCGGGAGAGAGACTGACGGTGGCAGAGCTCGGGAATTCGGGCTGTTGTGACCCGAGGGTTGGAGTCATCTAGTTTTCCCCTCAGACACTTAAGTTTCGGGTGATATCTGTGCAGGGGAAGTGGTAAGTGAGACAGGGATTCCCTTCGAGAGAGGCCATTCCCAGCTCTGCTCACCTCCCCCCTTGAACATAGGTGTTGGCGCAGAGAAAGGGGGTCGGAGCCCCTTCCTGAGGCTCAGCGTGCTGTCGTGGCTAGAACGCCGCGTTTAGGATACTGTTAGCGTTTTTAGCATCACACTTGGGTGCGGTATAGTTCAGGATGGGGTAGGGAAAGCAGCAGACCCCGTGAGCACGCTGTGAGGGTGAGCAGCCCTGCGGTCTGCACCAGAGGTAGGGGTAGGTACACGGCAATGTCTCCTTGCCCCCTGCTGTAAGCAAAGGGAGGGGTCAGAGGTTGAGTAAGGTCGGGGATGAGATATTAAAGGAACGTTTGCATACTTGGTAGAGACAGATTTGTACCAGTTTTTCAGGAAGGTTAGGGAGACTTGGAGCACACAATTTTCTAGTGAACTTGTATCCATTATTATGAGGACAATGACCACAGTAAAATTGAGTGACCATTTGGTCCTGAGACCCCAAAGACCAAATGGAGAAATACTGTCTTCATCTAGAGTAACTTAGTACATACAGGTTTTGTTTTTTTTAATTAATTAATTTATTTTTTTCATTTTAAAATTACAATTTTATTTGCTTCAGTCCAGGCTGGGGTATACTTGCTAATGATACAAAGACTTTGAATTTTATTACTTTATTAGAACAGCTCACTATTTCATTTAGTGATTCATTTATTCCCTTTTCCATAATTTTCCTTCCATCTACATAAAGGCAATAACTCTAATGTGTTTGATGTCCATTTTCTACATTGTGTCTTTTAAATATTTTATAAAATCTTACACTATTAAAACAGATTTCCAAAACCAAACTATATCTCTACCTTACTTTTTCAACGATGCTGTTTTTGAGCATGGTAAAAAAAATAGCAAAGTTTTTCTCCTTATTTGATGTGTGACTGAGTGTTGTGCTTTTTCTTGTTTGTTTTTATATTTTTTAATACAAAATTGTGGAAAGTACTAGTTAGGGTAAAGGACCAGAACAAAATAAATGACCTATAATTGTAGTGTCTAAAAATAGGTAGCATATTGGTTTGCATTTTTTAATTTACTTATTAGAAAGTCAGAGATGGAGGAAGAGAGTGAGATTTTCCATCCACTGGTTCGTTCCCCGAGTGGCTGCAGCGGCCAAGGCTGAGCTAGGCTGAAGCAGGAGTTTCATCCAGGTCTCCCACTTGGGTGGTGGGGACCCAGACTCTTGGGCTGTCTCCCACTGGTTTCTCTAGGCCATTAGCATGGAACTGGATCAGAAGTGGAGCGGCCAGGAATTGAACTGGTGCCCATATGGGATGCCAGCATCGCATGCAATGGCTTTACTTGCTATGCTACAATGCCAGTCCTCACACACTTTTTTTTTTTTAATTTTTAAAGATTTATTTTATTTATTTGAAAGAGTTATATAGAGAGGTATAGACAGAGAGGCCTTCCATCCACTGGTTCACTCCCTAAATGGCTGCAACAGCCAGAGCTAGGCCATCCTGAAGCCAGGAGCCAGGGGCTTCTTCTGGGTCTCCCATGTGGGTTCAGGGGCCCAAGGACTTGGGCCATCTGCCATTGCTTTCGTAGGTGCATTAGCAGGGAGCTAGATCTGAAGTGGAACAGCTGAGACTTGAACCGACACCCATATGGGATGCCAGCACTGAAGGCTGGGCTTTAACCCTCTGCACCATAGCCCTGGCTCCTACATACTGTTTTTGAAATGGTTGTGAAAGAGAACTTGGAATTTGGGAAACACGTGGAGCTCCCAGGGTATTAAAGGGGCTGGGAAAGTGGAATTGAAACATGAATTTTGTTATCTTTTCTGTTTGGGACTGTCTAGGGAGGGAAGGCATTTTGAGGCCAAAGTTTTTATTTTGCCCCAGGAGCACCACTCTTACTCAGGGACTTTGGGGAGTACATGTATGAATGGGAGGAATAGGGGTCAGGAATTTGTAAGCTGGTCACCAAGCAACTAGCTAGTTCCTGGGAAAGGAGAATAAATGGAAGTAGCTGATTTCTCTGACTCTCCCTGTACCGCCATCCACCCCACCCCCAAGCTCTTGGGTGTTTTGGAATTACCATCAGAGATCCAAGTTAGTGCAGGCTACCAGGGCCAAATTCACCTTGTAACTTGTGCACATCCCTGAAGCAAAGCACATTTAAAACATGTTTTTGCATTCTATTATTAAAGATTTATTCAGTTATTTGAAAAGCAGATATATATATGTGTATATATATACATATATATGTATATATATGTGTGTGTGTATATATATATATATATATATATATATAGAGAGAGAGAGAGAGAGAGAGAGAGAGAGAGAGAGAAACATCTTCTATCTGCTAGTTCACTCCCCAAAATGCTTCAGTGGAAGCCAGGCACCAAGAATTCCATCTGGGTCTCCCACGTGGGTGGCGAGGACCCAAGAACTTGGGTCATCTTTTTGCTGCTTTTCCCAGGCCATTAGCAGGGAGCTGGATCAGAAGCAGAGCAGCTCGCACTGGAACCGGTGCCCATATGGGATGCCGGTGTTGCAAGTGGCAACTTTACCCACTGTGCCACAACAGCAGCCCCCCCGCTTCATTTTAAAATGGCTGAATAAACCTAAGTATGAGTGCTTGGAGACCTGTGAAGGTCATATATTGGTGTATTCCATGAATCGAGTTGTATTGGCACACAACCACACTTGTTTGTTTCTGTATCGTCTGTGCCTAGAAGTTGTGATGGAGACTGTGTGGTCTACAAAGCCCCAAATCTCACTCTGTCCTTTACAGAGTTGAGTGTCCCCCTGACTAGGCACTGCTGATGTCGAGGGCTCACCCGGGGGAGGACCCGGAGTCCCGGCAGCGGAGTTGGGAAAGCAGGTAACATTCAGGACGCAGAGGCCCGTCCTCCTGGGGGCGCGCCGTCCAGCTCAGATGGTGATGCTGTTCTCTATGCGGCTGGGCTTCAGGTATTCATAGGGCAGGTCAAGGGGCTCGTTCCGGGCTGTGATCTCTTTTTCAAAGTTTTCCAGATCTGTTTGGAATTGGCTTAGCGCAGCTTTGGCCTTGGGATCTGAGAAATATTCTTCTTTGTGATGCCCCAGAGGCACCTGAGACGGAACAAGAGGTCAGTGAGTTTCTAGTCTGAAGACAGAAGCCCCTAGAGCCAGCCCCTCTCATGTTTCCTTTCTTGCCCTCGTCTCCCTCTCCCCAGAACCCCCTCTCACCATGTCTGGCTGCTGGCGACCCAGATGCCACGTGATGGCCATCTGAAGAGAGGACTGCCGGACATCAGGCAGTGACCCCATGACCGTAGCCATTGTCACATCGTCCTTGGTGGTAGGTGGGGGCATCCGCATTGTGCATGGGGCATTCGGGACCCAGCCATACCAGTCCAGCTGTAGGAAGAAACTGAAACCCTAGAACCCTGATACTTAGGATTTGAACCCGCATCTCTCCTGTGCGCCTCCCAAAGGTCTAGATGTCCAGTTGCTTGCCCGCAGGGACCTGGGGTCTCAGCTGCCCATACCTGGCCCTGGTTGATGGCCCCATGCTGGACTGTGCACGTGAAGACACACATGGTCAGGAAGTGGCAGAGTTGAGTCTGGGACTGGAAGGAGATGGGGAAACCTGGGTGGGAAAGAACACCAGCTAGAGGCTGTAGCTAAGAGAGACGTACAGGCTGATGTCTTGGGGTGTCCATGTTTTAGAATTGATTAGTGTGTACTGATTCGTTCATTTACTTAGATACATTTGCATTAGACATAGGTTTCAATCCTGGTTCAATGCCTTAGAGCTTGGTTACCTTAGGCTAATTACTTAACCTCTCAGAAGCTCAGTTTGTGTCACCTATAACATGTATCAAAATCACCTGTTAGGTAATAAACACTCAATGAATTGTTACTATGGAAGAGTTAGGCGCTGAAGCAGTTGCAAATTTAGGATGCTTCCTCTTGTTCCCAGACAGGGAATTTTAAGTCTCTGAGTTGTAAGGTGGGAATAAGAGAAGTCGTGGATTTCCGGTGTAACTGATAAAGAGGAGCTTCTCACAAGGTTGACCTCGTGCCATTCATTTGTAGGTGGAGGTCACTGGACCTACCCAGAGCCCCAACAATCCCTTTAGTTAAGTGTAACAAATGTCATTAGATAAGAAAATCAAGGACCAGAGAGATTGAACTGCCAGTCAGTTTTGCCTAGTAGGGCAAAGGCACAGTCTGACCTTGAACTCAAGCTCCTGACTACTGACTAACCCGAGATAGTTTTGATTTTAGCAAGCTTCCTCTGTAAAGTCTGTGGAGGACATTAGAGGGGAACTGTGAGAACTGAGGAAGAGCTGGGGAGGGACAGGATGAGAGGCAGTCAGTGGAGGTTACAGTTAACGTGTGCTGTGTTAGGATTGCCTGTAGGTCCCTCCCAGATGCACATGTTGCAGTCTAACCGGCAGGGTGATGGAAGTGGAGACCCTGGGAGGCGTTGGGGTGGGGAGGGCGGAGCCCTCATGAGGGGGCTTTCAGAAGAGGCCAGGGAGCCGGCTTGCTCGCTTTGTGCCATGCGCTGCTTTAGGAAGTGGGCTGTCTCACCAGAACTTGGAACGTGCCGGTACCCTGGTCTTGGGAGAAGTACGTTTCTGTTGTCTACAAGCTACTCAGGCGTGATAATTGTTGCAGCAGCCAAACTGACTAAGACAGTATATTTATCGGGGCAAAGACACCCCGGGAGAGGAAGAAAGAAGAAGGGGTCCTGGGGACACGTGGCCCCTGGGGACCAGAGCACAGGTGTTGGCGGCATCCGCAGGGCCTGGCCATAGTGGCTCCCCGGTAAATGTTTGTAGAGGCAGAAGATGGGATTCGGGGTGAGGGCGGGGGCTGAAGGGTGACTCAGAGCAGAGCAGGTTGGCCCCTGTGTGTCAGAGAGGAGAGCACGCAGCTAGGAAGAGCTCGGGAAAGGCTGTTTCTTCTCCACAGACTACGGCATGGGGCCTGGCGGGACTAAAGGTAGCGGTTAGATCTGGGACGGGGGCGGTGGGGAGGGAGGCTGGACTGCCCGAAGAAACTTGAGCCCCACACATGGGTCAGGGTCCTGAGCTCGGGTTTGAGCCAAAGCGTGGACAGTACTCAGTTGGCACCTAGAAATGACCTTGTACTGTGGCCAGTGTGTGCTGGACAGCAGCAGGCGGGAGGAGAAGGAAGGGAGAGCCGGGGTGGGAAAATCTCCTTGTTTAAAGCCTCAGGTAGAAAACTAGGGAGCTGCGAGAGAGAATGTGAGCCCCAGCAGGCCCCAGGCAGAAACTCTTGGCTCGCCCAGTGCCACACTACGGCAGCTGAACCTAGGGGTAGGGCAGAGTGGCGTCTGAGGACCAGGGTCTCCCAGGAGCACAGTCCCTGGGGTTGAGTCTTAGCAGGTGTGAGTGGGATTCAGAAGCTGTTCTGTCTTGAGTGAGGGGTGTGGTGACAGGGTGGCATCCCGGCCCCAGAGGGGCAGGGCTGGGAAGGGCTCTGGTGGAGTCTCCCCAGTGCTCCCGTCCCTGGGTCAGATCTTACCTCGGTTCTGGGCCTGGCACAGCCCCACCTCAGTGATCTCCCGACACCAGGCCTGCAGCTCGGAGTCACGCCTCACGACGTCATCGCTTTGGTAGAAGAGGAGGACGATGCCCTCCACGTACCTGCCCAGAGGAGGAGGGAGCCGAGCTCTGAGAGTAGAAGGCCACAGCCTCTGACCCCTGCTCCTCTGGGGCCTCTGCTCAGCTGACTCTCCTGTGCCAGGGGACCCGCCTTTTGGGGACACTGCCTACCCTTTCAACACACCAGGGTACAGGGTGTCACAGCAGGAAATGCGGGTCATTCATCCTCAGAATTCCCCATGCACAGTTGCTTTCTCTCCTTTCTGACAAAGTCCTGATTCTTCAGTTCCCTGGCTCTCTCCACAGCTTCCTCACCTCTGCTCTCTGACGCACCCCAGTGTCTGTTCACTGCTGCTGCTTCTCCCTTTGCCTTTGCCCCGTGCTGACCTGAAGCAGAGCCCCTCCCTCCCCCTCGCCCCCTAGTCCTCAGCTCCCTCTCACTCACCTGGTGATGATCTCCCAGAGCCGCAAAGCATCGTGGGCGTAGAGGGCACTTGGGATTCCCAGCAGGCCCCGCTCAGCCAGGTCGTGAGGAGGGCACAGGGAGTGGTAGGTCAGCTGAGCCACTGCCCGGCGTAGCAGCTGCACATGGCCCCCTCCACCTGTGCTCACTGCCTGGGACAAGAGAGGCGACAGCTCTTGAAAGATGGAAGCAGGGCTGGAGAACCCTGGCATCCTGTAGAGGGCTTTGGAGGTGGGGTTTCAGATTAGTCGAGGCTGTAAAAGGCACTGGGCCCGTGAGTCTAAGGGTCAGGACGTTACACCGGCGGCTCCGGGGGCCTGCGGGTAGTGGAGGGTCACAGCAAGCTGGAGGCTTAGGTGGCTCCATCCCCCTTTCCTCCTTACCTGATCAAATATTCCTCCATCCGAGATGAGTTGGCTCCGGGCCCGGGTGTTGATTTCCATGGTGTAGCGGATATGGGGCATGAGGAGCTGGGGACAAGGAGACAGAGCTGGGTGGTTAATGGGGTCATGCTTGGATACTTGCTTGTAGGGCCGGGCGCCCAGCTTCTCACTCCCTGCTGCTGCCCCGACAGGCTGGTCTTTGGCTTCTCCCATCACTCAGTCGCGTGCTCCCCAACTTCCTGTGAGTGGTGCTCTGCAGCCCCGCTGACCAGGACTTCACGCTGTACTGTGCGGCTCTGATACTTGGGCAGCAGCCTCCTCGTCTGTCAACAGGGGGCAGTAATGGGATCTCTTATGTCAAGGAGCTGTGATGACCCTGTGTCAGCGACGTGTCCTCAAATATTGCTACCACTACTCCGAGTGTAGGTGTCTGTTAGGAATCAGACCCTTCTGGTTTTCTTTTAAACTTCCTTCCTCTGTCATTCACCCCCTTGTGGCTTAAACTGGCCTCTCTACTCATTTTCCAAACTGTACTTCCTGGGGCCCATGTTGTGGCACAGTGGGTTAAGGTACGACTGGGACACCTGCATCCCATATTGGAGTGCCAGTTCAAGTCCCAGTTGCTCCACTTTCTGCTAATGCACCTGGGGAGGCAGCAGATGATGGCCCAAGTAGCCGGGTCTCTGCCACTCATTTGGGAGACCTGGATGGAGTTCCAGGCTCGCGGCTTTGGCCTGGCCCAGTACTGGCTGTTGTGACCTTTTTGGGGAGTGAACCAATAGATGGAAAATTTCTCTGTCTCTCCCTTTTTCCGTGTCACTCTGCCTTTCAAATAAATCAATTGATCTTAAACCAAGAATGTTTAAAAGAAAAAATGAACTCTAGGGGCCAGTGTTGTGGCACAGTGGGTTAAGCTGCCACCTGTGACACTGTCATCTCATATGAGTGCGGGTTTGAATCCGGCTGCTCTGCTTCCTATCTGGCTCCCTGATAATGTGCTTGGGAAGGCAGCAGATGATGACCTGAGTACTTGGACCTGTGGGAGACTCGGATGGAGTTCTAGACTCCTGACACAGCCCTGGCCATCATGGCCACTTGTGTGTGTGTGGGGGGAGAGTGGTGAACCAGTGGATGGAAGATCTCTTTCTGTCTCTCCCTCTCTCTCTAGTTCTGCCTTTCAAATAATAATAATAAACTCTGCATCTTCATCCTTTGGTCGTTTTACTGTTGGGTTTCTTTGGAAGGTGGGTAGGGAGGGTACTTTTAGTCAGAATTAAGGGTGCAGTTGAGCAACCTGCAGAAGCTGTGTCAACGTCTGTCTGCACCCAGTCAGGCTCTGGTAGGCCCCCTCTCTCCTGCTTTTCTTCAGCCATTTGAAGAGCTACCTGAGTCTCATGTGTGTTTCTTTTTCTTTTTTTTTTCTTTTTTTTTTTTTTGACAGGCAGTGTTAGACAGTGAGAGGGAGAGACAGAGAGCAAGGTCTTCCTTCTGGTTGGTTCATCCCCCAAATGGCCGCCATGGCCAGCGTGCTGTGCAATCCGAAGCTAGGAGCCAGATGCCTCCCCCTGGTCTCCCATGCGGGTGCAGGGCCCAAGCACCTGGGCCATTCGGGCCACAGCAGAGAGCTGGACTGGAAGAGGAGCAACCAGGACAGAACCGGTGCCCCAGCTGGGACTAGAACCCGGAGTACCAGCTGCACAGGCGGAGGATTAGCCTAGTGAGCCGTTGTGCCAGCTTCGTGTGTGTTTCTTATCTTAGTCTATTTGTCTTCCAGGTTGCGTGCAATTCTGGCATTCATCTGATTTGTTGATACTGGACATAGAAACAGCTCAAGTGACACTTTGGAGTTGAGCTATCAAAGCAGCTCATATGAGTCTGAAACTTTTCAGAAAGCTCATCACAGATGCTTAATGTGCTAGAAAGCTCGAGTCCACACAAGGCGAGAAGATGCCTGAGGACACACAGCCTCTAATGACAACTGCAAGCACTCATTGTGCCACAAGAGTGTGTTACGTCACCTGACCAACCCCACCGTGGAGGCCATCTGGTGAGTACTGAGGCCAGGTTCAGGATGCCGAGCAGCCTGCACGGGTGGCTGCTAGGACACCTGCAAGCCCAGCCTCCTGTGTGTCTGAGCACAGCCCAGCTGTTTGCCACTGGAGGGCGAATGGAGGCAGGGCAAGGGCAGAGTGGAACAGGGGTTTGTGTGGTAGAGGTTTCCACTTGCTCGAGTTGGGCAGAAGATGATGAGGCAGGAGGCGTCGTGAGATAAGTGACATCCAGGATTCTGCTAATCAGACAGGTCTCTGTCTTGTCCATGTGTCCAAAGGGATAACTTCTCGGGGGTCCCAGCTGTATCGGTCAGACTTGAGGGATCCAGGCCGAGGCCTCCAACAGAAACACAGTTTGGTTTTCCTCCTTGCCATGTACTTGCCGATGTTTCAGACTCCACATACTTAAAACTGAACCCTCATTTTTACTCCCAAGTTGGCTTTTTCTAACTTCTCTGTTTCTGTGGCATTGTGGGCTAAGCATCCACCTGTGGCTCTGGCATCCCATATGGGCACCAGTTCATATCCTGGCTGCTCCTCTTCCAGTCCAGCTCTCTGCTATGGCCTGGGAAAGCAGGAGAGGATGGCCCTAGTGCTTGGGCCCTTGCATCCGAGTGGGAGAGCTGGAAGAAGCTCCTGGCTCCTGGCTTCAGATCGGTCCAGCTCTGGTCATTGCAGCCATCTGGGGAGTGAACCAGAGGATGGAACACCTCTTTCTGTCTCTCCCTCCCTCTGGAACTCTCTCAATAAATTAAATAAATAAATATATTCTCTCTGCCATGTTCCCTAATAAAGTGTCATCAAGATTTTGAAAAGATTTTTAAAGCAAGTCTTATTTTGCTGCCTTCCATCTATCGACGTATGGAATTCATCATTTTATAAAGTTACTGTGTTTCTAGGTTGTACTGCACAACACACCTTCCCTGCGAGCTTCCAGGTACTGCAGAAACTTGCTGTCTGCAGCCTTGTACCCTGACATGCTGAAATGATGAAATCATGCTGACATGATGAAAATAGTTTCATCCCTTCACCAAGTCTTTTTTTTTCATTCCTCATTTATATTTAAAAAAAAATTTTTTTTTTGACAGGCAGAGTGGACAGTGAGAGAGACAGAGAGAAAGGTCTTCCTTTTGCCGTTGGTTCACCCTCCAATGGCCGCCGCTGCCGGCGCATCACACTGATCCGATGGCAGGAGCCAGGAGCCAGGTGCTTTTCCTGGTCTCCCATGCGGGTGTAGAGCCCAAAGACTTGGACCATCCTCCACTGCACTCCCTGGCCACAGCAGAGAGCTGGCCTGGAAGAGGGGCAACCAGGACAGAATCCAGCGCCCCAACCGGGACTAGAACCTGGTGTGCCGGCACCCCAAGGCAGAGCATTAGCCTATTGAGCCACAGCACCGGCCATTCTTTTCATTCCTGAAACCGCCACTCTAGGGTGTGTCCTTATCAGCCCTTCTCTCTGGCAGGTCTAAAAACCCTGCAGGGCAGCTCTTCTTGCCTTTAAATCTGTTCTGTTCCTACTTTGCTGTCTGAGTTGGGATGGAACATTCTCTGTAAGTGCCATAAACCACCTGTAGCCTGATCCCCTGTGAATTCAAACTCTCATTCCAGTTGCTGTTCTCTGGTTGATTCTTATGGGGACTTCTTGTCTTCCTGGCCAAATGCTAACTATCCTAGGGCAAGAATAAGGTTCTTGTTGAACTGACAACATCCCATCGGTATTGTGGAGTATCAGATCTCCAAGAATTTCAGAGGGTTCCCCTTACAGTGTGTCCTGTGAAGCGCTAAGAGTTTCAGCTTAATTAGAATACAGTTCGCAAGATGTTGATAAGTCTTATTTTCTTGTCCCCCTTTTCAATCGCAAACAGCTGTACGTATGTTTTTTGCTGCTGCATTGTCCTTTGGGTCTGAGAGAAATGAGACAGAGGGCAGAGCTTGTACCTTGAAGACAGGATGCAGTCCCGGGAGGCACCTCATGGTGGCGACAGCGATGACCTCAGCCACCAGATGCGTGTTCAGCAAGTGATACTGGAGCTCATGCAGCTGGAAATCTGAATTTCGGACCCAGGACTTGGCCAGGAGCCAGGCAAGTGGGGGATCTGAGGGCAGGAACAGTGTTGGGGTGGGAGAGTCGGCGTTGGGAGGCTGAATCTGGGAGAAAGAGAAATGAAGTGTTTAGTAACCTCCCACTCTGTGTGACGGGGTCACCATTCTTGGGACAACAGAGGAGACTGAGATGATTGCCTCCCAGGGGATTATATACATGTATATTTTGAAGATTTATGTAATTGTTTGAAAGCCAGAATTATGGGGAAGGAGAAGGAAGAGAGAGGTCTTCCATCTGCTGCTTCACTCCCCATATGGCCTCAAACCACCTGGGCTGGGCCAAGCCAAAACCAAGAGCCAGGAGCTTCTTCTGGGTCTCCTGCATGGGTGGCAGGGGCCCAAGCACTTGGGCCATCTTCCCCTGCTTTCCTCAGGTCATTAATAGTGAGCTGGATCAGAAATGGAGCAGCTGGGACTTGAACCAGCACCCATTTGGGTTGCTGGCATTGTAGGCAGAGGATTTACCCGCTGTACCACAATGCCAGCCCCATCTTACAGGGATTATAATATGGTAAGAGGAACAAGAACCATACTACCTTGCCTTTCAATAGCTGTTCCATCATGGTGGGTTGAGTGCAAAGGCTGGAAGCAAAGAGTCCAGTAAGAGGTCCTATCAGTGGCTTGGGGGAAATGAGCTGGGGGTTGGAGCTCTGGGGGCAGAGTGGGAAGCAGGAGTTGGGTGTGTAAGGTTATCGCTAATGCTCGGTGAGGAAGAAGATACTCAAGATGGACAGTGGGTGTCCAAGGCAAATACGGTGTGGTCTGAAACAGCAGCAGCATTATTTTGGAATTTGTAAGAAATGCAGATTTGGTTCCCACCCCAGACTTAGTGAACCGGACAGGCTGGTAGTGGGGCGTGGCAACTTGTGTTCTTCACAGGCCCTTCCAGAGATTCTGCTGCACACTGGAGTTGGAGAACTGTATGGGGATGCAGACTCCAGGGGGCCATTATGGCTCTTGCACCTGTATTGCCTCTTGAGTGAGTCAAGGGAGAGCAAGCTGCAAGCCAAGAGATGAGGACAGGTCTCTGAGGGAGGATGGGCTTTGGGAGCCGTGAGCCAGGGCTTGGATCCCTGGGAGCAGAGGCTGTGGTGAACAGAGCACAGTGTTGGAGGGAGATGCCCAGGGTGCCTCACCTGGATGACCATGGGGAGCAGCTTCCCATCGGGTTGCATCTTCAGCATGACGAGGGGGGCAGCCAGGTACTGCTGCTCTCCTCGGATCACATTGGCTGGGAGTCCATCCAGCAGGATAAAGTCAGCCTCAAACAGGGAGCCGTTCTGGGGAGAGGAGGACGGTGTCCATTTTCAGAGTGCAAATGTGTGAAGACGTTCGTTGGCTTCTTGCCATTATCCTCCGTCAGCACCAGAGTTCTAGGATAGAGCTGTGGTACCTGCTGCAGTCCCTCTCACTGTAAACAGCCTAGTGAGGGTAGATGTCGTGTGCATGGGAATGTGGTAGCAGATGCGGGTTTAGAACCAGGCCTGCTCCATCCAGTCTGCATCACAGGCATCATCAACGGACCTCTTGTCAAGATCGCCAGGCCCCTTCGCACCTCATCCCTGATGATCTGTTTTCTGCTCTTGGCTTTCATCGGTTTAGCAAACCTTCCTCCATGCCTTGTTCAAACTCATCTCCTCTGCCCAGTGTCTCACAGAGCTCCCCCTGATTACACACGCACATGCACACACACATCCCACCTAGGCTCACTCTCATGTGCAAGTCATCTCTTCCAAATCCAGCTCTCTCTTTTCCAGAAAACCTCTCTGTCCTCCCCTGATGGCCCATAAACACTGCCGTTCAGAACACTGACATCAGCCAGGGAATGTCACTGTGCCCGTTCCTGCTGCTGGCCCCCATCTGTGTGCTGGGAATCCACCTTCTTTCTCCCTCATGCTGGAACCTCCTTGGAGTTTGTCCCCCTACGTATTTGACCATTTCTAGCATTTTCTAGCACAGGACTCTGCATCAAGCATCAGTGGTTACTGCAGCCTCCTTACCTGGAGTTCTTTCTCCAGTTGGACGCGAAGCACCTCCATCCCCGATGGCAGCATTAGCCTAGAGGGCAGGCAGGTGGAGCGTCGCAGCAGCATGGGGTTGGCGCCATTGAGGAACTGGTAGCCAAAAAACTCATCGTCCTGCCAGTGCTGCCGAACCTTCTCTGTGGGGTGGGGTAAAGGAGGGAGGGTATCTACCTTGGTACCGCTCTCCTCCAGACCCTACCTCAGGGAAGGAGGCATATTGCTACCCTGTGCCCAGCCCTCTTCATTCTTGAGTCCCTCTGAGATGGCCAGACAGGATGAGGTCTTGTCTTTCAAGGAATTATGGGGACTGTGGTGTGTGATGCATCGGTCATGAGAAGGGGTTATGAGACCTGGGGGAACCACTGACCAGCCAGGGCACTCTTCTGGCCCCAGAAGATCTGATCGAAGTCTTCTAGACGGTCCCAGGAGCTCAGGAGAGTGTAAACACGTTTGAAGATCATCTCCAGAGCCCTAGGGAGACATATTGGGGCACGGCCTCCTGCGCCTGTCCCTCAGCCCTTTCCCATATGCCACCATTCTGGATCTCCCCACCCCTTTTCCGCTCTGAGCCCCAGCCTTTCTCTCACACTGTCTTTAGCGTCCATTCAAAGTCCAGCCTCTTATCCTCGTGGAATCTCATATTGGGGGGTAGATCGTCCTTAGAGTCTGCTGCTATTGTCAGGAGCAGGCCTTCCTTCCAGGTGGCCCACCTGGAAATTGGGGACAAAGCTTCAGGGAGGTGGGGGGTCTGATGGGGCTGTGTGAGGGAACGGGTGGGACGACTGGGAGGCCCATGGGTAGGTTGTTACCGGTACATCTGCTGTCTTTCCTCTAGTTCCTTGTCTCGATGTTTCTGGAAGATGTCCGAGGCATTGTCTGCTGCCAGGCGGGCTGGGGAGACATGAAGATGATTGGCCACACAGCTTGGTCTGGGCCTGCGCTTTCCTGGCTTGTCCTCGTCTTGTTTTCTGTTACATCCCTCTTCTCGGCCCTGCACTGATGCTTTTATCTCTGGCGTTGCCTCTTGATTGAGCCTCAGGTGCATTTATCCCATCTCTGCCAACCGTACGCTCCTGATCTCACTGACACCAGCCCTCAGCTCTTGCCTGGAGACGGAAATCTCATGCCTGTCACCTTTTCTTGTTCCTTGACTCATCGTCCCCTTCCTGCCCACTTCATCAATATGTAAGGTTGGGGAAAATCATTCGAACCATGAGTCTCTGCTGTTCTACTTCCCATCCAGCTCCCTGCTAATGGCCTGGGAAAAGCAGCAGAAGATGGCCCAAGTGTTTGGGCCTCTGCCACCCATATAAGAAACCTAGAGGAAGCTCCTCGTTCCTGGCTTTGGCCTGGCCCAGCCCTGGTTGTTGTGGCTATCTGGGGAATGAACCAGCGGATGGAAGACCTCTCTCTCTTTTTGCTACTCTGGCTTTCAAATAAATACTTAAAAATAAAATTACCCTCATTAAGTTGATAAAGTCTGGATCACCTGTGTGCTCACACTTGTCTTCTGTATTTTGCTTGGCTAATTTTGTGCTCCTTCAACCTCAGTTGTCACACCTCCCTCTGTTCTCCAAAGATTCTTTTTAAAATTTTTTTAAAGATTTATTTATTTGAAAGAGCTACAGGGATAAAGAGATTTTTCCATCTTCTGGTTCACTCCCTAAATGCCCAGCCCTGACTGAAACCAGGAGCTTCTTTCAGGTCTCCCATGAGGGTAAAGGTCCCAAGCACTTGGGCAGTCTCTGCTTTTCCCAGGCCATTAGCAGGGAGCTGGATTGGAAGTGGAGCAGCTGGGATTCAAACCGCAGCCCTTAAGGGAAGCAGGTATGGCCTTTGCCTGCTGCTCCACCACAGCGCCTGCCCCTGTTTGCTTTCTGTACCTGACTTCACCTCGGTTGGACTCGCCGTCATAATCTGTGTTTATTGAGTTGTTCCTTCTCCTGTCAATACTTGGGGTCAACATTGTAGATAGATCCTGTTTCCAACCTTGCCAGCCCTACTCTCCTGTGTCTGGATTTCCCATCATACCAAGAAAAAGTCAACATTTGTGGCTTACTCTTCCCCTCCTGCCATTTGTCCTGTGTCCTCCTGCTCCCAGGGAGCCACGCAACAGCATCTCCCTTCCCGCACCATCTCCTGCTGCGTGTGGTCCCCTCGCGCCTCCCTGCCCTGAGTCACACAGAGCTCTCCTTTTCCCCAGGACTTTGCTTCTCTGTTTTCCATCCTCGCTCGCAGCTCCCCCACCCCCCACTCCCCACTCCCCGCCTTCCCGTGCGCCAGACATGGCTTTCAGCCTCACGAATCCCGAGCTTCTTCCTGTCGCCAGCCCTGCACCTGGGCGTCTCCACCCTTTACCCGCCGTGACCTTTCTCAGCGCCCGCAGCGCGCGCGCGCCCGCCCGCCCACCCGCCGCACCCGCGCGTCCGAGGAGGCCGGGCGCTGCCCGCTCACCGCTGCCCTCAGGCAGGCTCAGGACACCGTCGCCGCGCACCCAGCGGTAGCACGGGAAGGTCGCTGTCTCGTGGGCTCCGGGGCCCCGCACCGTGATGCGGTCGCAGAACCACGCGTCGTCCACCAGTGAGTGGTGTTTGCGCAACTTCACGAACTGCAGCGGCCCCAGCTCCTCGGGGACGTCGTGCTCGAACTCCTCCTCCTGTGGGAGCCGCGCTCATAGCTGGGCCCGGGGGCGGCCGTTTGCGGGGGGTGTGTGGGCTGGGGTCGGGGAGGAGGACGACGAGAGGACTTGGGAGGGGTTCGCTTATGCCTCAGCGGACCCAGGCCGCGAAAGGCAACGTCCCATCACTCGCTCCCTGCGCGGCCTGCCCGGTGGGTGTCGGACGCCACCGCGCTGGGGAGGCCGAGGACCCGCGGAGTTTGAGCGTCGTCCCATAGTCGGCGCCCGTTCCCCGAACGCTCCCCGAGCCTCTGCTTGCGGGAGCCGGGAGCCGTTGTCGACCACAGGGCGTGCATTGGAGAAGGAAGTGGGGGCTACCAGGACCAGGGTCGCGGGCAGGAGGCGGGGGCCAAGCCCCAGCCTGGGATCTGGGCTCCCGACGCTCCTCACACCTCCCACCCATTCTGGGATTCGAAGGAAGTGTAAGCCCCCGCCTGCCTCCTGCCCCTCTCCGCCCACCCATAATGAGCCAAACCCGGCCCGGGGTCCCTCTTGGCTTCCTGCTGACCTCGCCCCGCGCTGGCCGCAGCTGCAGCTCCAGCTCCGCCTCCCCGCGCGCCCCGACCAGCCACAGCTGCACGCGGTTGTGCGACCCAGAGAAGATCCAGGCCCCGGTGGCTACGCAGATGTGGTAGCGGCCCATGGTGCCCCTGGCAGCGTAGGTGAGCGGACCGCCCAGGGCCTCCTGGCGCCTCGGGGCCAGTTGCAGGCCTTTAAAAGACCGGCCTAGGTCCCCGCCCTCTGCACAATTTTTAGGCGCTTGAAAGTCCCCGCCCCGGACTAGCCTGAACCTGTGAGAGGAGCCATAGAGCAGGTTGTGGGAAGGGCCGTGCCTCCTGTGTGGAAATGCAGGGGCCCCGCCAGGGTAGGGCAGCTATGGACCTCGGGGAGGGGAACCTGGGGTAGACCCCTCCTATTTTGAGGGAGCAAGCATGAGAACACCCTCAAAGGTCTCTAGGTCTGGGGAGGAGCTGTGAGAAAGAGTGGATGATCCCCTCTGCTTCTCTGGGCTGGGAACGGGGATGGCTTCCGTAGGCTGGACTGGGTTAGGGGCCCAGTAAGTGCTCCCTCCCTTGGCTTCCTGCCTGTGAGCCCTGTCCTTCCATCAGTGAGCAGGGATTCTTCTCTAGGTAGGGTGTCCAGGCTGCCTAGAACCTGGACCAGTGACAGCTCAAGACTTGCCCCCTGCCAGGTCCCCCAAAACCTTCTCAAAAACTGACTACAGTTTGAGCCACGCTGGTGTGGTAGAATGGAAAGTATGGTAGGACGCCGCTCAGCATCCAGGTGTTAGGGTCCCCGCATCACCAAATACCATGGACCAGACTTCTTGAGAGAGGCCTGAGGCAGGGCAGGGAAAGCTTCATTTTGTTTAATCTCCTTGAGGGGTATGGAGACAGTATGTTAGGCTACTGTGGGGAATCACTTAGGCACCCGTGAACTTGGTGCTCTCCAGGTGAGTGAGCGGTTCCCCTTCAGTAGGTTTCAGATTAATTTTTGTTCCTGGGCTATTTCCTGGTCTTCGTGGTAGGAAACCCAGGAGCAGCAGTTCCTCCCATGCTGGTTGGAGGTTTGCAACCATTAGAAGGGTGAGTCAGAGCTCAGACACCATCACCCATCCAGAAATCAGTCAGATGCAGCCTGCATGGGCCCCTATCTAAGTTCTCGATCCACATTGATATGAGCATCCGGCTCCCAGGGGCTGTGTCTGGCAGTCTGGGCAAAGGTGAATCTCTTTCCTGAGCCAGACCTGGAAAAGGACTCGCTGCACGGTATCTGATCTCTTGTTCTCTGGGCCTGCTCCTGCCTCCAGCCTCTGCGTATACCCTCGGCTGGTCTCCAGTTCTGTAACAGCCAAAGAAAATGGCTTACATTGCCATCCTAGGTAATAGCAGAAACTGGCCTTTTCCACTAACCTTCACCTCAGCAAAAAGTTTGTTTCACATTTATTTCCCAAGTCAGTCCTTACCTCATCCTGCCCTTCTGCCCATGCTGGTATACTGTGAGGCCACAGGCACAGCGTGGGAATGAATAATTGAGAAAAAAGTCATCCAAGCTGCTGCATACGCTAAATGATAGAGTATGTTGAAGCACTTAGAACAGTGTCCGGCACATAATCTCTCTCGGTACTAGCTGCTATTCTTTTATTACTTTATTCTCCACCCCTGCAAAATCTCCCAGGAGTACTCAGCCTCTCAGACCCTCCCTCCTACTTCATTTTTTCTTTTGCCTTTCTCAGCACATGCACAGTTTTTTAATACAATTTTTAAAAAGATTGTTTATTAGAGAGAGAGAGAGAGAGAGCAGAGACAGAGAGATCTTCCATCTGCTGGTTCACTCCCCACCCAGATGGCTGCCATGGCCGGAGCTGAGCCAATCTGAAGCCAGGAGCCAGGAGCTTCATTCGGGTCTCCATATGGGTGCAGGGGCCCAAATACTCTGGCCATCTTCCACTGCTTTCCCAGGTGCGGTAGCAGGGAGTTGGATCAGAAGTGGAGCAGCAGGGAGCTTCTCAAACCAGTGTTTGAGCAGTGTTTATCTCAGCTCTCAAACCAGTGTCCTTATAGGATGCTGGCGCCTTAGGCATCAGCTTTACCCATTATGTCACAGCACCGGCCCTGAGAAACAGTATTATTATTGAATAAGCATTACTCCAGAATGTGATGAACATTCCAGGCAATTGCTAAGAAATTGCAAAGACAGATACACGGCCAGGCATATACAACAATCATGTTTTCAAGGTAAATAACGCGGGGCCGGCGTTTTGGCATAGTGGGTTGTGGTGTAGTGGGTAAAGCTGCTACCTGCAGTGCCGGCATCCCATATGGGCATCCCATCTCGGCTATTCCACTTCCAATCCAGCTCTCTGCTATGGCCTGGGAAAGCAGTACAAGGTGGCCCAAGTCTTTGGGCCCCTGCACCTGTGTGGGAAGACTTGGAGGAGGCTCCTAGCTCCTGGCTTTGGATTGGCCCAGCTCTGGCTGTTGCAACCAACTGGGGAGTGAACCAGTGGATGAAAGACCTCGCTTTCTCTCTGCCTCTCCTTCTCTTTCTGTGTAACTCTGACTTTCAAATAAATAAATAAATAAATCTTTTTTAAAAAAGATAAATAGCTAATCCTTAAGTAAGAGGACTTGATAGCTGCATTTATCACACGTAGTGTATACTGGACTGACCTGGTAACTGGGGTGACCTCTGTGTTAGCTAGTTGGCTTAATCAGAGGAAAAACAAGCTTCTAATATCTTTGGGAGGAGACGTAGATTTGCAGCATAAGCAAAATGCCTCTGCAAGTTAGGTTCCTGCCCTTCCATGGAAACTGGGAGGTGGAACTTTAACGAACTGGCTCCCAGGTCCTCAAGAAAGACATTCTTGGGTGGTAAGGTTGGCAAGACACGTGTATAGCTTTTAAAAAAGATTTGTACTCATTCCAAAGAGGCAGCAGGAACTTTCTAGTTTGCTAAAGCAAATGCTCTATGAAAGGAAGAAAGTCTTTCCCCATATTTTCAACAGATTAAGCCTCTTGCTTTTGAATTTTGATTTGTCTTTACAACAACCATTTTGTTTTTACATGTGCCATGGAAGGAGCCAGGCTGATTGTGAAGCCCACACTGGCACACGCGCATGCCAGAGCTGCACTCCCTTCTCCCCTTCCCGCTCCCCGTGCCCTGCTGTCTGTGCCTGGTAGCCAACTCCCATATTCCCATCACTGCTCTTGCAGAACATTTAATTTCTCATCAAAGCTTCTCCCAGTAGGTTATGCCCCTGGGCATGTAGATGGGGTGGGTGGACCTTACTTTTCAGCCAAAAGGCTTGCTAAGGAGTTTTTCTAGATGCAAGACTGATTCTTTTACATTCTTTTTTTTTTTTTTTTTTTGACAGGCAGAGTGGACAGTGAGAGAGAGACAGAGAGAGAAAGGTCTTCCTTTGCCGTTGGTTCACCCTCCAATGGCCGCCGCTGCAGCCGGCGCACCGCGCTGATCCGATGGCAGGAGCCAGGATCCAGGTGCTTTTCCTGGTCTCCCATGGGGTGCAGGGCCCAAGCACCTGGGCCATCCTCCACTGCACTCCCTGGCCATAGCAGAGAGCTGGCCTGGAAGAGGGGCAACCGGGACAGAATCCGGCGCCCCGACCGGGACTAGAACCCGGTGTGCCGGCGCCGCAAGGTGGAGGATTAGCCTATTGAGCCACGGCGCCGGCCCTGATTCTTTTACATTCTAACATAGTAGTGTTGCTCAAACTGCAGTCATTTCTTTTTTTTTTTTTTTTTTAAGATTTATAATTTTGTCTGAAAGGCAGAGTTACAAAGAGGTAGAGAGAGAGGTAAGTCTTCCATCTGCTGGTTCACTCCCCAAATGTTTGCAATGGCTGGAGCTGGGCAGATCCAAAGCCAGGAGCCAGGAGCTTCTTCCAGGTCTCCCATGCGGGTGCAGGGGTCCTAGCACTTGGGCCATCTTCCACTGCTTTTTCAGGCCAGAGCAGAGAGCTGGATTGGAAGTGGAGCAGCTGAGACTCTGGTGCCCATATGGGATGCGGGAACTGTAGGCAGCAGCTTTACCCTCTACACCACCATGCCAGCCCCTGCAGTCAGTTTTGATGATAGCTCCATTGTCTGCTAGGCAAAGAGACTTCAAAACCTTTGTGGGCAATGGAATTAAAATATAAGTTTATTTTGATGCAAACATTTTTTAAATTCCTGCATAGTGTTTTGGGCCCTTGCTTGGCACTGGGCTGTATAAATTGGTATTTGTTCCTTGAAGCGCCTATACATTGGACACACAAGCATGGCATTATACACCATGTAATTTTAAACCATATAATCATAGGATGTGAGTTCAGGGCAGACATTGTATCATTTGTTTTTCCAATTAGTAATTTGGGTACTTACCTTTTTTTATTTGCTGAAATCCGGCACTTCCCTTTCTGCATGCTGTCACTTGCTTCTGTCATTGTCTTCCGGTGTAGCAGGGGAAACCTTGTCCTGTGCCATCTGGTGGGTCATTTTGCAGTGCTGCAAGGATCCCTGCAGAGGCTCCAGCACTGACATAGATGTGAGCTTCCAAACTCTTTGTTCACGGTCCCTAACTATGTGTGCAGCCTCAGCCTCCTGAACCTTCAGGCCTTGGAGTTGAGCATGGTTCTTTTTTTTTTTTTTTTTTTGAAGAGATATTTATTTATTTGAAAGGCAGAGTTACAGAGAGGCAGAGGCATAGAGAGAGAGAAAGAGAGGTCTTCCATCCGCTGATTCACTCCCCAAATAGCTGCAACGGCTGGAACTGGGCTGATCCGAAGCCAGGAACCAGGAGCTTCTTCCGGGTCTCCCAAAATAGCTGCAACGGCTGGAACTGGGCTGATCCGAAGCCAGGAACCAGGAGCTTCTTCCGGGTCTCCCACGTGAGTACAGGGGCCCAAGTACTTAGGCCATCTTTGCCTGCTTTCCCAGGCCATAGCAGGAGCTGGATCAGAAGTGGAGCAGCCGGGACTTGAACCACTGCCCAAATAGGGGATGCCAGTACCGTAGGTGGCAGCTTTACCCACTAAGCCACAGTGTGGGCCCCTGAGCATGGTTCTTAGAGCAGACCACACTCCTCCCAGAGGGCTCCCTCTTGAGACCCTGGGTGTTTCTTCCTGCTCGTGGCCCTCTGCTGGAACCATCTCAATCTTTCTGAGACTATTTAATTAATACTGAGCAAGGTCTAAAATACTCGGGTCTCAGTCTCCTTCCACATGGTTAGTGCCTTCGGCCATGTAGTCAGTTACCCTCTGCTCCTCTTGCTCCAGCTCCGCATACCAGCTGAGTGTTGGGGTGGGGAGTGGGAGATGGGCAGGCTGAGCCTTTTCACGCCCCTCAGAGAAGAGACCTGAAACACTTGTTCCCAGGTTGCTGTCTGTGTCTACTCAGAGAGAAACAAATGCCTGACAGATTCTTGCTTGTTTGCTGCGTGTCCCTCTCATCCCCGCCCTCCTCTCACTCAGTCACTCCAATCTTAGTAGGTATCCCTAAGCCAGGCCCAGAGAGTCTGCTCATGTTTCTGTGCATTTGTAGAATTATCATTAAACATGAATACATGTGTCAGGGTGGTTGGTTTTGGTTGTTTAAAAGAATCTGAGTCAGGCGTTTGTATCAAAACCAAAAAATGAAAGAAAAAAAACCAACAAATTCAAAACTCACCCAGATGGGTTCTCGTTCGATTTGTTAGGATAAATAGCTGGTTTCCTGAAAACAAATGCATTTAAAATTGGTTTACGTCAGGACGCCGTGCAGTGAGACGGTTGAGGGGTGAGCTGTTGAGATGTAGGCCCACTACAGGATGGTCCTCCTGTCCCTCTGTGCTCCGGCCCACGGTGACAGCCACGCAGCCTCGTGGCACGCCCGCCTGCGCTGGCTTAGCGTCTGCCGGGCTGTTACCATTCATGCAAATTTTTAATGAGAAACTTTTCCCAAGGGAGCATCTCTGGACTCTCTGTTTTAAAAACCTGCAGCATGACTTGGAGCCGGCAGAGTAGGCTGTGGCTGTGGACTCCAGCACAACCATCAATGTGGCTGTTCAAGAAACTACGATTACGTCCATTCCAAGTTGTAAATGCTAGTCCTTTTTTTTTTTTTTCCAATAAAAAGACCATTAACTTAAAAAAAAAAAAAAAAAAGAATCTGTACCGGGGTGAGTGTTTGGGTTAGTAGTTAAGTTCTGGTCAAAATGCCCGAGTCTCATATTGGAGTGGCTGGGTTTGGCTTCCCGCTGTGGCACCTGATTCCAGCTTCCTGTTAATACATTCTCAGAAGGTAGTGGATGATGGCTCAAGTGCTTGGGCCCCTGTCACCCACAGGTGGAACCTGGTTGGAGTTCTGGGCTGCTGGCTTTGGCCTGGTCCATTCCAGGCTGTTGTGAGCATTTGGGGAATGAACCAACAGATGGAAGATCTCTCTCTCTCTCTCTTTCTCTCTCTCTCTGACACTCTGCATTTCAAGTAGAGGGAAATAAATAAATATTTAAGAGAAGATAAGTTGATTTTGTTGCAAAATTTTTGAAATCCATGTGTAGTTTTTTTCAATTATACATATTTTCATGCAATTTAAAAAGATTTATTTATTTGAAAGTAAGAGCTACCGAGAGAGAGAGAGAATCTTTCATCTGCTGGTTCACTTCCGAGAAGGCCACAGCAGCGAGGGGTAGTGAGTCCGGGCACCAGCTGGTGATGCAGCAAAATCACCATGATCTTTTTGAAAATATTAATTATACTTATTGTTTTTTAAAAGGTTTATTATTTGAAAGGCAGAGTTACAGAGAGGCAGAGGCAGAGAGAGGGAGAGAGACAGAGAAAAAGATTTTCTATCTGCGTTCACTCCCCAGATGGCTGCAATGGCCAGAGCTGAGCCAATCCGAAGCCAGGAGCCAGGAGCTTCCTCTGGGTCTCCCATAAGGGTGCAGGAGCCCAAGGATTTGAGCCATCTTCTACTGCTTCCCCAGGCCGTAGCAGAGAGCTGGATCGGAAGTGCAGCAGCCGAGACTCAAACTGGCACCCATGTGGGATGCCAGCGCTGCAGGCTGTGGTTTTACCTGCCACACCACAGCGCTGGCCCCAGTTATATTTATTTCAAAGTCCTATTGTAATACCTTGTTACTTCTATTTCATTGGGCGTAAGGTCCTTCAGCTTTTCGAGTTTGTGTCCTTCTTATGGTGTTAGACCCTTCGCAGCTGTTGGGCAGTAGTTTTGTGCAGACCTCTTCATGGTCTAGACCGCAATCCTGTCTTTCCCAGCCCAGCTGGGGACTGAAGCTACTGTGCTGCTGTCAGGGCCACGCTCTGTACTCACTCTTCCTGAAAGCTGGGAGACGGTGGGTTGTGCTGCCCCTAAGATACATGAGAAATTGGTGTGCGGGGTGTGATGGTTCCATATTCCCTGTGGAAGCTTCCATGTGGCCATCTCTGAGGGAGAGATATGTTAATATGGTCCCATTGATGTTCCAAGTTACACTTTCCCACTTCAGTCTAATCTAGAATGATTTCTGCCTTTTAAAAAGTTATCTCTCCATTTCACCATTTTCATTTGGTGCATAGTTAGTAATTTATGTTTCACATATGTTCTGTTGTTTTTATGGTTAGAATTTGGTGTGAAAGCCTACATTCTAGTACTTAACAGTTCATCATCTTTTAAATTTATTTGAGAAGCATAGAGACAGAATGAGAGATAAGAGATCAATAGAGCATATTCTATGTTCCTCCTCAGATGCCTTCAGTGGCCAGGGCTGGAGCCAAAGCTAGGGCCTGGGAACTCAATGAAGGTCTCCCTTATGGATGGCAGGGACTCAATTACTTGAGCCATTACTGCTGCCAACCAGGGTCAGCATTAGCAGGAAGCTGCAATCGGAATAGAGCTGGGTGTGGAACTCAGGCACTCCTGTGTGGGACTTCGGTGTCTTAACTGCTAGGCGCGTCCCCAGTCCACCATCTTGTAACGAGTTTTGCATGCTTATTCTATATCAAGTCCTCTCATATTGGTATCTTATAACTGAAAATATTTTAAAACAGTCTTATGATTGTTCGACTAGGAATCAAAGAAGCCAGAAGTTGCTGAGCACACATATCCTGCTCCACCAGGGTGTTAGAGTTAGGCTGCATTCCTTTGAGTGGTTAGATCAAGCTGTTCTGAGCTCCACCTGCCAGGGAGGGTGTGCTCTTTCTCCTTCTCCAGGGTCCTCCTTAGTGACGCCAGCTGGCAGTGCACAGTGCTTACTTTGGGCCTTAGGAAATCCCCTTTCCATATCTGAGTTCCTAGCAGCTCCAGACTCCTCAGGGAGGCTAAATGTAGCGAGTTAGTGCTCGTCACCTTCCTGGGGAGAAGCGGTTCTGAAATGCTGCTCAGTCAGCCCAAGCGCCCTGTCCTCTCTGTCTGTGGTTGCTGTTGCTCACGTATGGCCTTGCTGGCGGCTCTCAGTCTGCCTGGTGATTTTACCCCTCGTTTACTGCATTGACTGCTGGGGAGCGAGAGTAGCACCTTCCCGGACAGTGGCTGGTTCCGAGTTGGACACGTGGCCCAGGGTGGGCTGACCAAAGCCCAAGAGGGTTTTTCTGGGACTTCGATGGAGATAGAATGGGTGAAGTCTTTGTGTTTCCTCCGTGGCTGCCAAGCTAGGAGACTATGGGCTTGTTGACTCAGTGGCTCCCTTGGAGAAAGATCATCAGAGAACAAAACCAACGAGCAGGAAAGCAAAGGTGGATTGTGGAGGGAGAGAGGATGAGAGAGCCTGAGTCCTGAGGATACTCAGGAACTCCTTGATCCAGCCATGCCTGAGTTCAGACTAACCTGACCCTTTTTTTTTTTTTTTTGACAGAGTGGACAGTGAGAGAGAGAGAGAGAGAGAGAGAGAGAAAGGTCTTCCTTTGCCGTTGGTTTACCCTCCAATGGCTGCCGCGGCCGGTGCGCTGCGGCCGGTGCACCGCGCTGATCCGAAGGCAGGAGCCAGGTGCTTCTCCTGGTCTCCCATGGGGTGCAGGGCCCAAGCACTTGGGCCATCCTCCACTGCACTCCCTGGCCACAGCAGAGAGCTGGCCTGGAAGAGGGGCAACCAGGACAGAATCCGGCGCCCTGACCGGGACTAGAACCTGGTGTGCTGGCGCCGCAAGGCGGAGGATTAGCCTAGTGAGCCGCGGCACCGGCCTAACCTGACCTTTTAAATAGCAGGAACAAGTGCCATTTTTATTTTTGAAATGCACACGTGCACACACACACAACTGTATTATTCCTTTGTAGTTGAAAGTGTCAGTCCTCTGGTGTTTAGTTTTTCTGGAGAAATGATGTTGATGATGATGGTGGTTTTTGTCCCGGTGCTGCCCACTAAGTCTCAGAGGGGTGAGAGGGCGGCTTGGCTCGTCCCCCAGTTCTCCCAGCAGAGGTGCTTTAAGGCGCATTGCGTTGACGCCGTGACTCCTGTTTGCTCTGCATTTGTTCACAGGTAGTATTCCAAGTCTTTCTGTCACAATGTAGGGAGCACCTTTCCACTGGCCATCTTCTGTGTGTCCACTCACAGTAACATTTGTTATCTTTTCTGTAGTTCTTGATGTCCGGGAGTGTTGTTGTCAGTAGCAGTAATAGTTAATCAGTACTTTCTTTTCTGGGGAGGTTTTGTGTTTTGTGTGGAATTTTTAAAGTTTTTTTTCCTCAACTCCACTGTAAACACTGAGCAGTGAGCAGTCGTCTACACCTGACTGGGTCAGCGACATCAGTTACATTTCCAGAAACGTCCCAGTTTCTGCTCCTGCAACAGTGTCACCAACATTCCAAAAAATAAAGTCAGTGACTTACTCTACAAAATCACAGTTTAGAAAATAATTTTATAATGGTTTTAGATTTATAGGAGCATTGAGATGCCAGTGCAGAGAATCTGTCACCAACATTTTGACATGTGATTTAAAAATTTTAGGTTGGGGATCCTCTCTGAAGTTATTTGATAAATATCTCATACATTCTTTTTAATCCTACACTTAAAAATATTTATTTATTTACCTGAAAGACATACAGAGAAAGAGAGAGAGAGATCTTCCATCCACTGGTTCACTCCCCAGCTGGTCACAATGGCCGCAGCTGGGCCAGACCAGACGTTTCATCCAGGTTTCCGCGTGGGTGGCAGGATCACAAGCACGTGGGCCATCTTCTACTGCTTTTCCCAGACCCTTAGCAGGGAGCTGGATCAGAAGTAGAGCAGCAGGGACTTTGAACTGGCACCATATGGGATGCTTGCATCACAGGTGATGGCTTAACCTGCTTTACCACGATGCTGGCTCCAAAATACTTTGGTTTTGAAGGGGCATATCAGTTTATTCCTTTCTCAAAATTTTAAATTTTAAAATAATTAATATTTAATTGAAATTAATAAGCTTTATAGGAAATTACAAGGATAGTGTAAAAAGTTTCAATTATAGTTAATATAGCTATATAGTACAATATCAAAACCAGAATTTACATTGGCATTATATGTGTATATAGTTCTTTCTACACTTCTTGTCTGTTTGTCTTCCCTTTTGTTACATTTTATTATATGTGCAGATTTGTGTAACCACCATTGCAAGCGAGATAAAAAAATACTATTCTACTACTTCAAGGATCTCCTCCTCTTTTGTTTTGCTTTATTAAAATTTATTTATTTGACAGGCAGAGTTAGGGAGAGACAGAGAGAGAGATCTTCCATTCACTGGGTCACTCCTCAGATGGCTGCAACAACCAGAGCTGGGCTGATCCTAAGTCAGGAGCTTCTTCCGGGTCTCCCACGTGGGTGCAGGGGCCCAAGGACTTGGACTATCCTCTGCTGCTTTCCCAGGCCATACCAGAGAGCTGGGTAGGAAGTGGAGTAGCTGGGTCTCAAACTGGCACTCATTGTTGGTTCCAGTCCCGGCTGCTCCACTTCCAATTTAGCTCTCTGCTATGGTCTGGGAAAGCAGTAGAAGATGGCCGAAGTACTTGAAGTCCTGCACCTGTGTGGGAGAAGAAGCTCCTCACTCCTGGCTCCTGGCTCCTGGCTTTGGCCTGGCCCAGTCCTGGCTGTTGCAGCCAACTGGAGAGTGAACCAGCGGATGGAAGACTTCTCTCTCTCTCTCTCCTCTCTCTCTCTCTCTCGTCTCTCCTCTCTCTGTGTAACTCTGACTTTCAAATAAATAAATCTAAAAAAAAAACCAAAAAACCCCAAAACCTGGCACTGCAGGCCGGGGCTTTAACCTGCTACGCCACAGCACCGGCCCCCATTTCAGATTTCATTTTCCTATCTTTCTGTTAATTTCTTTAACAATTTTTAGAAATCCATTCTGATTTACTTATCATGTTTTTATGTGTATATGCATAAGTTATACATACATAACTTATCACAGCCTATTGATGCTGACATTTTACCAGTTTGAGTGGAGGGTAGAAAACTTAACTCCCTGGAATACTCTTTACCTTCCCTTATTTATAATACAATTGCTTTAAATATTTCTTTTACGTATTTGATGAACCACTTCAAACAGTTATAAGTTTTATTTCAGCCATCAAGCATAATTTAGAATACCCAAGAGGAGAAGGAAGCTCTATATGGGTCTGCTGGCACCAAATACTCTTAATTTTCCTTTACATACGAATGTCTTTACTTCCCCTTATTTCCCAGAGGATTATTTCACCAGGCATAGTATTTAAGATTCTAGTTCCTTTCTTTTTTGTTTGAAAAATCATGTGCCACTTCTTTCTGTCTTCCATGGTTCCTGATGAGAAATCCATTATTATTCAAGTTTTTCTATCTCTTGGTATAGTATTGACTTTCTCTTATTGTTTTTAAGATTTAGTTTTCAGGATTATTGATTTTGATGTATCCTGGCATGGATTTGAGTTTTTCCTGTTTAAAGTTTGCTCGATTTTTGTACATTTAAGCTTTGGACAAATTTGGAGAAATTTGGAGCTGATGCTGTGGCGTAGTGGGTAAAACCACTGCCTGCAGTGCCGGCATCCCATATGGGTGCTGGTTCAAGTCCTGGCTACTCCACTTCTGATCCAGCTCTCTGCTGTGACCTGGGAAAGCGGTGGAAGATGATCCAAATGCTTGGGCTCCTGCATCTGTGTCTGAGAACTGGAAGAAGTTCCAGGCTCCTGGCTTTGGATTGTCTCAGTTTTGGCCGTCTTGGCCATTTGGGGAGTGAATCAGTGGATGGAGCTGGGCCTATCCGAAGCCAGGAGCCAGGAGCTTATTTCGGGTCTCCCACGCGAGTGTAGGAGCCCAATGACTTGGGCCATCTTCTGCTTTCCTAGGCCATAGCAGAGTGCTGTATTGGAAGTGGAGTGGCCAGGACTTGAACTGGCGCCCATATGGGATGCCGGCACTGCAGGCGGCGGCTTCACCCGCTATGCCACAGCGCCGACCCCCATCATTCAGTCTTAGAAACAAGAGTGAGGGAAGCCATGGGGGTGTCATTCCTGAGGTCCCAAGATTCCTAGCGTATCCGTGTTCTCTCAACCTTTGAGAGTCTTATATTTGTTTTATATCGACAGTGTCTGTGGTTTTTAGCTACACTTGGTGAGAGATACAGAAGGAAGTTCCAACCTCAGTGTAACCTTCAGTTTCCTCCTTTTTGTAGATGAGCAGTATTCCGTTGTATGCAAATGCAGTTTATTTTTCCATTTACCTGTTGATGAACATTTTGATTGTTTCCAGTTTTTTGCTTTGTGAGATGATGCTGCTTTGGACATGATTTTTATGTTTTATGAATATGTATTATTAGTGCTTTGTGTGGACGTGTGTTTTTGTTTATATTGAATACATAGGAGTGCAGTTGCTGAGTCACATGGTAATTATGTGTTTAAGTTTATGAGAAACTGTCAAACTGTTTTCAGCAGTAATTGTATGTTTTGCTTTACCACCAGCAATGTTCCAGGTGTTCTACGTCCTCACCACCGTTTAGAGTTGACAGTCTTCCAAGTTCTAGAAATTATCATTTTAATACCTGTTTCTCTGGTGACTGATGATGTTGAATATCTTTTCATGTATCTATTTGTCATTCATGTATCTTCTTTGGTGATGTGTCTTTAAAAATATGTGTTCCATTTTTTTTTCCAGTGGGTTTTTTGTCTTGTAGAGTTGTAAAGTTGTTACGTATCTTCTGAATACAGTTCTTTCATTAGACATATGTTTTACATATAGTTTTTCCCAGTGTGTATCTTGTATCTTAGTTGTCCTAACAATGCCTTTTTAGGGGTATAAGTTTTTCATTTGGATGAAATCTGGTTTGTTAATTTTTTTTCTTCTGTAGTTTGCATTTTTTAAATTCGTTTTTAGCTTTAGGTTTTTATTATTTTTATTTGAAAGGCAGAGAGAGAAAAAGAGAGAATAAGAATGAATGAGAATGACCTTTCTACTGGTTCACTGCCCAAATGCCTGCAACAGCCAGGGCTGGGCCAGGCTTGGACCAGGCAAAGCTTGGAGGCAGAAAGTCAATCCTCATTCTCCTTGAGGGTAGCAGGAACTTGAGCCCTGGAGCCATGGCCTGCTGTCCACCAGTGTGTGCTCAGCAGGACACTGGAGTCAGAAGTCACCAGAGCCAGGCCTCCAACCCAGGCACTCCAATAAAAGATGCAGGTAGCTCCAAGCCATGTCTTCACCACTACCTCAGACACCCTGTGTTCTATCTAAGAAATCTTTGCTTACGCCAAAGTCACAAAAATGTTCTCCTATATTTTTGTCTAAAAGTTTTATAAACTCAATGCATATGTTGAGATCATCACTAATTTGGAGTTATTATTCAGGTAGTGTGATTTTAAGTGTTGAGATCTGTGGATGTCCACTTATTCTGGCACCTTTTGTTGAGAAGAGAATCCTATAACCTTGGTGTCATTGTTGAAAATCAGTTGACTATGTATTGTGAGTCCACTTCTTGACTGTATTCCATTGATCTACATGTTTATCATAAAGCCAATAATACACTGCTAATAATATATATTACTATTATTATATTAGTATATATTAATATTTAATGATAGAAAGAACTAGCTTATTGTCAGCTCTATTTAAATCTTAAAGATCAGGTAGCATAAGTCCTCCAGCTTTGGTCTTAGTTTTCAGTTTGTTTGGCTATTCTAGATCCTTCATTTCCCTGTTTAAATATGAGACGTTGCTTTTCCATTTCATTTGGGATTTTGATTGGTATTCTGTTGACCTACCAGTTAATTTAGGGAGAACTGATACATTTGTTATATTGAATCTTCTGGACCATGAACATGGGATATTTATTTATTTAAGTGTTCTTTTTTTGTTTTAAAGATTTTTTTTTTTTTTTTTGGCAGGCAGAGTGGACAGTGAGAGAGAGAGACAGAGAGAAAGGTCTTCCTTTTGCCGTTGGTTCACCCTCCAATGGCCGCCGCAGCCGGCACACCGCGCTGATCCGATGGCAGGAGCCAGGTACTTATCCTGGTCTCCCATGGGGTGCAGGGCCCAAGCACTTGGGCCATCCTCCACTGCACTCCCGGGCCACAGCAGAGAGCTGGCCTGGAAGAGGGGCAACTGGGACAGAATCCGGCGCCCCGCCCGGGACTAGAACCCAGTGTGCCGGCACCGTAAGGCGGAGGATTAGCCTTGTGAGCCGTGGCGCCGGCCTTTAAGTGTTCTTTAATATTTCTGAGTTGTAGATTTTATTTTTTAAAAGATTTATTTATTTATTTGAAAGAGGCACGCAGAGAGCGAAGGAGAAGCAGAGGGAGAGAGAGGTCTTCCATCTGCTGGTTCCTTCCCCAGTTGGCCGCAACAGCCGAAGCTGTGCCAATCCGAAGCCGTGCCAATCCGAAGCCAGGAGCCAGGAGCTTCCTCCAGGTCTCCCACATGGGTGAGGCCCAAGGAGTTGGGCCATCTTCTACTGCTTTCCCAGGCCATAGCAGAGAGCTGGATTGGAAGTAGAGCAGCTGGGACTCGAACCGGTGCCTATATGGGATGTCAGCACTGCAGGTTGTGGCTTTACCCACTAGACCACAGCGCTGGCCCCCAGAGTTGTGGATTTTAATTTTCAGTTTTGATCTTTTTTGGTGACTTTTTTTTCTTCCTTCTTTCCTTCCTTTTAGTTTTTCATTCTTTTTTCCTTTTTGAATTCAGCTTGCAGTACATATTAAGGGTCCTTATTGACATTTTATCAATTTATTCTCATTTGAAATGAATTCTTAGGCAAGTGCATTTGAGGTATCTGCAGACAGAATCAGGCGGAGGCGGCAGTCGAGTTCACAGCATGCAGTGGAGAGGCGGTATGGACTGGTTTTTGGAGGCATAGACTGGATCACTACACATGCAGTAATTGAAACAGTGCCTTGTAAGCAGCATGCTGGTGCATGATGGCACCACCGTACTGGTGGACCACTGTCTCCTGGGAGGATCAGTCCTTTCGTGGCAACACCAGTGAAATGTCCTTGTAGCAGAGTTCTTACTGAGGACTCGGAACACAGAGCTCGCAAAGGTCACAGAAGTTTTCAGTGAGAAAAACCAACTCTTAAAAAAAAAGTACAAGGGCATTTTATTGTTTGGCCGATGTTGTGGCTCACTAGGCTAATCCTCTGCCTGCGGCGCCGGAACCCCAGGTTCTAGTCCCGGTTGGGGCACTGGATTCTGTCCTGGTTGCTCCTCTTCCCGTCCAGCTCTCTGCTGTGGCCCAGGAAGGCAGTGGAGGATGGCCCAAGTGCTTGGGCCCTGCTTCCGCATGTGAGACCAGGAGAAACACCTGGCTCCTGGCTTTGGATCGGCGCAGCGCACTGGCCGTAGTGGCCATTTGGGGGGTGAACCAACGGAAGGAAGACATTTCTCTCTGTCTCTCTGTCACTGTCTAACTCTGCCTGTCAAAAACAAACAAACAAACAAACAAAAAAAGAGCATTTTATTAAAGCATGATACACATATCAAAAGCTGTTAATATTTATATGTTTTGACGAGTGTGTGGGTAAATATACACCTTTGAAACCATCACCACCATCAAGTTCATAAATATATTTACGACCTCCAGGTTTCCTTCTACCCCTTTATTATGATGATGATTATGTGGTTGTTCAGAACAGTAACACTTAATGTAAGATCTACCTGCTTGGCAGCTTGAGTGTACAGTAGTAGCGCTCCACAGGCATCGTGCTGTAGAGTAGATCTCCAGGACTTACTCATCTTCTGTGGATGAAACTTTGTTTCCTTTACCGTTCCCCTCAGCCCTGACAATCATGGTTCTACTCGCTGCCTTTACGAGTTCAACTATTTTAGAGTGCACATTTATGTGAGAATCATGTATTGTGAGAGTATTTTTAAAAATTTGTGGAGAAATAAAAGTTTATTTTAAGACAATATTTTAGGTGGCCGGTGCTGTGGTATAGTGCATAAAGCCGCTGCCTGCAGGCGGGACCGGGTTAGTGGCACTGGAGAGCAGAGAAGATGGACCGCAGTTGCTCAGTCATTGACTGGGAAGGGGTCTGCAGGACAGGGTGGGGTCAAGGTGACTGGGAGGCTGGGGAGTCCGCTGGTGGGAAGGGGCTGCTGGGAGAGGACTCTGCTGCTCACGTGAGGTGCCGGGGGCATGCAGGTACACATGTCCAGACAGTGCTGGATGCAGGGCACTCGGTCCTGAGGAAGGCGCTGGGCTGCAGCCTGAGCTGCGGGAATCACTGGCAGACGGTGACTGGAGCCAGCGTCCCGGGGAGGTCACCGCGAGATGTGATCCAAGCACAGGGCTTGGCAGGAACAGCACCCACAGGAGGGGGGTGGTTCCAGAGGAGGAGCTGGGGGCTGGCGCTGTGGGGTGGTAGGTTGGGCCTCTGCCTGCCGCGCCAGCATCCCATACGGGCACCGGTTCGAGTCCCGGCTGCTTGGCTTCCATTCCAGCTCTCTGCTCTGGCCTGGGAAAGCAGTGGAAGATGGCCCAAGTGCTTGGGCCCTGCACCCTCATGGGAGACCTGGAGGAAGCTCCAGGCTCCTGGTTTCGGATGTGCTCAGCTCTGGCCATTGTGGCCATTTGGGAAATGAAACAACAATGGAAGATCTCTCTCTCTTTCTCTGCCTCTCTGTAATTCTGCCTTTCAAATAAATAGATAAATCATTTTTTTAAAGGGAAATATTTTAAAATTTTATTTATTTATTTGAAAGAGTTACACACAGAGAGAAGGTCTTCCATTCTCTGGTTCACTCCCCAGTCTGCCACAACAGCCGAAGCTGTGCCAATCCGAAGCCAGGAGCCAGGAGCTTCCTCTGGGTCCCCCACATGGGTGCAGGGGACCAAGGACTTGGGCCATCTTCTACTGCTTTCCCAGACCATTAGCAGGGAGCTTTATCAGAAGTGGAGCAGCCAGGACTCAAACCAGTGCCCATATGGGATGCCAGGTGGAGGCTTTACCCACTACACCGCAGCAGTGGCTCCCAAAAATTTATTTGAAAGGTAGAGTTGCACACACACACACACACAAAAGAGAGAGGGAGAAAGAGAAAGGGGGGCACAGAATAGGGGAGAGGGTGAGGGGGAGAGAAAAAGAGAGAGATTGACCAATTGTCCATTCTCTGGTTTACTCCCTAAGGCGGGGTCATGCTGAAGTCAGGAGCCAGGAACTACACCTGCTGGATCTCAAGTGGTGGCAGGAACTGAAATACTTGAGCCGTCGTCTGCTGCTTTGCAGACACATTAGTAGGAAGTTAGATCAGAAGCAGAGCAGCCGGACTCAGACTGGCACTGTGATAGAGGATGTAGGCATCCCAAGTGGCAGTTTAACCTACTTCACCATGATGCCTGCCGAAGAAAATTTTATTTTGGTGCAAATACATTTTGGAGTCCAAGTACAATTTTTTTTTTTTTTTTTTTTATTTTTTGACAGGCAGAGTGGACAGTGAGAGAGAGAGACAGAGAGAAAGGTCTTCCTTTGCCGTTGGTTCACCCTCCAATGGCCGCCGCGGCCGGCGCGCTGCGGCCGGTGCACCGCGCTGATCCGATGGCAGGAGCCAGGAGCCAGGTGCTTTTCCTGGTCTCCCATGGGGTGCAGGGCCCAAGCACCTGGGCCATCCTCCACTGCACTCCCGGGCCACAGCAGAGGGCTGGCCTGGAAGAGGGGCAACCGGGACAGAATCCGGCGCCCCAACCGGGACTAGAACCCGGTGTGCCGGCGCCGCTAGGCGGAGGATTAGCCTAGTGAGCCGCGGCGCCGGCCACAATTTTAAAATAAATTTCCATAAACTTTTTGAAGACCTTTCATATGAATGGATTTCAAAAATTTTTTGTACCAGAATAACCATAACTTTTTTTTTTTTTGACAGGCAGAGTGGACAGTGAGAGAGAGACAGAGAGAAAGGTCTTCTTTTTGCCGTTTTTTCACCCTCCAATGGCCGCTGTGGCTGGTGCGCTGCGGCTGGCGCACCGCACTGATCCGAAGGCAGGAGCCAGGTGCTTCTCCTGGTCTCCCATGGAGTGCAGGGCCCAAGCACTTGGGCCATCCTCCACTGCACTCCCTGGCCACAGCAGAGAGCTGGCCTGGAAGAGGGGCAACCAGGACAGAATCTGGCGCCCCGACCAGGACTAGAACCCGGTGTGCCGGCGCCACAAGGTGGAGGATTAACCTGTTGAGTCGTGGCGCCGGCTAATCATAACTTTTAATTTCATTTTTCATTAACTTTTCAAAGTGCCTGCATTTTTGCCTTTCTGTGCCTTGTTTATTTCAGTTAACATAGTGCCCTCTAGGTCCCTCCAACTGTCACAAATAGAAACATTTCTTTCTTTTTAAAGGCTGAGTAATGTTCCATATTATGTGTATATCACAGTTTTGTTATTCACTCCTCCATCAATGAACATTTAGGTAATTTATATATCTTGGCTTTTTATTTTTTTAAAGATTTATGTATTTGAGGCCGGCACCGTGGCTCACTAGGCTAATCCTTCACCTGCGGCGCGGCTACTCCAGGTTCTAGTCCTGGTTGGGGTGCCGGTTCTGTCCCGGTTGCTCCTCTTCCAATCCAGCTCTCTGCTGTGGCCCAGGAGGGCAGTGGAGGATGGCCCAAGTGCTTGGGCCCTGCACTCCATGGGAGACCAGGAGAAGCATCTGGCTCCTGGCTTCGGATCGGCGCAGCGCGCCAGCCATAGCAGCCATCTGGGGGGTGAACCAACAGAAGGAAGACCTTTCTCTCTGTCTCTCTCTCTCATTGTATAACTGTCAAAAAAAAAAAAAAGATTTATTTAGTTGAAAGGAGAGAGATCAATCTTCCATCTAAGAGTTCACTCCCCAATTGGCTGCAATAGCTAGGGCTGAGCCAGGTTGAACCAGGAACCTGGAACTCCATTCCTGTCTCCTTATAGGTAGAAGGGGTCCAAGTACTTTGACTATCATCTGCTGCCTTCCCAGCTGCATTAGCAGGGAGCTAGATTAGAACCAGTGCAGATGGGACTTGAACCAGCGCTCTGATGCAGGAAGCCAGCATTGCAAGCTTTGCCACATCACCTGTCCCTTGGCTATTGGTAGTGATGCTGCAGTTTACGTGGGAGTGCGTATATCTCTTTAAAGTACTGATTTCATTTCCCTTGGATATATACCAAATAGTGGGATTGCTGGAGCATATGGTAGTTCTATTTTTAATTTTTTGAGGACTCTCAGTACTCTTCTCCATTACGGCTGTACCAATTTACATTCTCAGCAACAATGTATATAAGTTCTTTTTTCTTCCCATTCTCACCAACCCTTTGTTTTTTTAAATCTGTTTATTTACTAAGAGGCAGAGTTCCAGAGAGAGAGAGAAATAGAGAGAAAGGTCTTCCATTTGCTGGTTCACTCTCCAAATGGCCATAATGGCCAGAGCTGTGCTGAGCCTGGAGCTGCTTCTGGGTCTCCCACATGGGTGCAGGGGTTCAAGCCCTTGGAACATCTTCCACTGCTTTCCCAGGTACATTAGCAGGGAGCTGGATTGGAAGAGGAGTAGCCAGGACATGAACCAGCAACCATATGGGAAGCTGGCACCATAGGTGGAGACTTGACCTACCACGCCACAGAACCGATCCTACTAATACTTTTTTATCTTTTGAATTTTTTGGAGGATTTATTTATTTGAAAGGCAGAGTTACAGAAAGACAGAGAAAAAGATCTTCCATCTGCTGATTCACTCCCCAGATGGCTGCAGTGACCATGGCTGGGCCAGACCGAAACCAGGAGTCAGGAGCTTTTTCTTCTTTGTGGATGCAGGGACCCAGGGACCTGGCCATCTTCCACTGCTTTCCCTGGCACATTAGCAGGAAGTTGGATTGAAAGTGGTGCAACCGGGACTTGAACTCGTGCCCATGTGAGATGCCAGTGCTTAACATGCTATGCCACACAGCACTGGCCTGTCTTTGAAGTTTTGATAATGACTATCCTAACAGATGTGAGGTGATATCTCATTGTGGTTTGATTTGTATTTCCCTAGTGATTACTGATGTTGAGTGCCCCATATGCCTGTTGGCCATTTGTGTGTCTTCTTTGGAAGGATGTCTGATAAGATACTTTGCCCATGTTCCAGTCAGGTTTTAAAAATTTTGTTTTGCCAATGAGTTATTTGCATTCTTTATGTAGATCAAATATGTGGTTTGCAAGTATTACCTCTGTATACCTGGTGCCATTTCTATTTTTTCATTGTTTCTTCTGCTGTGTAGAAACTTTTTAGTTTGGTATAGTTCTTCTTGCTGAGTTCACTTTTGTTTCCTATGTATTTGGTGCCATATCTAAAATATCATTGCCAAGATCCATATCATGCAGCTTTCCCCTATGTTTTCTTCTAGTATTTTGATAGTTTCAGATCTTACATTAAACCTTGAATCTAACTTGAGTTGATTTTGTGTATAAGATTAAGATCCAATACTTACCTGGCAGGGGAGATACCATGATCACGAAGGTGGTTTTCCCAGGGCGAGGCTTATCCATTGCACTCCAGATGTGCTAACCCCTGCGATTTCCCCAAATGTGGGAAACTTGACTGCATAATTTGTGGTAGTGGGGGGAAAAAAGATTAAGATCCAACTTCATTGTTTTCTTTTGTATATATCCAATTTTCTTTTGTATATATTCAGTTTCTTCACTGGTAAATTCTATATTTAAAGATGAATTAATAGGGGCCAGCACTGTAGAATAGTGGGTAAAGCCACCACCTGCAGCGCTGGTATCCCATAGAGGCACCAGTTCAATTCCTGGCTGCTCCACTTCCGCTCCAGCTCTCTGCTATGGCCTGGGAAAGCAGTAGAAGGTGGCTGAAGTCCTTGGGCCCCTGCACCCATCTAGGAGACCTGAAAGAAGCTCCAGGCTCCTGGCTTCAGATCGGCACAGCTCCAGCCATTGCGGCAGGTTGAGTAGTGAATGAACAGATGGGAGACCTTTCTCTCTCTCTGCCTCTCCCTGTCTCTCTGTGTAACTCTGACTTTCAAATACATAAGTAAATCTTTAAAACAAGAGATGAATTAATACTAGTCCTTCTCAAACTGTTCCAAAAAAGAGAAGAGAATACTTTTTTTTTTTTTTTTAAAGAATACTGCTGCTGTGTTTTCCTATTGCAACATATCAGGAGGAATATGGTGACTGATTGAACCACTCTTAGTGATGCGAAGATTTATCATTGGCTTTGGTGTCATCCATTGTTTCTTGGGAGCCCCGTCAACCATTCATCTAATGATTTTAACAGTTAACTACCTAGATCTGTTATTCCATTAGGATTACAAAGTACTGATTTTCTAATTTTGTCATTTCTTTGGCATTTATAATTGTAATTTTTAAATTTCAGTCTATATCAACAAAATTCCTTGCTTGCCAAACTTGAGTCAGGCTTCTGAGTCTTCTGCTAGGTTTCTGCGTTTTTTTTTTTTTTTTTTTTTTGGACAGGCAGAGTGGACAGTGAGAGAGACAGAGAGAAAGGTCTTCCTTTGCCGTTGGTTCACCCTCCAATGGCCGCCGCGGCCGGCGCACCACGCTGATCCGAAGGCAGGAGCCAGGTGCTTCTCCTGGTCTCCCATGGGGTGCAGGGCCCAAGCACTTGGGCCACCCTCCACTGCACTCCCTGGCACAGCAGAGAGCTGGCCTGGAAGAGGGGCAACCTGGACAGAATCCGGTGCCCCGACCGGGACTAGAACCCGGTGTGCCGGCGCCGCAGGAGGAGGATTAGCCTATTGAGCCATGGCGCCAGCCGCATTTTTTGGTAAAATCAGTTTTAGCAATGAACTCAGTTTAGTAACAACTTCCCATCCTGTATATCTGATCATCCTCAATATTTGTCCATGTTCCTCATCCTCTACCGTCTACTAGGTGATGTTTGATCACCCTGGCCTGTCTTCAGCAGGATAGGTGTAGTAGAATCCCTCTGATGTTTGCTCTCAGTCATTTTCCATCCTTTGACCTCCAACCCTGTTCCTTGGCTACCAATTCCCACTTGCCCATGCTGTATTCAGAGTCGAGCCCAGTCTTTCTTCTCTGCTGCAAGACCTTGTATCTCTGCGGTCCTAAATAGTCTTCTTATGCTTGAACAAGTATCATTGAGTAATACTGTCTTTATTTTTTTTTTAAGATTTATTTATTTATTTGAAAGTCAGAGTTACACAGAGAGAGGAGAGGCAGAGAGAGAGAGAGAGAGAGAGAGGTCTTATATCCGATGGTTCACTCCCCAGATGGCCGTAACGGCTGGAGCTGTGCCGGTCCGAAGCCAGGAGCTTCTTCTGGGTCTCCCACGTGGGTGCAGGGGCCAAGGACTTGGGTCATCTTCTACTGCTATCCCAGGCCATAGCAGAGAGCTGGACAGGAAGTGGAGCAGCCGGGTCTCAAACCGGCGCCCATATGGGATGCTGACGCTTCAGGCCAGAGCATTAATCCACTGTGCCACAGTGCTGGCCCCGAGTAATACTGTCTTTAACATGTTTAACATAAAAAAGAGATTAATCAGGAAGCAAGTGTGCAGTCATTTCTTTGAGAAGTTGGTAGTCCCATGTAGCCAGGAGAGGTGGTGTTGAGAGAACCATTGTAAATGTGGGGTGCTTTCCAGAGGAGGATTAGCCTAGTGAGCCGCGGCACCAGCCCCTATGTTACATTTCAATAAAAAATTAAAAGACAGCTACAGATCCAGTGGTACAGAAGGAAAATCCCACATAGCAAGTTTGAATGTAGTGGAGAATTAAAAATAAAGTGATTTTATGATTGTGCCATACGGGGCCCTGCCCTTTATGCCAATGACAAGTAGGTTATTATCAGCCTTCCATTGTGTCCACAGCCCGAGGTAGCCAGGGAAACACCTATGTATAACTACTGGGAAGTTGTACCTTGAGGGTTGCAAGCTGGGGAGTAACACTTGAGGACATTCACTGTAGCTGCTCTGGTGCAGATAGGAGGAGGCCAGTGGAGTGATGGCGGACCATCAAGAAGCTGTTGCGGAAGTTCAGCTTGGTTGGAGCTCTTCATGGGGAAGGGGATAAAGACACCCATGTTTATGCCTCCAGCCCTGACCTCTCTTCCGAAGATCAGATCCCTGCACACAATTGCCTACTGTACATTAACTTTCAGATATTAAAAGTCGCCTCAAGGTAGCACATTCGACCTGAACTCACATTCTTCTCCCACAAACCTGATCCTATTCCAGTGCTTCCCATCTCATGAGTCACTTCCATAATGTAAGTAAAGCAAGCTAGGATCTAGAAATCTCCCTCACCTCCTCCTCCCCATCGCCAAGCCTCGTGGATCTTAGTTCTTAAATGCTTCTTTAGTCTTTCGGTTGCTCTACGTCTTGATCATCTTTGCCCTTTTGAAGTGGTCTAGGCTGTCCTGAGAATATTCACCTTAGCTCGCTCTAATTGGCTTGCAATTCATTCACCACACTACAGCCAGAGTGAAGGATTCTTATGGTTGGATCCAATCTGAAGCATTTTTCTTTTTGGTTACCTCCCAGTACATTCAGGCTTATGCCTTGTTCAGGAATCCACGGTCAGCATAAATAAGGGAATGTCAGAAGTTTATGGAAAATGGGATTAAAGATACATTTTTATGTTGATGTAAAAAATTTTGAAACACTTGCAGTTTTTGCACAATACAGTTTTCCATGAAGTTTTTGTATGGATGGCTTTCAAACTTTTTGCACCAAAATAAACTTATCTTTTAATTTCATTTTTCCCAAACTTTTTGAAGTAGAGCCATAGATAATATTTGAAGACATTGGAAAAAATGAGTTTCTCCAGGGATGATTGTGAGAAAAGAATATGACCAAGGACAGAATCCTGAGGGTTCTGGCTACACCTGGTTCTAGATACAGAAATAGCAGGGTGATTGTTGCTGTTAGGATCCAATTCCAGCCACATTCATAACACTCGTAAGAGAGTATTCAAAACATTTGTTCAAATTAAGAAATTTGACCATCCTCTATTTTTTCCCCTCTTCTTTAGCTTTTATTTCTGTGTGTCCTAGGGGCTCTTAGTCACCCAAAGCAATCACTCGTCTGTTGTTTTGTTGACACCCCCAGCTTTCTGGGAATTTCACCTGCCTCCATCAACGAGAGAAGAGAGAAGAGCCAAGTTCACACCCTTTCCTTGGATGTAGTAGGTTGCTCCAGAGGAGAGCACCTAACTGGCTGGGCCAAACATCCCCAGGAGTTTAGAAATAAAGAAATTTCAGCTCATACTGACACTGTATTGAATCAGAAAGTTGTAAACTTAGGACTTGCAATGGTGTTGATATTCAGTAAGTGGATTGGAAAATTAAAAAAGCCAATTTATGTGGAGTTAGAGAAATAAGCAGTGAGCAGAGAGAAGCAGAGATGAAAGATGAGATGAGAGAATTTTCCAAGTTCTATGAGTTGCTCTAATCCCTCAGTTTTTCATCATAACCATGAAATACCTGAAGCAACTCACTTTACTTAGCTCACAGTTTTGGGAGTTCAAGTCCAAGATCAAGTGGCCTGGCCCAGCCCTGGCCATTGTAGCCGTCTGCTATCGGGGGAATGAACCAGTGGATGGAAGATCTTTGTCTCTGTAACTCTTTCAAATATATGTGTGTGTGGCTGTGTGTGTATCGATATATAAAATACGTATTTTTAAAGTTGAGAGAAAGCAAGATCAAGATAGAATGAGGGGGTGGGCATGCAAAAAAACCATATAGAAAGGAGCGGGAATCTGACTTGCCTTGGTACACTTCAGCGAACAGCCACAAACCAAGGTACTCTAGAACAGTGCCTTCAGAATTCTGAAGAAGAATGACTCCCAACCTAGAATTCAACACCAACTAAATTATTCACCAGATAAGAAGGTAAAATGAAGACATGTTCAGATATGCAAGATTTGCTGCCTGTGCATTCTTTCTTAATAAGATATACGAGGCTGTTCTTCATGGTTCATGGTTCATGGTTTTTTTTTTTTTTGACAGGCAGAGTGGACAGTGAGAGAGAGAGAGAGACAGAGAGAAAGGTCTTCCTTTTGCCATTGGTTCACCCTTCAATGGCCGCTGCGGCCGGCGTGCTGCGGCTGGCACACCGCGCTGATCCGAAGGCAGGAGCCAGGTGCCTCTCCTGGTCTCCCATGGGGTGCAGGGCCCAAGCACTTGGGCCATCCTCCACTGCACTCCTGGGCCACAGCAGAGAGCTGGCCTGGAAGAGGGGCAACTGGGACAGAATCCGGCACCCCAACCGGGACTAGAACCTGGTGTGCCAGCGCCGCTAGGTGGAGGATTAGCCTAGTGAGCCGCGGCACTGGCCTCTTTTTTTTTTTTTTTTCATAAGATTTATCCATTTATTTGAAAGGCATAGTTACAGAGAGGCAGAGGTAGAGAGAGAGAGAGAGAGAGAGAGAGATCGATCCTCCATCCACTGGTCCACTCCCCAAATGGCCATAATGGCTGGAGCTGAGCCAATCCGAAGGCAGGAGCCAGGAGCTTCTTCCTGGTCTCATGCATGGATACAAGGGCCAAGGACTGGGGGCCTTCTTCTACTACTTTCCCAGGCTGTAGCAGAGAACTGGATCAGAAGAGGAGCAGCCTGGTCTTGAACTGGCGCCCATTTGGGATGCTGGCACGCAGGCGGGGGCTTCACCTGCTATGCCGCAGCACTGGCCCCAAGGCTGTGCTTCTTGAGTGAAAGAACAGAACAAGACAGAGGAAGACATGGGACACAGCGGGTAGGAATCTGACACAGGGGAACATGAAGGGGATCCTCAGGATGAGGGTGGGGAGGGATTCCAGGATGACAGGTACGCCAGAGTTGCAGACGGCAGCAGGTTGAGATCTGATCAGTGGGACTCCAGGACTCCAGGAAGAGACACGCTGAGTCTTCCGTCACTATTCTTGTCACCACCACCAGGCTGACTTTGAAATCAAGGACAAGATACCAAGAGTCTGGCTCAGGTTTTTCCTCTGTACTTCCTCTGCCCTCGTGTTCCTACCTGTTTGTGCACGCCCTGCTGCCTGATCTGCTGTGGATGTTGTCTAGAAATTCGGCCTCTTGTTGCAGGTGGAGAGGAAGCCACAGTGAACAGAAAATACAGAGCAGCCCTCTCCCTCTGGCTGTATCTCTGCTAGCTATCTAAAGCCCACTGCATGCTCCATGCGGCTACATGCCTGACTCTGCTGAGCCAGTCCTCTCCCCGTGTTACTCATCCTCTTGCTCAGTGATTTTCCTGTGATTGGCTCTTGTGCAAGTGCAGGGAGGCTGCAGCTGGGCAACCACCTCGACAGTGTTCTGTCTCTTCTCTCCCCTTGAGGGTTCCCCTCGCACAGGTAACGTCATCTTTCCCTCATTCCCCTAGGTAGGTGCTTGCAGGTTTTCCAAAACTAAGTATTATATTTGTTTTTTTATTTATTTTTTATTTTTTTAAATTTTTTATTTTTATTTTTTTGACAGGCAGAGTGGACAATGAGAGAGAGAGAGACAGAGAGAAAGGTCTTCCTTTGCCGTTGGTTCACCCTCCAATGGCCGCTGCGGCCGGCGCACTGCGCTGATCCGAAGGCAGGAGCCAGGTGCTTCTGGTCTCCCATGCAGGTGCAGGGCCCAAGCACTTGGGCCATCCTCCACTGCACTCCCGGGCCACAGCAGAGGGCTGGCCTGGAAGAGGGGCAACTGGGACAGAATCCGGCGCCCCGACCAGGACAAGAACCCGGTGTGTCGGTGCTGCAAGGTGGAGGATTAGCCTATTGAGCCAGGGCGCTGGCCCAAAACTAAGTATTATATTTGTTTAGGGATGCATAATTAGGCAGAAGGCTATGAAAGAAAAATGTCAGTGATTAACAAAATAGTCATCATGGAAGTAATCACAAGGGATAGGGAAGAGATATGACTAGGGGAGAGCGAACACGTCTAAAGGACTGTCCACATTTGATATTGGAAGCTGGGCGGTGACTGCTTACCCGAGTATTATATTTAAACTGAGCAAGTGATTTTGTTCATGCTTCTATTTATGTGATGCATTGCACAGCAGACCACTTGAAAATCAGGAGCTGTTCCCAAATAAAAGGGGAAGGAACAGAGGAAGGGGTCAAGTGGAAAGAAGAGATGTTTATGCTAAATCTTTGGGACATAAAAATATCTGGAAGGATAAAGGAGAGGAAGGGATATTCATTTCTGGTTCTTTTTGCTGCAAGGACAGAGACCTGTTCAGTTTAACTCAAGGAAGGATGGGAGGAGCCAGCGTTGAGGTGTAGCAAGTAAAGCCACCACCTGTGATGCCGGCATCTTATATGGGCGCCTGTTCAAATCCCAGCTGCTCCACTTCTGATCCAGCTCCCCGCTAGTGCACCTGGGAAAGCTGTGGAGTACACCCCAGGTCCTTGGGTCCCTGTAACCAAGTGGGAGACTCGGAAGAAGCTCCTGGCTCCTGGCTTTGGTTCGGCCCAGCCCTGGCAGTTGCTACCATTTGGGGAGTGAACCAGTAGATGGAAGATCTCTCTCTCTGTCTCTCCCCCCCCTTTCTGTAACTCTGCCTTTAAATAGATAAAACAAATCTTTTTTTTTTTTTTTAAAGGATGGGAGTTATTTTGTGCCTGTAGATGGAATGAACTCAAGTTGTTTACTCTCCCTTTATCTGACTGCCCTGTCCCCTAGTAGCTATATAACACATCTTTCCCAAAATTCATTGACTTTAAGCAAACACCAACATTTATGTGTTGGTTCACAACATTGATCAGGAAGAAATTGTCAGGGACAGCTTGCCTGGGGCTTGAGGGTCTGGTTGGCTTTCCTCCATGCGGCTCCTCAGCTGAGAGATGCAGAGTGGTCAGGGGCAGGCCTTGCCCAAATGAGGTCTGTTGTACGCGGTGGCTCAGGCTCGCAGAGGAGGAAAGTGGTGGAAGATCTTTGGTCTCTTAGTAGTCTAGAACTGGCGCAGTGTCACTTTTGCAAGTCATAGAGCCAGTCCAGAAGATTGGGAGGAGACTTCACTTCTTAATGGAGAAGTGGTGTGTGCTCAGAGATGCAAAGGATTCTTGGCAGCTGTTTTTGCAAATTACTTGGCATATATTTTTTTAAGATTTATTTATTTATTTGAGAATCAGAGTTAGGGAGAGAAGGAGAGGCAGAGAGAGAGGTCTTCTTCCCTCTGCTGGTTCACTCCCCAATTGGGCACAATGGCTGGAGCTGCGCTGATCTGAAGCCAGGAGTCAGGAGCTTCTCCAGGTCTCCCATACCAGTGCAGGGGCTCAAGCACTTGGCTGTCTTCCACTGCTTTCCCAGGCCATAGCAGAGAGTTGGATCGGAAGTGGAGCAGCCAGGACTCAAACTGGCGCCCATATGGGATGCCAGCACTGCAGGCAGTGGCTTTACCCGCTACACCACAATTCCAGCCCCTTGCCATATCTTTTTTCCCCCCACCATTTATGTATAGTTTTAGTTTGCTATTTCCTTAACTCCATTCATGTTTTGTTTTATCACCTGTAACTTTATTACTAACAAACAAATTCTTTGTGGACTTTTAGGTTTAAATTCATTTATTTTTAAAGATTTTATTTATTTATTTGAGAGGTAGAGTTACAGAGAAAGGGAGAGACAGAGAAAGGTCCTCCATCCTCTGGTTCACTCCCCATTTGGCTGTGATGATGGGAGCTGGGCCCATCTAGAGCCAGGAGCCAGGAGCTTCTCCAGGTCTCTCACAGGGGCACAGGGGCCCAAGTTCTTGGGCCATCTTCCGCTGCTTTCCCAGGCCATAGCAGAGAGCCGGATCGGAAGAGCAGCAGTCGAGACACAAGCTGGCGCCCACATGGGATGCCAGTGCCTCAGGTGGAAGCTTAGCTTACTGTGCCACAGCACTGGACCCTAGGTTTATTTATTTTATTTTAAAGATTTATTTATTTACTTGAAAGTCAGAGTTACACAGAGAGAGAAGGAGAGGCAGAGAGAGAGAGAGAGAGAGGGGTCTTCCATCTGCTGGTTCACTCCCCAATTGGCTGCAGCGGCTGGAGCTGTGCCAATCCAAAGCCAGGAGCTATGAGCCTCCTCCAGGTCTCCCACGTGGGTACAGGGGTCCAAGGACTTGGGCCATCTTCTACTGCTTTCCCAGGCCACAGCAGACAGCTGGATAGGAAGTGTAGCAGCCAGGACTCTAACCGGCACCCATATGGGATGCAGGAACTGCAGGCAGTGGCTTTACCTGCTACACCACAGTTCCAGCCCCTGGCCCCTAGGTTTAAATTCATAAGAATTGATTGGTTTAGTTCATCTTTTCACCTATGCCAGTGGTCAAAGGTCAGAGGCCAACTTAGTTTTATCTCAAGTTTTTTTGGCACATTAGTTTTATCATCCATTATATGTATGGTGCTAGTTGGAGACATCTTAATGTTTGACATATAAATACTTCAGTATTTGTCTCCTGACAATAGGATTTGTCTTAAATAACCACACCAAATTATTACACTCAAGAAATTTAACCTTGGGTTGGACATTTACCATAGTGGTTCAGTTGCCAGTTAATATGCTCACATCTCATTTCAGGCTACCTGGGTTCAGCCCCCAGCTCCAGCTTCTGATTCAAGTTTTCTGCTAATGCAGGCCCTGGGAGGCAGTGGTTATGGTTCAAGTAGTTATGCTCCTCTCAGACCTTCTCCCGAAGTGTCAAAAGAGTATCATTATAGCTCTGTGAATTAGCAGATTATTGTTCTAATGAGATATTCACTCATGAAGTTGAGAGAAAATTCATCTCTGCCAAGGGGATAGGCATTTAGATTTGCAGTTAAGACACCCACATACATTGGGGTTGCCTGAGTTTGATTCCTGCATCCAGCTCCTGACTGCAGCTTCCTACCCATGCAGACCCTGGGAGGCAGTGGTGATGGCTTAAGGAATTGGGTTTCTGCCATCCATGAGGGAGACCTGGATTGAGTTCTTGGCTTCTATTGTCCCATTCCCAGCCATCGCAGCCATCCCAGTGAATGGGAGTCTCCCCCTCTCTCTGCCTCTCAAATAAATAAATTAAAAAAAAAAATAAGTTTAACCTTTATATACAACCATAAGCCAAAGTGTTATCCATAAGCATATTTCTTTAATTGCCCCATAATGTTCTTTACAAGATTCTCTTTCTGATCCAGTATCTATCTGTGATCACACATTGAAATGTCTGTGTCTCACTAATAATGTATTTTATTTTAGATACGTTTCCTGCCTCCCCCCGCCTTTTTTTGTTTTGTTTTGTTTTGTTTTTTAGCCCATTGATATGTCAGAGAGCTTAGGCCAGTTGTTTTGTACAATGTCAGTTTTTTTGAATTTGCCTGATTGCTAACTAATGATTTTATTCAGCTTAAACATTTTTGTAAGAACATGACATTGTAATTTATGGCTAGCCATAATTCTTAGGCAATTGCTGGCCAGTTGCCTATGTGTGCTCATTCTCGATCCCCTTACTCCATCATTTCCAAGGCTCCTTTTCCCAGAGGCTTCTGGGTAAGTTTGGCTAGGGAGAGACAATGGTGGATGACTGGAGGTTAAGAGAGGGGCTGAGGCTAGGATATTTTCTCCTATTTCTCTGATTCCTGTGAGGCCCTTGACTGTGGCTACTTCACTTCTGTGTCTCCAGTTCCTCCAAACAGACCCTGCCTCTGCGGTTGCAGCTCCCTTAGGGAAATCCCCCTTCCTTGGTGCTGGCTTCTGGTTGGCCACAACTTCTGTCCTCTGATAAAACCACTTCTCCTGTGTCTCTTCTGCCCTAGACTAGCTGTTGTTTCTGGCTGTAGCTAACATTTCAGTTATCTCACCTTCCTGTGTTTGATTTCTCAGCTTTTCCATTTCCTATGCAAGCAATTTCCTTATTAAATTTTCTCTTAGTTGGTTTGAAAAACCTAGGGTAGTGTCTGTTTTCTTAACTAAACCCTAATACAGGTAGGGTGTTCACCAGTGGTCAAATCTGCGTGACTTATGGAATGGGATGACATGGTACAAAATCAGGCAGCATTAGCAGCAGAGCCTATAAGAGGGGGAAGTCCTCCTCCTTGGTTACAGAACTACATGAAAAGGTAATGTATAGAGGTGGTAGAATTTTAGATGATTTTTAAAAAAGATTTGTCTATTTGTTTGAAAGACAGAGTGACACATAGACCAGGCTGAAGCCAGGAGCTCCACCCACGTCTCCCATGTGAGTGTAGGACCCCAGTACTTGAGCCGTCATCTGCTGCCTCCCAGATGCATTGGCAGAAAGCTGGATCGTAAGTGCAGAATAGAGGGGACTCAACCAGACACTCCAGTGTGGGGTGGTGACTTAATCTTCTGCACTGCAGTGCCCACACCTTGGACTGTTTTTTATATTATTTTTATTCTTTTGTTTATTTGCATTGCCTACGTTTTTTACAATGAGCATGGATAGTTTGGCATGAAGAAAAACTCTCCTGCATGCTGTGTTTAATAAACAAATGAAGAGCACTGGATTTGCTGTGCACAGTGAGACATATCAAAGAACACAGAGGGACCCATAAAAGCATTTTGTCCCTCAAATCTTTTTTTAAAAAAGTTTATTTATTTATTTGAAAATCAGAGTTACACAGAGAGAGGAGAGGCAGAGAGAGAGCAAGAGAGGCCCTGTATCCGCTGGTTCACTCCCCTAATGGTCACAATGGCCAGAGCTGCGCCAATCTGAAGTCAGGAGCCAGGAGCTTCTTCCAGGACTCCCATTTGGGTGCAGAGACCCAAGGACTTGGGCCATCTTCTACTGCTTTCCCAGGCCATAGCAGAGAGCTGGATGGGAAGTGGAGCAGCCAAGATACAAGCTGGTACCCATATGGGATGCTGGCACCAAAGGTGGAGGCTTAGCCTACTGCACTACAGTGCCAGCCCCATGTGATATAAAAATATGATTGTGTCATAAAAAAGAGAATCATCAGGACTGGAGCAGAAGGTTAACACCCTGGCCTAAAGCATCGGTATCCCATATGGGTGCCAGTTCAAGTCCCTGATGCTCCACTTCTGATCCAGCTCTCTTCTTTTTTTTTGACAGGCAGAGTCAGACAGTGAAAGAGAGAGACAGAGAGAAAGGTCTTCCTTCCATTGGTTCACCCCCCAAATGGCCGCTATGGCTGGTGCACTGCACCGATCCGAAGCCAGGAGCCAGGTACTCCCTCCTGGTCTCCCACATGGGTGCAGGGCCCAAGTACTTGGGCCATCCTCCACTGCCTTCCCAGGCCACAGCAGAGAGCTGGACTGGAAGAGGAGCAACTGGGACAGAACCGGAACCCCAGCCGGGACTAGAACCCGGAGTACCCATGCTGCAGGCGAAGGATTAGCCTAGTGAGCCGTGGCGCCAGCCATCTAGCTCTCTTCTATGGCTTGGGAAAGCAGTAGAAGATGGCCCAAGTCCTTGGGCCCTGGCACCCAAGACCTGGAAGGCCTGGAATAAGACATGGGAGACCTGGACGAAGCTCCTGGCCCCTGGCTTTGGATCAGCCCAGCTCTGGCTGTTACAGTCATTTGGGGAGTGAACCAGCAGATGGAAGACTTCTCTCTCTCTCTCTCTCTCTCTGGCTGTACCTCTCTATGTAACTCTGTTTTTGAAATAAATAATTTTTTTTAAAAAAAGAGAATCATCAAGAGGGAAATGGGGATTGGGTATTCACCTAAAGGTCAAGCCAACTATTGGGTACCTGCATGTTACAACAGAGTGCCTTTTTTTTTTTTTTAATGATTTATTTATTGATTCAAAAGTCAGAGTTACACATAGAGAGGAGAGGCAGAAAGAGAGAGAGAGGCCTTCCATCCGCTGGTTCACTTCTCAGTTGACCGCAATGGCCGGAGCTTCGCCAATCGGAAGCCAGGAGCCAGAGCTTCTTCCAGGTCTCCTGCATGAGTGCAGGGGCCCAAACACTTGGGCCATCTTCTACTGCTTTCTCAGGCCATAGCAGAGAGCTGGATCGGAAGAGGAGCAGCCAAGACTCGAACCGGCGCCCATATGGGATGCGAGGGTGTTAACCCGCTGCACCACAGCGCTGGCCCCATGAGTGCCTGGGTTTGAGTCTCAGCTCTACTTCCAATTCCAGCTTCCTGCTAATGGAGACCCTGGGAGGCAGCGGTGATGGCTCAAGTTGTTGGGGCCCTCCCACCCACGGGGGAGGTCTGCAGGGAGTGTCTGGCCCAGCCCGAAGCCAGCCTTGGTGGGCTGTTTGGGGAGTGAACCAATGGATGGGAGTTCTGTCTCTCTGTCTCTGTCTTTCTGTGTCTCTGCCTTTCAATTAAAAAAAAATAGAGAAAAAGGGAAATGTTTCAGTGGTTGAGATTTGTACATTGTCACTTGATCCCACAAATGGAAAAGTCTCCAGTGATCCTGAGAAAATCATACCAGTTTTTAGGTAAGTGTTTGCATTTCATAGAGGCCTTTCTTGCTTGTTCATACTAACTGATGGTCCTGTTTTCAGTGTTTAGTTAATTAAATATTCTTAGGAATTTTGGAAAATTTATTAGATATGAAAGGATTTAGAGGGCTATTAAAATCAAATAGGATCCAAAGCTAACATAAAACTGCCATAATGAAGACACACAGAAATCACTGGAAATAAAATGAACTATTGAAAATGAGAATAACAAAATAAAATTTATAATCAATCGCTACTGGATTTGAATAGCTTTCATAGGAGGGCCACTTATAGAAAATACGAATTGTGATTGACAACATGCAAAAACCTGTTCTGCTCTGCATATAATCGTATCTAATCAGGTACAGAGGATCTTACAGAGTCAGGGGGCAATGGTTTCCTGGGTGATTGGCTCTTTAGTCGCCATCGGCAAGTCCGAGCAACAGACTCTGGACTTACACCTGCCAAAACCTGTATTTAGTCAGGCTCTAATTGTGGCTTTCGAGAGTTTATTCATTGGACTCATGAAATGTGAGACTAGGGTTGTTAATGGTATGAAATGAAGCAAAGCATATGAATAAATAAATGTCTCCATTTTATTATGAATGATTATGACTTTCTCATATTGCGTGTTTAATATTATCTTTTATGAACATGGAAGCAAAGTCAGAGTTAAACCTCTTTGACTGCCATACACACAGGTCCAAGAATCATCTCTGACTCTGAGACTCTCTTCCTGTAGGACTTTCCACTAACAGTGTGAAGAGTCGGGTCCAGGCTATGCAATCGTTGGTTCCACATGGGCTCGAGTTTTGAGAGGTGTTGGTATGTATCTTTGCAGATGTCTCTATTTTAAAAATCATGTATTTATTTGAGAGGCAGAAAGAGAGAGTGAGTGAGAGGGACAGGGCACTCCCATCTGCTGATTCACTTCCCCATTGCCTGCAAGGACAGGGTTGGGTCCAGATCTCCTAGGCGGGGCAGGAACATAGTGCTCTGAGCCATCAGCACTGTCTTCAAGGGTGGTGCATGGGTAGGAAGCTGTCAGCAGGAGCTGGATGCAGGAATCCAAGCCAGTAACTCCAGTGTGGGATGCAGTGTCTTAGCTCCTAGACTAAACGCCTGCTCCCTTGGCAGAGAGCTCTTGAGGAATTAATCCATTATCTTTATTTTCTCCCAACTTCTATAATAATGTCAGTATCTCATGAGAGCACTAATCTGCCAATTCACAGAGCTTTAATGACTTCCTTTGGGTATATCAGGGAAATTGAGGAAACAGCTTTGGGAGGAGAAAACTTAGGCTTGTGATGCCTGCTCGGTGGTATACCTGACACTACCCAAATAAATTTTTTTTAAAGATTTATTTATTTATTTATTTATTTATTTGAAAGAGTTACACATAGAGAGAAGGAGAGGCAGAGAGAGAGGGAGAGAAGTCTTCATTTGCTGGCTGGTTCACTACCCAATTGGCTGCAATGGCTGGAGCTGCACCAATCCAAAGCCAGGAGCCTGGAGCCTCTTCCAGGTCTCCCACATGGGTGCAAGTGTCCAAGGACTCAGACCATCCTCTGCTGCTTTCCCAGGTGCATTAGCAGGGAGCTGGATTGGAAGTGGAGCTGCCAGGACTTGAACCCGTGCCCATATAGGATGCCAGCACTACAGGTAGCACTTTAATTTGCTGCACCACAGCACTGGCCTCCTTCTTTTTTTTTATCTTGTGTTTCTTAGAAAATTTCTTGTTTCTCTCTATCTCTCTCGCTCGCTCACTCATCTTTTTTTTTTTTTTTTTTTTTTTCTGGTTTGAGAGAGAGATCTTCCATCCACTGATTCATTTCCCCAAAACCTGCACAATACTTGCAGTAGCCAGGGCTGGAACAGGCTGAAGTCAGGAGCCAGGAACTCCTTCTGGGCCTCCAGTGCGGGTGGAGGGCCCCACATGTGTGAGCCATCAGCCTCTGCCTTCCTGATTGCATCAGCAAGAAGATGGATTGGAAGCAGAGGAGCCGGGACTTGAACCAGCGCTCTGATATAGGATATGGGAGCCTTAAGTAGTGGCTTAACCCCCCGCGCCACCGTGCCTGCCCTCGAGCTTTTCCTTTTGTGTTCTCTCCCTCTCTTTTTGAAGTAGTTCTAGATCACAGTTTTATTTCCAGAGACACTATGAAATAAAATTACTTAGACTTTTTTAGTAGATAATAAATGGAGAAGTTATTATAACATTCTCAGCATGATAATTGGCATTCTTAGAAAAGTCAAGGACAACTGTCATTTCTGGAAATATCTAAGGCCTTGAGATATCAAGGCAGGGTGGAAAATATATCTGAGCTGTGGTGAAGAGATGATTGGGATTTTTTTGAAAGTTACTGATTTTAAGTTGTATCAAAAACATTAAACTGAGAGTAATCATGTTTATACTCCAAATTACTTTTCCTTTCAGTACATTTAAATTAATTACATAAAAACAAGGGTATTTGTGCAGTAATTTGGCCCTTCTAGCAGTGAACCATTGACTGTTCCCCTCAGTCACTTTCCATCATGTTCAAAAGGCACATCTCCCAGAGGAATCTGGGTTTTTTTTTCCCAATGCCTGCCCAGTTTAACTCACTCTCCTGCATTGCCTAAATAGGACCTAAAGTAATTTGTCTTCGTTTTAGGATAAGTAACTTTCTTTACATTGTTTCTAAACAAAAAGAAATCTACTTTAGTTTTGTTTATAAGAATTAAGATCAGAAATGCTAACACTTAAGTTTTGTAACTGTTTAAAAGGGACACATTGATTCTATGTTTTTTTATGAAAAAGAATACTGTTTCCATGGTGTACATTTTTTTAAAATCAATAGAGCCTTTTTTTAAAGAGTGATTTTAAGCTGATAGAAAAACTGAACAGAAAGTAGCAGTCTATTTTTTGAGCAGAAATTCTTAAGAGCCCATGAAATTTCAGAGCCTGTTGCAGTACTTGGGTTCCTGTCCTGATGAGCTTGTGGGTACACCAATAGCTGTAACTAAGTACAAAGCAGTATATCAAAGTCTGTGACTATTATAGTGTGCTGTCAATCAGATGGCTCTAAAAATAGCTTTCATATACCTATAGTTTTGACACTGCTGTTTCCATAAAATAGTTGCTGTTATCCTCAATGAAGTATGTTCCAAAATGTCATTACATTTGGCATTTTTAAGACCATGTAGAAACTGCCCCACACCAAACTTACCATCATGTCTTCTGTCTGAATACAGTGGGTGGTGCAAATCAAGGTTACACTGCTGATGCCATCAAAGATGCCACTGCAAAGCTGGTGCCAAAGGATTGCTGGCCTTTTGGTTGTCACTGTAGCGCTGCTGAATGACAGGACAGCCGTTTCCAAGGCCTGACTAAAGGATTTTACCCTTTCCCAATTCACAAGCAGAATCTCTTTTACTATTAAGTTTCTCTAAAATGCTGAGACACCCTCAGCTCACTGCTCGCAGGACGGTTTCTGAGGTATTGTGTTAGTGTTCCATCGTTAGAACAAATACATGAGGGGAGCTATTTAGGAAAGAAGGTTTATTTTTGTTCATGGTGTTGGAGGTTCGGAGTTCATGATCAGCAGCCCCATTGGTCTAGTGTCTCATGAGGGTGGTGGATCGTGGACCCACGAGGATCACCCAGTGAATCAGGAAGTAGAGGGAGAGACAGGAAGCACAGTCTTCGTCTTCCTCGGAATGGGTTCTCGTAGTCACCATGATGGATCACAGGGCGCTTCTCCAACAAAGAATTCATCACTCCAAGGCCTCATCGTCAGACACCAGGGTTGGGTTAAGTTCCATCCTTAGTCCATCGACATCAGACTCTGGGGAATCATGCTTGTCACACATGGGCTTTTGGGGGACACCCAGACTTTTTTTTTTTGAAGATTTGTTATTTGAAAGTCAGAGTCACGCAGAGAGAAGGAGAGGCAGAGAGAGAGAGAGAGAGAGAGAGAGAGAGAGAGAGAGAGGTCTTCCATCCACCGGGACACTCCCCAGATGGCCACAATGGCCAGAACTATGCCAATCCGAAGCCAGGAGCCAGGAGCTTCTTCCGGGTCTCCCACATGGGTGCAGGGGCCCAAGCACTTGGGCCATCTTCCACTGCTTTCCCAGGCCATAGCAAAGAGCTGGATCAGAAATGGAGCAGCTGGGACTTGAACTGGCATCCATATGGGATGCTGGCACTGCAGGCAGTGGCTTTACCTGCTATGCCACAGCACCAGCCCTGGGACACTCAGACTTATCCAAACCATGACAAGTAGTGTTCTGAATGTAGCATGTTCCCCATCTTTTCTGTGCTACTTTTGGTTTCAGAAGACTGGCCTTGGGTGGCTGGGTTGCTCTTGGAGACATGCTGATCCAACTGACTGACTGACTTCATGGCCCAGGAGGCTACTGGACAATCATGTTAGGTCTGAAAAAAATAAAATATCTGATTGTTGGTTTCCAGGTCTGTGTTCCTGTGACATCTCTCAGAATGGAGAACCTAAACTCATAGATTCTATGGCAAAATTCCTAATGTGGGGTCCAAACCTCTTGTTCTTGGTTGTATTTTAGTGAGTCTATAAATCTCTTAAAAATGCATGCAAGTTTCCTGTAAATTTGACTTTCCTGAAAAACAAGTTTGCTATGGTTTGGATGCCAAATGTCTCCCAAAGGGCCTTTGTTAAGGCTTGACCTTCAAGGTGGTGCTGTTGGTAGGTGGTAGAGCCCTTAGGAGATGAGGCCTAGTGGGAAGTCCTTAGGTCATTGAGGTTGTACCCGCAGAAGGGACACAACCCTCGTGGGACTCCTTAGTAGTTCTCCTGGGAGAACTGATGTAAAAGCCCGAGTTTGGCCTCTCTCCCTCTCTCCCTCTCTCTATCTCTCTGCTTCCTGGCTTGCATGTGATCTTTTCTGTGAACACACTCTGCCACCTGCTGTGGGCCCCTCACCATTCCCAAAACCTGTGCCTTGCCATTTGGACATTGAGCCTCCAAAACCATGAGCCAAAATAGCCCTTTTCTCTGTAAGTTGGCTGCTTCAGCTATTTTGTTACAACTGACTAATGCAAAGTTCTTCTTGCCCATCAGATTTTTCAAGCATTGATGCACCCCGAAAGGTTGACAGCCACTGGTATGTCCTATCTTCTTTAATTTCATTGCTTGGTATACACAGTTCCTCTGTTTTGTTTCTGTATTTTTTTTAAAAAGATTTATTTATTTGAAAGAGTTGCAGAGAGAAGGAGAGACAGAAAGAGAGAGAGAGAGATCTTCCATCCCCTGGTTCACCCTGCAGATGGCCGCAACAGCCAGGTCTGGGCTTCTTTCAGATCTCCCGCGTGGGTGGCAGGGGCCCAAGCACTTAGGCCATCTTCCGCTGCTTTCCTGGGCACATTAGTAGGGAGCTGGATCGGAAGTGGAGCAGCAGGGAATCGAACCTGCAGCCATGTGGGATGCAGGTGCTGTAGGCAGTGGCTTAACTTGCTGTGCCACAGTGCTGGCCTCTTGTTTTTATTTCCAACCAATAGAGTGAATATTGGTTTTTACCAAATCCTTAATTGTCTCTCTCTTATTCTTTTTTTTTCCCAAAAAGCTAATTTATTTTTAAATTGACACATGAAAATCGTTTATGTTTTATGATGTACAAGATGACTTTTTGAAACATGTATACAGAGACTAGTGTTTGACCTAGTAAATAAGATTCTGGTTGAGACTCCTGTATCTCACATCAGTGTCTGGGTTTAATACCCGCCTCCAGCTCCCAGCTCCAGCTCTGGCTGAGGCAGACCCCGAGAGGAAGCTGTGATGGCTCAAGTAAGTGGGTCCCTCCCACTGGGAGACCTTGATTCACTTCCTGGCTCCCAGCTTTGACTTCAGCCCAGCCCTGGTCATTGTGGGTAGCTGGGGAGAAAACGAATAGCTGAGAGATCTCTTTCTCTCAAATAAGTTTTTAAAAAATTTTAAAGAAATGTGTGTACATTGTGGAATGGCTAAATTGAACTAATTAACATACATATTACTTCATATGCTTGGCTTTTATGGTGAGAATACATAAAATTTATAGTTATTTTCAAGTGTGCAATACATTGTTATTAACTGTAGTGCCCATGTTGAGCAGTAGATCCCTTGAACTTACTGCTCCTGTGTAACTGAAATGTTATGGCCTTTGGCCAGTGTCTCCCCACCCTCCCTGTCCCCCAGCCCCTGGTAACCACCCTTCTACTCCACATCTGAGTTCAACTTAAGATCTCACATAGATGTGAGGTCACACACTTTCTGTGAGTGGCTTTTTTCTTACTCAACAGAGTGTCCTTCAGGTTCATCCACGTTATCACAGATGACAGGATTTCTTCCTTTATCAGGGCCGAATAGCATTCCATTGGCATATAACACACCACATTTTCTTCATCTGTTCACTCACGGATGGGCGCTTAGTTGATTCCATATCCTGGCTAATGTGAATAATTCTGCAGTGAGCATGCAAGTGCAGACATCTCTTATATGTGCTGATTTTGTTTCCTGTATTTTTAATCCTACCCAGCTGCAGGATTACTGGATCATACAGACTACTGGATCATCCATAGTGTTTTCTGTAATGTCGGCACTAATTTACATTCCCACCAATAGCCTACAAGGGTCCTCTTATCTCCACATTCTCACAACACTTATCCTTCATCTCTTTTGACAAGTGGCCTAACAGATGTGAGCCGATATCTCACTGTGGTTGTAATATCTGCATCTCTGATAATTAGTGATGTTGAACACTTTCTTCACATACCTATTGAAATTTTTTTATGTCTTTGAGTAATGTCTATTTATGTCTTTTGCTATTTTTAAATTGGACTATTTGTTTTCTTGCTATTAAGTTGGTTGAGTTTCTTAGATATTTTGTATATTAAGAGCTTCTCAAATGTATAGTTTACAAACATTTTATCTTTGTAGGTTGTCTCTGCACCCTGTTGATTCTTTCCCTTGATGTGTAGAAGTGTTTTAGTTTGACATGATCCCATCAGTTTGTTTTTGGTTTTGTTGGTTATTGCTGTGGAAGGCTCTTGTTCTTTGTAGTTAGATGTTTGGTTGGACAATGAGTCTTTGGGTATTCTTTTCTTTTCTTTTCTTTTCTTTTCTTTTCTTTTCTTTTCTTTTCTTTTTTTACAGGCAGAGTGGACAGTGAATGAGAGAGAGACAGAGAGAAAGGTCTTCCTTTTCCATTGGTTCACCCCTCAGTGGCCATTGTGGCTGGCGCGTTGCAGCGGGCGCACCCACGCAGATCTGAAGCCAGGAGCCAGGTGCTTCTCCTGGTCTCCCATGGGGTGCAGGGCCCAAGCATTTGGGCCATCCTTTACTGCACTCCCGGGCCACAGCAGAGAGCTGGACTGGAAGAGGAGCAACTGGGACAGAATCCGGCGCCCCGACTGGGACTAGAACCTGGGGTGCTGGTGCCGCAAGGTGGAGGATTAGCCTATTGAGCCGCGGCGCCAGCCTTGGGTATTCTTTCAAACACTGCTTGTGAGGTTTCATTTACTCAATAATTTATCTTATGGTAGTGGTTGTCTCTAAACATGACTTTGTCTTACCCTTCTATATCATGGATTGTATAAAACATACAAAACGTGTGTGTGCGTGTGTGTGTGTATATATGTATGTATGTATATATATGTATGTGTATATATATATAGAGAGAGAGAGAGACAGAGACAGAGAGACAGAGAGAGAGAGAGAGAGAGATTTAAAGTAAATTAGAGAGCATCCTGGAAACCACAGTCCAGCTCAAGTTTAGAATATTGACAACATCCCGATATTCACACTGTCCCTGCCACTTCCCCCACCTGCAACATGTTCTCCCTCTGCCCCAAAGGAACCCCTCTTCCAACTTGTGAAAACCAGTTCCTGTGCATCCTCACAGTTTTACCATCTGTTTACCTGTGTGGATTGTTCAGTTTTGCCTGGTTCTGAACTTAATATACAAGGCATTATACTAATTTATTTTTGTCTTGCTTTTTTAGGTCACTGGTGTCTTTGTAACAAAAAATCCCATTGCTCTGTGTAGCTGTGGTTCATTTATTATCATTACTCTGTCCAGTTCGAGTGTATGAATATACTACAATTAATGTATTCACCTAATTATTGATGGACCATTGGGTGGTTTCCTGTCATTGACAGTGAAGAATAGTGCAGTCTTTCTCATGTAAATGGAACGTATAGACTAGAGTTTCTGAGAGACCTGTGACTTTGAGTTGCAGTCTCTGTGCTGTTGGGGAAGGAGCAAGTTCAGCTCTACTAGAAAGTGCCAAATGGCTTTCCTGAGTGGCCCTAGGAACGTCAGCTCCCACCAGCAGTGAAGAAGAGTCCCCGGTGTTCTACATCCTTGGCATTCTGGGAGCTGCTGTTTTAGTTATTCTGGATGCATCTCCTTTGAGGTTTTCATTTCTATTTTCCTGATTACTAATGAGGTTAAGAATATACTTACTGGTCATTGGATCGCCTCTTTTTTAAAGTACCTTTCTGAATATTTTTCCTTTATATTTTATTCTTTTTTATTTTTTAAAGTTTTATTTACTTACCTGACAGAGTTACAGGGAGAGAGGGAGAAACAGGGAGATCTTCCATCTGCTGGTTCACTCTTCAGGTGGCCACAACTGCTGGCCAAAGACAGGAGCCAGTAACTTTCTCCAGGTCTCCCATGTGGGTGGGAGGGGCCCAAACACTGGGGCCATCTTCTGCTGTTTTCCGCAGGCCATTAGCAGAGAGCTGGATCAGAAGTGGAGCAGCCCTGGGCTGGGGTGAAGGAGGGAACAGGAGCTGGCGCTCATACGAGATACTGCTGTTACAGGCAGTGGCTTAAACGAACCCTGAATATTTCACTCCTAGATTGTTCCTTACTGATCTATTGGAGTTCTTTGTGTACTTGAGATACTAGCCCTGTATGATGACTGTATCTTCTCCCATCATTGGTTCTCTTACAATTTTTTGTCTTTTATAAAAATGTTGTTGATCATTTTCAAGCATACACAAAAACAGAATATATAATAAGGCTACATATTCTAATCATCCATATTGAACAATTGTACAGTGCTTTTTTTTAAGATTTATTTTTTTATTTGAAAGGCAGAGTTACAGAGAGGCAGAGGCAGAGAGAGAAAGTCTTCTATCCGATGGTTCAATCCCCAAATGGCCAGGACAGCTGGAGCTGGGCTAATCTGAAGCTAGGAGCTTGGAGCTTCTTCCAGGCCTTCCACGTGGGTGCAGGGGCCCAAGGAAATGGGCCATCTTTTACTGCTTTTTCAGGCCATAGCAGGGAGCTGGATCAGAAATAGAGAAGCCAAACTCAAACCAGTGCCCATACGGGATGCCGGCACTGTAGGTGGCAGCTTTATCCGCTGTGCCAACCCCTATATGGTGCTTTATTTTTTTTTAAAGATTTATTTATTATTTATTTGAAAGTCAGAGTTACACAGAGAGAAGAGAGGCAGAGAGAGAGAGAGATCTTCCATCCGATGGTTCACTCCCCAATTGGCTGCAACAGCCGGAGCTGCACTGATCAGGAGCCCGGAGCTTCTTCTGGGTTTCCCATGCTGGTGCAGGGGCCCAAGGACTTGGGCCATCTTCCACTGCTTTTCCAGGCCACAGCAGGGAGCTGGAAAAAAAGAAGAGCAGCCGGGACTGGAACCGGCGCCCATATGGGATGCTGGCGCTTCAGGCCGGGGCTTTAACCCACTGTACCACAGCACCAGCCCCTGTACAGCACTTTTTGATGAACAGATGTTTTTAGTGCAGTCCATGTTATCAATCTCTTTTTTTTTTAAGGTTAATACTAAATTTTTTGAGAATTACTTATGTATGTATGTATTTATTTGAAAGGCAGAGTGACAGAAATGCGTAGAGAGATGGAGAGAGAGAGAGAGTTTCATTCACTGGTTCACTCTCCAAGGCCCACACATCTGGGGATGGACTGGCCTGAAGCTAGGAGCCAGGAACTCCATCTTGGTATTCCTTGTGGGTGGCAGGAACTCAAGTTCTTGGGCTGTCATCCATTGCCTTCCCAGGCGCATTAGTAGGAAGCTGGATTCAAAGTAGGGGAACCAGGATGCAGACCACTCATTCTTTTTTTCTTTTAAGATTTATTTATTTATTGTTTGAAAGTCAGAGTTACACAGAGAGAGGAGAGGCAGAGAGAGAGAGAGAGAGAGAGGTCTTCCATCCGATGGTTCACTCCCCAATTGGCTGCAACTGCTGGAGCTGTGCTGATCCTAAGCCAGGAGCCAGGAGCTTCTTCCAGGTCTCCCATGCCAGTGCAGGGGCCCAAGGACTTGGGCCATCTTCCACTGGTTTCCCAGGCAATAGCAGAGAGCTGGATTGGAAGTGGAGCAGCCAGGACTAGAACCGGCACCCATATGGGGTGCCAGCACTGCAGGCCAGGGCATTAACCTACTGTGCCACAGCACTGGCCCCCAGACCACTCATTCTAATATGGGATGCAGATGCCCTAGTAGTGGCTTAAACTGCTCACTGCAGCACCTTCTTATAGTTTTGTCTCTTTCTCCCCCTTTTTTTTTTTTTTTTTTTTTTTTTTGACAGGCAGAGTGGACAGTGAGAGAGAGAGACAGAGAGAAAGGTCTTCCTTTGCCGTTGGTTCACCCTCCAATGGCCGCCGCGGCCGGCGCGCTGCGGCCGGCGCACCGCACCGATCCGATGGCAGGAGCCAGGAGCCAGGTGCTTTTCCTGGTCTCCCAAGGGGTGCAGGGCCCAAGCACCTGGGCCATCCTCCACTGCACTCCCGGGCCACAGCAGAGGGCTGGCCTGGAAGAGGGGCAACCGGGACAGAATCCGGCGCCCCGACCGGGACTAGAACCCGGTGTGCCGGCGCCGCTAGGCGGAGGATTAGCCTAGTGAGCCGCGGCGCCGGCCTTTTTTTTTTTTTTTTAAGACTTATTTATTTATTTGAAAGGCAGAGTTACAGAGAAAAAAGGAGGGAGGAAGAGAGAGATCTTTCATCTGGTGGTTCACTCCCCAAATGACCATGACAGCCAGGACTGGGCCAGGCCACAGCCAGGAGCCAGGAACTCCATCCAGGTCTCGCATGTGGATGGCAGGGCATGAGCACTTAGACCATCTTCACAGCTTTTCCAGGTGCATTAGCAGGGAGCTGGATTGGAAGTGGAGCAGCCAGGACTCAAACCTGAGTTTGTATGGGATGCCAGCATCGCAGGCAATAGCTTAGCCTGCTGTGCCACAATGCTGGCCCCTATAGTTTGATCTTTTATTTTTAGACCTTTACTAAACTTGAAACTGACTTACGTATATGGTCCTTTGTCCCCCATAAGGGCACCTACCCATCCCAGAACCATCTGTTAAGTATACTTGATTGTTTGCCACCTGATCTACCCTGTGCCTCTACCTAGAATAACGTATTCAGGGACAGGCATTTGGCCTAGTGGTTAAGCTGCCAGTTGGGACATCTGCCTCACACGTCAGAATGTCATGGGGTAGCTAGCTGGATCCAGGTTCTCGTCTCTGACATAAGAGAGAGTGCAAGGATGAGAATCAGGTATAGGTCAGCAGCAAAGCAAGATTTATTTGCAACAGAGTGAAAAATTCACACTCAAGAAGGAGTAGAGGTATGCTCGAGAGGAGCTGCAAACCTGTAATTGCAGTCTTCTGTTGTTGAGACTTATTTATTGTCCAGTGTGATTCAGTTTTAAAGGTCCCACGTGTCCTGGAAAAGAATGTATGGATTGCAAATTGGGTGGTATGTTCTACAGATATCAAGTTTATTGATTGTGTTGTTCAAAAATATATTCTTACTGATTTTTGTTCTATCAATTTTTGTTCTATCAATTACTGAGGCAGGTGTATTAAATTTCCCCATATGATGATGGGCTTGTCTTCTTATCTATATGAACAATATTTATCTCATATTTTGAGATTATGTTGTGAGGTCTATAAAAATTTAAAAATTGCTCCATATTCCTGGTGAGTTGAACATTTTATCAATATGATATGAATTTCCTTATATCTAGAAATATTGCTGACTTCAGTTTTTTCTTTCTGCAGTAGTAGAATGACAAGTATTTGCTATATATGTGTGTGTATCTATGCATGCTTATAAATGTAAATGCGTGTGCATGTATATGTAATTTCTCATTGTGAGATTCACATAACACCATTTGAATCTAAGGGGACAACTCCGTTGCAGTTGTGCAACCATAACCGCCGTCCATTTCGAGGAGATTTTGATCATCACAAACAGAAACTGAGTACCTGTTAGACGATAGCTCCCCAACCTCCCCTCCTCCTAATCCCAGATAGCCTCTAATCTACTTTCTGTTTTTATGAATTTGTCCCTGCTAGGTACCGTATGTATATTCTCTCTCTCTCTCTTTAAGATTTATTTATTTATTTGAAAGGCAGAGTTACAGAGAGGCAGAGGCAGAGAGAGAGGTTTTCCATCTACTGGTTCACTCCCCAGATGGTCACAACAGCCAGAGGGAAGCCAGGAGCCAGGAGCTTCCCCTGGGTCTCCCACACGGGTGCAGGGGCCCAAGGACTTGATCCATCTTCTACTGCTTTCGCAGGCCATAGCAGAGAGCTGGATTGTAAGTGGAGCAGCCAGGATTTGAACCGGCACCCATATGGGATGCTGGTACTGCAGGTGGCGGCTTTACCCACCATGCCACAGTACCTTATATATTATATTCTTAAGCAGAATCACACAATATTTGCTCTCTTGATGTCTGGCTTATTTCACATAGTATTATACTTTTTTTAAAAAAAAGAATTATATATTTTATTTGAAAGAGTTACTAGAGAGAGAGAAAGAGAGGCAGAGAGAGTGAAGTCTTCCATCCACTGGTTCACTCCCCAATTGGCTGCAACGGCCAGAACTGTGCCAATCCTAAGCCAGGAGCCAGGAGCTTCTTCCAGGTTTCCCACACCAGTGCAGGGGCCCAAGGACTTGGGCCATCTTCCACTGCTTTCTCAGGTCAGAGCAGAGAGCTGGATTGGAAGTGGAGCAACCGGTACACAAACCAGTGCCCATGTGGGATGCTGGCATTGTAGGTGGTAGCTTTACCCCCTATCCCGACCCCTTCTGAGACCTTTTTGAAGTATCTTTGTATGTGGGCCAATTCTGTAGTTTCATGTTCTTTAGACAAACATAGACCAAATTGCAACCTAGAGCCACATTCTACAAGGGATTTGAGAGCCATGCCACAGAAGCTCTACTTCTAGGTGTGGCCCCCACAGAACCCTTTAAGCCCAGACAAGCAGGTCTTCAACAGATCTCTAGTAAATTCCTCTCTGCTCTGTTTCCCATTAGTCACCACCTCAGAGAGGCCCTGACGTCCTCATTGAGCTGGGAGTGTCTCCAGTGCATCTGTCTCAGCTGTGATACAAACCTCAGTCGTTACAACTTCCCAGAGAAAGAAGGAAGCTTCCTTGGATTCCAGGTTCTGCTTTGTCACTCATCATATTCTGACTAGATTTACCCCCTGTAAGAAGCAACTTGTCCTAGGAAGACTTGAGCCAACACTAGCACCATTTCTTTTTTTTTTTTTTATTTAATGAGCATAAATTTCCAAAGTACAGCTTATGGATTACAATAGCTTCCTCCCCCCCATAACTTCCCTTCCACCCACAATGCTCCCCTTTCCCACTCCCTCTCCCCTTCCCTTCACATCAAGATTAATTTTCAATTATCTTTATATACAGAAGATCAATTTAGCATATATTAAGATTTCCACATTTTGCTCCCCCACAGAAACACAAAGTGTAAAATACTATTTGAGTACTAGTTATAGCATTAATTAAACACCTAAGAGTAATTGTGTATTAATTACAGAGTTCAACCAATAGTTTTAAGTAGAATATAAAATGCAACTTTTGGCCGGCGACGCGGCTCACTAGGACTAGGCTAATCCTCCGCCTTGCGGCCCCAGCACACCGGGTTCTAGTTCCGGTTGGGGCGCCGGATTCTGTCCCGGTTGCCCCTCTTCCAGGCCAGCTCTCTGCTGTGGCCAGGGAGTGCAGTGGAGGATGGCCCAAGTGCTTGGGCCCTGCACCCCATGGAAGATCAGGATAAGTACCTGGCTCCTGCCATCAGATCAGCGCGGTGCGCTGGCCGCAGCGCGCCAGCTGCGGCGGCCATTGGAGGGTGAACCAATGGCACAGGAAGACCTTTCTCTGTCTCTCTCTCTCACTGTCCACTCTGCCTGTCAAAAAAATAAAAAAATGCAACTTTTGTATTGTTGTGGCTCCCCGAACCTCCCTCCCTCCCGTGGCCCTCCCCTCTCCCACTCCCTCTCTCATCCCGCCCTTCATCACGTTTCGTTTTCAATTACCTTCATATATTGAAGATCAACTTAGTATATACTAAGCAGGGATTTCAGCAGGCTGCACTCACACAACCGAACCAGGTATAGGGTATTGTTCGACTAATAGCAACACTAGCACAATTTCTATGATTCCAGGCTGCATCCTTGGGATGTCCTACCCCCTCTGAAAGCACCTGCCTAAGGACAGTCAGTGCTGCCCAGTGAATTTACTGTCACTAGCAGCTAACACCAGAAGATGGGGTCCCTGTCTCCCAGCTTCTGTGATAAGCAGCAACCTAACATTGATACTCTGTGGTTAATACCATGTTACTTTTTTTTTCAAGATTTATTTATTTTATTTGAGAGTCAGAGTTAGAGAAGGAGATGCAGAGAGAGAGAGAGAGAGAGAGAGAGATCTTCCATCTGCTGATTCACTCCCCAGTTGGCTGCTATAGCTGGAGCTGTGCTAATCTGAAGCCAGGAGCCAGGAGCTTCTTCCAGATCTCCCATATGGGTGCAGGGGCCCAAGGACTTGGGCCATCTTCTACTGCTTTCCCAGGCCATAGCTGAGAGCTGGATCAGAAGTGGAGCAGCTGGGACTTGAACTGGCGCCTGTATGGGAATGCCGGCACTGCAGGAGGCAGCTTTACCTGCTACACCACAGCGATGACCCCACCATGTTACCATTAAAGTCTATCCTTATGACTTCAACCAACATCCAGTTTGTTTGTCCATGGTTCCACATGAACCAACCTGGCCTTCCTGCTCTTGGTAATTTTTTTACTTCCCTTACTCCACTGAGCCCCATCTCACTCATCCTCCCGGAAAAGCGCCCCTCAGCTCTGTACAAATTGAAGTTGCACTCAGTTCACCCTGGGCTCTCTTCCCATTTGCCATACCATATTACTGATGGACGCCATCCTTACCTAAACCAGGATCTGGGTTTGTTTGTCTTTGACAGACTAGTCTACAATTTAAAATACTCTCTTTTTTTGATGGGCATTTGAATAGTTTCCAGACCTTGCTTATTGTATAGAATATACAATATTATATTATGTGTAGAATAAAGTTGCTGTGAACATTCAAATAAATGTATGCTGAGTATGAAATCAAGTATGTTGGGTCCTATGCTGTGGCGTAGCAGGTAAAGCTGCCACCTGCAGTGCCGGCATTCCATATGGGCACGGGTTCAAGTCCCAGCTGCTGCACTTCCAATCCAGCTCTCTGCTATGGCCTGGGAAAGCAGTAGAAGATGGCCCAAGTCCTTGGGCCCCTACACCTGCATGAGAGACTCAGAAGAAGCTCCTGAATTCTGGTTTCGGATTTGCACAGCTCCGGCCATTGCGGTCATCTAGGGGGTGAACCAGTATATGGAAGATTCTCTCTCTCCTTCTGTCTCTGCCTCTCTGTAACTCTGCCTTTCAAATAAATAAATAAATCTTTAAAATTTTTTTTAATTTTAAAAAGGAAAACAAGTGTGTTTTCATTTCTCTTGGATAAATACCCAGGAGTGAAATTGCTGGATCATAGGGTAGATGCATTTTTAAATTTATTAGGAATTACAGTATCTTCTGTCATTTTATACTTCTATGAGCAAAATAGGGCAGTACCAGTTTTTTTCACATCCTTGCTCAAAATCAGTTTTGTCAGTCTTCTCAGTTTAGCCTTTCTGGTGAGTATGTCATTCAATTATGGTTTTAATTTACATTTCGCTGAAGACTGAAGTACATCACCTTTTCAGGTACCTGTTTCTTCATCGTGTCCTGTGGAGAGCTGCTCAAGCCTTTTCTTCTCACTTAAAAAAGTAAATTCTTGGACCTTTTATTCATTCGTAATTCTTTGCTTTGAGTATGAGCTGTTTTTCTGATTTATGCATTACAAATATTTACTCCTTGTCTGTCGTTGCTCTTTTCATTTGCTTTGTAATTTATTTGATGAACATAAAGTTTTAATTGATCACGTTTTCCACGTGTGTGTGTGTGTGTGTGTGTGTGTGTGTGTGTCTGGTATCTTGTTTTCTGACAAGTCTTTTTCAGGGTTATGAAGATATTCTACTGTGTTTGCTCCAAGCAGCTTTCTAGTGTAAGCTTTTCACATTTAGGTGTATTATTCTTTGTGAATTAATAGTGTTCGTGGGTTATTAACAGTCTCTTGTGATATTTTATTCTACAGTCTTATGTTTTCTGCTGTTTGATGGGCACTTATTGAAGATTTTCTACAGGAAAGCTGTCCCTCCACTCACACATTTCTGATACTACTGTGGAGGTTTTCTTCCACACCAATGAACAGTTCACTAGCTCGCTGACAACACCAACCAGGTGGCTCACAACTCCATTTAGTTCATTCTGAGACCGTCTAAAGTGGTGTCAGACCCCACAGGCTTAGGGCCCAGTCCCCTCTTCAGATACCAACTTCAAGTGCCAGGCCTGCAGTATGTTTGTCTTTTTAAAAAACTTTCTTTTCTTTTCACTTTGTAATTGTTTTAGTTTTTAACAGGTTCAGTGTAATTCATATATTTTTTCCCAAAAATTTATTTATCTATTTGAAAGTCAGATTTACAGAGAGAGAGGGAGAGACAGAGAGATCTTTCATCCGCTGGTTCACTCTTCAGATGATGTCAAAGCCAGGACTGGGCCAGGCTGTTGCAGCAATTCCAGTGTGCATTTCTGACCACCCTGGCTACAAACTGGGTATTCCCATGACCCTTTTCTCAGGTTTGGGAAGTGGATTACTCAACTCAAGGAAATGCTATTACCTATTTATTATCAAGGATATTATATGGATAGATGTGAACAGCCAGTGGAGTGGTAAAAAGGGTGAGGCCCTGAGGGGTCCTGAGCATAGGAGCTTGCAGCTGCAGGGGGGCTGCTGGATACTCACCAGTGCAGAGCTCCAAACCCTTCCACTGCAGAGTCCAGACTGATCAAATCCTTGGCCACTGGTGATTGCCTCAATCTCCAGATCCTCTCTCCTTCCCAGAGGGGAGGAAGAAAGAGGTGGGGATAAATTCTAATCCCCTGGTGATATGGTTGGTTCCTCTGGTCTCAGACCTCATCCTTCAAGGATCACTTGTGAGCATAACACAGTCAGTAGAATGGTTGAAGGGCGATTATTATAATAAGCTCTTGTTAAATATGATTGACTAAGAATCTTCCTTCTCACCCCATCACTAGGGACATTCCAGTGGTATTTGGAGTCCTGGCAGGAGATAGGGCAGAGGCTAAATACTGTTGTGTATTTATTATGTTGCACCTCCCTTCATAAAAAACAATAAATCACATTGAAAGTTTTATTGATAAATAAATTGACTGTTTTTTTAATTTGAATTTCTTTAAATGCCACATTACCTATAGAGTAAGTCCATAAGTCCCTGAACTGTATTATCATTCATGATTGTCTTGGCTAATCTAGCTACCTTGCATTTGTAGTGAACTATAGAAATGATCCCTGAAAATATAGTCTTGCTACCTTGCATTTGTATATACATTTTATTTCAATTTCTACAAAAAGATTCTGCCAGGATTTTTATTGAGGTTGCATTTAATCTATAGGTCAGATTGGGAGACAATTGAATATTAATGGTATTGTCACTGGATAATGCCTCAGGCAGCTCCAAAGTCTTTATTGTGACTCATTTCTACTTCAGGTCTAAAGCTTCCAAAGCCCTGTGTTCTCCAAAGTTGTTTTCCAGGTTTCCAGTTGTCGCTCCCCCTCTTCGTGGAGGAACGACACAGGACCCTGCGCTGTTCTTTCGTCTGCTCGGCCCTCCCCGGGTTTGCTGCTGGTTCTTCCCGGGTTGGCTACTATCCCTTCCACCTCCGTGGAAGGGCAGTTCCCCCTGGCCACATTCCCCACTTCCGCAGGGGAGCGGCACACCGCCGGCCGGCTCTTCTCGGGGGGCTGCACAGGTGTTCCTTCAGCTAGATGTTCCCCTTAGATGTTCCCCATAGATGTTCCTGGTGAATGCCGTCTCTCTCCTCCTTTATAGTCCTCCTCCGCCAATCCCAACTCGGCTGCCCACACGCCGAGTACGCTGCTCTCCTCCAATCAGTAGCAAGTCCTACAGTTTATTGGTTGAACTGGAGGCAGCTGTGTGGAAGCTGTTTACTTCTCTCCCAGCGCCATATTGTGGGAGAGCAGATGCATAGAATAAGTCTTAATTCCAGTAACTCAGTCCAGTCCGGGCTGCTCCCCACACCAGTTACGTTCAGGATAGATGTGCAGTCACCTGCCTCCCTGAACTGGTTCAGACCCTACTTACTGCAAGGGCGAGGCCTGTGCAGACGGGTCAAAAAGCATCCAAAGGCCACCCTTTGCTTCTTTTTAATACTAAGAGCTGCACTCCAGGAGGAGCTGAAGCCTTAAGAACATGCGCTGTGTGTATAAGCATGTTCTAGACCTCAACTGCCTGAGCCTATGCCACCGTACCTGGGATGACAGCCACTTCCCCTCTCGCATTCATTTCCCCTAAGATGTGAGACACCCACTTCCCTTTTGCTCAGAGAGCCGCAGCTTTGGACAGGTTTCCTGTGGTCTCCTTATTTTGTTTTGCGTGCTGACTCTTTGTGCATTTCTTGATTGAACTTGCCAAAAGGCGACCCACAATTCTGGGCAGGTAGCAGTACTGATTCTTCAAACCATGACCAGAGTATCTACTTCTCCATATACTTGTCTTGTTTAGCTTCTCTCTGCATTTTTCTTTCTTCTTTTCTTTTTTACTTTTCTTTGTTTTTTTTTTTTTTTTGGACAGGCAGAGTGGACAGTGAGAGAGAGAGACAGAGAGAAAGATCTTCCTTTTGCCGTTGGTTCACCCTCCAATGGCCGCCGCGGCCAGCGCGCTGCGGCCGGCGCACCGCGCTGATCCGATGGCAGGAGCCAGGAGCCAGGTGCTTTTCCTGGTCTCCCATGGGGTGCAGGGCCCAAGCACCTGGGCCATCCTCCACTGCACTCCCTGGCCACAGCAGAGGGCTGGCCTGGAAGAGGGGCAACCGGGACAGAATCCGGTGCCCAGACCGGGACTAGAACCCGGTGTGCCGGCGCCGCTAGGCGGAGGATTAGCCTAGTGAGCCGCGGCGCCGGCCTTCTTTTTTACTTTTCAATGATGTTTTATATGAGTAATCTTTTATTAAATCAGTTATTAGTGTGGAAGAAAAGGAAGTGATTAAGACTAAGAGTTTCTGAAGTGGAGTGAGGAGATCGAGAGATGATTACACTCATACCTGCTAAAGGTTAAACCAAACTAATCAGTCAGAATGGGCTTGCAGTTTAGGATTTCTGCGCAGCCAGAGAACCGTCTCCAGAAACATCTACTGAGAACATTCCCTTCAAAAAAACCCTCTCCGGTGTTTGTCTCAGGGAGCACTGTTTAGGGTTGTCCTGATTCAGTATACCTGAATTGCAGTTGTTTGCATTGCCAAATGAATGCTGTTTCTTTTGACCTCTGTGTTAACTTTTATTTATTTATTTATTTATTTATTTATTTATTTATTTTGACAGACAGAGTTAGACAGTGAGAGAGAGAGACAGAGAAAAAGGTCTTCCTTTTGCCGTTGGTATACACACACACACACACACACACACACCCGCCCAGTGGCCACTGTGGCTGGTGCATCGCACTGATCCAAAGCCAGGAGCCAGGTGCTTCTCCTGGTCTCCCATGAGGGTGCAGGGCCCAAGCACTTGGGTCATCCTCCACTGCCTTCCTGGGCCACTGCAGAGAGCTGGAATGGAAGAGGAGCAACTGGGACAGAATCTGGTGCTCTGACCGGGACTAGAACCCGGTGTGCCGGCGCCACAGGCGGAAGATTAGCCTAGTGAGCCGCAGCGCCGGCCATGATCGCTATTTTCAAATTATCTATTGCTAATGTGTAAACATGTAATTGATTTTTGTATATTGACCGTGTGTGCTTCAACTTTGTTAAACCCATTTAGTAGTTCTAGGTTCTATTTGTAGATTCTTTTGTATTTTCTGCACACACACAATCATGTAATTTGTGAATAAAGACATTTTTACTTTCTTCTTTTCTTTTCACATAACATATAACAAAAGACAGACTACCAGTTACCACTGGCTAGTGGTAGAGGGATGGGAAGTATTATACAAATGAGCCAGAGATAGTCTCTGTATATTAGGCTAAAATAATCCTATGTTTTTTATATTCTTTTCTTCACAATTCTTTTTAATTTATATAAGGTGAACATATTTCCTGTATTTCATAGATACAGATTTAGGAGCATAGTGATACTTCCTACCCTACCCTCCCTCTTGCCCACATCCCTGCCCTCCCTCTTCCTCCTCTTCTTATTCTTTTAATTTTTACAATGATACTTTTAATTTATTTTATAATCAGAAAATTAACCCTCCACTAAATTGCTTCTTTCTTTTCAGTCTTTACGCTCTTTATTTTCCTTGACTTATTACGTCGGATATAATCTCCAGTATGAGAAAGAAATTTAAAACCAGGTAAGATTGAGGCTCACAGGGCCCAGCGTTGTGGCGCAGCAGGTTAAGCTGCGGTCTGGACGCCAGCATCCCATATGAATGCTAGGTTGAGTCCCAGCTGCTGCACTTCTGATCCAGCTCCCTGCTAATGTGCTTGGGAAGGCAACAGAAGATGGCTCATGTGCTTGGGCCTCTGCACCTGCGTGGGAGACCTGGTTGAATTTCCAGGCTCCTAGCATTGGCCTGGTCCAGCCCTGTCTGTTGGGCCCATTTGAAAAGTGAATCCGTGGGGGCCGGTGCTGTGGCATAGCAGGTAAAGCTGCTGCCTGTGGTGCCTGCATCCCATATGGCTGCTGATTCGAGACCTGGCTGCTTCACTTCCAATCCAGCTCTGCTATGGCCTGGGAAAGCAGTAGAAGATGGCCTTGGGCCCCTGCACCCATGTAGGAGATCCAGAAGAAGCTCCTGGGTCCTGGTTTCAGATCAGCACAGTTCCAGCCATTGCAGCCAACTGGGGAGTGAACCAGCAGATGGAAGATCTCTCTCTCTCTCTGTGCCTCCCCTTCACTCTTTGTGTAACTCTTGACTTTCAAATAAATAAATAAATATTTAAAAAAAAAGTGAATCTGCGGATGGAAGATCTCCCTCTGTCTTTCTGTCTTCCTCCCTCTCTGTAACTCTGCCTTTCAAATAAATAAATATTAAAAAAAAAAAAAAGGTTACTAAAAATCACCACCCCATAAGCGTGAGCCATGGGACCCTAGTCAGGTAAAGCTGTTGCCCACTAGCTGACCCCACCTGGACAATAAATAGCTCAGGCCACCCGCAGGTCACTGCATGTGAACGCGCAGCAGAGTCCGAGCCAGTCATCAGCTGTGCTGTTGCGTGTACCCAGGTGACCGTGACGAGCAGTACTCTGTTCCTCCTGGTTCTGGTCTCTATTCAGACTGCTCTGAAGCTGCTCTGGGGCACCTGTTCCAGGCAGGGTGTTTCCAGAGCGGCCATCCTCACCTCATGCAAGGAAACTTCCTTATTCTGACATTCGGTGGCCTCCGCTTGCTTCCTAGGTTGACAAGTTCAACGATAAATAGAAATAGTGAGACTGGACATCCTAGCCTCCTTCTCCATCTGAAGTATGCAGTTTTTTTAGTTACCCAGTAGCAAATTGAGGACATTGCTGTTTCTAGTTTACCGAGAGTTTTTTTTTTTCAGATACTGTGTTTTAGCAATTGTTTTTTCTTCATTTATTGAAATGAACGTTTATATTTTTCCTGCATTTTATTTGAAACAAAGCCCCTATACCTGATGCCTTAAAAAAAAAAAAAAGACAAGATTTATTTATTTATTTATTTGAAAGACAGAGTTACAGAGGTGAGGGGAGGGTCTTCCATCTGCTGGTTCACTCCCCAGTTGGCCACAACAGCTGGGATTGGACCAGGCTGAAGCCAGGAGCCAGGAGTTCTATCCAGGTCTCCTGTGTTGGTGGCAGGGGCCCAAGCACTTAGGCCATCTTCTGCTGCTTTCCCAGGCACGTTAGCAGGAAGATGGATCAGGAGTGGAGCAGTTGGGACGCAAACCAGCACCCATATGGGATTCACTAATGGCTTTACCAGCTCCACCACAATGCTGGCCCCAGTACCTAATGCCTTTGATGTAGACCTTATCCAGGGCCGGCGCCGCGGCTCAATAGGAGCCCGGTCAGGGTGCCAGATTCTGTCCTGGTTGCCCCTCTTCCAGGCCAGCTCTTTGCTATGGCCCGGGAGTGCAGTGGAGGATGGCCCAAGTGCTTGGGCCCTGCACCCCATGGGAGACCAGGAAAAGTACCTGGCTCCTGCCATCGGATCAGCGTGGTGCGCCGGCTGCAGCTACCATTGGAGGGTGAACCAATGGTAAAGGAAGACCTTTCTCTCTGTCTCTCTCTCTCTCTCTCTCACTGTCCACTCTGCCTGTCCAAAAAAAAAAAAAAAAAAAATAGACATCCAGTACCAAGCTTCCTCCCTTAACTTTTTTTTTTTTAAGATTCATCTATTTATTTGAAAGAGTTACAGAGAGAGAGAGAAGGAGAGGCAGAGAGAGAGAGAGGTGTTCCATCAGCTAGTTCACTCGCCAGTTGGCCACAATCAGCTGTGCTGATCTGAAGCCAGGAGCCAGGAGCTTCCTCTGGGTCTCCCACGCGGGTGCAGGGGCCCAAGGACTTGGGCCATCTTCTACTGCTTTCCCAGACCATAGCAGAGAGCTGGATCGGAAGTACAGCAGCTGGGACTTGAACCAGCGCCCATATGGTGGCGGCTTTCCCCGCTATGCCATAGCGCCAGCCCCCCTCCCTTAACTCATAGTCCTCTCTTTCCACTTTGATGATCACAAGTGAACTCCTTACAGAAGATTAACTCACTAAACAAAGGGAGTGGTGCAAACATCAGGAGGACTCCCCAGCACCCCAGGTCAGAAGATTCAGAGTTCACTTACCATCTCCATCATTACCATCCTAATGCTAGACCCCAGTTGAGGGTTTTACAGGATCTCCAGGCTCTAATCAAACAGAGTAATAACCAGCTCCCTACAGACCCCAGACCCCAATGAATCAGAGCTCACTTCACCGCAGTCTCCTATCACTGACCAATCTAAGGAAGGCCACAAGCACTGTGGGCCAAAGACCTGCACACGAGCAGATTGTGCACTGCCGAGCCCCAACTTTGATTTGTAGACTCACCACCCTTAATCCCTCAGGGAGTCCAGAAATGAAGCAATAGCTGCCCGACTCCTTACTCTGTGCTTTGTAAGACAAACACCTCCTTTCTGCCAGCACCCAGTGTCCGTGATCGGCTCGCTGGGCCTTAGGCGGGCAGACCCAGGTCTGGGGAGTTCTACAGCGTGTTAATCCAGCCTTATGTTCCGGGATGTGTTTCTGAGTCATGATTACTTTTATATGACTGGATGTGATTTTCCAATGTTGTTTTTGAGGGTTTTGCATTTGTTATGAATTTTCTTCCTACAATGTCCTTGACAAATTAGGATTATATTGATTTTGTAAAAGAAACCGTTTCTCCTCTGAAGGGGTTTTACCCAAAATTGTCACTGTTTCTTCCTTAAAGTCTAGTGGAATTCAACAGTGAAACCATCCTGAAGCTTTCATTGTTGGAAGTTTTTAAATTATTGTTTGATTTCTTAAAAGAATAGAGCTGTTCAATTTTGTCTCTTTCAGAAAGTTGTGCTTTTCAAAGAATTTTTCCCATTTCCCAAAAGTTGTCCAGTTTGTCAGATAAAGCTATTCATAATATTGCCTTCTCTTCAATGTCTGTAGATTCTATAGTAATGTTTCATTTTTTATGTATTTTTTTCTAATCAGTGTTGCCAGGGATTTGATAACTTTATTCATTTTTTCAAGAAGCCAACTTTTGATTTTGTTGCAGTTTTTTTGTTTCTTTTCAATTTTATTGACTTTTTACTCTTGTTTTTATTATTTTTTTCTTCACTTTACTCAGCTTAATTAGGTTTTTGTTGTCGACCTCCTCCCCCTCCTTCTCTTCCTCCCCCTTCCTCCATCTTCATGTTTATCTTCTTCCTCTTCATCTGAAAGGCAGAAAGAGAAGGAAAAAGATTTTCAATCTGCTGGTTCACTTCCGAAATGACTGTAACAGCCAGAGGTGGGCCAGGCTGAAATCAAGAGTCAGGAACTCCGCCCAGGTCTCCCACATAGGTGGCAAGAGCCCAGGCACTTGGGCCATCTACTACTGGCTTCCCAAAAGAAGAAACCAGAACTCCAACCAGCATTCTGCTATGGGATGCCAGTGTTACACGCAGCTGCTATGGGATGCCAGTGTTACACACAGCTGCTTAGCCTGCCGCTTTCTAGCTTCTTTGGTTGGAAGGTTAACTCTTCCTCCTTTTCTGTTACATAGGCATTAACTCATGAATTTCTCATCATACTGTTCTTTAGCAGCATGCTACAACTTTTGTTATGATCTCATAATTGAATTTCAAATACTGTCTAATTTCCCCTGGGATTTCTTTGTCCCATTGTCTATTTAGAAGAATGTTGCTTAATTTTCAAATGTAGAAGATATTCTGGTTGTGTATCTGTAATGAGTTCTGATTTAATTCCATTTTGGGGAAGGATCTGACAACTTCATACTCTGTATTTCAGTCCTTTGAAATTTCATGGCAGTTACTTCATGGTCCAACATAAGGTTGGGGAATGCTGTGTCTGCACCTGAAAGAATATTTATTCTGTAGTAGTCAGGCCTTGTCAATGAATGAAAGTGATACACAGTTCAGTTTATTGAACTTAATTGGCTTTATTTTCAATTCCAGAATCAAGTAACACTTTAGTCCATGAAAAAAGTGTTCCAATGAGCACTTACAGACAGAGAAGGACTGAAGAAAGCAGAAACAAAAACACAAAAAGTGGGTTGGTCACTTCAAAATTACTTTCCTTTTAAGGCAGGACTAGGAGGCTAAACAATAGGAGAAGAACTCACTGGTTAGCATCAGGTTACTTCAGGTTCTCTTGTGTGTGTGTGAAAGGATTAAGGCAGCAGAACTTCACTGTCATGCCAACTGAAACTGGCTGGTTTAGGAAATTTGGCTTTTATTTCTCTAATCCTGATTTCTCATCAGATAAGCAATTTCATTTCAGTCAAGTGACTCCATTTTGATTTTTAGACAAGTTGGCTGGGCCCTACACAGGAACTTAATTCAAAACAATGGCCTCCTGGAATTTTTATTTAACAATCTCCAGACCCTTCGAAGAACTTTTTGTCACATTTTTGCAGAGTTTCTAAGTAATTGTGGCAGGATTGGTTTGAAACAAGCTATGCCTCCAAAACAAAGGCTAGAACTCTGGCTGTTACTGGGACAATCCTGCACAAGCCTCACTGGGTCTCTCCTCTGGCCCTAGCACTTTGTCTTCAAGGGCAGAAGTTCCCCAGCCCAGTTGGTTTATGCTGATGAGACCCAACATGAATACCAGTGTGACCTCCAGTCAACCCTAAGCCTCAGTATCATCTCATTTTCATGCTAAAAGTCACCCCCACAGGCACCATGACAACTAGTGGAAGAGACCATGAATGAGCAAAAAGAAGTTGGCTTCCCAAGCTCACTGTTCTGCCACTTGCTGGCGTGTGCCTTCTCCTCACATCTGCTGCCCTCCTCCTCCGACTCTCAGCCCCGCACACTGAGACGCTGATTTGTGAGCTGGGCCTCTGCTCCATCCTTTGGCCACGGAATACAGCCTGTGCCATGGAGGCTCAGCTTCCGTTTCGTTATTGGCTTCCTGACACCAAATGGACAAAGGACCTGATTTGGGGGTCCCTTGTCCATAAAAATGGGGTGACACGGCCTCATCACTTTTCTCTTTTTACGTGTACTTTAATCACTTTACTCTTTTCACGTGTACGCACTGATGGTCACAGTCCCTTAGCTGCACGAAAACTTTCCTCTCCAGTGTCTTCTTCTGATGCTCTGTCTGAGGGAATTTTTTTTGGTTAATAATGTCTGTGAAGAAGAAACCAGAAAGGCTCATCAGGCCTCTGAATGTCGCATTCTTTGTTGTTGTTGATGTTTATAAAGAGTATCTTTTTTTTTTCCCAAGATTTATTTATTTTATTTGAAAGTCACAGTTAAACAGAGAGAGGAGCGGCAGAGAGAGAGAGAAAGAAGTCTTTTATATGCTGGTTCACTCCCCAGACGGCCGTAACAGCCGGAGCTGTGCAGATCCGAAGCCAGGAGCCAGGGGCTTCTTCCAGGTCTCCCACGAAGGTGCAGGAGCCCAAGGACTTGGGCCATCTTCCACTGCTTTCCCAGGCCATAGCAGAGAGCTGGATCGGAAGTGGAGCAGCCGGGTCTCGAACCAGCGCCCATATGTGATGCCGGCACCACAGGCGGTGGCTTTACCCGCTAAGCCACAGCCCCGCCCCTGAATGTCGCATTCTGCACAGGTGTTTCCTCATCACTTCAGTGAGGATAGGAGACCCATTTAAAGGTTGGCCCTGTTACATAAATTAGCTCAAAATCAAAGTGAGTAGCCCTCGGAGTGTACATCGCTCGTATCCAGTGTTACTCCCAGTTGGGGGACCCCACACAGTGCTGGAACCCCTCTGGGTAACACAGGTGAGCAGCCATTGGTCTGCAGGCTCAGTGGCAGGTGCTTGGATCAGGGTTGGTGCAAGCGTGAGTCACAGAACCCTCTCTCCTGTGAGGGCCTAGTCTTTGTGTTGGCCCCAAACCTCCTATTCTCTTATGGTTTCTCTAGCACTTTTTTTTTTTTTTTCCAGCTCACTTCAGTTGAAGGGTTCTATTTTGATTAGAAATAGGTCAATAATTTGAAAAATCAAGGGGAAACCACTTAGGTCCTTATTTCCTTTTTTTTTGGAAAGGCCTTGTCTTTAGGGTGTAAATAGATGAGCTAAGGAGGTACAACCTGCTTTTTTCTACTAAGAGCATTAAAATTCTTGCCTTCAAAACAAACAACAACAAAAAATCCTGCTATGTTACTGAACAATGAGTGACTTTACTATGTTACCAGACTATGCACTTCCTCAAATACCTTTCTTAAAAGGATTTATTTATATATTTATTTGAAAGGCCCAGTGATGGGGCCAGGAAGGAAGAGAGAGAGAGAGAAAGTCCGTGTACTGGTTCACTCCCCAAATGCCTGAAATAGCCCAGGGTTGGGCCAGGCCAAAGGCCAGAGCCAGGAGCTTCATCTGGGTCTCCCACGTGGGTGGAGGAGCCCAAGGACTTGGGCCATCTGCTGCTTTCCCAGGTGCATTAGCAGGGAGCGGGATAAGCAGTGGGTGGGAGCCAATGTTGTGGTGCAGTAGATTAAGGTGTTAGGGGGCAGAAATCTGTACTTAGGTAGAATAAGATAAAAGGGCCTATATGATGGGACTTTAAAGAGTTTGAGGAGAAATCTCACTAAAAGGTAAGTTTATTTTGGTATCCAAATTTTTGAAATTCATGCATAGTTTTTCCATAAAACATTTCCATGAACATTTTGTGTACATGGATTTCAATTTTGGCACCAAAATAAACTTGCCTTATTATTACATGTCTGTGAACTTTCAGAAGTACCCTCACATTGTAGTCTCCCGTGGAGTGGGAGGAAGTAGGAGCCAGGCATGTCCCAGGGAGACGGGGTGTGTTAAGATGCATATCGTGGAGAGGGAACAGAAGGACTCTGATGGGTGGAACGAGCTGGGAACAGGAGAGCCAGGGCTTCAGACCCGTGGCTCTAAGGCAGGTCTGCCTGGGTGCCCTCAGGACAGGCTCAGCTCCCAGGTCCTACACTGTGCTCCGTCTCAGTCCAGCACAGCCATCTCCCCTGCAGCACAGGGCACGGTGAGGCACCCTCCCTCTTAGACCACCCCAGGGCCACTTGGGGTGCAGAGAAGAGGGGTCTCAAAGTGTTGGAGCCTTCTAGCTCCTGGCCCTCATGTGTCTGTAGCTGCCTCCTGCTTGAACTCCCAGGTTCCCTTCTTTATCCCCTACCCTTATGTGGGCTTGCTACCTGGAGTTAGTAATTGCCCCTCCATCCTCTATCCCACCTCTCCTACCAGCCCTGTGGCTCCCCCTTGGGAGTTGGAGAAAGTCCAACAAGAACTGGAAGGTAGACTCGTTAGGACACTCCCGCTGGGGAGGGAGACTGTGAGCTGGCATCGTGCGGGAGATCTCGTCCCCATTCCTGGGTTTCTGATGAGGAAGCTTCCTGACCCAGGGCCGGTGTCCTCAGCAACTTGAGGGGCAGAACCCTGGGGATTCTGCTGCCCACTCTCTGGCCTCAGCCTCTCTGCTCCCTTCTTTTGGTGATTTCACAGCTCAAGGGGACAAGCCTAGGACTCAACTGCCCAGCTGCACAGGCCATGGGAAGTCAGGGCTGGGACAAAAGATCCACAAGGACCCAGACCACCTCACACTGTTGTATCTACACCCACTGCACTGTGTCCCGCAGGTCTCCGAACACAGACGCCACCTCCCCTTTCACCAATGCAATGGAAAGCAAATGAAAATCAGAGCCTGCGTGTTTGCTGGGAAGGAGGCAAGGCCATTTCTGCTCTTGGGAAGGGAAGTCAGCCTTCCCTACAGCAGTGTGGAGAAGTGGTTGGCTGCAGAAGATCCACAGGCTGAGAGAACTCAGAGCAGAGAATGGTCCCTTCAGACAAGGGGGAGAGGGCCCCATCGGTGAGAGGGGAGGGGACAGGATTTGCTCTTGCAGGAAGGAAAGGAGCAGATAGTGCTTTGGGTGCTGGGCAGCCGCATCAGCAAAACGGGGATGGGGGAGCTGAGAGGTGGGGCAGTGGAGCCAGGAGCCAGCCTTCCCTTCCTCTTTCACTTCCCACTTGCCGGCCTTTTGCCCTGGGTGGGTTTATCTTTGTCATCCTTTTTTCCATTGAAGATTGTATCATAAGCATTTTCCAGGTTGCTACTCTGTTTTCTCAGTACACTTTTTAAATTCGGGGATCATTTAGATTTGCCAAGAATCTCCAAAGCCAGGACAGAGCATTCTTGTGGCCCCTCACCCAGTGTGCTTCTCCCAGTCTTACCGTCTCACATTCCTGTCTGTGGTCCCCGGTCAAAACTAAGAAACCCCTCTTGCAACACTACTGAACGTTACTGTGTGAAGCTCCGGGCTTCGTTTAGATTTTGCCAGTTTTTATGCCAATGTCGTTTTTCATTTCTCGACCCAGTCCAGGACGCCATCCTGCCATGGGTTCTTGGGCTTCCTTCATCTCAGATGGCTTTCCCGTTCCTTACCTGTCATGGCTGTGATCCTTTGGGGGAGCACTGACCAGGCATTTTGAAGAAAGTCTTTCAGATTAGCTCGTCTGATGTTTTTCTCATGATGAGAGTGGGGTGATATGTTTTTGGGAAGACTATGATCAAAGGTGATATGTCCTTCTTGTTATATCATACGAAGGTACTTAAAAAACTCATGGGGAATGGAATTCAAAGATGTTTATTTTCGTAACAAAAATTTTGAAGAGTAGGCCTTAGGCGTATGATTAAGATGCCAGTTGCAATGCCTGCATCCCATATAGATGTGCCTACGTTTGAGTCCCAGCTCCGATCCTTAATCCAGCTTCCTGTCAGTGCATACCATGGGAGGCAGCAGGTGATGGTTCAAGTTATAGGGTTCCTTCCACCCACCTGGGATACCTGGATTCAGTTCCTGGCTGCTGGCATTGGCCTGGCCAGCTCTAGCTACTATGGGCATGTAGGAAGTGAACCAGTGTCTTCAAACTCTGTCTCTTTGTCTCTCTGCCTCTCAAAAAACTTTTTAATAAAGATTTCTTTTATTTATTTGAAAGACAGAGTTACAGAGAGAAGCAGAGACAGAGAGAGAGGTCTTCCATCCGCTGGTTCACTCCCCAGATGTCTGCAACAGCTGGAGCTACACCAATCCAAAGCCAGGAGCCAGGAGATTTTTCCAGGTCTCCCGTGTGGGTGCAGAGGCCTAAGGACTTGGGCCATCTTCTGCTGCTATCCCAGGCCATAGCAGAGAAGCTGGATCGGAAGAGGAGCACCAGGACTAGAATCAGCGCCCATATGGGATGTCAGCACTTCAGGCTAGGGTGTTAACCTGCTGTGCCACAGCACTGGCCCCTCAAAAAACTTTTTCAAATTTAATTAATTCAGTTTAAAAATTTGAAACCCCTGTATAATTTTTTCATAATTCACCGTATCCATGAAGACTCCTTAAATACATGATTTTAAATTTTTTGCACCAAAATAGATTTATTTTTATATTCCATTTCCCATGAATTTTTAAAGTTCTTATTTTTTTAAATACTTATTTATTTATTTGAGAGGCAGAGTTACAGAGAGAGGGACCAACAGAGAGAGATTTTTTTTTAAGTTCACTGTGACTCCCCCCCACCCCAGAAACCTTTATTTAAGGTATACAAACTTCATGCATTTCATAAATACAACTTTAGGAACATAATGATTCTTCCCACTGTACCCTACCCTTCTTCTTCCTCCCTCTCCTATTATTTTTTACTAAAATCTATTTTCAATTAACTTTATACACAGATGATTAAAGACTTCAACAATTAGTATGGGAAAAAAAAACACTGTTCTTCAACAGTTTTTTTTTTTTATTATTATTTTATTTCTTCTATGACCCACTATTCACTCAGGAGCATGTTGTTCAGTCTCCATGTGTTTGCATATGTTCTAGAGATTCTTGAGTTGTTGATTTCCAGCTTCATTTCATTGTGGTCAGAGAAGATACATGGTGTGATTTCAATTTTTTTTTTTTTAATTTGCTGAGACTTGCTTTATGGCCAAACCTGTGATCTATCCTAGAGAAAGTTCTATAGACTGGTGAGAAGAATGTGTATTCTGCAATTGTAGATTGAAAAGTTCTGTAGATATATGTTAGGTCCATTTGGTCTGTAGTGTTGATTAACTGTTGTTTCCCTGCTGATTTTCTGTCTGGTTGATCTGTCCATTGCTGAAAGTGGGGTATTTTTTATTTTTTTTTTTTTTTGGACAGGCAGAGTGGACAGTGAGAGAGAGACAGAGTGAAAGGTCTTCCTTTTGCCATTGGTTCACCCTCCAATGGCCGCCGCAACTAGCGCACTGTGGCCGGCGCACGGCGCTGATCCGAAGGCAGGAGCCAGGTGCTTCTCCTGGTCTCCCATGGGGTGCAGGGCCCAAGCACTTGGGCCATCCTCCACTGCACTCCCTGGCCACAGCAGAGAGCTGGCCTGGAAGAGGGGCAACCGGGACAGAATCCGGCGCCCCGACCGGGACTGGAACCCAGTGTGCCGGTGCCACAGGTGGAGGATTAGCCTATTGAGCCACGGTGCCAGCCTGAAAGTGGGGTATTAAAATTCCCCATTACTATCATATTTGAGTCTATGTCTCCCTTTAGATCCATTAACATTTCTTTTAAATATTTAGGTACCATGTAATTAGGTGTGTATACATTCATTATAGTAATATCTTCCTGTTGAATTGGTCCTTTAATCATTGCATAGTACCTTCTTTATCTCTTTTAACAATTTTTGTGTTAAAATCTGTATTGTCTGCTGTTAGGATGGCTACAACTGCTCTTTTTTGATTTCTGTTAGCATGGAATATCTTTTTCCATCCTTTCACTTGTAGTTTGTGTGTATCTTTGTTGGTGAGATGTGTTTCTTGTAGGCAACAAATAGATGGGTTTTGTTTTTTAATCCATTTGGCCAGTCTGTATCTTTTAACTGGAGAATTGAGGCCATTTACATTCCAGGTGACTATTGATAAGTAACGACTTGACCCTGCTGTTTTTCCATAAATATTCCTGTTGCTCACTTTGGATTTCCTTTGTATTTTTACTGGGAGATTTTCTGCCTTCACCTTATTTTCATAGTGATGACCATGTTTCTGTGTATAGCACATCCTTAAGCATCTTTTGTAAGGCTGGATGGGTGGTGACAAATTTTTTCAATTTTTGTTTATGTGGAAGGTCTTTATTTCACCTTAATTCGTAAATGAGAGCTCTGCAGAGTACGGTATTCTGGGTTGACAGTTTTTTTCTCTTAAGAAACGGAGTACATCTTGCCATTTTATCTTAGCCTATAGAGTTTCTGATGAGAAGTCAGCTGTGAGTCTAATTGGAGATCCTCTGAACACAATCTGGCATTTCTCTCATCACATTTTAGAATTTTTTCTTTATGTTTTACTGTGGAAAGTTTGACTTCAGTGTATCATGGTGTGGATCTTTTCTGGTCATGTCTATTAGGAGATTTATGTGCTTCCTGTACTTGGATGTCACTTTCTCCAAATTAGGGAAGTTTTCTATAATTATTTCACTAAAAAGGCCTTCTAATCAACTCTTTCCATGCCTTCAGAAACTCCTAAGACCAGTATATTGGGTCATTTGACAGTATTCCATAAGTCTCCAACACTTTTTTCTTAAGATTTATTTATTTATTTGAAATGAAGAGTTACAGAGAGGCAGAGGCAGAGAGAAACAGAGGTCTTCCATCCACTGGTTCATTCCCCAAATGGCCGCAACTGCCAGAGATAAGCCGATCTGAAGCCAGGAGCCAGGATCTTCCTCCAGGTCTCCCACACGGGTGCGGGCACCAAGGGCTTGGGCCATCTTCCACTCTTTCCCAGGCTGTAGCAGAGAGCTAGATCAGAAGTGGAGTAACTGGGACTCGAACTGGCACCCATATGGGATGCTGGCACTGCAGGTACTGGCCTTACCTGCTATGCCACAGCGCCAGCCCCTCCAACACTGTTTTTTAGTTTTCTGATTTCTTCTTTTTTTTTTTTTTTCTGTCTGACTAAAATTTCCAGAGATTTGTCTTATTGTTTTTTTAAAGTTATTTATTTATTTGAAAGAGTTACACACAGAGAGAAGGAGAGGCAGAGAGAGAGAGAGAGAGAGAGAGAGAGAGAGGTCTTCTGACGGTCCACTCCTCAATTGGCTGTAATGGCTGGAGCTGCGCCAATCTGAAGCCAGGAGCCAGGAGCCCCTTCCAGGTCTCCCACATGGACACTGGGGCCCAAGGGCCTAGGCCATCCTCCATTGCTTTCCCAGGCCACAGCAGAGAGCTGGATTGGAAGTGGAGCAACTGGGACTTGAACCAGTGCCTATATGGAATGCTGGCACTGCAGGTGGCAGCTTTACCCACTATGCTACAGCACTGGCCCCAGATTTGCCTTCTAACTCGGATATTCTTTCTTGTACCTCATTGAGTCTGTTGTTAAGGCTTTCCACCATATTTTTGATTTTTCTTTCAAATGTCAATTTCATGGGAAAAGTGTTCATTCGTGTCATGTACATATGTCTTTAATTTGTGGATTTGCTTCTGATTACTTGTAAGTAATCATTTTTTTTAATTCCGTCTCCAGTGTTTCTTCAATCTCTTCATTTTCACATTCCAGTATTGAAGTGCTGTTGTGTTCCTTTGGAGATATCATGTCTTCCTTATTAAAGAATCTTCCTTATTCTTGTTTCTTGAATTGCTGCATTTATTTGAGGCATTTGTTTTTGTTTTTGTTTTTCCCTATGGTGGTTTTTATCTTTGGATTATGCCTCTGTGGATTAGTGGAGTGTCTGTTCTTTCAGTGAATACCCTGAGGCGTGTGCTGGGGGTGGCCAGGGAGCTCTGCTCAGTGCTCCAGGGTGAGGGGAGTGTCCAAGGTGACACCCAAAGTGGTTGTGGTAATTTTTTTTAATCAGAGGGGAGATTTAATCTTCTCTGTTGGCATAGTGTTACACTTACCTCCTCTCCTCCAAGGAGACCAGTGCCTGGTTGCTAGCCCCAGTGGGTAAATATTTGTTTACACTGCCACAAGAGCCACACAAAGGATCTGTGCAGTCCTCCATGTGAGCATGGATCCTGCGCAATGACCCTCACCAGGGAATCCAGGAGCCCTGAGCATGTGGAGCTGCCCGCATGGCTACCCAAAGACCCAGCCACACCCTGCACCCTTACACACGGACACAGTGTTTTCACAGTCCCCGCACATAGGGCTCCCACAGTCACAAGCACCCAGCCCCCTTCAATTCTTCCAGCCAGACTCTGGCTTCTCTTCTTGGCTGGTTGCTGGGTGCGTGGACATGAGCTGGTGCAGCTGTTACGTATGTCCAAAATGGTGCCTGCTCTCTCTCAGCTAGTTACAAAACACCATTGCCAGTGGTTGGGGAGAAAGAAACGTGCCCCCCTTTTTTCTCCTCTAGGTTGGCAGGTATGTGTTCCCCACGGGGCTCCAAGCAGGACTCACACCAGGCTCTTCCCACAGCTTTATCGCCAGTGGCTTGGGCTGCTGCAGTGTGGTCTCACCTCACTCTCTCTGGTGCTGAGGCTCTTGGCTGCTGGGGTCCTGAGCTGTGCATGTCCACACCCTCCTCAGAGATCCACAGTGTCTAATTTGCATGGAGTTTCCTCTGCCATTTCCCTAACTCTTCTCCGAGATTGTACTCTCTCCACTTTTTTTTTTTTTTTTTTTTAACTATCTTCCCCTGGAGTAGAGCACTAAATTCCCTCCCTATTCCGCCATCTTGGTGTCTCTGAGAGAGAGGTCATCCACCTGCTAGTTCACTCCCCAAATGGCTGCAGTGGCTGGAGCAGGGCTGAGCCGAAGCCAAGAGCCAGGAGCTTCTTCCTGGTCTCCCATGCAGGTGCAGGGGCCCAAGCACTTGGGCCATCCTCCACTGCTTTCCCAGGCCATCAGCAGGGAGCTGGATCAGAAGAGGAACAGCTGGGACATGATCCGGCATCTCAGGCAGAGACCTAACCTACTATGCCTCAGCACTAGCCACCGCCCCAACCCCCTATGGATGTTTTGAAGGACCCTCATACAAAGTAGCACATGAAGTCCAGGTGTTTAAGGTAGTGATGGCCAGGTTTCTTCACTGCAAAGTTACTGTTCTTCCCTTTTTCTGCTTTGTATTGTGAAAGTGAGTCACACTCAGAAGTCCAGCCCGCACTCAGAAGGGGGAGCTCTTCCTCCTGGACGGGCGGTAGCTCACGGTGATTTGGGATTCTGTAAGGAATTTTGTTTCTTCTCCCCACTTAATTACTTATGGAGTAATTTATTTGTATTAGTATGCTTACTTATTTTATATATGGGGTGATAATCCTACAGTATTTATTTTTTCCCCCAAATTGATCCAGTTTTGACCAGGGTGGCTCTTTCAGGTCTGCTCCTGCGTCCCTCTTCCTTTTGGGGGCAGGGGGCACTCTCTCATCTCTGACACTAAGAGATCTCCCAGGCTCACCTGTACCCTACCTGCTGTGGCCCTAGGATCAGCTGTTTCCTCAAAGAGGAGAATGGTATTTACAGGCTCTGACCTGGGTACTGGGAGGAGCTACGTGTATTTCATTTGTTCATTCCATTTAGTAGATGGCAATGACTACTTCAGCCCTGTGAATTTTACATTTTGTGGTAACAGTGTTAAAAATCATTTTGCACATTTATTCCTCAACTGGATGATTTCTGGACAGTAAACTCCCAGGAGAGGAACTAATAAGGAAAACATCGTGAATATTTTTATATTTCTAGACACTCAGTGGTAAATTGCTCACCATAATATTATTTTTTTAAAGATTTATTTTTGGCCAGTGCTGTGGCTCAATAGGCTAATCCTCTGCCTTGCAGCGCTGGCACACCAGGTTCTAGTCCCAGTCGGGGCGCCAGATTCTGTCCCGGTGCCTCTCTTCCAGGCCAGCTCTCTGCTATGGCCCAGGAGTGCAGTGGAGGATGGGCCAAGTCCTTGGGCCCTGCACCCGCATGGGAGACCAGGAGAAGCACCTGGCTCCTGGCTTCGGATCAGCGTGGTGCACCGGCCACAGCGTGCCAGCCGCGCCGGCCATTGGAGGGTGAACCAACGGCAAAAGGAAGACCTTTCTCTCTGTCTCTCTCTCTCACTGTCCACTCTGCCTGTAAAAAAAAAAAAAAAAAAAAAAAAAAGATTTATTTTTATTTATTTTAAAGACAGTTACAGAGAGAGGTAGAGACAGAGAGAGAAAGAGAAGGGTTTTCCATCTGCTGGTTCACTCGCCAAATGGCCACAACAGCCAGAGCTGGGCCAATCTTAAGCCAGGAGACAGCAGCTTCTTCCAGGTTTCACATGTAGGTGGGGGGGCCCAAAGACTTCAACCATCTTCCACTGCTTTCTCAGGCCATAGCAGAGAGCTGGATTGGAAGTGGAGCAGCTGGGACTCGAACTAGCACCCATATGGGATGCCAGCTCTTTAGGCCAAGGCTTTTACCTGCTATGCCACAGCACCATCCCCCGTGATATTATTCTAATAACTATCGTCTTTAAGTACTTGGAAGTGCATTATTTTTTGGAGTAAGTAACAAGACATAGAATGGAAAGTTCTCCTCTTTCTGTCCCCTTCTTTGCAGTTCTCACCCACCTCCTTCCTGGTGACCATGGCATCAATTATTTTTTAGTTTCTTTATGAACAGTTCAGAAAAGTAAATGAATGTAAAAGATAGCATAGTAAATACACTGTTCTTCTTTCTTTTAAACATTTATTTATTTATTTGAAAGAACAGCAGAGAAAAAGAGAGAATCTTCTATCTCCTGTTCACTTCCCAAATACCTGCAAAAGTCACTGCTAGACCAGGTGAAAGCCAGGGAATCCCATCCAAGTCTCCTACGTGTTTGGGACCCAAGAACTTGAGTCATGCGTTAGCAGGAAGCTGTATGGGAAGTGGAGGTGGAACTCAAACTCAGGCCCTCTGACATGGGAGGTGGGCACCCAAAGTGGTGGCTTAGCACTCTGCCTGCAATACCTGCCCCTGTTAACTTTTTTTTTTTTTTTAAGACATATTTAAAAGCGAGAGAGAAAGGAAGAATGAGATCAATCTTCCACCCATTGGTTCAGTCCTTGGTTGCCTGCAACAGCCAGGGTTAGAGTCAGCTGGATCAGGCCCAAACTTGGAGCCAGGAGCTCCATCCGTGTCTCTCACATGGGTGACAGGAATCTAAGTACTTGAGCCATCATCCACTGCCTGCGAGGTGCATTAGTAGGAAGCTGGATCAGAAGTGCAGGGTAGCCAGGACTCAAACCAGGCATTTTATGTGGGATGCAGGGATCCTATGCAGGAGCTTAACATACATATATGTGTTCTTTCCATTCTGCCAAAATTAATAAACACCATTATTTTTAAAAATTTATTTTAAAATTCTAGATGAATATGTAATACTTGCATATTTTAAGGGGTACAAGGCAGCTTTTTTAAAAAAAAATATTTATTTATTTGAAAAGCAGAGTTACGCAGAGGCAGAGAGAGAGAGAGAGAGAGAGAGGTCTTCCATCCATTGGTTTACTCCCCAAATGGCTACAATGGCCAGAGCTGCGCCAGTCTGAAGCCAGGAGCCAGGAGCTTCCTCTGGGTCTCCCATGCGGGTGCAGGGGCCCAAGGAGTTGGGCCATCTTCTACTGCTATCCCAGGCCACAGCAGAGAGCTGGATCAGAAGTGGAACAGCTGGAACTCGAACTGGCCCCATATGGGATACAGGTGGCGGCTTTACCTGCTATGCCACAGCACCTGCCCTACAAGGCAGCTTTTAACACAGACACACAGACACACACACACACACACACACACACACATACACACACATAGAGCTTACATTGACCAGACCAGGCCTCTCCATTCCTGTACCTTTTTTTGTGTTTGGAGCCTGCTGACTCTTCTCTTTCAGTTCTTTATGCAGGATATGGTTCACCATTGTGACCCGTAGTCACCCCACAGTGCTGCAAAACCCCAAAACCTGGTACATTCACCACTGTGTTCAGTACTCTCTGTCCAACCTCCTCCCATCCCCCTAGCTTCAGCCTCACTCAGCCCTGGCTGCTGTGACCACTTGCGGAGTGAACCAGCAGATGGAAGCTCTGTGTCTCCCTGTCTGCTTTTCAAATAAGTAAACCTTAAACAAAAGATTTCATTATTTTATATGGTAGAATAATACTCCATTGTGTATATATAGCATGTTATCCATTCATCTGTTGATGGATGGCTAGGTTTGTTCTGTATTTCTGTTAGGCCGTCACAAAACACACCAAACACCGGAGTAAGGGAAAGGGTTTTTTGGGGGAAAACCCAGCAGGCTGCATGGAAGGGCCAAAGAGGGCAAAAGAGAGAGAAGGAGAGTATAAGAGAGACAGAGAGGAGAGGAGCTAGTGAGGAGAGAAGAGAGAAGCCAAGAGAGAGGAGAGGAGCCAGGAGAGCCATGTGTTCAGGAACAGGCCCTTTTAAAACTTTGCCGGAGGGCGGGCAGGGAAGCAGGAGCAGCGAATCCCATTAGGATGGGGGTGGAGCTTGACACTGGTGGTTGGGCCATGTGGCCACCTGGCTTCCAGCAATGGCGGCGGGAGCCAGGGCATAGGAGGTAAATCAAGGTGCAGATCGCACCATAGACAAGACTGCAGTTTTCCTAGCAAGGTTGATTCCAGATCTTGGTTACTGTGAGTAGTGCTGCAATGCACATGGGTTGGTTTTTGTTTTGTTTTGCTTTTCATGAGCCTATTTCATGTCCTCAGGATACTTACCCAGAAGTGGGATAGCTGGGCCATGTGGGAGATCTACTTTCAGTTTTTGAGGAATGTCCATAATTGCGTGACTAGCCTGTGTTCCCATGACTGTGTGTAAGAGTTCTCTTTTCTCTACACCCTTTCCAGCATTTATTGTTTGTCATTCTGATAATAGCTGATCTAAATGGAGTGAGATAATGTCCCATTATGGTTTAGATTTGCATTTCCCTGGTGGCTAATGATATTGAGCATGTTAAAATGTATTCGTTGGCCATTTATATTTCTTCTAAGAAATATCCAAATCCTTTGCCCATTTTTTAAAAACTGGATTGGTAGTTAATTTGGTGAGTTTTCTAAGTTCCTCACATATTTTAGATATTCATTCTTTGTCAGATGAATAGTTTTAAAATATTTTCTCCCATTCTGTTGATTTCTGTTCACTCTGTTGATTACTTCTTTTGCTGTATGGAAGCTTCCTAGCTTAATTTAATTATGTTAATTTTTGCTTTTGTTGCCTGTGCTTAGGGGTCTTCAAAAAAGCCAATCTCTTGAAGTGTTTCCCCTATATTTTCCTCTAAAAGTTTCGTATTTTGTGCAAGGTGTCTGGCACAACAAATTTTCCCAGGCAGACCAATCAATTAACTCACAGGCTTTTATTGGGGTTCCGCTCCCGGGCGAGGTTCCATGGCCCCAACAGAGCAACAGAGCGGGTGCCGGGGAAGTCACGTGTCAGAGAATGGGAGGGCTCCTTTTATAGACTCAGGGCATGGGGGTGGGAGGGCTCCTTTTATAGATTCAGGGCATGGGGGTTAAAGGGTGAGGCGGGTCTGATCCTCATTGGTTGACCTTTAGGCACCCGCGGGGACCTTGACAAGGACTTTCTTCCCGGGAAGTGCAGGCCTTCCCTCTTTGCGGCTCCCAAAGCTACCAGTTAGGATTAACCTATTGAGCCACGGCGCCGGCACACCGGGTTCTAGTCCCGGTCGGGGCGCCAGATTCTGTCCCAGTTGCCCCTCTTCCAGGCCAGCTCTCTGCTGTGGCCCGGGAGTGCAGTGGAGGATGGCCCAAGTGCTTGGGCCCTGCACCCCATGGGAGACCAGGAGAAGTACCTGGCTCCTGGCTTCGGATCAGTGCGGTGCGCCGGCCCCAGCCGTGGCGGCCATTGGAGGGTGAACCAACGGTAAAAGGAAGACATTTCTCTGTTTCTCTCACTATCCAAAAAAAAAAAAAAAAAAAAATTGGATCTTTGGTCCTTTTTGAGTTGTTTTTGTCCAGGTGAGAGGTAGGGGTTGGGGCTTGCTTCAGTTGTCGCTTCTCCTGGGTATGTTTTTAACTCCTTTGTCAAAGACAAGTTGGCTATTGATATGTAGATTTATTTCTGGGATTTCTATTCTTTTCCACTGGTCTAGGTGTCTATTTGATGCCTTTACCATGCTGTTTTGATTACAATAGCTCTATAATAGACTTGAAATCTAGTATTGTGATACCTGTGGCTTTGTTCTTATTAGTCATGATTGCTTTGGCTATTTGGGGTCTTTTGTGTTTCCATTTGGATTGTTTTTTATAGTTCAGTGAAGAATGTCATTAGTATTTTGATGGGGCTTGCATTAAATATATACACGGATTTGGGTAGTATGGACATTTTAACAATATTAATTCCCCCAATCAATGAACAGGGGAAGTCTTTCCACTTCTTGTGTCCTGTTCAATTTTGTTAAAAAATCTTTCACAATTGTCATTGTAAAGGTCTTCCTCATCCTTTCTCAGTAAAACACACTGCTCTTAATCTTGCCATTTTCATTGGCATTTGAAAACCTTTCTGTATCAGCACAGAACACTTCCTTTTTTTTTTTTCAGTTGCAGAATATCCATTGTATGGATATGCTGTACTGTATTTAGCCAATCATCTGTTGATGAACTTTTAGATTTTTTTTTCAATCCTTTTCCAAGGCTAACATTAAGGCAATGATTAGCCTTCTTCCTTATTTTGCCTGTGTGCAAGTACCCTTGGCTGTCCATATCCTTAGAATCCACTTCCTTGGATTCAGCCAACCACAGGTTGAAAATATATATTTAAGGCCGGCGCCGCGGCTCACTAGGCTAATCCTCCGCCTAGCGGCGCCGGCACACCGGGTTCTAGTCCCGGTCGGGGCGCCGGATTCTGTCCCGGTTGCCCCTCTTCCAGGCCAGCCCTCTGCTGTGGCCCGGGAGTGCAGTGGAGGATGGCCCAAGTGCTTGGGCCCTGCACCCCATGGGAGACCAGGAAAAGCACCTGGCTCCTGGCTCCTGCCATCGGATCAGCGCGGTGCGCCGGCCGCAGCGCGCTGGCCGCGGCGGCCATTGGAGGGTGAACCAACGGCAAAGGAAGACCTTTCTCTCTGTCTCTCTCTCTCACTGTCCACTCTGCCTGTCAAAAAAAAAAAAAATATATATATATATATATATTTAAAATGATGCCTGCCCTGAATATATACAGACATTACTTTTTGTCATTATTCTCTAAATAATACAGTATAGCAGCTATTAACAAAGAATTTTCCTTGTATTGGGTATCATACATCACCCACAGATGCTTGGAAGCATACAGGAAGGTAAGTGTGAGTTATTTGCAAGTACTGCACCATTTTACGTTAGGGACTTGAGCCTCTGTGAAATTTGGAGTCTGTAAGTGTCCTGGAAGCAGTCTGCTGTGGCTACTAAGGACCAACTGTACAGGAATGATGAATCCTCACATTCCAGCTTGGACCAGTAGCAGAAGGCTGAAATAAGAAGCAGAGCTGGGACTTGAACCCAGGCACTTCGATATGGGACGTGGGCATCCCGAGTGGCATCTCGTTTGCTGCACCAAATGCCTGCTCCCCTTCCTGGATCTTGACTGCACAGCCCCTGTATTCTCTGAGGCCTCTCCACCCTTGTCTGCTGGGCGCATGAGGAATTCCCAGCTCTGTGTGCGCTCCGGGAATTTTTTGACTCACAGATCTCCAAGTACTTGTTCTCTTGGCAGTTGTTTTCCCAGCCTCATCAATCCCACCCTTTGTCAGACTGGCCCTCAGCCAAACTGCAAATTTCTGGAGCCCTTTCTCAGGCAGCTCTCTTCTGCCTGGCATGCTGCCCCCTAAATTCTGCCTCAGCTTCCTTGGAACTGTGACCTCTCAACTTTCTCAACTCAGAAATCTCGTTTCTCAATTCGCAGTTTTCTCAATTCAGTGTTGCTGTCTTGGGCTGCAGGCCCTCTGCCATCTCTAGGCAGAAAGCCTGGGCAACTATAGGGTCCATCTCTTTTATTTGCCTTCTTGGCCCTACACTACCTGTGTCCCAAGGTTTGAAAATTTGTTTCCTGTATTTTCTCAATTTTCTTTATTTCTTTTTTAATGGCAGGTGGGCAAGTTCCATAATAGTTTCCAGATCTGCAGCTTTGTATACATTATTTTCTTTGTGATTTTTTTCGATTTAACTATTACCTTGCTTCAGAGGCATGCTAGTCCTTCACAGGAAGGGGAGGAAAGGAAGTTTTGGTGGTGAGAATGGAGGAGTGAACTTGAGGGACTGCAGCAGGAACAAGTAGGAGGATCTGGTCATTGCATGTGGTCTCTTTCTCTCCCTGTAAAAATAATAAGTTACATATTATGAAAAGTTGCAATCACGATGGCAGTGACACTGAAAATGAGACCTTCAGCCCAGTTAGAAGCAGTTGCTCTGATCTCAGGGTAACGTTGGGGCTCAGAAAAGGGTACGCCAGAGACCGGAGGTTGGACACACAGAGCGGCCTCGGAGGCTGCCCCTCTGATCTCGTCACCAACAGCTGCAGGAAGGCTTGAGCCAAGCCCCTGTGCGGTGCCCTCAGTGCAGAGGCTGGATCCTGCCAGGTCCTGGTCGCCCACAGTCTCCAAGCCTCCCTCCCATCCCTTAAAGTTTCCTTGTCAGGTGCATCCTAAAATAAACTCCCTGAACTGAGGTACAGGCAGCCCCACGAGCCCTTGCTCACAAGACGCATGAAGTCGTTTCTCTCCCATCTTTGATGTTCGTTGTTGTCCTGAGCAAGGAGTAACTGCCGCCTGGCTGAAGGCCACTTTTCCGTCCCCAGATCCCCAAAGGAACACGTTGCCCACCACTCAGAGGCGGCCCATGAGCACTGCAGACCACGCAGGGGCTTGCCCACAGGCTGGACGCACATCTGTCAGCCCCAGCTTCAGTTTCTAAGAGCCTTTGCTCCCACCCTTGGATACTGGATTGGGTGATAGCTGCCAGGCTCCTTGCTCTGTGATTTGCAATAAACAATACTTTCTTCCACCACTTGACATCAGTGACTGGCTTGCCATGCGTTGGGCAAGTGGACCTAGGTCTGGGGGAGGAGGGGGAATTCCACAACAAGGTCTCATTGGAATTCCCTTATCCACATTAGGACCAGACCAAGAAAGGAAGCACAACTGCCCTGCCACCCCTCCTCACCTGAATCTTGTGATCTGCCTCAGAAAAGGAGGCTGAGCACTGTGACCACGCCTGGGCAGGTTCTGTCACTGTCTTCCAGGGGCCCATCTGAAAAATAGGTTGTCTCCTAGCTCTGTTCATTTTCCCTAAAAACATTTAAAAGCCTTCAAAGTTATCTACATTTCCCATCCTCCTCCCTATGGAAAAAAGCTACATACGCTTCTGAATCTTGTTGAGCTGTAGGTAATTGTACTTTGTGATATCTGCATGCACTTTAATAAATTTGTGTGGTTTTCCCCTATTTAATCTATTGTCGGTTCATCCCAGTGAGCCATGAACTCTACACTGTCACTTACTTTCTGTTTACAGTTTGAATAAGAAAAAAACGATACACCTCCAGAGACGCTGTGATGGCATAAAAGGAATAACACTATACAAACACAGGAGACTTCTTGAAAAGAGCCCTGAATTGGGGATCAGGAATTCTGGGATCTAGTTCCTGTTAAGCCATCCGTAATCTGTGCAGCCTGCAGCCTATCTGGGCCTCAGTTTCTCTGTCATACGTAAAAGTTCATCTAAAGCAGTGATGTGAGCTGCATTGTGCCATGCAGAGGCAAGCTGTCCCTGCGTCAGTTACTATCGAGCAGAGTGAGTGTTAAGATGCAGAGGGTCACAGTGACGCTTCAGTCCCAGGTGGACCTTTGTCATCTTGGAGGTCTTGTGGAAGAAGGCATCGTTACAGATGGAAGCAGTAACTAGGCAGGAAGGAAGGGGTATGAGAAGCACCGTGAGCAAACCTCAGAGGCAGAGATAAGCTCGCGTTCCCCACCCTGGCCAAGAGCAGCTGACGGGCACTTTGAGGAAATGAGACAAGAGAGCTCAAGGGCTGGCATGGGAAGATTAGGGGTGTGTGGGGAGGAGGAGGTGAGGACACTGCTGAGAGGAGCTGAGGAGGGTGACTGGAGGCGGGGGATGCGGGGGCGCAGAGTGGCTTATCACCACTGGTCTGTGGCTGCGGCGGGTGGGTGCCAATTATAAAAACGGTGCCTTCTAGTTGTAAAATTCATGCACTGCTACAAGGAAGCATCCTCAGCTGTTTTTGTTTTTTTTTTCAAGTATTCCTGCCAGTATGGTGAACATCCTTATATGCTTTTTCCCATGCATGAACACATATATAATACAAACTTACATTAATGTCAGATGAGAATTACCCCTCTTAGCCTTGAAACCCCTTCCTGTCTGCCATTGACTTCTTCGTCCCTGTGCTGGGGCTCTCTAACCTACAGACCGGCGTACTCGAGGCCTGGGTCTTGGGTTCCTGCCCCTCGCCCTGCATTTCTTGTTTTGCTCTTGAAGGGCTCTTCGTCCGTGCAGTTGGCTCCCCAGTCTCCTCTTTGACACCTGATTTCTCTCAAGAGCTCACGTCTGTGTTTTCTGCCACCTGTTGGACATCCTTCCTTTTCTCTTACCCAGCACCATATATGGACTTGCCTACCATCCAGGTGAATCAAGTCATTCCAAAGGATTCCTTCTTCAAGCTTTCCAGTTTTGTCAGTGGTGTTACACACACCCAAAGTCACCTGCTCAAACATTGGTTTTACCTTTGATTTTCTTTCGCTGTTGTCCAGGTCCAGTTAGTTCTGCTCCCATAACATCTCCCTTCCCCATCCGTCTTCAGCACTTAGACCGTGATAAACACCCTGCTTTAATCCATCTCCTCCTAGCTACCACACCAACCCTTATAAAACACTGTTTACATGGCATCACTTACAGAGACGTGAGATGGGGTACATAGAGTGTGGAAGGGTGGAGAAATAGGATTAGTTTGGTTTTCAACAAACCAAGTCTGAGGTGCATTTAGGAATCACAGGACCATCTCAGGGCCCACTTAACTGCCCACGCCTTTGCCTCTGTGAAAAATCTGGTGTCTGAGAGAGACCCTAGGAATCCCTGCGTGAGGGGCTGTGAGCAAGTGGTTGAATGCTCACTGTACGACAGACACGGCGTGACCCACTGTGGTCCCCACGGTGACCCAGACTCTCCCTGACTCGTTCACATGTGCATCGCAGTGCCTCCTGCAGTGACGGAGACACTGTGAACGCTTATTTAATATTTGATTAATGAGTGTCTGAATGCATGCGTGGATGAAGGTAATGGGCAATGGAAATACAGCAGTGAACTTCTCGATCCCTTCCTTTGGGAGCTGGCTGGCTGGTTAGGGAGACACAGACAACCTTTGTCAAGTGGCACATTAAACACACGACTACAGGTAGACTCAAAGAGCAGTAAGGATTCGGGCAGATAGGGAATGACTTGGCACTTGTGCTGAGTGTTAAAGAACATGTCCAGGTTTCCAGGCAAGGACATGCCAGGAAGGAGGCCTGGGGGGTGTGTGGGTGTGGACGGCTCTCAGAATAGTAGGCCGTCTGATGCAGCTGTCTTCAGGGGCAGTCACAGTGCCAGCTCTCCCTGGTAGGTCCACCCCTTCCGCAGCCCTGGCAGAGGGGAAGCGCTGCGTGTACTTGCTGTCTGCAGAATGGAAGTGCACCCCAGTCACAGGTGGTCCCTCAGGCAGGCAATCATAAGTTTCTAGCAGCTGAAGAGATGTGTTCGGGTGGAGTCACTGCCCAAAGGAGCAGCGTCAGCTTCTTGTGATGAGAGAGTGTGTGTGTGTGTGTGTGTGTGGTGTATGTGTGTGGTATGTTTGGGGGTGGGTGTTGAATTGAAAAGTACAGAGAGAATCAGGCAGAGAGAAGCCAGAGGGACCAGGATGGCCCCGGGGACTAGCGAGTACAGAGAGGTGGAGGTCCCCTGGTAGGGAGGCCGGGCTGGACAGAGGGAGAAGCAGTGGTGGCTCCAGGGTGGAAGCAGCCTGACAGCCCTTCTCATCTGCATGCATCAAGGACCCATTAGTAACGTTATAGCATTTGCTTTCAGACATTAAATATTCAAAAGAATTCATTAGGGGACAAAAAGCTTATCATGTTTGTCCAGACATTTAAAATTCCTTTTGTTCTTGCTTTGTGCCTGGTGTTCCTTCTCTTATCATCTCTGTCCTATCTGAAGAACTTCCTTGGGGCTGGTATTGTGGTAGAGTGGATTAAGCTGCTGCCTGCAGTGCCAGTATCCCATGTGGACACTGGTTCAAGTTCCAGCTGCTTCACTTCTGATTCAGCTCCCTACTAATTCACCTGGAAAGACATCAGAAGATGGTCCGTGTCCTTGGGCCCTGCACCCACGTGGGAAACCTGGATGAAGCTCCTGACTCCAGCTTCATCCGAGTCCAGTCCTGGCCACCATGGCCATTTGGGGGAATGAACCAGCCAATGGAAGCTCTCTCTCCCTCTTCCCTCCCCCTTCCCTCTCTCTCCCTCCCCTTCTCTCTCTCTGTCTGTCTGTCTCTCCCCCTCCCCCCTTTCCCTCTCTCTGTCTCTTTTCTTTCACCACCCACTTGGGAGCACAGCCCTCCTGACTGGGGAAGATTCCGCTGCTTCAGCTGTGTGTGTGCTTAAAGGGCGCCACTGCTGCTCTCCTAACTTCCAGGAGGGAGACCCCTTGCCCACTCCCTGAGCCAGAACTGAGGGCCGTCCCTAAGTCTCTGTCCGTGCTGACCTGCACTTCTGGGTTGCAGGCTGCCTTGAAGTTACTAGAGGGAAAAAGTAGCAAGCCCACTGCTGGTATTCTTTCTGGTCTTTTCCTCCAACTTATCCACCACTGTTACCTTCCAGAGTCCTCAACTTGCTGCTCCATGCATGTAGCTGCATTCCGCAGGCAGGAGGACCCGGGCATCTCTGTTAGCAAATACAAGGAGTTGTAAAGCACGGTGATGCTAACCTGGCCGTGCTGGGTTTGGCTTCCACACACATGGCCATGTTTTTGCGGCTCAGATCGTTTGTATCAGATGATTTTCCCTCTTCTCTGGAGTGCATTCTCACGTGTTTCTTTAAGGTCCATTTTTAGAAGTAAATTTCCTCATTCATTTCTTTAATTGTAAAAACAATGTTGAATTTTACTGGGTTCGCATTTCTTAGCTGATCAATAATTTCTGTCAGCACCAAGGACCCGACCCCATTGCTTCCCGGCTCCTGTTATCGATTGAGGCTTCTGTCGTGGGAGCCTTGGTCCCTTGCAGGCGACCCTGCCTTGTGGTGTTTTCCAGATCCTCTTTCCGCCTGTGGCCTTCTGAAGTTTCATCCTGATGTGTCCGGTGCTGTGCGGGTGTCCAGTCCTTCTGCCCGGGATATGCTGCCCTGTGGGCTCCGATGCTTCGTTTGTTCTGCAGCACCGTTAACCAGTGTTGCTTTAAATGTTTCCTTTTGTCTGTTGTCATGATATCTTCTTTCTGAAACTCCAGTTATTTCCATCTGGTACCTTCTCACTTTATCCTCCGTGTCTGTATGTGTCTCATATATTTTAGTATCCTTACCTGTCTTTGTCACATCCTGAGTTTTAGTCTTTTGACAAAATCCTTTTTGGTAAATCTCTGTCTTTGGTTCTTCCAAATCTTCTGTTAAGTCATCCTGTTTCAGATTTTAATTTCAACAGTCCTATAATATTCTTGTTTCTGGAATGTTTTTTCCTGATCTGTCCAATCCATATCACTTCTTTTTGTATACTTATATTTGTAATACAACCCCATTTTCTGTGTAAGCATGTAAGATGTTTCTGTACCTCTTAATCTCTCGTTTTATTATGCTCTTATTTCATTTTTATCCCCTATGTTGTTGTGCTTTCTGTATCTGTGACTCAGAAGTACCGCTTTTCATTTTGTCTTCATTCCTGTGATATTTTAATTTTTTCTTCTATGTTAAAAATTATTTATTTGAAAGGCAGAGTGCCAGGGCGGGGAGGAGGGGATATCTTCCATCCACTCCCTGAAGGCCTGCAACAGCTTGGCCAGGCAGAAACTAGGGAGCTAGAACTCCATCTGCGTCTCCAGGGACCCAAGGGTCTGGGCCATCATTCACTGCCTTCCCAGGTACAGTGGCAAGACACTGGATTGGAAGTGGAGGAGCCAGGACACAAACCAGCAGTCGCATACAGGATACACGTGCACCAAGCAGTAACCCAGCCAGCCGCACTGCAATGCTGGCCCCTGTCATTCTCTTTTCTCAGTTCTCCAGTTCTCATTTTGATCCCTGCTGTTGCTTTGTTATTTCATTTTCAAATTATTGTATTTCCTACTTTGTAGAGTTATTTTACGGTGGCAGTTGCTTTTTTTTTTTTTTTTGACAGGCAGAGTGGACAGCAAGAGAGAGAGACAGAGAGAAAGGTCTTCCTTTTGCCGTTGGTTCACCCTCCAATGGCCGCCGCGGCCGGCGCGCTGTGGCCGGCGCACCACGCTGATCTGATGGCAGGAGCCAGGTACTTCTCCTGGTCTCCCATGGGGTGCAGGGCCCAAGCACTTGGGCCATCCTCCACTGTACTCCCAGGCCACAGCAGAGAGCTGGCCTGGAAGAGGGGCAACCGGGACAGAATCCGGTGCCCCGACCGGGACTAGAACCAGGGTGCTGGTGCCGCAAGGCGGAGGATTAGCCTAGTGAGCCGTGGCGCCGGCCAGCAGTTGCTTTTTTAAAAATATTTTTAAATTCACAACGAAATCCTTGGATGTATTTTTTTCCAACCCATGAGAACATATTTTTGATGAATGATTTCTGTAGAAATGTTTTGTGCTATTATTCATGCTTAAGAGTGTGAATTGTCATTAGATGAACGCGGTGTTAGTTCCTATTTAACACTCCTGTTTGAATGAGTTAGAGTCTTCCCTATCAGTTATGTGCAGAATTTCCTGTGGGTACTCGGCTATGCAGAGACACAAATAACGTTCCCTTTCCTGTTTCTGGAAAGATGGATTTTCTTCAGATAGGGTGCTTTTATGTATCCATGCCCTCAGATTCTCCCAGCCATAGCAAGTTCAAGGGGCTTCACTGACTGTGGCCACCAAGGGACCCAGCCTGTGACTCTCAGTGCCTTTGGAGCTCTGCCGATCAGAGGACCCTGGGCACAGCTTCCCTCCCGGGGGCCCCGGCAGTTCTCCCGGCAGAGCTCCCGTGCAGCTCTGCTGGCACCAGCTTTCGGATAGATTTACACATCGAGTGAATTGCTGCCTTTCTTCTAGACTTCTCAAAATTGGCCTTTGAATTCTCTTTGTTATGCTTTATGGTTTCCGAGGGAAGAAATATATTTATATATACACATTCAATGTATATCATTATATAGTGTTTATTGTGGATATAGCTCTATAGAAATAAAGTACAGAAAATATGAAATTCATCATAACTTAGTTGTTGTAGAATATAGTATATGCGAGAGGCATTGTGGTACAGCAGGTCAGGTCTCCACTTGCAGCACCAGCTTCCCATACTGGAGCGCTGCTTTCAGTCAGGCTACTCTGCCTCCCATCCGCTCCCTCCTAAGGCGCCTGAGAAGGCAGCAGATGATGGGTCAAGTGCTTGGGCCCCTGCCAACCACGTGAGAGACCAGGATAGAGTTCCCGTTTCCTGGACGTGTGGCCATTTGGGAATTGAACCAATGGATGAAAGTTTGATATCGCTTGTTCTCATTCTTTCAAATAAAAAAATTATTTTTAAAGAGCTCATGGAAATGCATATTATCTTTAATTCCATATCTGAAGCACATCTTTAACATAGTTATTTGAAAGGCAAAGTGACAAAGAGAGAAGGAAAGACAGACTACAGTTTAGACAGAGTAGAACGAAGCAAAAAACAGAAATTAATAAATGTGGGAAATGAAGAAACAGTAAAAATACACATAGAACATTTTTTACAAAACCTAATGCAAGAAGCACCTCAAGTCAGCTTTATTTTTTACAAAGTGAGAGTAAAACTAAGCCAAATAAAGAAAGAATAAAAGAACGAAAACTTCTTATATGAGTATGTCATAGAGACCTTTTAAAATTTGCCCAAACTGTGCAGCAGGGGTAGAAAAGAAGGAGTGTTCCAAGAAGCCGTGATAATCAATAATGTAAACTAGGACTGGAATTGTAGTATAGTGGGTTAAGAGACCATCAGCGGCCGGCGCCGCGGCTCACTAGGCTAATCCTCCGCCTTGCGGCGCCGGCACACCGGGTTCTAGTCCCGGTCAGGGCGCCGGATTCTGTCCCGGTCGCCCCTCTTCCAGGCCAGCTCTCTGCTGTGGCCAGGGAGTGCAGTGGAGGATGGCCCAGGTGCTTGGGCCCTGCACCCCGTGGGAGATCAGGATAAGTACCTGGCTCCTGCCATCGGATCAGCGCGGTGCTCCGGCCGCAGCGCGCCGGCCGCAGTGGCCGTTGGAGGGTGAACCAATGGCAAAGGAAGACCTTTCTCTCTGTCTCTCTCTCTCACTGTCCACTCTGCCTGTCAAAAAAATAAATAAATAAAATTAAAAAAAAGAGACCATCAGCGATGGCAGCATCCGGTATCGGAATACCACCTTGAGTCCCGCCTGCTCCGCTTCCAATCCAGCTCCCTGTTAATGTGCCTAGGAAAGCAGTGCAAGGTAGCCCAAGTGATTGGACCTCTGCCACCCACGTGGGAGATCCAGATGGAGTTCCTGGCTCCTGACTTTGGCCATGCCCAGCCCCTGCTGCTGTGGCCATTTGGGGAGTTAATCAGTGAATGGAAGATCTCTCTCTCTCTTAACTGTGCCTTTCAGTTAAATAAATAAATCTCTAAAAATGCTAACTTTCCTCTTGTTAAGTAATAGGGATTGTTGGCTTTGCTCTCAGTCAATCCAATAGGAGCCATGCTAAGATCACATGAACTAGTACATGGCTCCCCAGTTTAGTACCCATGGTTAAAGCAGGGAGTCCCCCAGCCAGCGCTGTGGCTCACTAGCCTAATCCTCCACCTGTGGCGCCAGCACCCCAGGTTCTAGTCCCGGTTGGGGCACTGGATTCTGTCCTGGTTGCTCCTTTTCCAGGCCAGCTCTCTGCTGTGGCCCGGGAAGGCAGTGGAGGATGGCCCAGGTCCTTGGGCCCTACATCCACATGGGAGACCAGGAGAAAGCACCTGGCTCCTGGCTTTGGATTGGCGCAGCACGACGGTCGGGCCACTTGGGGGGTGAACCAACAGAAAAAGGAAGACCTTTCTGTCTCTCTCTCTCTCACTAACTCTGCCTGTAAAAAAAAAAAAAAAAAAAAGTAGGGAGCCCCCCAGGGGTCAGCAGTGTAACAACAGGAGTGTGTCTGGCTGTTGAGGAGATGGATTCCAGCCTAAAGAGAAAGCTTAGCATCAGAGGCTTGCTCATGTCCCTTCCCAGAGTACAACTGCATCCACAGAGAATGCTGTGCACGTGCCCACCTTGGAGGTGAGCAACAGGGCAGGTGCACGGACAGAAGATCTGGCCTGAATCAGCTCAGGGTCACCTAACCAGGGTTCCTGGTCGGGTTCTGAGTCTGGTGTAAAAGGATGGGGAAAGAGGCCTTGATGTGTAAGGGGCGGGTAGAGAGTCCACGTGGGATCCCCACACAGTGGGGGCGCAGTCTTGGGTCCTTGGTAGGTGCAGTGCCCGTAAGAGGAGTGGAAGGAGAGGGTCGTGTCGGACACTCCTGGGATGTTGGAGAGGCTGTTCTGGAGGCAAAGGATACTCTGTGGGAAGTGGTTTTAAAGCAGTTACAAGATGTGAGGGAGGCTTAGTGAGAGAGATGGAGAAGCAAGATCTCCAAGAGCTATCCTGGTTGTCTCCCTTATCTCTCTTTTATTTATTTATTTATTTATTTATTTATTTATTTATTTATTTATTTGAAAGTCAGAGATACACAGAGGAGTGGCAGAGAGAGAGAGAGAGAGAGAGAGAGGTCTTCCATCCGCTGGTTCACTCCACAATTGGCTGCAACAGCTGGAACTGTGCCAATCCGAAGCCAGGGGCTTCTTCCAGGTCTCCCATGTGGATGCAGGGGTGTTGCAGTTGATTTGTTCTGAAAGGATTCCTTCTGAGAGGAGGAGCATGGTGGGAGCAAGAGGTGCGGAGTCACCACACAGACCCCAGGAGTCGGGTGAAAGCAGACCAGAGGCGAGCAACCCAAAGACTCATTTATTTCAGTTGCTACAGCTGCTTATATAGCCAAGGCAGCCAGTCTGGTCAAGGGGAGGTCTATGCCCTAACCAATCATAGCCTGTTGCCAGGCAGGCTCCAAAGCCATCCAATCACAGCCTGTTGCCAGGCAGGCTCTGTTGCCAGGCAGTTTCTGAAACCATCCAATCACAGCCTGTTCTCAGTCAGGCTCTGTTGTCATGTGGTTTCCGAAGCCATCCAATCATGGCCTGTTGCCAGGCAGTTTCTGTTGTAGGTGGCCATCTTGGCATGACCTTCTCACCTCTCACCTCAGCGGCCATCTTAGCATGACCTTTTCACCTTCTCATTCCACCACACAGGGGCCCAAGGACTCGGGCCATCTTCTACTGCTTTCCCAGGCCATAGCAGAGAGCTGGACTGGAAGTGGAACAACTGGGACTAGAATCAGCACCCATATGGGATGCTGGCGCTTCAGACCAAGGCATTAACCTGGTGCGCCACAGCGCTGGCCCCGTATCTTTCTTTCCTTATCTCTCTCTCTCTCTCTCTCTCTCTCTTTTTAATTTGAAAGAGAGAGGCAGAGAGAGAAAGAGAGAGAGGTCTTCCATCTGCAGGTTCACTCCCCAAATAGCTGCAATGGCCAGTGTTGCACCAGTCCAAAGTCAGGAGCCAGGAGCTTCTTCTGGGTCTCCCACATGGGTGCAGGGGCCCAGGAACCTGGGCCATCCTCCACTACCTTCCCAGGCCATAGCAGAGAGCTTGAATGGAAGAGGAGCAGCCGGGACTCGAATTGGCACCCATATGGGATGCCAGCACTTCAGGCCAGTGCTTTAACCGACTGTGCTATGGTGCCAGCCTTTTTCCTTATCTCTCTCTCTTTTTTTTTTTTTAAGATTTAATTATTTATTTATTTGAAAGTCAGAGTTACACATAGAGAGAAGGAGAGGCAGAGAGAGAGAGAAGTCTTCCATCCGATGGTTCACTCCCCAGTTGGTCGCAACAGCCAGAGCTGTGCTGATCCAAAGCCAGGAGCCAGGAGCTTCTTCCGGGTCTCCCACGTGTGTGCAGGGGCCCAAGGACTTGGGCCATCTTCCACTGCTTTCCCAGACCATAGCAGAGAGCTGGATGGGAAGTAGAGCAGCTGGATCTCAAACCGGCGCCCATACGGGATGCCAGCACTGCAGGCGGCAGCTTTACCCACTATACCACAGTGCCAGCCCTGTCCTTATCTCTTTTTTTTAATTTTAATTTTTATTTTTTTTTGACAGGCAGAGTGGACAGTGAGAGAGAGAGAGAGAAAGGTCTTCCTTTGCCGTTGGTTCACCCTCCAATGGCCGCCGTGGCCGGCGCACTGTGGCCGCTGTGGCCGCCGCACCACGCTGATCTGATGGCAGGAGCCAGGTACTTCTCCTGGTCTCCCATGGGGTGCAGGGCCCAAGCACTTGGGCCATCCTCCACTGCACTCCCTGGCCACAGCAGAGAGCTGGCCTGGAAGGGGGGCAACCGGGACAGAATCCGGCGCCCCAACCGGGACTAGAACCTGGTGTGCCGGCGCCGCAAGGCGGAGGATTAGCCTAGTGAGCCGCAGCACTGGCCATCCTTATCTCTTTTAAAAAACATTTTGCCTATCATCAATATCATCTATCAATCATCTATATATGTCTATCCATTTGAAAGGCAGGGAGAGAGGAGACAAAGTGAGAGGGAAGGAGAGGGAGAGGGAGAGGGAGAGGGCGAGGGAGAGGGAGAGGGAGAGGGATGGGGGGAGAGGGAGAGGGATGGGGGGAGAGGGAGACCTCCCATCTGCTGGTTCACTCCCCACATGCCCGCATCTGACAGGGCTGGCCCAGGCAGGAACCAGGAGCTGGGAACTCACCCCAGGTCTCCCATGGAGGGGGACAAGGCCCCAGCTGCTTGGCCCACACATCTCTGCTTCTGCCTTATCAGTGTCCTATATTAACTTTATTGAAATTGCCTCAAATACTTGTGGAATGCTGTAAGACCCATATAGATAAGTAACTGAATAGTTAAGATGTATAAGAAAATTTAGTCTTTTTCTCTGTCCTATAGTCCCTGGCCTAGCTCAAGTGTTCATCTCCTTACCCGGAGATGATGGTAATTCCCTAATTAATTGCTTGTTATCTACATTTTCAGATTTGTTTATTTGCTGTATTTCACATGTCCTTAATCCTGGCTTTGAGTCCCCTTTTCAGTTAGTTCTAGACTTTGCTCTATATGGGGTCTTCAAAGAGTTCATGGAGAATTTGTACTATGAAAAAAAAGTGTGTAGACTTCAACATTTTTCTAAAATAAACTCATTGTTTAACTCCATTTTTTCTGTGAACTCTGTGAAGTGCTCCCATCGTTGGTTGTCTGTCATGTCTTTAAAAGCACACAGCCCTGCAGGAGGCAGAGTGGCGTGTCCGTGATACCCGTCTCTGTCTTGTCCTTGGAGATGGAGGGGGCTTCTGTGGCATCCATGGGTCCCGGGGGTAGCAGTCCAGCTGCGGACAGAAGCACCCAGAGACCCAGGCTGCTGACCCACACATTCTGTCCTCCCGGTCTGTATCTGAGGGACCCTGGTTACCGGCGCCCTGGCCCAGGTGGGCACAGCACCGCCCAGGTGGGCACAGCACATTGTGCATGTGAAATTACACCAGGAAACAGTGGCAAAGGTGAGGGGCCCTCAAAAGCCGGGAACCTGAATCAGATCAGAAGAGTTAGAGACGGAAAGACCAGAGGAGACAGAGCTGAGCCAGAAGGAGGGAGTCAGCTGCCAGAGAAGTGGGTGAGCGGAGAGGGAACAGATCTCTGGGTTCCTGCCTTTGGGGTTTGGGGCTTATTCACAGTGAGTAAACGAGTGTTCATTGACTTAGAATGAAACTTGAAACTACATATGGAGAGAGACTAGGAAGGGAGGCAGGAAATTGCCTAATATGTGTTAAAAAATTTTCAAGAGTGTAACAGACACGCCCCACAGGTAAGTACAAAGAAAACCACACATGCACACACCGTGATCAGCCACTGAACTCCAGAGAAGGGAGAAATGTTCAGACAGAAGCCTGAGAAAGACATACTCATCTCAGAAGAGCAGGGAGACAGCCAGCCAACTTCTCAACAGAAACAGTGGAAGATAAAGCGTAATGGCTGCCCAGACTCTATACCCAGAAAAATACCCTACAGAACCAAGTCAGAATACATGGGTTAACAAACTAAAGTGAGAACACTGGGAGATAAGCACTCTAAGGAATAAGAAAGGGAATTCCTTTTTAAGTTCATTTTTAATTGACAGGGAAAAACTATATTTCTGGTGTAAAACATGATGTTTTAATAGACGTTGTGAATGTCTACACCAGCCTATTTCAGATATCATTTCCTCCCCCACTGACCATTGAAGGGGGCAACACTGACAGTACACCTTCTTAGCAATTTTCAGGTAAACAGTGTATCGGCACCAACTACAGTCACCATGATATATGCAGGATCTCTGAGCCTGTACCTCCTGTGGAAAGAACAGACACCCTGTGTGTTTTGACTGTCTCCCCTATATCCGCACACCCGGGCTCCAGCGGCCACCGTCTTACTCTTCTGTGTGTTTGACTTTCTAAACTGCACATTTATGACCTTGTGTGCTATTTGTTTTCTGCATCTGGCTTATTTCACTTAATGTAATTTCGCACAACATAGGGTATAGGATATAACTTCACTTCATCCATGTTGTGAAGGATAAGATGCCAGAGCCAGCGCTGTGGCGTAGCGGATGAAGCCGCCGCCTGCAGTGCCAGCATCCCATATGAGCACCAGTTCTAGTCCCAGCTGCTCCGCTTCCGATCCAGCTCTCTGCTGTGGCCTGGGAAAGCAGTGGAAGATGGCCCAGGTGCTTGCGCCCCTGCACCTGCGTGGGAGACCCGGAAGAAGCTCCTGGCTCCTGGCTTTGGATTGGTGCAGCTCCAGCCATTGTGGCTAACTGGGGAGTGAACTAGCAGATGGGAGACCTCCCTCCCTCTCTTTCTCTTTCTGCTTCTCTTTCTCTCTGTAACTCTTTTAAATAAATAAATAAATCTTAAAAAAAAAAAAAAGATACGATGCCCTTGTGTGTAAACTCTGCAGAGCAACCCCTGCATATATTTAAGGCCTCTCTGTCCATTCTGTGTCCACAGACACTCAGGTTGACCCTGCTTCTGGGCCACTGGGATCGTGCTGCCCTGAACCCAGGAACGCAGACAGCTCTGTGCGCTGACCTCGTCTGCCCAGCAGTGGACTTGCGGCATCACAGGGTAGGTCTGTCCAGCCGTCATCAGCCGCACGTCTGGGCTTGAACACTGGCATCCAGGAGTGTGTGCCGAGTGAGTCAGGGCAGGGCCGCCCCTCCCGGGGCTGCTGGGGCCACTGGAACAGAGGAGGAGGCCGGAGAGATCTGTGGGCGGGAAGTGAAGACCCCGGGACCCCAACACAATGGGGAGCTGAGTGTGGCTCTCTGGGGACCGGGGCTCAGAGCACTGTATGCCGATTTCCCTAGGGGGATCCCTGGAGGTCCAGGTGCGGTTGGCGGGCTCCAGGACCTGGGGCGGCTGTGGGCGGTGGGCGAGCTCAGGAGGCCGCCGCAGCTGGTGTGGGGATGCACCGCAAATGTCCCGAGGCCGGTGCGGTGAGCGTGGGGGCGGAGGCGAGATAGCGTGCGGGTGGGTGTCCGGTAGCAGAAGGAAAAAAATGAGAGGACCAGGAAAGACAAGCGGTGTCTCCCTGCCCGTGCCGCAGCAGGAGGCACGGGCACGCCGCCGGCCTCAGGGGTCTCCCGGAGTTTGTCCACACAAAGCGGAGCCAAGCTTCTCCGGATGCGCGCTGACCCTGCTGCAGGTCCCCAGCCCTGCCTGGGTGCTGTGTCGGGTCGTACCGGAGACGGTGCTGGAGCTCCGTGTCCCTGCGCTCCGGGGGCGCCTCCTGCTGGCGAGGCTGCGCAAGCACAAACGGCCGGTGGATTTCCGCTGCCGTGCCGTGGATCCCAAAGCACCTGAGCGCCCAGGGGAGGCACTGGCCTCATCCACCCGCAGGTGCCGGACAAGGGCATTGTGTGTGTAGCCAGGGGCACAGGTGAAGGCGCCTGGGGAGGGAGTGCGCATCGGGCAGGCTGCAGGAAGCAGGGGTTGAGAGGGGGCTGAGGATGCTGGCAGACAGGCCCCGGGCTCCCAGAACAGGAGTGAGGATCCCCAGCACGTGTTTCAGAAACATTAGGAGCCCAGGAAGGAGGAAAATGCGACCATGAGCTCGTAAAAGCCTCCCGTCTCCTCCTCGCCGCTCCACCTACCTCCAGGTGGGGCTCCTGGAAGGGTTAATCCCACCTATAGCAGGGAATACGCCAGGGGATCTTCCCGGGCATCAGGGATTCCTGGAGGATAGGATTTAGATATCTCCCCCCCCCCCCTGCAAAGCTGTGAGGGCTGGGCACGGGCTGGAGGTTTGCACCCTCTGGGTGCCAGGTGGAATCCGTTTTGATCTCCTTGCACTGCACTCTTGGCACGGGTAAAAGATGTAAAAGATTTGACCGTCAAGGGGGATATTGGACCTCACAAACTGTGTAAAAAGATGGAAATTGAAAATGTTCCCACGGAGGGCCGGCGCCACGGCTCACTAGGTTAATCCTCCGCCTAGCGGCGCCGGCACACCGGGTTCTAGTCCCGGTCGGGGTGCCGGATTCTGTCCCGGTTGCCCCTCTTCCAGGCCAGCTCTCTGCTGTGGCCAGGGAGTGCAGTGGAGGATGGCCCAAGTGCTTGGGCCCTGCACCCCATGGGAGACCAGGAGAAGCACCTGGCTCCTGGCTTTGGATCAGCGTGGTGCGCCGACAGCAGCAGCCATTGGAGGGTGAACCAACGGAAAAAGGAAGACCTTTCTCTCTGTCTCTCTCTCTCACTGTCCACTCTGCCTGTCAAAAAAAAAAAAAAAAGAAAAGAAAATGTTCCCACGGAGTAAGAACGTCCGGCTGCTTGGTTCCCACCACCTGCCGGAACCTAGGGACACATTTCCTCCACAGCAGATTGGGAAGAAGCAGGGCAGAGGAGGTGGGAGCTGAGCTGTCAGCCAGCCGGGAGCTCGGGGTTCCCGGTGTGCTCCCCAGCCGTGCCCTCCGAGTGCTCTGTGAACCCAGGAAGATGGATGAGACAGCAGATTCTCCAGGGTGCAGACTCCAGCTCCCGAGACTGCTGGCAGCCGCTCCTGGGGGCCCCAGGGAAGGAGGACCTGACCCAGAGGAGCAAGCTCAGGTTCTGTGCCCGCATCACAGCTGCAGCCAGCAGCCCAGCCCTTTCTCTTTGCCTCCCAGCTCTCCCCCACCGAGTCTAGGGTTCCTCAGCCTGGGCACTCCATAAATGGGCCACAGAATTCTCTGTTGTGGCAACTGTTCTGTGTTTTGTAGCGTGTTCTTAATGTTTTAATTTTCTTTTTTAAAGATTTATTTATTTGAAAATCAGAGTTACACAGAGAGAGAAGGAGAGGCAGAGGAAGAGAGAGAGAGAAAGGTCTTCCATCCGCTGGTTCACTCCCCAGTTGGCCACAATGGCCAGAGCTGCACCGATCCAAAGCCAGGAGCCAGGAGCTTCTTCCAGGTCTCTCATGCAGGTGCAGGGGCCCAAGGACCTGGGCCATCTTCTACTGCTTTCCCAGGCCACAGCAGAGACTGGATCGGAAGTGGAGCAGCTGGGTCTCAAACCGGTGCCCATATGGGATGCCGGCACTGCAGGCAGCACTTTACCCACTACGCCACAGGGCCAGTCCCCTTGTCGCGTGTTTAATAGCAACCCCTGGCCCCCACCCACTAGTGACCAGGAGCATCCTCCAGGGCGACTGTCACACATGTCTCCAGGCCTTTCCAAGTGACATCTGGGGGCAGAATCACCCCTGGTTGACAGCCATGACGCACACCATCGCCTCTGCTAGCCCTTCCCTCTTCTGTTCCTCCTCTTCCAACTCCACCTTCATCTCTCCCTTTTTTCCCAGCCTTAGGAAGGAGCTTACACGTGTGGAGAAAACCAGCAGGAAAGATCGAACAAAGTCCCTGCAGAGAATGGAAACTTTTTAATAAGAGCGAAGTCCTGCACCACACTAGGCTAAAGCCTGCAGGGTAGAGGATGGGGTAAGACTTGGCGGGGGGGGGGGGGGGACACTGTTGCTGCGAGACTGAACCTCCAGGAGCTCAGCTGTGTTGGAAGACAGAGTGTGTGCCACTCAGGGTTGCATTGTGGAAAAGCAATGTATCTAAACTGAAAGACTTGATTGCGTGGAGGCAGGATTTGGCCTGTTGAATGGGAGAAGGGAAGGTCCGGAACTGACTGCCCTACAGGCTGGGTTTGTGGAGGAAGCCATTTTCTTCCACCAGGTGGGGTTCTGCTTCCTTCCCTCCCTCTGTTCCTTCCTCCATTCCTCCTTCCTTGCTCCCTCCCCCCTCCCTCCCCCCTCCCTTCCTTCCTGTCTCAAACCCTTCCTCCTCCCTCCTCCTCCCTTCCTTTGTTCCTCCCTTATTTCTTTCCTCCCTCCCTCATTCTTCACTTCCTCCCTTCTTCCTCCCTCCTTCCCCATCCCATCCCTCCCACCTTCCCCCCTCCCATTCACCCTCCTCATCCCTGCCTCCTCCCTTCCCTCACTCCTGTTAGGAAAAGAGTTCCAGGTTGGTGCCTCCCTATATGGGGCACCATAAATGTTAGAAAAAGAGGTGCCAAATAGAAAGGAGGCAGTGTACAAATTTACAGCCAGACCGAATTTATTCAGAGAAAATAAATTCGTAGAGGTGGGTGACCAATGGCCCACATGCACATGATGGAACACGTGGCAGAAGGCCCCAACAACGGGGGTGGGGAGAGGCTTTTTATATTTTAGGAGGGCTAGGGATGGGGGTAGGGTAGGGGGCAGCAGGTGGAGGTGAATTCAGGGCCTTGAGAACCTGGGGAAGAATACAGGATGGGGAATGCGGGCAGCAGGGTGTGAGGCCCCATCGAGAGTCAAGGGCAAGGAGCACATGCCAGTGTTTCTCCATCTTTTGGGCAGTGAGCAAGAACAGCTGAGGCATCTCTTTGTTCCCTCACCTCCATTCCTCCATCCCTTCCTTCATTCCTACTTCCCTCCCTCCCCCCTTTCCTGTCTCTCCCTCCCTCTTTCTTATTTAAGATTTATTTGAAAGGCAGAGAAAGAGGTCTTCCATCCACTGGTTTGCTCCCCAAATGGCTGCAGTGGTCAGAGCTGAGCTAATCCGAAGCCAGGAGCCAGGAGCTTCTTTTGGGTCTCCTACATGGGTTCAGGGGCGCAAGGATTGGGCCATCTTCCACTGCTTTCCCAGGCCACAGCAGAGAGCTGGATGGGAAGTGGAGCAGCTGGGACTTGAACTGGTGCCCATATGGGATGCTGGCACTGCAGGTGGCAGCTTTACCCACGGTGCCACAGCTCCAGCCCTCCTCCCTCCTTCTCCTTCTCCCTCCCTCCCTCCATTCCTTCCTCCCATTCTTTCTCAATCCTCCCTCAGTCCTTCCTCCCTCCTTCCCTGGCTTCTCCTCCCTCCCCTCTCCCTTTCTTCATTCCTCCCCCCTTCTTCTGCCTCCCTCTCTTCCTCCCTCCTTCCTTCCTTGCTCTCTAACTTCCTCTCCCTCCTCTTCCCTCACTCCTCTTGTTTCCTGGATGTCTTGCTTCCTGTCCTCTCCTCCCTCCTCCTCTCTCTCCTCCCTTCCCCTCCCCATCAAGCCTCCCTTTCTTCCTCCCTCACTCCCTTCCTTCTGTATGCCTTTTTCTTCCTCTCTTCCTCCCTCTCTCCCTCCCCCCTCCCCCCTCCCTCCCTGCCTTACTCCTGTATCCCTTCCTTTCTTCCTCCCTCCCTTCCCTTCCTTCCATCTCCCTCTTTACTCTCTCCCTCCCTCCCCCATTCTTCCATCCATTCCTCACTACCTTTCTCCCTCCCTTCTTCCCTCCCTGCCTCCCTCCTTTAGTCTCTCCATCCTTCCTCCCTTCCTCCCTCCTCCTTCCCTCCCTTCCCCCATTCCTTCCCCTCTCCCCCCTTCTCCTTCCCTCCTTCCCCGCTACCCCAAACACCCATTCCCCTAATGCCACCATTTAGCAGCAGTGTGTGGCAGCCTCCTGTGGTGCTGCAGCTGGGTTCAGCCTGAAGAAAGACTTCCTGGTGACTGGCTGGGCACACATCCCTCAGCCTCCACTCACTCTCCTGCTCTAGCTGCGTACACATACATACACACACACCCCGAGGCTGCCCACCTCCTTGCGTCTTGCCCTTGGTTTGACACATGGTTTAGCCCCGGGTCTGTAGCTCTACCCCCAGCCACCCTAGCTATAGTCAGGTCTGCTGGGAGAGCCCTGTAGCTAAGGTGGGTCCTGTGGTTACAGCGAGACGTCTGCTTCAGTCTGCATCCTGTCTAGAAGGCATGCGGCAGCTTTGTCCTCAGAACCTGACTGCCCTCCGTCTTTCACACTCCTAGCCTCAGAGGCATCTTCTCAGACAGCCCAGCCGGCCCCTGCACGCACCTGCTCCCTGGGCCTCAGGTGCTCAGTCTCGGGCAGGCAGTGGTGGGACTTCGGGATGTCAGTCCCCTCAGCACCTGTCCCTGCCCGAGATCTCCTCCGCACCCTGGTGTCCCAGCCGCTCCTCCTCATTTCACCCAGACTCCCTGTCTCCATATGGTCCCAGCTCAGCCCTGCCACTTTGTGACCACGTCTGGCTCCACCTGGGCCAGGTAGCTGCATGACACCCTCCACGGGCTCCTGGGATGTAGCAGACAGGGGACGCGTTGTCTGTGTTTCTGAGTGGTTCTCCTGCCTGTGGCTGGGGGGGTACTCCTGGGTCCCTGATGATTCATGCACCGTGCGGAAGCCGCCACGCACCCCAAGGCTGTGCCACAGCAGGGCACAGTGGACTCACCGCCTGGTCTCCACCAGACCGCTTGGAGACGACGCTCCCAGCGGGCAGAAGGCAGCTTGAAGGGCAGTGGTCTTGGTGGAGGACCCCAAAGGGCTGGGCCGTCTCGTCCTCCTCCTCTCGGTGGAAGGAGGAACGGTTCTCAGGCCCTAGATCCAACCTGCGGCCCCAAGCCCAGGAGGAGCTGATTGCCAGGACAGGGACTGCTGTCCAGAGGCAGGCCTGGACGCATCCGGTGATACCTGCAGCAGTGGAACGCTGTGCCCATCCCTCCTGCAATGCTCCTGGGCTGATCGCGTGGCCCCAGAACTGGGTGCTCAGAGTGCTCACCACTCACCCACCACTCACCTCGGGCCATTGCACCTGGCAACCTGACACCCTCTAGTGTCCTACCTGGGTGCCCATCCCCCTGCACTGGTCCTTGTCACCCCCACCTCTTTCCCAAAGGATCTGCTCCGCACATGAATAAGTTCTGATAAATAATGAACTGGATTCTGCACGCAGCCTTGGGGAAGGGGCAGAAAGGACCTTACTTTGTTCCTGCCCGTGTGTTCACATTCCAGGGAAGGAAAAAAATTGTTTTGCTAAAACAAAAATGTCTTCCAGCAATCAGTGGTTCCTGCGAGGGTCTCCCTAAGCCTCTGTGAGATAAAGGACCCCAGTGTTCACTGAGCCCGGGGCCTGAGGGATCTTCCTCCCGACCAGGGAGGCGTCTGAGTCCTCAACCAGTAGGTCCCCCGCCCGCCCGCCCCTGCTCACCTCGGCCAGGCCTGGGCGCCCTGCTCTTGCTGCAGCTCAGTCTTCCTCTCAGCCCTTCCCCTTTCTGCTCTCTCCTTCCGCCTTGTTTTCTTTTTGTTTAAGATTTATTTATTTATTTGAAAGAGTAACACACAGAGAGAAGGAGAGGCAGAGAGAGAGAGAGGTCTTCCATCCACTGGTTCACTCCCCAATTGGCCGCAATTGGCCAGAGCTGCACCAATTCAAGGCCAGGAGCCAGGAGCTTCTTCCAGGTCTCCCACTTGGGTACAGGGACTCGAACTGGCACCCATATGGGATGGCAGCAGCTTTACTCGCTATGCCACAGCACCGGCTCCTCTCCTCCCACCTTTAAAACACATCATGTAGGGGCTGGCAGAACAAGTAAAGCTGCTGCCTGCAGTGCCGGCATCCTATATGGGCACCAGTTCGAGTCCCAGCTGTTCCACTTCCAATCCAGCTCTCTGCTGTGGCCCGGGAAATCAATAGAAGGTGGCCCAGGTCCTGGGACCCTTGCACCCACATGCATTGTAGACATTTGGGAAGTGAGCCAGGGATGGAAGACCTCCCTCTCTGTAACTCTGCCTTTCAAATGATAAGTAAATCTTTTTAAAAACACACCGTGTAGCCCATAGTCCTAGACTTTGGGGGAGGGTAGACAAGGAAGGAGTGGTGGTGGGGGCACAGTGCTAGGAGGTTTCAGTAAGTGGTCTCAGTTTCTCCTCCAGCACCCTGTGTGGCTGCTGTCCCCACCCACACCTTATACCTGAAATGGGGGTGGAGAAATGACGACAGAGGTGACCTGGGGCTGAGGCGCAGCAGGACCAAGTCCTGTCGGTGGAGGACCAGGGCCAGGGCTGTGATCACGGCAGCGGTAACGGTTGCAGAAATGCACCGTGAGGTCTGACGCACTGAGTCGGCAGTGCAGGCTGATGGAGCGGAAAAGACAACGAAGACCAAGAAACCTGGCAGGCAGAGAATCTGCAGGGGCTGGTACTGTGCAGAGTGGGTTAAGCTGCTACTCCCAGCTCTCACTGTGAGGCCATGACAAAACACACCCAACACCAGAGTTAGAGGAAAGGGTGGGGGAAACCCGTCAGGCCAGGGGGAGAGGGAGAGGGAGAGGGAGAGAGAGAGGGAGAGAGAGAACACGTGTGCGGAAGCAGGTCCTGTTATACCTTTGTGAGGGATGCAAGGAAGTAGGAGCAGTGAATCCCTTTGGGTGGGTGGCTGGGTGGGGGGTTAGGGCTGACACCTATGGTTAGACCATCTGGTTACCTGGCTTCCAGCAAGGGGCGGGGTGTGTGTGTGTGTGTGTGTGCGCACCACAGGTAAAACAGCAGCATTTTACTAACACACATCCTGTATGCTGACGCACGTCCCAGCTGCTCCACTTCCAATCCTGCTCCCTGCTAATGCACCTGGGAAAGTAGTGGAAAGGACTTTATTCTCCCTGCACCCACCTGGGAGACCTAGATGAGGCTCTTGGCTTCTGGCTTCAGCTTGGCACAGCGCTGGCCATTGCAGCCATCTGGGGAGTGAACCAGCAGGTGAAAGATCTCTTTCTGTCCCTCTCTCTGTAACTCTGACTTAAAAATAAACACATCTTTTAAAAACAAAAACAAACAAATGCTGTCAAGCATGTGGAGAAAGGGGAACTCTTATACACTGTTGGTGGGAATGTAGTTACTGCGACCGCTATGGAAAACAGCTGGGAGATTCCTTTAACACCTAAAAACAGAACTGCCATGTGATCGAGCAATCCCATCACTACATAAATACCCAAAAAACATGAAGCCCTTAGCAGACACCTGCACCGTGACGCTTACTGCAGCACTGTTCCTAACAGCCAAGTGCAGCATCGGCCAGGGTGTCTACCAACAGACGAATGGATAAAGAAAATTCGGCACATGTTTACACAACGGACTATCATTCAGTCTTGAGAAGAATTAAATCCCGATTTCCGCAGCAGAATGGTTTGTGAAACTGCAGGTCCTTGTGATAAAGTGCACTAAGACAGAAACATCGCATACCCTCTCTCTCATACGTGGAAGCTAAGAGGGTCCTCAGCCTTTCACCTGCTGGTTCACTCCCAGATGGCTGCAATGGCCAGAGCGTCGCAGGGCTAGGACAGCTAGAGGGAGGTTGGAGAACTGGTACCAAATCAGAGTTAGCAGGAACAAGTTCTCACCCTGCACAGCGGAGGGGTGACGAGCGTTCACAACAGTCTAGTGTCTGAGCAAAGCCAAGGAATCGTAAAGGGGGAATTTTTCTCTTAAAGTGTCCCACTATGCTCCGTCAATGTGTGCTATTGCTGTTAATAAAAATTTTATAAACACAGAAGAGTCTGAATCCTTGATTCCAAAACAACTCACACGTGTAAGCACGTGCCAGCCATTTTCAGAAATTCATGCTCAGTTTTTCCTAAGGCGCAGTTTCCCTTGAACATTCCTACTTTCCACGGTGCCTGCACACCACTGCTCTCCCACAGGATCACAACGCTGCCAGCCCCGGGCCTCGCACCGTGATGCGGTCACAGGACCACGCATCGTCCGCCAGCGAGTGGTGTTTCCTCAACTTCACAAACTGCAGCGGCTCCAGCTCCTCGGGGCCGCGCTCAGTAGCCAGTGGTTTGCGGGTGGTGTGGGCTGGGGTCAGGGAGGAGGATAACCAGGGGCCCGGGCCTGGGGAGGGGGTCGCATGTGTCCTTGCAGATCCCGGGCCGTGGAAGACAACATCCCCTCACTCGCTCCCCACAGGCCTGCCCCGTGGGTGTCCGCGCTCCCATTCTCCTGCTGGCCAGAGCCGAGGGGTCGGACCACAAGGCGTGTGTTTGCACAGGGTCCTTTTTTTTTTTTTTTTGGACAGGCAGAGTGGACAGTGAGAGACAGAGAGAAAGGTCTTCCTTTGCCGTTGGTTCACCCTCCAATGGCCGCCGCGGCCGGCGCACCGTGCTGATCCGGTGGCAGGAGCCAGGAGCCAGGTGCTTTTCCTGGTCTCCCATGGGGTGCAGGGCCCAAGCACCTGGGCCATCCTCCACTGCACTCCCTGGCCACAGCAGAGAGCTGGCCTGGAAGAGGGGCAACCGGGACAGAATCCGGCGCCCCGACCGGGACTGGAACCCGGTGTGCCGGCGCCGCTAGGCGGAGGATTAGCCTAGTGAGCCGCGGCGCCGGCCTGCACAGGGTCCTTTAAAGGAGGTGGGGGCTGCCAGGACCAGGGTCCAGGGAGCCGGAAGGGCTGCGGGCTCCCTGATGCTCCCCACATCTCCTGCCCCTGCTGGGATTCGCAACCTAGTGGAAGGCCCTGCCCGCCCATCTCAAGCCTGTCCTGGCCCCACTGACCTCGCCCAGCGCGGACGGAAGCTGCAGCTCCAGCTCCGCCTCCCCGCGCACCCCGACAAGGCACAGCCGCACACGGTTGTGCTACCTGGAGAAGATCCAGGCCCCGGTGGCCACGCAGATGTGGTAGCGGCCCATGGTGCCCCTCACGGCTGAGTCGACTGTCGCCTGGCACTCAGTGGGTCTCGGTGGGGTCTGGGCACTGGACCTGGGCTGAAGAAGGTGCGTCCCTGCGAGGCTGGCGAGGGGCTGCAGGACGGAGGGCGCCGAGTCCAGGTGAATTCTGTGTCGCCAGGCCTCCCAATACATCCTCCGAGGTTTTGCTACCAGGTGGCACAGGTTGGACCAATCCCTCTCCCTCCCAGTGCTGCCAGTTTCCAGTGCCCACCTTCCCTGCCTCTACCGGGCACCCTGCACCAGGAGCTCCTGGGTTGCCAAGGGAAGGCCCCTTCCTGTGGGACACTCAGGGCGGCACTGGGGCTCCCTGTAATGGAACTTTCCATCACCATCCACCATCCAGCTGCCCCCAACATGTGCCCCAACAGAGACGCCAAGTTCAGCAGTCAGGTGTGTCTCCTGGTCGCTGCCCCTTCCTGTCTGTGATGGTTTTAGTGATTTCCACAAACGTGATGTCACATTAAAATTTTGTTCTTGGAACTTGCTTTTTAAAAACATACTTGTTTTCATTTTACTGGACAAGGCTGAGACAGAGGTTGAGAGAGAGCTTCCATCAGCAGATATTGCCAAACTGGGACAGCAGCCCAGGGCTGGGTCGGCAGAAGCCAGAAACTCAAGTCTGGATCTCCCTCTAGGCGGCAGGGACCCAGGCACTTGGGCTCACCTGCTCCTTCCCAGGGTGTGCATTGGCAGGAAGCGGGATCGGAAGCAGAGCAGCAGGGGCTGCAACCAGGCACTCGGATATAGGATGCGGGTGTCTGCCCCTAGAACTTGCTGTGGAACAGCAGAGGGTTCGGGGCAAATGCTTGGCACAGCAGTAGGACGCCCCTGGGGCTGCAGCACACCGCATCGCCGTGCCAGGCCGGAGCCCCTGCTCTGCTCCGTTTCAGCTTCCTGCTTCTGCTCACCTTGGGAGGCAGCAGGTCACGGCTCAAGTACTTGGGTCCCTGCCACCAAATTCAAGTCCTGGCTCCTCGCTTCCACCTGGCCCTGGCCTGTTGTAGGAAACGCATTGAACTGGGCGAGGATTTTTTTTGAATAAGATCCTAACAGTACAGGAAACAAACAAACAAACAAACAAACAAAAATGGAGGCCGGCGCCGCAGCTCACTAGGCTAATCCTCCGCCTTGCAGCACTGGCACACCAGGTTCTAGTCCCGGTTGGGGTGCCGGATTCTGTCCCGGTTGCCCCTCTTCCAGGCCAGCTCTCTGCTGTGGCCAGGGAGGGCAGTGGAGGATGGCCCAAGTGCTTGGGCCCTGCACCCCATGGGAGACCAGGAGAAGTACCTGGCTCCTGCCATCGGATCAGCGTGGGGCGCCAGCCGCAGCACACTGGCAGCGGCCATTGGAGGGTGAACCAGCAGCAAAAGGAAGACCTTTCTCTCTCTCTCTCTCTCACTGTCCACTCTGCCTGTCAAGTAAAAAAAAAAAAAAAAAAAAAAAAAAGGAAAAGGAAAAAAAAAATGGGATTATGACAAACTAAAAATCTTCTGCACAGCCAAGAAACAATGATCCCCCTGGAAGACAGAGTCTGATTTTAAAAATGCGTTGCTTGGGGCCGGCGCTGTGGCGGAGTGGGTTAATCCTCCGCCTGTCGTGCCAGCATCCCATATGGGCGCCGGTTCTAGTCCCGGCTGCTCCACTTCCAATCCAGCTCTCTGCTGTGGCCTGGGAAAGCAGTGGAGGATGGCCCAAGTCCTTGGGCCCCTGCACCCACATGGGAGACCAGGAAGAAGCTCCTGGATCCTGGCTTCGGATTGGCATAGCTCCGGCCTTTGCGGCCATCTGGGGAGTGAACCAGCAGAAAGAGGACTTTTCTCTCTGTCTCTCCCTCTCACTGTCTATAACTCTACCTCTCAAATAAATAAAATCTTTTAAAAAAAATGCATTGCTAAATGCTCTTGGCTAATGGCGTTTAGCTGTACTGTTGCTATGGTTTCTTTTGTGAACCACTGGCTTCAGATCCTCTACCTTGTACCTAGATTGCTGCAGAATTCCCAGAGTGTTCTGTCCCCAGCTTTAGGCCTCGGCTACAGCCTGGCCCTCACAGGGAACCCTCTTCACACCTCGGCCCACACCAGGTGGAAGACTGGTGCTGTTGCTATGTGGCACTTGACACGCACACCCTGCACTCCGGGGCCTGCGGCTCCCTCGCCGGCTGCCCCCTCTGTAGAGATGGGTCAGAACAGCTGTCTGTCCGTCTCCAGAGGTAGACACTTTATCACTTTCCCTTTCTACCCCCAAGATGACGACCAAGCCCTATAAGCCTAAAGACACAGAGGGGACGCTCAAAGCTGCAAGGGACAAGAAGCAAAGATAACACACTACTGAACACGTCTACAGAGCCCTGCCCTCGTGGTGTCCGTGGCCTCTAACCCTGCCTGCGACAGTGTGGGGTTGGAAGCTGGTGAGGACATTTAAAGTGGCTTCTTGCTGGAGCACAGCACACGCCGGTTATACATGGTTATACATGGGGACGGGATCCACACACGCCGGTTATACATGGTTATACATGGGGACGGGATCCGCGCACGCCGGTTATACATGGTTATACATGGGGACGGGATCCACTCACGTCAGTTGTACATGGAGATGGGATCAGCACACGTGGGTTATACATGGTTATACATGGGGACAGGATCCACACACGCCGGTTATACATGGAGCTGGGATCAGCACGTGGGTTATACATGGTTATACGTGGGGACAGGATCCGCGCACGCTGGTTATACATGGGGACGGGATCCACACATGTGAGTTATACTTGGTTATACATGGGGACGGGATCCGCACACGCCTGTTATATGTGGGGACGGGATCCACACACGTCAGTCATACATGGAGACAGGATCTGCACACGCCGGTTATACATGGGGACAAGATCAGCACACGTGGGTTATACATGGTTACACGTGGGGACGGGATCCACATACGTGGGTTATATGTGGGGACAGGATCAGCACACTATACATGGGGACGGGACTTTTTTGTCAGTTATCTCTCATGAAGCATATACAAAATAATTTGCTATTAGGTTAACTGAATACCACTCCATTAAAAAAACTAAAACAACAGTTGCCGGGGCGGGTGTGGTAGTGGGTTAAGCTACAGCCTACAACACCCGGCATCCCATATGGGTGCCAGTTCGAGACCCAGCTGCCTCATTTCCCATCTAGCTTCCTGCTGATGCACCTGGGAAAGCAGCAGCAGATCTCCCAAGTGCTTGGGCCTCTGCACCCACACGAAAGACCTGGGTGAAGCTCCTGGCTCATGGCTTCAGCCTGGCTCAGCCCTGGCTGTTGTAGGCATTTGGAGAGTGAACCAGCAGATGAAAGATCTCTTTCTCTCTCTGCCTTTCTAATCAAAATGAAAATGAATAATTAAACAAAAACAGATAACAGATTGGTGGTTGATGGGTGAAGGGACAGGAGAGGGGCAGGAACAAAGTGAGTGTGTAGTGAGTCCAAGGATCTCAAGGTGAAAAGGAGAAATATGGGACCACAAGGTGGCGGTGACACTCAGCGGGCGGGTGACAGGTCTGCCGGGGCACACAGCCGCCTGGAGCAAAGCTTTCAAGGATGAGAGCCCAGAGGCCTCCACGCAGAGTAGAAGGGTAAGGGGAGTCCCAGGGGAAAGAGGAACCAGAGAGGGGCTTCCCGTGTCTGGATGACGTCACTGAGCCGCCCGGGGTCGGGGGTGGGGTTGCTGGGCAGAGCTACCAGCAGCAGCCCGGAGTCTTCCATGGCCCTGGGTTGGATGTTGGATGCAGTTTCTAGGGATCTACAAAGCAGGCAGGATCTTTTTTGTTTTTTAAGGTTTATTATTTAGGGGGCCAATGCTGTGGCATAGTAGGCTAAGCCTCTATCTGTAGCCCCGGCATCCCATATGGATGCCGGTTCAAGTTCCAGCTGCTCCTCTTCATGTCCAGCTCTCTGTTATGGCCTGGGAAAGCAGTAGAAGATGGCCCAAGTGCTTGGGCCTCCGTACCCACATGGGAGACCCAGAAGAAGCTCCTGGCTCCTGGCTTCAGATTGGCTCAGCTCCAGCTGTTGCAGCCATTTGGGGAGTGAACCAGTAGATGGAAGGCCTTTCTCTCCATCTCTCCCTCTCTGCCTGTAACTCTCTCAAGTAAATAAATAAAATTAAAAAAATTTTTATTGGGGCCAGCACTGTGGCATAGCAGGTAAGGCTGCCGTGCCAGCATCCCATATGGGCACCGGTTTGAGACCCAGCTGCTCCACTTCTGATCCAGCTCTCTGCTATGGTCTGAGAAAACAGTAGAAGATGGCCCAAGTCCTTGGGCCCCTGCACCTGCATGGGAGACCTGGAAGAAGCTCCTGGCTCCTGGCTTCAGATCAGTGCAGCTGCGGCCATTGTGGCCATTTGGGGAGTGAACCAGTGGATGGAAGACCTCTCTTTCTCTCTCTCTCTCTGCGTAACTCTGACTTTGAAAGGCAGAATTTATATATATATATAAATCTAATATAATATATATTTATATTTTATATTTAAATATATAATATATAATATTAGAGAGAGAGAGAGAGAGAGAGAGAGAGAGAAAGCGTGAGCGCTTCCATCCACTAGTTCATTCCCCAAATGGCTGCAATCGCCAGGGCTGGGCCAGGATGAAGTCGGGAGCTTCTTCCAGGTCCCCACCGTGGGTGCAGGGGCCAAGCACTTGGGCCATGTTCTGCTGCTTTCCCAGGCACATAGCAGGGAGCTGAGGGGAAGTGAAGCAGCCGGGACTTGAACTGGCACCCATATAGGATCTCCAGCAGGCAGGATCTTAATGGCTTAAAAAAAAAAAACACTACATATTAGAGGGTTACTGGATGCAGAACATTTTTCAGTTAGTGTTGTGGGGAGAGCTCTCCAGGTGACAAGTCTCAGCCCTCTGTGAAGACGGACAAATGTGCAGGGGCCACCTTTGGGTCATTTGCATAACATTAAAATATATTTTCTCCGAAGTAATTTTCACATATACCTTTGTAAATATAATTTTGTAGCATGGTCATAAAAGGACATCTGAGTGCTCTTTGTGGTAAGGGATGGTTCTGAACCTTGCCTGTATAAATACCATCACTCCAGTTGGCACAATGTACTATACAGGGCACCTCCAAAGGTTTGGGCCATGAAATTAAATGTTTATTTTGGTTCAGAAAGTGCAGAATTTTTTGAAATCCATACATACCGTGGATCTTCAAAAATTTCATGAAAAATATGTTTAAACTATTTATTTGAAAGGCAGAGGGAGAGACACAGAGAGATCTGACATCTGCTGGTTTACTCCCCAAACAGCTACAACAACCAGGGTTGTGCCAGGCTGAACACAGGCGCCTGGAACTCCATCCGGGTCTCCCATGTGGGTACAGGGGCCCAAGCACTTGGGCCATCCTCTGCTGCTTTCCCAGGCGCATTAGCAGGGAGCTGGATGGGAAGTGGAGAGTTCAGAATGTGAATTAGCATTCATATGGATGCCCCGAAAATAAAAATCTTTTAACTTCATTTCCCATGAACTTTTTGAAGTGCCTCCTGTAGCTTTGGAAGATATCAGCATCAAGGGCAACTGGATAAAGGATATACAGAATCTCTCTTATTTTTAACAAACACATGACTCTAATGATCACAAAATAAAGTTTAACTTGAAAAAAAAAAACTCACTAACGACCTAGCAGAAGAGAAGGTGTGCCTATCCATTTCCAGACTTAAAAATTATAAACTAATTGAGTCTCCACTGCCCTGTACACAATCTCTGGCTTCCAATCAGAAATGGCAGACCACGCAAATAAGCAAGAAAAACAAGGGACTTCCAAGGGACTAGGCAGTTAGTGATTGCGGAGAGAAGCCAGCTTCCCGGCACCCACAGACCTTGGGGCCCCGGAGCTGCCGAAGTGAGCGGGGAGCTCTGCTTCCAGGCACCCCACTGCCAGACAACCCAAGGGAGGTTTCCTGGGGTCATCACCACTCCGCCTGCTACGCTGCGCCAGTGTTCGACCAGACTATACTGGCCCTCCGCCCCAGAAGTTGGAAACACAATATCTCAACGACTGCTTTCAGTTCCACCTCTGGAACAGCTGGGTAACCACTCAACCCTTTCGCTCCTGACTCCGCATTTATGCAATGCAAGAGGAGAAACAAGACAACGAGGTAAAACAAATCCAAGTGAACATGAAGGTGAGGGAGGCTGCATGCAGCGGTGACAGATCGTGACATCCGCCAGGGCTTGCTCTCTCGTCCTTCTCCCGTCTGCCCCATCTAAGACGCACAGACAAGCATCTCTGTTTGGCGATGAGGTTGGGGCCCGGGAAACTTCCCTAGAACTCAGAGGTTTGGGGATTTCTCTGGCGACGCGAAGCTTGTAAAGCTTCGTGCGGTGTGAATCAGGCGGTTCCGTGTGGCAGTAACGAAGGAGGAGACCCTGATCCTGCCTGGCCTCGCTGTGACCGCACTCCAGCTTTGGGGTTTTCTCTCTTAGCGGCGCGCTTCATTGCTGACCCAGTCAGCTCCTTCCGCCTCCGCCTCAGCTAGGAAGCCCAGGTCCTCACTAGTGAGGCCTTGGCTCCCCAGGCTGGCTCTCTGAAGAGCACCTCTGGCCTCTATCAGGTGAGGAGCACACAGCAAGTGTTGTCTGGGAGGCAACCGGGGTTAGGGTTCCCGAGTTCCGGTTCACCCCAGGTTCCCATCTTAATTCCTGGAATTTCCCAATCTCTTTGCCTTTGCACAACTAGGTTTTGAGGGGGACAGGGAATTTGGCCTGTGTAAGCACGCAAGGGGCACTGTGGCGTAGCAGGTAAAGCCACTGCCTGCAGTTCTGGGATCCCACGTGGACGCTGGTTCAAGTCTCAGCTGCTCCACTTCTGATCCAGCTCCCTGCTATGGCCTGGGAAAGCCCTGGAAGATGGCCCAAGAGCTTGGGCCCCTGTTACCCACATGGGAGACCTGGAAGAAGCTCCTGGCCCCTGGCTTTGGATCAGCACAGTTTCAGCTGTTGTGGCCATCTGGGGAGTAAACCAGCAAATGGAGGACCTCTCTCTCTCTCTCTCTCTCTGTCTTCCTCTGTCTCTCTATAACTCTGCCTTTCTATCTTTTTTTAAAGATTTATTTATTTATTTGAAAGAGGAGAGGCAGAGAGAGTGAGAGGTCTTCCATCTGATGGTTCACTCTCCAATTGGCCACAACAGCTGGAGCTGCGCCAATCCGAAGCCAGGAGCCAGGAGCTTCTTCCAGGTCTCCCACGTGGGTAACAAGGGCCCAAGCACTTGGGCCATCTTCCAGGGCTTTCCCAGGCCATAGCAGGGAGCTGGATCAGAAGTGGGGCAGCCGGGACTCGAACTGACGCCCATATGGGATGCTGGCGCTTCAGGCCAGGGTGTTAACCCACTGCACCACAGCGCTGGCCTCTAATAAATAAATATTAAAAAAAACAGAAAGAAAGAAAAAAAAAAGGATGAAAGGATGAAGCCAGGAGCCTGCACCCAATCCGGGGATGACAGGGACCCAGGTACTTGAGCCGTCGCCTACTGCCTCCCAGGAATTCAGTCAGGCACTCTGAAAGGGGATGTGACTGTACCGAATGCCACCCCAGAGAGTCACTGTTTTAAATAACGGGTTCAAGGAAGGCCACACGGAGAAGACGGCATCTCGGCAAAGACCTGAAGGAGTGGCAGGCAGGAGCCATGCAGATGCGGCAGCAAAGCGGGGCGGGGAGGGGAGCACGTCTGACTTACGTGTGGCTAGAGACGAGTAAACAAGAACAGGAGGATGAAGCCAGAGAGACCGTGTGCCCCACCCCTTCTGAAACGCCTCACCCCGCCCTTCCCCACGGCAGACCCGGGGGGTACGAACTCTAAAGAGCGAGATGAAGACGGCCAGGGAGGTCATCGTGTACCCAGTGACAGACATACAGATTCACAGATGGGCGATGAGCTGACCCATGGAACGGGAGCGAAGCCATTGGGTAGCAAACCAACCCAGGAGCTGCCAGCAACCGCAGCTTGCGCCAGCGGCTTTCGCCAAGTGTGGGCACCGCCACGGACGCTCTACTTCTTAGAGCCCACGCTGCCTGCTGCCCGCCTTCGACTGCTTTGCTTTCCTTGGTCGCTGAGTATCAGACTAATGATAGTAATTATATACACACATACATGTGAACCAAAAACGGCGGTACTCGGGTATGTCAAGTTCCTGGAAGGCGGAATTAAGTTATTCTGGTGCGGAAGGTTATGCGATCCGTGCACAGTTTTTGCACAGCACACACTCTCTGTGAACTCTGTGGGGACCCCTATATATCACGCGTTCCTCTTATCTTTTTTAGACAGTTGGGTTCCTGCCTGAAAAGAACGCCCAGAGACTTCATCTTTGGACTACCCCCGTCAGGTGAAATTCTGCAGGTCAGCGGCCAGCGAGGAAGGGGAGTCTTGCCCCTGGCGTTCCTGGGGGATGAACCTGTTGCCCTCTTTCTGAAAGCCTCCCTCCCTTCTGTAAGTTACCGCGCCGCTGGAGGAAGAGCCCACACGGTGAAGAGAAGACAACAGCTGCCCTCCAGCCCACTCCTCACCAGGATGGAGCCCCAGGGTCCCGGCTGTAAATGCACATCTGGCAGAGAACGTCACATCCTGGGTGGAGTTTAGAATGTGCCTCTTTACCGCAGTAAAAAAAAAAAAAAAAAAAAAGTGTTTATGGAAAGGGATTTTCCAGGGTTGACAACCAAGGCAAAAGGAAGGTGGTTTTGGGCCGGTGCTGTAGCACAGAAGGTTAAAGCCCCACCCTGCAGCACCGCCATCCCTTATGGACGCCGGTTCGAGTCTGAGCTGCTCCACTTCCAATCCAGCTCTCTGCTATGGCCTGGGAAAACAGTGGAAGATGGCCAAGTGCTTGGGCTCCTGCACCCGCGTGGGAGACCTGGAAGAAGCTCCTGGCTCCTGGATCGGATCTGCAACAGCTCCGGCCATTGCAGCGATCTGGGGAGTGAACTACCAGATGGAAGACCTCTCTCTGTCTCTCTGCAACTCTGCCTTTCAAATAATAAATAAATAAAGGTTTTTTTAAAAAAGAAATAAGTGGGACACAGCATTCATCCTTGGGGGGAGGGGAGCACAGCCCGGACTTGCTGTGAAGTTGGCTCATATTTGTCTCCAGAGCTCAGAAGTCACCTGACACCTAAACACGGAGAAGCCCATCTTTCATAAGCCACAATTTCAAGGTCATCAGTTTTACCCCTTGTAGGGGAGGGTGCTTACTGGAGAGAGCTGGGTGGGTTCTGTTCCTCAGCTTAGTATTGCAGTAAAAAGCTGGGAAATAATTTGCAAAAAAGAAGCAAAAACTATTTTTTTTTTTTCACAAAGCAACAGTGAAGTGTGTGGTCCGAGGGGAGACCACACGATTGTCCCAGATGGGAAACTGACTTCCAGGAACTGCACAGGGCTTAAAAGCTGTATTCTGGCCGGTGCCACTGCTCACTAGGCTAATCCTCCGTCTGCAGCGCCAGCACCCCGGGTTCTAGTCCCGGTCAGGGCACCGGATTCTGTCCCGGTTGCTCCTCTTCCAGGCCAGCTCTCTGCTGTGGCCAGGGAGTGCAGTGGAGGATGGCCCAAGTGCTTGGGCCCTGCACCTGCATGGGAGACCAGGAGAGGCGCCTGGCTCCTGGCTTCAGATCAGCGCGGTGTGCAGGCTGCAGCGCGCCAGCCGGCCTTTGGGGGGTGAACCAATGGAAAAGGAAGACCTTTCTCTGTCTCTCTCTCTCATGTCCACTCTGCCTGTCAAAAAAAAAAAAAAAAAAAAAGTGTATTCTTAGGAGGCACCTATGGGGGCGCCTATTGAACAGGGGTCTCACATAATGTAAGCTCATTGGCTTGGGGCCCATGGAGACAGCAGGGGTCTCTGGGAGGCAGCCCGATGCCCCTCGGGGCTCAGCCCCCCTCCTCCATCAGTTCTGGGTGAGCTGCAGCTAAAACCAGAGGCTCACACGCAGACAAGGAAGCTACAGTGGGGAAAGACGCCGCGGCTCTCGAAAGCAAGCCTTGCCACTGCTTGCTCAAGACGTCCTACCAACGTCCGAGGGCCCTCAGGCCCTTTATCATCACTCCTTACCTCCGCTATCTATTTTTGCTCTTTATCTTTGAGCTCAAGAGTGATGGCTCAATTCTGATGAGTAACAGCTGTGCACAGTTGTGCACGGGCCAAGGACTCATCTCAGGGAGCAATCTGTCTGTTTCTCTCTCTCTCTCTCTCTCTCTCTCCCTCCCTCCCTCCCTCCCTCCCTCCCTCACCCTCCCTCTCCCTCTTCCTCCCTCTCTCTCCCTCTCTCCCTTCCTCCCTCTCCCCCTCTCTTCCTCTCTCCCTCCCTCCCTCCCTCCCCCTCCCCCTCCCCCTCTTTCCCTCTCTCGCTCTCTCTGGCAGGAGTTTGCCCTTCCTGCTCCAGAGCCTCACCCAGCACCACCATCCAGAAGCTCGCCGACACACACTCCCTTCACACTGAGGGGTCGCGGGGGCCCTGTCGCGTGTCACAGACGCACACCCAGCAGCTGCTGCTTGGACAAAGCATCCGCACGGCCTCCCGAAGCCTTGGCTGATGCTCCACAAGGGTTGTGTGCTGCCCTTCAGGGTGTAGCAAATGCCTCCACGTCCCCAGCGGAGGACGAGCCCAGGAAGTAAGAGGCAAGTAAGAGGGCCCTGCTGACCGTCACTCCCCACGGGTCACTGCAGGCCTTGCGCTTCCCATGCTCACAACTCTGGGCTCTGCGGGGTTAACGTTCCAGTCCCCAGAGAGGCACACCCTTGCCAAGGGACTCAGCAAAAGCCCACACAGCACAAGGTACAGTAACTACCCTGGGCACTTTGATCTCCTTGCCTCCAGGAACCGACCAGCATTAAGAAAGAGGAGTCATGGGGGCGGCGCTGTGGCGAAGCTTTAAGCTGCTACCTGCAGTGTCTGCATCCCACATGGACACCTGTTGGAGTCCCGGCTGCTCCACTTCTGATCCAGCTCTCTGCTGTGGCCTGGGAAGGCAGTAGAAGATGGCCCAAGTCCTAGGGCCCCTGCACCTGTGTGGGAGACCTGGAAGAAGCTCCTGGCGCTGGCTTCGGATCAGTGTAGCTCCAGCCGTTTTGGCCAACTGGAGAGTGAACCAGTGGATGGAAGACCTTCCTCTCCTCTCCCTCTCCCTCTCACTTTTCCTCTCTCTGTATCCTGCTCTCTCTCTGTAACCCTAACTTTCAAATAAATGAATAAATCTTAAAAAGAAAAAAAAATATGGCCCAAGTGCTTGGACCCCTGCACCCATGTGGGAGACCCGGAAGAAGCTCCTGGATTCAGATCGGCACAGCTCTGGCCTTTGCAGCCATTTGGGGAGTGAGCCAGTGAATGGAAGACTTCTCCCTCTGCCTCTCTGTAACTCCGCATTTCAAATAAATAAATAAATTTCTTAAAAAAAAAAAAAAAAAAGAGGGGCCGGCTATGTGGCACAGCAGGTTAATCCCCTGGCCTGAAGCACTGGCATCCCATCTGGGAACCAGTTCGAGTCCCAGCTGCTCCTCTTCCAATCCAGCTCTCTGCTGTGGCCTGGGAAAGCAGTAGAAGATGGCCCAAGTCCTTGGGACCCTGCACCCATGTGGGAGACCCAGAAGAAGCTCCTGGCTTTGGATCAGCACAGCTCCAGCTGTTGCAGCCAATTGGGGAGTGAACCACCGGATGGAAGACCTCTCTCTCTCTCTCTCTCTCTCTCTCTCTCTGCCTCTCCTCTCTCTGTATAACTCTGACGTTCAAATAAAAAATAAATAAATCTTAAAAAATAAAAGAGACATCCTTTTGTGTGACTGGGGCAGACCAATAGGAGGCGGCAGGGTACGGAAGACTACATGTGGAGCCCAGATAATGTACTTGGTGCTTCTTGGTTTTTTCTTGTCCAGTTGTAACTGTGAATAGACAAGTGCACCAATTCTGACCCAAAAAGCATAGGCTCACCAAGGACTCAGATTTTACATAGGAACAAGCACTTGGATCACACCACGTAGTAACCCACAAGACTTACAGAAAATTGCCAGCTAAAAGTTAGACGAAGCAAACTTTTACCTCTGTTCTTAGAGTTTTTTCAGTTGGGTTGAGATTTTTTTTTTTAAGATTCATTTATTCATTTGAAAGTCAGAGCCACACAGAGAGAGAGGAGAGGCAGAGAGAGAGAAAGAGGTCTTCCATTCACTTGTCCACCCCCCCAACTGGCTGAAACAGCCGAGCTACGCCCACTGGAAGCCAGGAGCCAGGAACTTCCTCTGGGTCTCCCACGTGGGTGCAGGAGCCCAAGGACTTGGGCCATCTTCTACTGCTTTCCCAGGCCACAGCAGAGAGCTGGATCGGAAGTGGAGCAGCCAGGACTTGAACCAGCGCCCACACGGGATGCCAGCACCACAGGCGGCGGCCCCACCCAATGCGCCACCATGCCAGCCCCTGGGTTGAGAATTAAGTAGACACATCAACAGGAGAAATGCATGCAAACTTACATAAGGCAAGTTTTACCTGGCACAGGAGCAATCGTAGGAAGCGGAGACCCCAACATGTAGCCGAACATCACCGTGCTGAATTAGACAAAGAGCAGCAAAGTGTGACAACATGACGAGGCAAAGGGGTTACCGCTGGTAATCAGGTAACTGGAACACGCGGTAACCCAGCAGCAAGTTTGTGCAGATTTCCCTGGGCCTCAGCTGCCCGTCTGAGCGGGCCCACTCTGCTCCTAGAATGAAATACCTGGGGCAGCTAACTTGTAGAGAACACGGCCGCTTAGCTCACAGTTTGCGAGGCTTAAGTCAGAATGGCATTGGCTCTGGGACCCATGGCGGCTGGCAGAATGCAGGAGAAAGGATCACGTGGCAAGCCGGAAGCGTGCAGAGTGAGGTGGGTCCAAACTCCGGATGTGGTGACAACTCTCCCTATCCGCTGGTTCACTCCCCAATTGGCTGCAAGGGCCGGAGCTGTGCTGATCCGAAGCCAGGAGCTTCTTCTGGGTCTTCCACATGGGTGCAGGGGCCCAAGCACTTGGGCCATCTTCCACTGCTTTCCCAGGCCATAGCAGAGAGCTGGACAGGAAGACGATCAGCTGGGAGATGAACCGGCACCCATAGGGGATGCTGGCACTGCAGGCAGCAGCTTTACCTACTACGCCACAGCGCCGAGCCCGATAAATAAATATTGTTTTAAAAAAGAAATAAGCGGGACACAGCGTTCATCCTAGGGGGGAGGGGAGCGCAGCCCAGACTTGCTGTGAAGTTGGCTCATATTTGTCTCCAGAGCTCTGAAGTCACCTGACACCTAAACATGGAGAAGCCCATCTTTCATAAGCCACAATTTCAAGGTCATCAGTTTTACCCCTTGTAGGGGAGGGTGCTTACTGGAGCGAGCTGGGTGGGTTCTGTTCCTCAGCTTAGTATTGCAGTAAAAAGCTGGGAAATAATTTGCAAAAAAGAAGCAAAAACTGTATTTTTTTTTTTCACAAAGCGACAGTGAAGTGTGTGGTCCGAGGGGAGACCACACGATTGTCCCAGATGGGAAACTAACTTCCAGGAACTGCACAGGGCTTAAAAGCTGTATTCTGGCCGGTGCCACTGCTCACTAGGCTAATCCTCTGCCTGCGGCGCCGGCACACAGGGTTCTAGTCCCGGTCAGGGAGCCAGATTCTGTCCCGGTTGCTCCTCTTCCAGGCCAGCTCTCTGCTATGGCCCGGGAGTGCAGTGGAAGATGGCCCAAGTGCTTGGGCCCTGCACCTGCATGGGAGACCAGGAGAGGCGCCTGACTCCTGGCTTCAGATCAGCGCGGTGTGCTGGCTGCAGCATGCCAGCTGGCCATTGGAGGGTGAACCAATGGAAAAGGAAGACCTTTCTCTGTCTCTCTCTCACTGTCCACTCTACCTGTCAACAACAACAACAACAACAACAACAAAGGCAAAAAAAAAGCTGTATTCTTAGGAGGCGCCTATGGGGGTGCCTATTGGACAGGGGTCTCACATAATGTAAGCTCATTGGCTTGGGGCCCATGGAGACAGCAGGGGTCTCTGGGAGGCAGCCCGATGCCCCTCGGGGCTCAGCCCCCCTCCTCCATCAGTTCTGGGTGAGCTGCAGCTAAAACCAGAGGCTCACACACAGACAAGGAAGCTACAGTGGGGAAAGACGCCGCGGCTCTCGAAAGCAAGCCTTGCCACTGCTTGCACAAGACGTCCTACCAACGTCTGAGGGCCCACAGGCCCCTGGCCCCACTGCACGGCCTTACAGACTACTCTCCAAAGGGGAAAATCCTTGGGGCCGGCGCTGCAGCGTAGCGGGTGAAGCCACTGCGGGCAGTGCCGGCATCCCATGTGGGCAGGACTCGAACCTGCATACTGTCATCTGTACCTGTGTACATCCATGGGGGGTGCCCATTCTGGCCCTGGGGCGAGTTGGGAGTGAACCAGCCTATGGAAGACCTCTCTCTCTCTGCCTCTGACCCTATGTAATGCTGCCTTTCAAATACATAAATAAATATACCTTTACAAAAAAGACACAGAGGTATCAAAGTACATAATCAATTTATAAAAAATCAAAGGGCAGAAATCCACTTGCCTCAATTCTGATAAACTTCTAATCAATGCTGAAAGCGGCAATCATTCATTCCAAGGTCAGTTCCACCTCTGAGCCAGGTACAGATAAAGCACAGGGAGACCTCGTCTGGATCCCTTGAACGCATGCCCAGGGCCACCCGGCAAAAGGCGTGAGTCTGAGAACCAGGCCACTGCCTTCATTTCCAGTGTGTGACAGACCCTTCTCCACAGCACACCGCTGCCCAGCCCTCAGCGGCATTATAATTAAGTTTATCCCCGGGGCTGGCACTGTGGTACAGCGGGTTAACGCCCTGGCCTGAAGTGCCGGCATCCCATATGGGCGCCAGTTCGAGTTCCAGCTGCTCCACTTCCGATCTAGCTCTCTGCTATGGCCTGGGAAAGCAGTGTAGGATGACCCAAGTCCTTGGGCCCCTGCACCCACGTGGGAGACCCGGAAGAAACTCCTGGCTCCTGGCTTCGGATTGACACAGCTCCAGCCATTGTGGCCAATTGGACAGTGAACCAGCGGATGGAAGACCTCTCTCCCTCCCTCCCCCCCTCCTCTCTCTCTCTGCCTCTCCTCTCTGTGTAACTCTTTCAAATAAATAAATAAATCTTAAAAAAAAAATGAAAAGAAAAGGACCCGTGTCACACACAGCAGAACCTTCACTCCGCCTACTGTAACCAAGGGTGAAGGTTGCTCAAGAAAGATTCTAAGCAACCGGATTTTCTTTAGAAATTTACACACAGAGTTCTCTAATCTGTCAGAAATCACTAGTCATGCTAAGAGACGAAACCATGGAACCAACACCTAAGATAAAAACGTACAGTGTAGCGGTTCCAGCGTAGCATAAGAGCACCAATTTGAGTCCCGGCTGCTCTACTTCCAATCCCGCTCCCTGCTAGCGTGCCTGGGAGGGCAGTGGAAGATGGGTCAAGTACTTGAGCTCCCACATGGAGACCTTGCCACCCCCATGGGAGACCCACATGGAATTCCAGGCTCCTGACTTCCCCCTGGCCCAGTCCTAGCTGTTGTAGCTATTTGCATAGTGAACCAGTACATGCAAGAGCTCTCTCTCTCTCTCTCTCAAATAAATAAAAATAAATCTTTGCAGAAGAGTAAATCATATTCTATTCATCATATTTAGAATCAGTGTTGCCGCTGTTGGTTTAGTATCTCCTGTCTGAGCACAGCAGCGTTTAGTACCCCAGGGATCGGAAGTGGGAACTCTGCCCCAGAGGAGCTCAAACTTCTCACGCCCTGCAGTCCCCATCTGGTACAAACAAGCAGAGATAAGTTCGTGCACGTCATGACCTGATTGACTGGCAGTCTTCTCAATTAACCCCCCACATCAGTGATAAAGTCCTCTTTCCCAGGAGTGGGCCTTGGGCCTGCGGTCAGAACGTCCATTAAGCTCCCCCGTCAGATGGTTAGAGATATTCCAAGTCTTAAGAGAAAAGAACTATCAACCCAGAATACTGTACCCTGCAAGGCTCTTGCTTGTGAATGAAGGAGAAATAAAGGCCTTCCACACAAACAGAAATTGAAAGAATTTGTCATCACTCATCCAGCCCTACAGAAAACGCTTAAGGATGTGCTGCACACAGAAACACAGAAGCATGGTCATTACTATGAAAGAAGGTAAAGGAAGGAAAGCTCCCAGTAAAAGCTCAAAGGAAACTCAAAGTAAAAAATAGGAATATCTTTGGAAAAATGGCAGGGCAAAGTTACTACTTAACAATAGTCACTTTGAATGTAAATGGCCTCAATTCCCCAGTTAAAACACACAGACCGGCTGAATGGATTAAAAAACAAAACCTATGTATTTGCTGCCTACAAGAAACACATTTCACCAACAAAGATGCACGCAGACTGAAAGTGAAAGGATGGAAAAAGATATTCCAATCCAATGGAAACCAAAAAAGAGCTGGTATAGCCATCCTAATATCAGCTAAAATAGACTTTAACACAAAAGCTGTTAAAAGAGACAAAGAAGGGCACTATGTAATGATTAAGGGATCAATTCAACAGGAAAATGTAACTGTTATAAACATATATGCTCCTAATTACAGGGCACCTGGCTATTTAAAAGAACTATTAATGGATCTAAAGTGAGACATAGACTCCAAAACAATAGTACTCCAGGGGCCGGCACTGTGGCTCACTTGGTTAATCCTCCACCTGCTGCGCCAGCATCCCATATGGGCACTGGGTTCTAGTCTCAGTTGCTCCTCTTCCAGTTCAGCTCTCTGCTGTGGCCCAGGAAGGCAGTGGAGGATGTCCCAAGTGCCTAGGCCCTGAATCCCCATGGGAGACCAGGAGGAAGCACCAGGAGGAAGCACCTGGCTCCTGGCTTTGGATCAGCTGAAGCAGCCATTTGGGGGGTGAACCAATGGAAAGAAGACCTTTCTCTCTCTCTCTCTGTATATAACTCTACCTGTCAAATAAAAATTAAAAAAAAAATAGTACTCCTATACAATAATGGAGGACTTCAATACCCCCATTTTCAGCAATGGACAGATCAACCACACAGAAAATCAGCAAGGAAACAGCAGAGTTAATCAACACTATAGACTAAATGGACCTGACAGATATCTACAGAACTTTTCACCCTACAGATGCAGAATACACATTCTTCTTAGCAGTGCATGGAGTTTTCCCTAGGATTGGTCACATATTAGGCCATAAAGCAAGTCTCAGCAAATTAAAAGAAAATCGAAATCATCCATGCATCTTCTCAGACCACAATAGAATGAAGCTGAAAATCAACAACTCAGGAATCCCTAGGACATATGTAAACACGTGGTGACTGAAAAACCTGCTCCTAAATGAACAGTGCGTCATAGAAGAAATCAAAAGAGATATCAAAAAATTTCTGGAAATGAATGAAGAAAACAACACATCAAAACCTATGGGATACAGCAGTGTTAAGAGGAAAGTTTATAGCAGTTGGTGCCTACATCAAGAAATTGGAAAGGCACCAAATAAATGAACTATCAATGCATCTCAAAGATCTAGAAAAACAACAGCAAATCAAACCCAAAACTAGTAGGAGAAAAGAAATAATTAAAATTAGAGAAGAAATCAACAAGATTGAATGATTGAATCCAAAAACAAAATAATACAAAAGATCAGCAAAATGAAGAGCTGGTTTTCTGAAAAAATAAACAAAATTGACACACTATTGACCCAACTAACCAAAAAAAGGAAAAGACCCAAATTAATAAAATTAGAGATGAAAAAGGAAATGTAACTACAGACACCAGAGAAATAAAAAGAATCATCAGAAATTACTACAAAGAGCTGCATGTCAACAAACTGGGAAGCCTAGAAGAAATGGAGATTCCTGGACACATACAACCTCCCTAAATTGAGCCATGAAGACATAGAAACCCTAAACAGACCCATGACCAAGAAGGAAATTGAATCAGTAATAAAGACCCTCCCAACAAAGAAAAGCCCAGGACTGGATGGCTCCACTGCTGAATTCTACCAGACATTTAAAGAACTAACTCCAGTTCTTCTCAAGTTATTCAAAACAATTGAAAGGGAGGAAATCCTCCCAAATTCTTTCATGGAGCCAGCATCAGGTTTATTCCTAAACCTGAAAAAGATGTAACAGAGAAAGAGAATTACAGGCCAATTTCCTTGATGAACAGAGACGTAAAAATCATCAACAAAATTCTAGCCAATCAAATCCAACAACACGTCAGAAAGATCATTCACCCAGACCAAGTGGAACTTATCTCTGGTATGAAGGGATGGTTCAACATTCATAAATCAATGTGATACATCACATTAACATACTGAAGAACAAAAACTATATGATTATCTCAATGGATGCAGAGAAAGCATTTGATAAAATACAATACCCTTTCATGATGAAAACTCTAAGCAAATCGGGTATAGAAGGAACATTCCTCAACACAATCAAGACAACTTATGACAAACCCATGGCCAGCATGCTATTGAATGGGGAAAAGTCAGAACCATTCTCACTGAGATCTGGTACCAAATAGGGATGCCCATTATCACCACTGCTATTCAACATAGTCCTGGAAGGATTAGCCAGAGCCATTAGGCAAGAAAAAGAAACCAAAGGGATACAAATTGGGAAAGAGGAAGTAAAATTCTCCCTATTATCCCTATTTGCAGATGACAGGATTCATATATATAGGGGATTCAAAAGACTCCACCAAGAGACTACTGGAACTCACAGAAGAGCTTGGTAAAGTATCAGGGTATAAAATCAGTACACAAACATCAACAGCCTTTGTAAACACAGATGATTCCAAGGCTGAGACTGAACTTCTAAACTTCTTCTTTTTTTTTTTTTTTTTTTTTTTGACAGGCAGAGTGGATAGTGAGAGAGAGACAGAGAGAAAAGTCTTCCTTTGCCATTGGTTCACCCTCCAATGGCCGCCGTGGCTGGTGCGCTGCAGCCGGCGCACCACGCTGATCCGAAGGCAGGAGCCAGGTGCTTCTCCTGGTCTCCCATGGGGTGCAGGGCCCAAGCACCTGGGCCATCCTCCACTGCACTCCCTGGCCACAGCAGAGAGCTGGCCTGGAAGAGGGGCAACTGGGACAGAATCTGGCGCCCCAACCGGGACTAGAACCCGGTGTGCTGGCGCCACAAGGCGGAGGATTAGCCTATTGAGCCACGGCACCAGCCGAACTTCTAAACTTTTAAGATAAATCCCATTCACAATAGCTACAAAAAAATTAAATACCTTGGAATAAATTTAACCAAAAATGTCAAAGATCTCTATGATGAGAATTATAAAACATTAAAGAAAGATAGTAGATATAAAAATGGAAAATTTTTCCATGTTCATAGATTAAAAGGATCAATATCATAAAAATGTCCATTTTTCTGAAAGCAATTTACAGATTCAATGTGATACCAATCAAAATACCAAAGACACTCTTCTCTGATACAGAAAAAATGATGCTGAAGTTCATATGGAAACACAGGAGACCTCGGATAGCTAAAGCAATCTTGTACAACAAAAACAAAGCTGGAGGCATCACAATTCCAGATTTCAGGACATACTACAGGGCAGTTATAATCAAAACAGCCTGGTATTGGTACAAAAACAGATGAATAGACCAACAGAGCAGAACAGAATCACCAGGCATCAATCCAGGCATCTACAATCAACTTATATTTGACCAAGGAGCTAAAACCAATCCCTGGAGCAAGGTCAGTCTCTTCAACAAATGGTGCTGGGAAAACTGGATTTCCATATGCCGAAGAATGAAGCAAGACCACCACCTTACACCTTACACAAAAATCCACCCAACATGGATTAAAGATCTAAATCTATGACATGACACCATCAAATTATTAGAGAACACTGGGGAAACCCTGCAAGACATTGGCATAGGCAAAGAGTCCTTGGAAAAGCCCCCAGAAGCAAAGGGAGTCAAAGCCAAAATTAACAAATGGGATTACATCAAATTGAGAAGTTTCTGTACTACAAAAGAAACACTCAGGAAATTGAAGAGGCAATCAACAGAATGGGAGAAAATATTTGCAAACTATGCAACTGATAAAGGATTAATAACCAGAATATACAAAGAGATCAAGAAACTCCACAGTAACAAAACAAAAAACCCAGTTGAGAGGTGGACAAAGGACTTAAACAGACATTTTTCAAAGGAGGAAATCCAAATGGCCAACAGACACATGAAAAAAATGTTCAGAATCACTAGCCATCAGAGAAATGCAAGTCAAAACCACGATGAGGTTTCACCTTACCCCAGTTAGAATGGCTTTCATACAATAATCAACAAACAACAAATGCTGGTGAGGATGTGGGGGAAAAGGTACCCTAATCCACTGTTGTTAAGAATGTAGACTGGTAAAGCCACTATGGAGGACAGTATGGAGATACCTCAAAAATCTGAATATAGACCTGCCATATGACCCAGCCATCCCACTCCTGGGAATTTACCCAAGGTAAATGAATTCAGTAAATAAGAGTTATCTGCACCCCCATGTTTATTGCAGCTCAATTCACAATAGCTAAGACAGGGAACCAACCTAAATGCTTGTCAACCGAAGACTGGATAAAGAAAGTATGGGATACTTACTCTACAGAGTACTAAACAGCATTAAAAAAAAATGAAATCCGGTCATTTGCAACAAAATAGATGAATCTGGAAAACATCATATTAGTGAAATAAGCGGGACAGATACCGTATGTTCTCCCTGATCTGTGATAACTAATAGAGCACCTAAAATGAAATCTGCCGAAGTGAAATTGACACTTCGAGAAGGGATGACTTAAGCTGCCCTCGTCTTGACTGTCGAGGAACAGTTTTGTTCTTTTTGTTTTTTCATTTTTTTCTTCATACTATTTGTTCAACTCTACTGAACATAGAGTTAATCATATGTGGATAAAGTCAATTGAGGATGGACCTCAGTGAGAAATAAGAGTGGGGATAAAGAGGGAGGAGGAAGTTTCTAACTGTAAAGCTGTATAGTTCTGCATACATTCCTAAGGACTAACTTCTATGGGTATAGTTTATTTTTTTAAAGATTTATTTACTTATTTATTTATTTGAAAGTCAGAGTTACACAGAGAGAGAAGGTCTTCCATCTGCTGGTTCACTCCCCAGATGGTTGCAACGGCCAAAACTGTGCTGATCCGAAGCCAGGAGCCAGGAGCCAGGGCCAGGAGTTTCTTCTGGGTCTCCCATGCAGGTGCAGGGGCCCAAGGACTTGGGCCATCTTCTACTGCCTTCCCAGGCCATAGCAGAGAGCTGGATTGGAAGTGGAGCAGCCGGGACCCGAACCAGCGCCCATATGAGATGCCAGCATTCAGGCCAGTGCGTTAACCCACTGCGCCACAGCACCAGCCCCAAGGGTATAGTTTAAAAACTTGTCATGGGGGCCAGTTCTGTTGCATAACAGGTAAAGCCACCACCTGTAGTGCCGGCATCCCATATGGGCACCAGTTCAGGACCAGACTGCTCCACTTCTGATCCAGCTTTGCTGTGCCCTGGGAAAACAGTGGAAGATGGCCCAAGTCCTTGGGCCCCTGTGTCTGCATGGGGGACCCAGAGGAAGCTCCCGATTCCTGGCTTTGGATCAGTGCAGCTCTGGCCATTGCAGCCATTTGGGGAGTGAACCAGAAGATGGAAGACCTCTCTCTCTTTCTCTGCCTCTGCCACCCTGTAACTCTTTCAAATAAATATGTAAATCTTTAAAAAAAAAAAAACTTGTCATGGGACCTCAAATCCCATTAAGCTGGGTGGCGAAAATGTCATTTTAAGTGTTAAAGTGATATTAAGGGTTGGCCGGTGCCGTGGCTCACTAGGCTAATCCTCCACCTGCGGCACCGGCACATCGGGTTCTAGTCCTAGTCAGGGCGCCAGATTCTGTCCCGGTTGCTCCTCTTCCAGTCCAGCTCTCTGCTGTAGCCTGGGAAGGCAGTAGAGGATGGCCCAAGTCCTTAGGCCCTGCACCCGCATGGGAGACCAGGAGGAAGCACCTGGCTCCTGGATTTGGATCAGCACGGTGCACCCGCAGCGGCCATTGTGGGGTGAACCAACGGAAAAGGAAGACCTTTCTCTCTGTCTCTCTCTCTCACTGTCCACTCTGCCTGTCAAAAAAAAAAAAAAAGTGATATTAAAGGTTAAAGTGAACATATAGGTAGGATTAAGTGTTACATAGACCATATAAAATAGGATCAAGTGTCAGGTAATTATAATAGAATTAAAAAGGAGAGAATGTTCCAACATGGGAAGCAGTCCACACAGCAGACCAGTAGAATGACAATTGCTTTAAATAGCACTCTGACCTCAGAATCAGCCCTTAATACTTCCTGGTCTGACTGAAAAGTTCATGAGAGCATTTCAGGATTGGAAAGCCAAGACACTGGCAAAAACTGTTCTACCTGAAGGATCTCCATGAGACCCCAGCAGAAAGAAGTGGCCATCAAAGAAGGATGTACTTTTTTCTAAAGGGAAGAGAGAACTCCACTTTGCTTATGGTCTTGTCAAAATACTGACAGACTTTGTAAATTCAAAAGGCTTCCATAGCCTAGGCAGCTCATGTCAAGAGCCTCAGGTGGTCACTGAAGCCATATATAAGAGTGTTAATTGTTTAATTAACAATAGGAGTCACTGTGCACTAACTTCTCATGCAGGACCTCTGTCCTCAATGAGTTGTATTATGGGTTGACTGTGGTACTTGTTCTCAAAGAGTTTGTGTGTGTGCATGCACAAGTCATTGAAATATTTCCTTAGTATAGAGTTGATCTTCCGTGTACAAAGCTAACTGAAAATTAATCTTGAGACTGGCACTGTGGCATAGCAGGTAAAGCCGCTGCCTGCAGTGCCAGCATCCCATATGGGCACCGGTTCGAGTCCTGGCTGCTCCACTTCTGACCCAGTTCTCTGCTATGGCCTGGGAAAGCAGTAGAAGATGGCCCAAGATCGTGGGCCCCTGCACCCATGAGGGAGACCTGGAGGAAGCTTCTGGCTCCTGGCTTTGGATCGGTGCAGCACTGGCTGTTGCAGCCATCTGGGGAGTGAACCAGTGGATGGGTGGATGAAAGACCTCTCTCTCTTTCTCTCTCTCTCTGCCTCTGCCTCTCTATAACTATGCCTTTCAAACAAATAAATAAATCTTTAAAAAATAAATCTTAATGGGTAATTGGACTGGGAAGGGGAGAGGGAGGAGGAGGAGGAGGGGTAGGAGTGTGGGTGGGAGGGTGGGTATGAAGGGAAGAATAACTATATTCCCAAAATTGTACATATGAAATTTGTATTCCTTAAAATAATAAAAAAGAGACTCTCCTGTCTCACAGCTGTGTGGTTGGGTTCAAGTCCCACCTCCAGCTCCCTCATGTGTACCCAGGGAGGCAACAGTGATGGCTCTAGTCACCCAGTTCTGCCATCCAGGTAGGACATCCGTTCTAGCAGTTGGTTAAGCTTCCAACCTCCAACACCAGCTTTCATATGGGTGCTAGTTTTAGTCCCAGCTGCCCTACTTTCACTAACGGCCTGGAAAAAGCAGTGGAAGATAGCCCAAGTGCCTGGATCCCTGCACCCATGTCAGAGGCCTGGGTGAAGCTCCTGGCTCCTAGCCCCAGCCACTGCAGACATTTGGGAAGTGAGCCAATACATGGGAGTCCTCAATCACTCTCACTCTTCCAGCCTCTCAAATGTCTTTAACTTTTTTTTTAAGATTTATTTATTGGGGCCAGCACTGTGGCGCAGCAGGTTAATGCCCTGACCTGAAGCACCGGCATCCCATATGGGCACCGGTTCGAGACCCAGCTGCTCCACTTCCGATCCAGCTCTCTGCTATGGCCCGGGAAAGCAATGGAGGATGGCCCAAGTCCTTGGGCCCCTGTACCCATGTGGGAGACCTGGAGGAAGGCCCTGGTTCCTGGCTTCGGATCAGTGCAGCTCCAGCTGTTGCAGCCAATTGGGGAGTGAAACATCGGATGGAGGACCTCTCTCTCGCTCTGTAACTCTGACTTTTGAATAAATAAATGTTTTTAAAAAGTTATTAATTATTTGAAAGTCAGAGTTAGAGATGGAGAAATAGATACAGATCTTCCATCTGCTGGTTCAGTCCCCAAATGACCACAACAGCTAGGGCTGGGTCAGGTCAAAGTCAGGAGCCAGGAACTCTGGGTCTCCCTCATAGCTTCACAGGCCCAAGGACTTGGGCCATCTTCCACCGCTTTCCCAGGCCATAGCAGGGATCAGAAATGGAACAGCCAGGACTTGAACCAGTGCCCATATGGGATGCCAAGGTTGCAGTTGGTGGCTTTACCAGCTATGCCACAGCGCTGGCCCCTTAACTTTTCCTTAGAAAACACTCTTTCCCAAAATAACTTTTGTTATTTTGTTATGTTCTAAACACTTGCCACAGTTAACTTATGACTTTAAAAAAAATTGTAACTCTCAAATCAGCACATTTTTATTGTTTATCTTTTAATAAGCATGGACTTTTAGGTACTCCACATGGGAGGAAAGAGACGCTGCCGGGGATGAGTGGGCAAGGGGAAGAAGGGCACAGGTGCGCCGTCAAAGGGGAAAGACGGAGTGATGGATTTTATCTTACTGTGTTGCCTGGAAGGAAAGCCCTCAAGAGCGTTATCTGCTGATTTCCCCATTCGTGAAATTCCACAGCCAAGTGCACAGCCAAGAAGGGCAGTCCCTCCCACTCTCCTCTCCCGAGAAGCTGCTCCTCCTTGGCTTAGAACAAAAATGCCTAACTCCCTCCTCGGCCCTACTCCTCACCAAGAGCTGGTGCTCAGAACAGGGTCCCAACAGTCCGTGCATGAAACACAAGAGCAGATCCTGCAAGGGAAGTCTGTGTATGGAGGGCATTACAGACGCTTGGCTTTCAACATCCACACCTTCAGAGGCGGATTCTGAGGGTGGTTGGTCTCCCAAGGCTAGGAGAGCGATAGTTTACAGCTGATTGAATTTCACATCCAATTGTGGGCGGAGCTAAGGGAGAGGATACATTTTGTGTGCTGTTTTGCACATGTGGTTTGACTCTGTTAGTTTGCTGGACTTGGCAATAAACGAGCAAATACGGTTTCAGATGATGCAGAGGAAGTTTAGTTGCCCTAAAACCCTTGACCTTTGACACAGGAAGAAGTTCTAAGACGTGTAGGCATAAGAATGCTAGATTAGTCCAAATATGCGAGGGTACCTCAAAAAGTTCAACAAAAGTGGAAGCAAAAGATAAATAAAAAATGCAACAAATAAAAAATTGCAACAAAAATGTTGCAATCCTTAGTTTTTTCATAATATGCCTTTTATGTGAACTTTAAAAAAAAAACCCTCATATAAATGCGGTATTTTTTTTGCACCAAAATAAACTTAGCTTTTAATCCTGCTTTCCACAAACTTTCGGATGTACCTACCCAGACACTGTGTCCCCTGAAAGGTCCTGGAAGATTGTCGCTCACCAAGACTGATGAACGTCAGCCCTGTGGGAAGCCCTGGTTCTTTTAAGTGGGTTTCACTAGCTTTTTCTAAATAGTGAATTATATTGTTCAAGACCTCCCGGGCGATGCACTCTGTGCTGTATTTTCTCTGTTCTGTGATCTTTAATTTCATCAGTAGTCTCCATCAAAAATAAAATGACTCAATTGCCTCCCCTTTGATTTAGAATAAGTTCTTGTAAATAATCATTTCATATACAGCAGATAGGCTTTTTTTTTTCAAATAAATTTTTAAAAATAATAAAAGGAGATATATTGTTATGTCAAAAGATGTCCCTCGGCCGGCGCCGCAGCTCACTAGGCTAATCCTCCACCTAGCAGCGCCAGCACACCAGGTTCTAGTCCCGGTCGGGGCGCCGGATTCTGTCCTGGTTGCCCCTCTTCCAGTCCAGCTCTCTGCTGTGGCCAGGGAGTGCAGTGGAGGATTGCCCAAGTGCTTGGGCCCTGCACCCCATGGGAGACCAGGAGAAGCACCTGGCTCCTGCCATCGGATTAGCGCGGTGCGCCGGCCGCAGCCGCGGCGGCCATTGAGGGTGAACCAACAGCAAAAGGAAGACCTTTCTCTCTGTCTCTCTCTCTCTCACTGTCCATTCTGCCTGTCAAAAAAAAAAAAAAAAGTCCCTCCAAATTTGACAAAATTCAGCACCTATTCATGATTTTCAAAAAAGGGGGAAAAATCCTTCAGCAAGTTAGGAATAGTAAGAAACTGCATCAAACTGAGATCGTGCACCTTGCAAAACCATGCAGTTAGTATCAAACCCAATAGGGAAAAATGTAAATGTTTTCCCCAGAACTTAGGAACAAGCAAGGCACCCACTACCCCACTCTGATCCAACATTGAACTGGAAATTCTACCCACTTCAATACAATGGAAAAAAGAGGGAGGGGGGGAGTGCAAAGGTATTAGAAAGGATTAAGTAAACTTCTCCCTATTTGCAGACAAAATGATTGTGACCGTGGAGAACCCCGGGGAATCTACAAAGAACGTCTAGAACTAATAAGAGAGCGAGCAAGCTCGATCTTCCATCTGCTGGTTCACTCCCCAAATGGACACAATAGCCCTGTCTGGGCCAGGCCAAAGGCAGGAGCCAAGAACTCTTATCTTTCCACGGATGGCAGGGGCCCAAACACTTGGGCCATCTTTCAGTGCCTCCTCAGGCGCCGTAGCGGGGAGCTGCATTGGAAGCCGAGCAGGTGGGACTCAACCAGCAATCCAATCTGGCATATTGATGCCACAAGCGGTGGTGTAACCATTCGGCCACCACGCCACGCTAATCACTTGCTGTAATTTCCATTTACTGGCTGCATATTTGTCATAAGAAAACATACTTGTTAGAATGCGTCTGTTGTCAGAAACTGAGTTACCCACTGAGGAGCAATGCAGCTCCCTCTCTGACCCCCCACCCCTTTTTATCCTGCAACTTCACCGGAACTTAAGAGGCACAACTTAATGTGTTGGGGAACACAAAAATTATGCCTTGGTTTTTTTATTCTCTGCAAGCCTGTTTGTGATAGATCTGAGGCTCAACAAATTTATTTCCAGGAAGCAATAGGATTTGAGGTTTTCTCTATCACTCACTGCAGCTGTTAGCTGCACAATTTCCCAGCAAAGAACTGAGAATGAGGTGTGGCTCCCAAGGAGAAGAGTGTGTGGCCTCCAAGGAGAAGGGGGAGTGGCTCCCAAGGAGAAGAGGGTGTGGCCTCCAAGGAGAAGAGGGTGTGGCTCCCAAGGAGAAGAGGGTGTGGCCTCCAAGGAGAAGGGGGAGTGGCCTCCAGAGAGAAGGAGGGGCCTGTGTGAGAGTTTGACTTCAAACTCTTCTATCCTTACTGAAAATCCTTCAGAAACTGGTCCCTAAAGGTGAAAGCCAATTTCCTGGTTTTCTGAAAAGGTTCTCCCGGTCCCTCCTCCCTAGCCCAGTCCCATCCTCGTTTACTGCTTTGTTTCTGGGTAAGGATGGTACCTTGCCCTCCTGCTTCTGCAGCTTCTCCTGGATTCCAGCATTAAATTCCTCCCCCACTTCCCAGCCAGCATCAGCCATATGTCTCCTGAGGATTAAATCAAACCAGGAGCAAGAAGCACTTTGGTGTGTGTACCTTGGGTTTCTGTTGGGAAAAACCCACAGATTACCCTCGAGTATATCAGCCCTCCCAGACTGCTTTCTCCTAAATTCTAACCAGACATTGGACTTTCACCAAATCCCTTGTTGCTCTCATTAAGAGAATCGTGAGGTTTTTAGGATTCTGCCAGTCGATTCTGTTTATCTGGAGCTTCCCAACTGGTGTGGGAAGAAGTGCAGAAGTGGCAGAAGCAAGTGGCAGAAGCCTTGAGTCCAGTTATCTCCAGCCAGGAGCGGCTTCTTCAGTTCAACCAAGTTGCCTCTGTTTCCCGTTTTCTAGGGGAGCCTTGAACTGAGATGAGCCTCAGTGGCCATGGTCTGCTGGGCGGAGTCTGACTTCGGGAAGTGTGTTAAATCCAATCAGCTGAGAAACAAACAGCTTTCGATCTCTAGATTCTTTTGCCAACATTTTATTTAAGCTACTTGGGTCTAAGTTCGTTTTTCACCATTAGTCTAAAATACCTCTTGGTTGTTGTTAAACTCAATTTTGGTTCAAAAATCACAGCTGATTCACAAATGTGCAGAGCGAGCTACTGTCACCTGATTCCATCCTGACAATTGCTGGAATCAATGTGGCTACTACTGGCTATCTGGGAGGCCTGAAAGATGCAGGAAGAAGCGAGGGAGGGAGGGAAATTGCAAAGGAGAAGGCTGAGGGAGCGATCACACATTATTCTGAGTACTCTGCGCTCACCAGGGGCACAGACAAAAAAGATGACCCGTTAGGTCAGCGCTTTGGGAAGAGGGCGGGGCTTGGGGAAAGAGGGTGGGGCGTGGGGGAAAGAGGGCGGGGCTTGGGGAAGAGGGTGGGGCTTGGGGAAGAGGGCGGGGCTTGGGGAAGAGGGCGGGGCTTGGGGAAAGAGGATGGGGCTTGGGGAAAGGGGCGGGGCTTGGGGAAGAGGGCAGGGCTTGGGGGAGAGGGTGGGCCAGCAACTACTAAGGGTGAGGGGGCTGAGGCAGCCAGGGCAGGCAGCTCAAATGGCCACACTGTTCTCCACAATGCTGGGGCGCAGGTACTCATAGGGTATGTCCAGCTTTTCATTCCGGACCTCAATTTCCTTATCCATGATGGCCAGTTCCTCCCTGAACTTCTCCAGCACAGCCCTGGGCTCAGGGCCCGAGAAGTACTCCTCCTGGTGCTGGCCCAAAGGCACCTGGCACAGAGAGCAAAGGCGGCTCAGAGCCGGGGGAGCTCCAGGCTGCAGTGCAGCCTCTCCCCCGCTGGCCGGATTTCTCAGGGCTCCTGGCACCGGCTCTCACCATAATGGGCTGGTCCCTGCCTAGCTGCCAGACGATGGACATCTGGAGAGAAGACTGATGCAAGTTGGGCAGTGTGGCCATCACCGTCTCCAGCGTCGCGTCCTTGGTGGTCGGCGGGGGCAGCCGCATGGTGCAGGGCGCGTTAGGGACCCACGTGAACCAGTCCAACTAAGGAGAGACAGGGACTCAGAATCAAGGTCTGCTGACCACGACCCCTCCCTGTCTCCAAGCCCGAGGCGCTCAGCTGCCCAGCCCCTCTGGATAGTACCTGGCCCAGGTGGATGGAGGAGTGCTGGCCCGTGCAGGTGAAGATGCACATGGTGACAAAGTGGCAAGCCTGGGCCACGGACTGTAAAGAGGTGGGGAACCCTGCGAGGATTGAGAAATCAGAGCTGTGAGGCAGGAGCAAGGGCAGAGCTGGGGGAGGGGGCTGGGAACGGTGAGTTAACTCTTGCGGGAATTGACATGGGATGGGGGCACGGGCGGGGAGGAGGGAGCTGAGCTAGGAGGGTCCGCCAGGTGGGGCGCTGGTGCTGGCTCCTATTGGCTCACACGAGTTAATGAGGTCGGCTTCCCAGGTGCTCCGCAGGCTGACTGACATCACCCGGGTAGCTGCAGTGGGACTATTGACACCATGCAAATGGACAAATGCTCCAAGTCAGGGCTCTGGCTCTGGACGGGCACTGGGTAAACACTTATGAGCGCCCAGTGGTCCTACTGTCAGGGGGAATGCTTCTGAACAGCCCATAGAGGGCTGGCTCTGTGGTGTAGCGGGTAAAGCCGCCATCCCAAATGGGCGCCGGTTCGAGTCCCGGCTGCTCCACTTCCCATCCAGCTCTCTGCTGTGGCCTGGAAAAGCACCAGAAGATGGCCCAAGTGCTTGGGCTTCTGAACTATGTGGGAGACTTGGATGGAGCTCCTGGCTTTGTTGCGGCCATTTGGGGAGGGAACCAGCAGATGGAAGATCTCCCTCTCTCTCCCTCTCCCTCTCCCCTCTCTTCCTCTGCCTCTCTGTAACTCTTTCAAATAAAATAAATAAACCTTAAAAAAAAAAAAAAAAGAGTCCACAGAGCTGGAGAGGATTCTGGGGTGGTCTCTTGTTCCCTGAGTCTGGGACCTCGGGCCAGGAGCTCCGCCTACCTTGCTTCTGGGCCCCTTGCAGCCCGATTTCAGTGATCTCTCGGCACCAGCTCTGCAGCTCCAGGTCGTCCCTCACAGCCTCGTCGGTTTTGTAGTAGAGGCCCATGATTCCCTGCACGTAGCTGCGGGGAGGGGTGCGGGCCCAAGAGCTGAAGCCACTGCTCCGCTCAGTGGGGCTTCCTGTTCCCCGCCCCTCGCTCCCCTCACCGGGAGATGATTTCCCAGAGCCGCAGCGCGTCCTGAGCGTAGAAGGAAGACTCGACTCCCAGCAGGCCCCGGTCGGCCAGATCGTCAGGGGGACAGAAGGAGCGATAGGTTAAGAAGGCTCCAGCTTGCTGGAGCAGCTGCACGTGGCCGCCGCCGCCCGTGCTCATTATCTGGGGAGCAAGGGTGGCCAGAGTCAGGCAATGGAGCCAGGAGGCAGAGGCAGCCCCAGAGGGCCCCATCCTCTCCCCATACCTGGTCAAAAATGCCGAAGTCAGAGACCAGCCCGTTCCTGGCGCGGACGTTGATCTCCAAGGTGTATCGCAGGTGGGGGACGATCAGCTAGAGCGGGCACAGCAGGGGAAGGGCGCTGAGCCGCAGGGAAGGCGCCCAGTACTCAGCAGAAGCTGGGGCTCCCTCCGCTGAGAACAGGTGGTCTAATCACACTGAGCACGCCCAGCCCACCTCCAGAACTTCAGCTCCCCCACCCGTCCCGCGGCCACCACGGCCACCACGGCCACCTCCTTCTGCCCATCCAGGGTGGAGAGCTCATCTCCCCGCCGTCTCTCCAAGGCAGCCTGTTCCTGACCGATCTAAACTCACCCTCACACCAACACGCTTTAATTCCTTGCACCAAACTTGTCACAGCTGGCTTGTGACAATACAATCTTTAGCGTCACCTTACTGAAAACGGACATCCCGCAAGATAGGGACTTTGCCTAACCTACAGTTGTCTACAGTGGTTCTTGCCACACAGGAGACACCCAGTGAGAGTGTTCAGTAGGTGAACACTTTGCTCTAATTGTCTATGTACACCAGCCTGCTGCTGTGGGCCTGCGCCCCTCTAACTAGCCTGTATGCTCTTTTAGAACTCTGAAAAGACTGCCTGAAAATAGTTTTTACATTATTTGCATGGTCTCCTCTGATTGGATAGAATCTTCCATCATTTGCATGTTGTCTAAGTACTATAAGAATATTCATGCTTTATGCAAACCTTTTTTCACCCCTTTTCCCAAGAATCATTCCTGCCCCCCTTGAGAGGTGATACCACTCACTGAAAATGACATGCAAGCTAGGCCCTCACTCCTTTGCTCTCTTGTCTTCCTTGGCTGGTTCTCCCCTTACCCTAAGGTCCCACAGAGGAAGCCTCTGGGGTGGGCGTGTGCCAGGGCAGAGCCAGAGGCAGGCAGGTGAGAAGGGAAGGAGGTGTTACCTTGAAGACAGGATGTATGGATGGAAGACATCTCATGGTGGCCACCGTGAAGACCTCGGCCATCAAGTGTCCCCTCAGAAGATGAGAATTCAGCTCATGAACCTGGAAGTCAGAGCTACGGACCCAGCATTTGGCCAGCAGCCAGACCATGGGGGGGTCCGTGGGCAGGAAAAGCGGTGGTGGGGAGGATCCGATTTTTGGCAAATGGAGCTGGGACAGGGACAAGGCAGGGAGGGGGGAAGGGAAGGGATGAGCACCAGGTGCCCAACAATCCTTGGTCCTTTGAATGTTTAACCTCACCCTTCCTCCTCCAAGTTTACTTCGATTTCTCCATCCCCTCCTTCTCCCACCCTCTTGAGACATTAACACGGCAACCTGCTCTGCCCTGGGCCCTCTGCAGGTACCATGTCTCCCTGCCTGCACCTCCTCTTTCTGTCCCCGCAGAGAGGACAAGATTCAAACCCCCTGCTTCCTTCAGCCCACACTCTTGTTGAGAGATCTAGATCTCTCTCCCCTCTTTCAACACCACCTCTAGGCAAATGACTAAGCCTACAGTGCTTGGTTGCCTGCCAGACCACCCAAATGCCTCCCCCATGATCCCGAAATAGGAGCGACAAGAGCCTACCCAAGCAGCTCTTCCTCTTGGTTTGTCCCACTGCTGCAGGTGCCTGGCTGACCCCCCCACCCCCTGTACCTCTTGGTTTGTCCCACTGCTGCAGGTGCCTGGCTGACCCCCCCACCCCCTGTACCTCTTGGTTTGTCCCACTGCTGCAGGTGCCTGGCTGACCCCCCCACCCCCTGTACCTCTTGGTTTGTCCCACTGCTGCAGGTGCCTGGCTGACCCCCCCACCCCCTGTACCTCTTGGTTTGTCCCACTGCTGCAGGTGCCTGGCTGACCTCCCCACCCCCTGTACCTCTTGGTTTGTCCCACTGCTGCAGGTGCCTGGCTGACCTCCCCACCCCCTGTACCTCTTGGTTTGTCCCACTGCTGAAGGTGCCTGGCTGACCCTCCCTCCCCATACCTCTTGGTTTGTCCCACTGCTGCAGGTGCCTGGCTGACCCCCCACCCCCTGTACCTCTCTGCCTGAATCCAGGCCGGCTGAATCTGCCTCTTCCTCGCTCTTTGTCTTTCCCACCATCTTTCCTCTCCATCCACACGCCTCCGACCCACTTGGGCAATTCATCCCTGCAACATGCGCCCCAGCCAGGCCTTAGCCTGAGAGTGCGTTCCCAGGGAACCACTGAGGCCTGATGGTGGCTGAGCCGAGAAGGCCACACACCGGGGACGAGAAATCTTGGGTGCCCACACCTGGATGACCATAGGCATGAGTTTCCCATCGGGCTGCAGTTTCAACATGACCAGCGGGGCAGCCAGGTACTGCTGGCAATACAGGATGACGTTGGCCTTGATGTTATCCAGCAGGGCGAAGTCGGCTTCAAACAGCGTGCCTGCCTGCATGCAGAGAGCACAGGACGGCCGTCGGCACACCCGCCGTCTCCTCGCCACCCCTCCACCCCCGAGGAAGAAGAGAACTAACTTGTCCCCAGCACCACTTTGTGCCGGGTGCTGGACCCGGTGCTTCTCACTGCCCATCGTGCCCACCCACTCTACCTGAGAGTGCCCCAGCGTTCCAGGAGGGGGAGCGGCTGATCAGAGAGGCTGAGAACCTGCCCGAGCTCTCACGCCTTACAGAGAGCAGGGCCAGGATTCAAACCCCGTGTCCCGGGGTGAACTTTCTCTCTCAGTGGTTCCACTGTTAGCTCCTGACTCACAGCCCTACCCCCTGACCACCACCCCCCGACTCTTACTCTTCAGCCCCCCTCCGCCCAAGCTGCATTTCTTCATTGTTATTCTGTCTCCATCAACCATCCCACCTTGCTCACCTGCCCTCCACAATACACTGTCCGGGAGTTCTCTTGAGAACCCCCTCTTGCTGAGCTGCAGCAAGCCAGACCCATAAGGCTGCTACAGCCTTCCCGCCCACACGACCACTGGCCACGCCCCCTCAGGGCTCTGACGTCCATACCTTGAGCTCCTTCTCCAGCTGGGCCTGCAGCTCCTCCATGCCCGGAGGGAACACCAGGCGGGCAGGAAGCTGGACAGAGCGCCTCAGCAGCATGGGGTTGGCGCCATTGAGAAACTGGTACCCGAACAAGGAGTCCTCCTGCCAGGAGTCCCGCACCCGCCCTGGGGATGGCACTTGTTGAGCTCCCTGAGGGTCCTGAGCTCCTCCCAGCCCCCACCGAGCCATTCCCACTTGACCCCAGCCGACCAGAGGGACCCAAGCCTCTGCTCTCCCACCCCCACCCCCCGGGTTCTCTCCATCTGGGGGGCAGGGGTCCCGGGCCAAGTTTTCAGGACTGACTCGCCAGCTTGCTCCGCCCGCACCAGAAAATCCTATTGAAGTCATCGAGAGTTTTCCAGGGAGCCAGAATATTGAGCGAGTTCTTCAAAGCGAGCTCTGCCAGCCTTCAGGGGAGAATCCAACGTTACAACCGCCGTCGCCACCGACCTGCGTGCAGCCAGGGGCAAACCACGACACCCCCCCACCCTGCCCCTGGCTCTCACCCCCAGGCCAGCGAAGCCTCGAAGTCGATTTTCTTGTCCTCCAGAAATCGCTCATCCACAGGGAGGTCAGTTAACTTGGACCCCGCCACGTTCAGGATTAACCCCTCCTTCCAGCTCCCCCACCTGTGGGACAGAAGTAAGATCAGGCCCCCAGACGCCCTTGCTCAGCAGCTCCCAGTGGGGGAGGGGCAGGGGGGCTCACTGGTACAGCTTCCTTCTCTCTTCCAGCTCCTGCTCTCTGTGTTTCTGGAACAGGCCCTGCGGATCCCCGACCGTGGTGCAGCCTAGAAGTAAGGAGCTTCCTAGAAGCCACGCCCCGCGCCCCGCCCAGCGCGCATCCTCAGCGGGTCCCAGCCTGCACAGCACCCTCTATCAGCTCCAGCAACCCTCCTCGCTGACAACCCCCCCCCCCAGACGCCCTGACTCCCGGGTCCAGCCTCACCCACCCCTCACGCCCGCTCTGCACCCTCTCCTCACACGCAGGCCCCTCTCCCGTGCCCCGGAGCCCTCCTCGCACCCCCAATCCCGCGCTCACCAGTGCCCACTGGCAAGCTCTGGACGCCGTCGCCCACCACCCAGCGGTAGCACGGGAACCAGTACTTGTCCTCAGCGGCCCCGAGGGCCTGCACGGAGATCCAGTTGCAGAACCAGGCGTCTTCCTTGAGAAAGTGTTTTTTGCGCAGTCTCACGAACAGCAGCGATCCCAGGTACTTGGAAACGTTCACCTTGAATTCCTCCTCCTGCAAGCGGCAGAAGAGGCTCAATCTAAAGACCAATCTAAAGCTCTGGCTGGACCTCCGAGACCCTCACGACCCGGTGCCCCCAGCTCCACCGCGGCACACGTCTTCCCCTCCCTCTGCTCACACCAGTTCCCCAGGGTGGCTCGCCTGTCCGCCGCCCGTCCCTCTCACCCTCCCTAGCTAAGCCCAGTGCACCTGCACGACCCCTCTGAGACTGAATGCCCCCCCAGAGGCCTGGCCCCAGGTCAGGTGGAGCCCCGTGCGCCCGCAGCCCTGGGGGGTCTCCCCGGACGAATTCGCCTCCTTGACCAACTGCCAGGACGTGGCGCCGGCTTCCTGGAATGGGGTCTTGAGGCCACCTGCTCGGGGCGCGCTCCTGCCCTTGTCCGCCAGGGCTGAGCCTCTTCCGCCGGGACAGGTACTGGGGTGTGCGTGTTGGGGGTGTGGGGGTCGTTCTGGTTTCAGAAGGACTCTGACGGTCTGGCACAGAGGGACCAGCTAAGAGGGTGCGGGGGACACAGAACGCAGGGGCCACTGGTGGTCCACAGTGGGGGGAACATCAGGGCACGGATGCCCGGGTTGCCCAAGAGGCAGAATTGACTGCGCTCCAGTCTTGCTTAGACCGAGGCGGAGAGAGGTGGGGAGGCGCGAGTTCGGGGAAGGACCTCCGTGGACCACGGTTCCACTGCACTGTCCGCGGTGGAACGGACATCTGGACTCCAGGGACAGGGGAGGGAGCTGTCGCAGGCGACGGGAACTGGGAGGGAAGAGAGAGCGCTCCCAGACCCTGCCTTCTCCCCGACACCTTTTCCCCGCCCACCCCCACCCACCCCGCGGGTGCTGCACCCAAAGGGTCGGAGATCCGGCACAGGAAGAGGAGGTTTGGAGTAACCGTTGTAAAATAAATAAATAAAGCAAAATCCAGGAGGCCCGACGGCCACTCGGATGGCCGCTGCTTCAAGACCAGAGGATGCGGAATGGGGGGGGGGGGCGCAGGGGTGTCCCCTCTATTGCCAGGAAGCCGGGAGCCCGGGATGTGGACGGAGCCTGCCCTAGTGCCCACCGGCCCCCATTCCCGACGCGCGCTCTTCCCGCGGCCGGCGAGGCGCAGAGGGTGGTGTCTTCCTCCGACCTGGACGAACCCAAGACTCAGCCCCGTCGCGCCCGCGTCCTGACGGCTCACCTTGTTCCGTGTGGGCCGCAGGCACGACCCGAGCTCCACCTCTCCGTGCTGGCCAACCAGCCACAGCTCCACTTTGTTTTTGGAGCCCGCGTAGATCGAGGCCCCGGTGGACACGCAGACGCGATAGACACCCATCTTGCCCAGGGTCGTTGCACGCCTTGTGAGGGCGAAGACGAGGGGCCGCGCTAAATACAGAGCCCCAGGGCCCGCCCCGCCGGACGCCTGGGGCCGGGTCTGGGTGTGGATGGCTCGTCTCCAACTAACCCCGCCTAGCCTCGCGAGGGGCCCGCAGCTCCCCGCAGCTCCGAGCTCAGCCCCGACCCCGAAAGGCGGGAACAGGGCGTGCAAACCGTTGCTTTGGTGGGAGGAGGGTGCGACGGAGAGTAAATGAGGATTGGGGCAGAAACCCGGCAAGAAGGAAGAATCTGCCCCCGTTCTGCCCCAGGCTCCGTGTCCCACCGCACCCCTCCACCCCGGGCTGGAGACCCGCATTCCCCAGAACCCGCGGTGCTGCCTGTCCATAGAACTCCCTCCAGGAAAGCTCCGCTCAGCCTTCTGCGTCCCGATTAGACGCCAGTGTTTCCGTGGAATTCCCTGGCAGTTCCAAGACACCAGAACCAGCCAGCTCGCCTCCCAGCACGGCTTCCGCCTAGTAGGCGCTGCTGTTACTGCCCTGGGCGCTCCGCCCAGCAGGGTCCTGCAGCCCCCAGCACCTTCGGCTTGGTGTCTGCTGGACTGCACTGCACCGAAGACCCGACCGGTGATAAAAAATAATAATGATAATGGTAATAATAATGATAATAAACCCTTACCCACTGAGAGACAAACAACAGGTAAGGTTGATTTTTTTTTTTTAATTTTTTAAAATTCTGGTGCCGGGGTCAGCACTGTGGCACAGTGGGTTAATGCCCTGGCCTGAAGCGCCGGCATCCCATATGGGCGCCGGTTCAAGACTCCATTTCCTGGCCGGCACCGCGGCTCACTAGGCTAATCCTCCACCTAGTGGCGCCCACACACCGGGTTCTAGTCCCAGACGGGGTGCCGGATTCTGTCCCGGTTGCTCCTCTTCCAGGCCAGCTCTCTGCTGTGGCCCGGGAAGGCAGTGGAGAATGGCCCAAGTGCTTGGGCCCTGCACCCCATGGGAGACCAGGAGAAGCGCCTGGCTCCTGCCTTCGGATCAGCGCGGTGAGCCGGCCGCAGCCGTGGCGGCCATTGGAGGGTGAACCAACAGCAAAAAGGAAGACCTTTTTCTCTGTCTCTCTCTCTCACTATCCACTCTGCCTGTCCAAAAAAAAAAAAAAAAAAAAAAAAAAAAAGACTCCATTTCCTGTCCAGCTCTCTGCTATGGCCCGGGAAAGCAGTAGAAGATGGCCCAAGTGCTTGGGCCCCTATACCATGTGGGAGACCCAGAAGAAGCTCCTGGCTCCTGCCTCCTGGCTTCGGATCGGCACAGCTCCAGCCATTGCGGCCATCTGGGGAGTGAACCATTTGATGGAAGACCTCTCTCTCTCTCTCTCTCTCTCTCTCTCTCTCTCTCCCTCTCCTCTCTCTGTGTAACGCTGACTTTCAAATAAATAAATCAATCTTAAAAAAAAATTCTGGTGCCATCTTGGCAGGTAACACAGTCTGATAAAACAAAAGTCAACAGAGACTCGTTTGTGACGTGTGCTTTCGCTTTATCTTTTTCTGGAGAAATGCCAGTTTCTCCCCACCTTTTAGCCGAAAGCCCCAGTTCCCACTCGCCCACGGTCTCTCTGAGCCTCTGTCTTCCAGGAGGGTCCCCAAGCAAACACACAGCCGTCATTCTGTCCTCCTCCGGGAGGTAGCGTAATTCTCACAGCGTTCGCGCCTTGCTTTTTCCATGTTGCAGTGTCCAGCCTCAGGACATGAAGAGGTTCCTTCTTCACTGGTGAGCCCCCCACTGGTTTGCTGTAGCACTATAGACTCTGCAGGTTGTTGGCAATCCTTTGTAACGGAGGGAAGGGAACCGCACGTGCAATCTTGTCTATGTAAGTGTACCTGTAAGGCACGACCCTGAGCCATGGAAGACATAGGCCAGAGCATGTGGAACGCTGCCAGCAATTGCTAACTTGTCCTCCATGGAAAGTTCTCCCAAGGCACACTCCCATGAGGGGGCCGGGAGGGAGACCGCCTCACGCTCACAGCCACTGGTGTACTAACAGCCGCTTCTACCCTATGACTAGGCCTCCCTGGTGAAAGATGACACCCTCGCTTTCATGTTAATTTGCGTTTCTCCTATTACGAGTCAGATGCAGCATATTCTCATGTTGTGGGGGCCATCTGTACTTCCTTTCCTGTGAGCTGCCTCTTCCATCTTTCCATCGAGTTTTGATCTTTTTCTTATTAATTTGTAGGAATTGGTTATCAGGAAAATTTGCTCCTTTTCAGCCCCCCCCCCCTGCAAAAGCAGCCCAACAGCCACAATGGTCCTTTTTACCTGCATCAACTCCCGAGAGCCGAGTTGGGCTTCTTTTCTTTTCTTTTTTTTTTTAAGATTTATTTATTTATTTGGAAGTCAGAGTTGCCCAGAGAGAGGACAGGCAGAGAGAGAGAGAGGTCTTCCATCCGCTGGTTCACTCCCCAGATGGCCGCAATAGCTGGAGCTGCGCCGATCGGTAGCCAGGAGCCAGGAGCTTCTTCTGGGTCTCCCATGTGGGTGTAGGGACTTGGGCCATCTTCCACTGCTTTCCCGGGCCACAGCAGAGAGCTGGATCAGAAGTGGAGCAGTTGGGACTCGAACCGGAGTCCATATGGGATGCCAGCACTGCAGGTGGTACCCGCTACATCACAGGGCCGGCCCAGATTTGGGTTTCTAATACAAACACGGCCTTCAGCAACAAGACTGCAGTTGGGCCCAGCGCTGTGGTGCGGCAGTTAAGCTACTACCTGTGATGCCCACACCCCATATCAGAGGGCTGGTTCCAGCCCCAGCTACTCTGCCTCCCATTCAGCTCCCTGCTCATGCACCTGGGAAAGCAGCAAGTCCATGTGCTTGGGCCTCTGCCACCCACATGGCAGCCTCTGGCTTTGGCCTGGCCCAACCCTGGCTGTTGTGGCCACTGGGAGAGTGAAACAGCAGATGGAAGATGGATCTCTCCCTCCCACCCTCCCTCCCTCTTTTCAGATCAATCAAGCAATCTTGTTTTGTTAAGTCTGCAGTTTGGTGGAGCTTCTTGCCGTCATTTCTGTCACCAGGCACATGTGCGTGAGGACCCTCCCTCCCCCCTCCCCTCCCTTCCCACTCCATCTTGTCGGTTTGACGTGAATGACTCGATTTTGAGTCTGACAACTTTCACAGTCTCCTTCTTTTTGACCAAAACTGACTGGCAAACCCAAAACCTTTAAACAGGCAACGGGATGGGGGGGGGGGGCTTCAGCCGGGCAACTGAGATGTCACATCCACATGAGAGTGCTCCAGCTGCCGACTCCTGCTGCCTGCTGGGCACGGCCCGGAGGTGGCGACAGCTCACGTGATTGCGTGTGGCAGGAAGCCACACACATCGGAGACCCGGATTGAGTTCTTGGCTCCCAGGGTATTTGGGGAGTGAACCAGCAGATGGGAGTACCCCCCGCCATCTCTGAAATAAATAATAATAAACAGGAAAGGGAGATGGAACACTATGATTATCTTAACCTAGTCACGATGTATTCGGGACCCCATTAATAAGCAAAAGAGCTAGAATAATGAACAGGGAGGTAGGCACCCAAGAGTGTTATAATTAGTTTGTGAAATTTCTAAATTGATAATAATACTGCAAGGAGAAAAGTTACTGTAAGCTGTTACAAAAGGCATTACCACACAGAAGAGAGGAATGGATATGTTAGGACTTCCAGTGTTTCACAGGTTTGAATTTTTAAGATGCCAAGAGGAATGGGCAGGTGTGATTCTTCCAAGTGTGCGTCTGTTTATAACAGATACACGCTTACTCCCACCAGCAACTAAAAAGAGATAAGCCACGGAGCAGAACCAAACAGACCTGGAAATGGTTGGAACTGTTCCTAAAACAGGACGGCCTGCCCAGCAGCTGTGGCTACTTGATCGCTAGGTAACCAGTGCCCAGGCTCACCCTCCAGGCCAGGGAGAAGGCATCCGAGACCCTGAGTTTGCCAACGTGCAGGTGCGATCCTTGTCCCCAGGAGACGAAGCCACTGGATGACCCGTTAGTTGTTAGGACACGATGGCAAAGCAGCATATGTCTTTAACGACACTAACACAGCAATTTGTGTCCCCACCACAGAACCCTGGCCAAGTGGAAATACCGGGGCCCACCATTTCAGGGGAGGGGACCGCAGAAACACAAACAGAATGTGGACGATTCACACACCGAAAGAACTGCTGAGGTGGCAGGGGAGGTTTTACCAGAAGACAGCTCCCTGGGAGAGAGCGCCCAGCTGTGACTCCCTCTGCGGGGAAGCCTGACTGTGCAGCTCCGCAGGCCTTGCACGTGGGGGGCATTTCACTTTGGGGGGAGACTGACGGGCTTCAGTAATGCCAAGAAAGCATCCAAAGGAGTTGTTCAGCAACCTTGGGGACGTCTCTTATTCCCGGAGGGAAACAGGTAGCAGGAAACAGCAACGCAGTACTGGGTTAACCCCTGTGCCGGGCTCTTTATAGATTTAACTAAAATCATAGTAAGTCAGATAATTGCCTTTGTGTTTATCTTGGGCACTGCTTAACGTGTATTCAAAAGAGTCCCCATATTGGCCAGCATTGTGGTGCAGCCTGAGAGGCCAGCTGCACTGGTTTGAGTCCCAGTTGCTCCACTTCCAATCCAGCTCCCTACTAATGTACCCTGGAAAGCAGTGGAGGATGGCCAAGTCCTTGGGCCCCTCACCCATGTGGGAGACCCGGAAGAAGCTCCTGGCTCCTGGCTTTGGCCTGGCCAAGCCCCAGCCATGTGCCCATTTGGGGAATGAACCAGTGGATGGAAGATCTCTCTCTCTCTCTGTAACTCTGCCTTTCAAATAAATCTTTTTTTAAAAAAGAATATATTTAAATTTATAATTACAGTTTAAATTGTTGAATTATGTTTAATGAAGTTTGCAACCAATGTTTAAATGTTAAAGAAAATTTATGTTTCCAAATTCTGCTTACTGAGATGTTTAATGAATTGAGCATTGAATAACATGTGAATATTGGTGGAGGGTTCACTCCATGAAGATTAAAAATAGCCTCAAGTCTTAAAAACTGAAAACAAGGAGCAGAAATCCTGGGCTCCGGGACACAGCTGTCAGGAGGTGACACAGTGGCTGCAAACCAAGGGACAGACTGGCACATCCGCCCAGAAAAGCGCTCATGGTTGTCCAACCCTGTCCACGTGTTCCGTGCCACATGACGTGGTTCCTCCAATGAATCTCCAGGTCTTCCATTAAAGGTATGAAATTCGTGATGTGGCTCTGGCAGAAGTAGCTGTATTTCACGTCCGTGCCTACACAGGGGCCGTCCAGAGACACCATGGGGCTGGCTGGGATCAGAAGCCAGAGGGAGGCTAAGGCCGTAGTCTGAAGTCTCCTACAGGCCACAAAAATAAGGGGATTAATAAGAAAATCCCCCCTAGAATACAAGAGACAGAGATTTCCCTAATTGGCCTTTAAACTACATTTTAAGGCCGGCACCGCGGCTCAATAGGCTAATCCTCCACCTGTGGTACCAGCACACCGGGTTCTGGTCCCAGTCAGGGTGCCGGATTCTGTCCCGGTTGCCCCTCTTCCAGTCCAGCTCTCTGCTGTGGCCCGGGAGTGCAGTGGAGGATGGCCCAAGTGCTTGGGCCCTGCACCCCATGGGAGACCAGGAGAAGCACCTGGCTCCTGGCTTCGGATCAGCACAGTGCGCCGGCAGCCATTGGGGAGTGAACCAACGGAAAAAGGAAGACCTTTCTCTCTGTCTCTCTCTCTCTCACTGTCCACTCTGCCTGTCAAAAAATAAATAAACTTCATTTTGAGGTCCCATCCAAGAGAGTTTGGAGAAAGACAGTGAGTGCCATCAACTATATGCTCATCCTAATCCAGGCGTCCTCTGGCCCCCACCACTGCCAAGCCCCGGAGAACCGATGTCCAGGAGTTGGTGCCAGTCCCACACCAGCTCCCCCGGGTGTAGGAAATCCATTTCAAAGGTAAAAGACAACTGTGCAACTACACGGAATTTAACCTCATAGCCTTCAGCGGACGTAGGGATGTGCAGCCTCACGCTGGATGTCTCCACACCTGACGCGCAGTAAGCGGGCTGCTTATTCATCGTTGTGCGAACCTGGAGGACGCCCAGCCTGCGCAAATAGCATCGCAGCATGCGGTGTTAGCATCTTTTTTATAAAGGTTTTTTTTAATTTAAATATTTTATTTAGGAGGCAGAGTTTCAGACAGTGAGAGGGAGAGACAGAGAGAGAGAGAATCTTCCACCCACTGGTTCACTCCCCAAATGGCCACAACGGCTGGAGCTGGGCTGATGTGAAGCCAGGAGCCAGGAGCTTCTTCTGGGTCTCCCACGTGGGTGCAGGGGCCCAAGCACTTGGGCCATCTTCTACCGCTTTCCCAGGCCATCAGCAGGGAACTGGATTGGAAGAGGAGCAGCCAGGACTCAAACTGGTGCCCATATGGGATGCCGGAGCCGCAGGCAGAGGCTTAGCCTACCATGCCACAGCACAGGCCTCAGCATTTGCTATAGGCATTCCGTTTCTCAAGATGGTGGAATCTTCCAGGCAGCTGTCACTCTGTCCCTTCTGCTGAGATGGGAGTCCCTGGAGGCTCAGTCAGCATGCATTGGAGCCTCAGGTAAGGTGGCCTGTTGCCAGAAACCAGATGTGGTCATGGGATGTGTCAGACTGGGACCAGGGCAAGAGGATCTGGGGCTGTGCTCGCTCAAACACGCCGCTGAGATGCAGCCTGCAAGAAAGCAGCAGATACGTCACGGGGGCCGAGTATTAGGAATTTTAGGTGATCTCCAAGCTGTTGATGTCTCCAACAGCTTTTTTTTTTATCTTTTATTTAATGAATATAAATTTCCAAAGTACGACTTATGGATTACAATGGCTTCCCCCCCATACCGTCCCTCCCACCCACAACCCTCCCCTTTCCCACTCCCTCTCCCCTTCCATTCACATCAAGATTCATTTTCGATTATCTTAATATACAGAAGATCAGCTTAGTATACATTAAGTAAGGATTTCAACAGTTTGCTCCCACACAGAAACATAAAGTGAAAAATAATAGATGATTTTTTTTAAATGATGATGAAATCAGATCAGACCTATTGTCATGTTTAATCCCAGTGAGAGTCAAGTTGGGAATTGATAATTTCTTTTTTTTTTTTTTCACAGAAGATCAGTTTAGTATACATTAAGTAAAGATTTCAACCGTTTGCACCCCCATAGAAACACAAAGTGAAATATACTGTTTGAGTACTCGTTATAGCATTAAGCCTCAATGTACAGCACATTAAGGACAGAGATCCTACATGAGGAGTAAGTGCACCGTGACTCCTGTTGTTGACTTTACAAATTGACACTCCTGTTTATGGCATCAGTAATCTCCCTATGCACCAGTCATGAGTTTCCAAGGCTATGGAAGCCCCTTGAGTTCTCCGACTCTTATCTTGTTTAGACAAGGTCATAGTCAAAGTGGAGGTTCTCTCCTCCCTTCAGAGAAAGGTACCTCCTTCTTTGAAGACCTGTTCTTTCCACTGGGATCTCACTCACAGAGATCTTTTTGCCAGAGTGTCTTGGCTTTCCATGCCTGAAATATTCTCATGGGCTTTTCAGCCAGATCTGAATGCCTTTAGGGCTGATTCTGAGGCCAGAGTGCTATTTAGGACATCCGCCATTCTATGAGTCTGCTGAGTATCTCACTTCCCATGTTGGATCACTCTCCCCTTTATTTATTCTATCGGTTAGTGTTAGCAGGTACTAGACTTGTTTATGTGCTCCCTTTGACTCTTAGTCCTTTCATTATGATCAATTGTGAACTGAAATTGATCACTTGGTCCAACAGCTTTTTTTTTTTTTAAAGATTTATTTGAAAGTCATAATTAGAGAGAGAGAGAATTGCTATGTGCTGGTTCGCCCCCCAGACGGCTGCAAGCCCAGGCCAGAGCCAGCAGCTTCTTCCAGGTCTCCCACATGGGCACAGGGACCCAAGCACTTGGGCCATTCTCCGCTGTTTTCCCAGGTGCATTAGCAGGGAGCTGGATCAGAAATGGAGCAGCTGGGACTCGAACCGGGGCCCATAAGGGATGCTGGTGTTGCATACAGCGGCTTAACCTGCTGTGCTACAGCGACAGCCCCTGCCCAGCACCTTTCCACAGGGTATTCAGTGAGGATCCTTCGGGATCGGACGCTGGAGTTCAGACACAGGTGTTCCCGTTGGTGGGAGAAGAGGCCGCTCTGCCCGAGTGCAGGAAGCCTCGACCTGGGGATCCACAACCCAGCAGACGCTAGGGAATGAGGTTTTGAAAACGAGCAACACAGGAACCGACAGCGACCAACTGGGAAAACTCCGGCTTCACATGAGGGAGAGGACGTCTCTGGTCTTAGAAAGCAGAATGAAACAGCAGGCTTTGCTGAAACTGATCTGCACAGGGCTCGGGCCCTGAAGGCAAGTTCTCAGCAATGAAGGTCTCAGGGAGTGCAGAGGGGTGTGCCGCCCGCTTCTGGGGTCAGGTGCCCAAGAGCAAGCTGTGGGCCAGCGCCGCGGCTCACTAGGCTAATCCTCCACCTTGCGGCGCCAGCACACCGGGTTCTAGTCCCGGTCGGGGCGCCGGATTCTGTCCCGGTTGCCCCTCTTCCAGGCCAGCTCTCTGCTGTGGCCCGGGAGTGCAGTGGAGGATGGCCCAAGTGCTTGGGCCCTGCACCCATGGGAGACCAGGAGAAGCACCTGGCTCCTGCCATCGGATCAGCGCGGTATGCCGGCAGCAGCGTGCCGGCCGCAGTGCGCCAGCTGCGGCGGCCATTGGAGGGTGAACCAACGGCAAAGGAAGACCTTTCTCTCTGTCTCTCTCTCTCACTGTCCACTCTGCCTGTCAACAACAAAAGAAAGAAAGAAAGAAAGAAAGAAAGAAAGAAAGAAAGAAAGAAAGAAAGAAAGAAAGAAAGAAAGAAAGAAAGAAAGAAAGAAAGAGAAAGAAAGAAAGAGCAAGCTGCGGAGGCTGCTGGCGGGGTGAGGAGAGGATGTGGGCAGATGGGCTCGACGCCAGGCAGCCGGTGCGGTTCCCTGCAGAGCAGACTGGACCGTCTCTGGGCGGCTCTAGGTGGAAGTGAGGCCAGAGATTATGAAGAAATCTGGCAGCTACTGACTTAGCCCAGATCTTCTGGGGCCGGTCACCGCAGGGCTTGTGTTTCCACTTCCTGGACTGGTTTCTGCAGAAGTGGGGTTTGGCCCCATGGCTGGCTGCCACTTCTGTGGAATCCGGTTGTTTTCGTACGGGATTCTGGCCATTGTCCCCTTGTACATTCAATCTCCGAAGCCACGTACGAGAGCTCCGGTTGCTCTGCACCTTTGCCAAGGGGTACCGGCAGCTCGGCAGCACGGTGGGTGCTTCATGGGGGAAGGTTTTCTGCCGTTCAAATTGGTGTACGGCTTTACGCTGTGGCTTTAATTGACATTTTGCTAATGCCTGATTATACTGCCTGTCTTTCGTGTATATTTGACATTTGTATCTTCTTTGGTGAAATATCTATTCAAACATTTTTCCCATTTTGTGCTGAGTTGTTTCTCACTGATGAATATAAGTTCTTTTTAAGATATATGATTTGTGGGGCCAGCACTGTGGTGCAGTGGGTTAGAGCCCTGGCCTGCAGCACCGGCAGCCCAGATGGGCGCCAGTTTGAGTCCCGGCTGCTGCAACTTCCATTCCAGCTCTCTGCTATGGCCTGGAAAAGCAGTGGAGGATGGCTCAGGTGCTTGGGCCCCTGCACCTGCGTGGGAGACCCAGAAGAAACTCCTGGCTCCTGGCTTTGGATCGGCGCATCTCCAGCTGTAGTGGCCATTTGGGGAGTGAACCAGCAGATGGAAGACCTCTCTTTCTCTGCCTCTCCTTCCCTCTGTGTAACTCTGACTTTCAAATAAATAAATAAATCTTAAAAAAAAGATATATGATTTGCAAATACCGTCTCCCAACAAGGAAGTTCTCAGAGTAAGGTCTTTTGATCTCTTAACCCTGTCTTCAGCAGAGCAGAGGGTTTTTTTCACTTCTTTTCAAAATGTATTTATTTATTTGCAAGGCAGAGTTACAGGAATGGGAGGGGAGACAGCAAGAGGGGGAGGGGAGGAGAGAGAGAGATCTTCCATCCGCTGGTTCACTCCCCAAATGACCACACCTAGGGGGGCAGGGCCAGGTCAAAACCAGGAGCCAGGAACTCTGTCTGGGTCTCCCATGTGAGTGGCAGGGGCCCAAGCACTTGGGCCATCCTCTGCTGCTTTCCCAGGCACATTAGCAGGGAGCTGGATGGGAAGAGGAGCAGCTGGGACTTGAACTGGTGCCCCATGTGGGATTCCAACATCACACACTGTGGCTTAACCCACTGCCCCGTAACGCCTGCCCCACAAGTTTTTAATTCGGATGAAGTGCAATTCATCAGCATTCATGAATTTTTTTTCTTTCATGAAGTTTCCCTTTCATATTCTCTCCCAGAAGTTGAATTGTTTCACATTGGACAGTTAGGCCTGTGATCCATCCTGAGTTCATTCTTGTGTGAGATACAGGAACGGGCCCTCCCCTCGGGCGCCTCGGTCCAGTCCTCTTGCTCCTGGCGGGCCGTGTCTGCCTTGGACATCAGAGAAAAAGAAGTGAGAGGTCCGAGACGAGGCCACGCAGTACATGCACCCCTCCCCCTGTGCTGTGAGGAAGCCCAGGCTACATGTCAAGGCTATGGTCAGTGGTCAGCAGAGGGGCAAGGAAGCCTTCTCCGGTCACCGCCTAATGAGGCTCCCTAGAGAGACTTCGGGGGAGAAGTCCCTGGCCCAGGTAACCCACAGAACCACTAAAAACGGGTAGCAGGAACCCCAATAAGTGGGCCATCATCTGCTGTGTTCCCAAGTGCATTAGCAGGGAGCCGGACTGCAAGTGGCAGAGCCAGAGCTTGAACCTGTGCCCCAACAGGGGATGCAGGCAGCTCAAGAGACAGCTCAACCCATGACACCACCAACGCCTGCCTCTCTTTGTTTCCCTTTAATTATGTGAGCTGGGGCCGGCGCCGCGGCTCACTAGGCTAATCCTCTGCCTGCGGCGCCGGCACACCAGGTTCTAGTCCCAATCAGGGCGCCGGATTCTGTCCCGGTTGCCCCTCTAATTGTCTTTAAAAACATTTTTAAAATGTATTTGAGGCCGGCGCCGCGGCTCACTAGGCTAATCCTCCGCCTAGCGGCGCTGGCACACCGGGTTCTAGTCCCGGTTGGGGCGCCGGATTCTGTCCCGGTTGCCCCTCTTCCAGGCCAGCTCTCTGCTGTGGCCAGGGAGTACAGTGGAGGATGGCCCAGGTGCTTGGGCCCTGCACCCCATGGGAGACCAGGAAAAGCACCTGGCTCCTGGCTCCTGCCATCGGATCAGCGCAGTGCGCCGGCCGCAGCGCGCCAGCCGCGGCAGCCATTGGAGGGTGAACCAACGGCAAAGGAAGACCTTTCTCTCTGTCTCTCTCTCTCACTGTCCACTCTGCCTGTCAAAAAAAAAAAAAAAAAAAAAAAAAAAAAAAACAAAACTTAAAATGTATTTGAGGGGATGGCGCTGTGGCGCACTAGGTTAATCCTCCACCTGAAGCACCGGCATCCCATACGGGCGCTGGGTTCTAGTCCTGGTTGCCCCTCTTCCAGGCCAGCTCTCTGCTGTGGCCCGGGAGTACAGTGGAGGATGGCCCAAGTCCTTGGGCCCTGCACCCACATGGGAGACCAGGAGAAGTACCTGGCTCCTGCCTTCGGATCAGCGCGGTGCACCAACCACAGCGCACTGGCCGTGGCGGCCATTGGAGGGTGAACCAACGGTAAAGGAAGACCTTTCTCTCTGTCTCTCTCTCCCTCACTGTCCACTCTGCCTGCCAAAAAAAAAAAAAAAATATGTGAGCTGGAATGAAAGGAACACAGGAGTAGAGAGAAGAGGATGTTGGATCCCAAACTTCTACAGGCAGCCATCAGGCTAAGAGCACTATTCGCCTACAAACAGGGGCTCCTGTTTACAGAAAAGACAGCATAATTTGGAAGAGGACCTCGAGACTCCCCAGGGCATGGCCGAGAGCCCCAGAGCACGCACCGGCAGTAGATCCGGGCCTGCACTCGGGGAGCCCCATGCACACCTGCAGGAGACCTCCGACTTCAAGCTGGCGCCATAACAGCGCAAGGTGGGGAGGGACGGAGGCACTTTGCGTGGGGGAGGAACGGGACTTGTGGGAGAGGATGCACTGCGTTAGACGGGACACACTGTGTTCTCCAAATATGACCGCGACAACACACACACCCTGCGTTCTCTTCCATGATGTGGGCTCTCCTCCGACTAGGGGGCCCTTCCTGCACCCTTGAACGGACCTGTGACTGCCTCCCCCAGAACACGACGGCCGTGACCCTGTGGAACTGCTGCTTTGCAATTCCCATCGCTTCGTGCCCTGGGGTGCTCGCTTTGGGACCCCGGCAACTCAGGCCTCGTGCAGAGCCCATACACAGATATTCCAACCAGCGCCCCAGAGAGCTCTGGCTCCCAGAGCCTTCTAGATGATTCCAACCTCAGCTTCCACCTGAATGCAGCCACCTGAGATTCCCGATATGAGACTCGCTCACCTGAGACCGGTTGACCAGCAGGACTGTAAAAGATAATAATAAAATGTTTGTGAATGTCTTCAATCACTGCATGGCACCATGATTCACACAGGCCAACAGGCCAAGGCCACAGACAGGCAGTGGGAGAAGGCCTGGGGAGAACGGAGCTGCTCCCTGCCAGGAGACAGAGCGCACGTCCTTGCAGCGTGGTCCTCTGCGGGCCATCAGGGTGCTTGGGGAGCCTCCAGCTGAACCAAGGGTGGCAAAACACCGGGCAGGAGGTGCCGGAGTCTCCAGGCGTCCCCTCAAGGGGTTATCCTGCAGCCTCGCCCACGCCCGTTAGAGGTTTGCATTGATGGGGGTCGCGTGGGCGGGGCGGAGGAGGTGCCATGAGGAAAAGAATGAAAATTTCTATTTCACCTCATTTCAAAGCAAGTGGGAAGACCAGGAAATAATACCCCACAAGGGGCCTGGGGAAGGGTCTTGGCCAGCCCTTTCGGAGGAAATGAGGGGGGCCCTGGGCTGAGTCAGATAAGGCCCGGGGGTCACAGGTAACCCGCATCCGCGATCCTTTCTTACCTCTCAAGGAAAGAATTGACGCCATAATTTTGTAGTGCCGCAAAGTGTTTCCTTAGCAGAGAATGTAATAGGACCACGGGTGGAGATCTGACTCTCTCTGTTGAGGAATCCCCCTGAAGGAACTGCTGAAGAAGGTGGCGTGGTGCAGTGGGCTGAGCTGCTGCTTGGGACGCCAGCACCCCGTACCAGAGCACCAGTTCAAGTCCCAGCTGCTCCACTTCTGATCCAGCTCCTGCTGATGCGCCTGGGAAAGCAGCAGAAGACGGCCCAGAAACATGGCCCAGGCAGGAGACCCGGATGGAGCTCCAGGCTCCTGGCTTCGGCCTGGCCCAGCCTCAGCCATTGTGAGCATTTGGGGAGTGAACCAGCGATGGAAGACGTCTCTAGAACCTAAAAACCCAAACCAGGAGGCTTCAGCAGACTTCCAGGGCACACGCATGCCCCGAGAAGAATAAACAGATGACTTAGCAAATATTATAGAATAGTTGTTGATGTCTTCCCTCTCTTAGTTAGAAAATGCACTTAATGGGCTGGCACCGCGGCTCAATAGGCTAATCCTTCACCTGCGGCGCGGCTACTCCAGGTTCTAGTCCTGGTTGGAGTGCCTGTTCTGCCCCGGTTGCTCCTCTTCCAATCCAGCTCTCTGCTGTGGCCCAGGAGGGCAGTGGAGGATGGCCCAAGTGCTTGGGTCCTGCACCCCATGGGAGACCAGGGGAAGCACCTGGCTCCTGCCTTCGGATCAGCGCAGCACGCTCGCCGCAACAGCCATTGAGGGGTGAACCAACGGAAAAAAGGAAGACCTTTCTCTCTGTCTCTCTCTCACTGTCCACTCTGCCTGTCAAAAAAAAAAAAAAATGCACGTAATGCTTGAAATTCAGAATTTTTTTTAGCTAAAAGTATTTCGAAAGCAAAAAAGAAGTTAATCCCTCTACATGGGTTGCTAAGCAGAAGGTAAAACTGCCACCCGTGGCTGGGTCTCTGGACAGAGAGGTAAGGAGAGCGCAGGAAGAACACGTCCTGACTCTGCCTGCCCAATGCACGATGACCACACACTTCAAGGAAAGCATCCGAGTACCAAACAGAATGCACGCACTGGCCTGTTAGTCCATGGGTGAAATGTGGCTTAACAAGGAAACCTCTTGGGGACTATGTGAATACTGCCGGGCCACCGTCTCCACATGGAGTCCAGACATGCAGGAAAACTCACACCGGAGAGGCAGTGAAGCAGCGGGCTCCCATGGGCTGGGCTGGGCTGGCCGGCCCCGGGACGGGGAGTGGGGAGTGTTTCTGGGAAGGAGGGAGTGGCAGGTTATTATCTGCGTGGCCCTTAGTGGGCTGGGCAGGGACGATGATTACGAAGAGCTTTTTTTTTTTTTTTTTAAAGATTTATTTACTTATTTGAAAGGCAGAGAGAGAGAGAGGGAGAGACAGAGAGAATCTCCCATGCACTAGTTTACTTCCCAAATGGCCACAACAGCCAGGGCTGGGCCAGATCTAAGCCAGGGTCGTGACCTCCGTCCGGGTCCCCCACATGGATGACAGGACTCACGTCCTGAGCCGCCCTGTGCTGTCTCCCACATGGATCTGAATCAGGGCCAGAACTCCGTCCCAGACCCTCCCACGGGGGCCGCAGGTGTCCCGAACAGCGCCACCAGGGACTTTCGCGGCTTCCAGTCAACGATCACGTTACACTTCCAAGGGGGACATCACGCCAAATCCGAGGCGCTGTGTGCCACAAAGACCTGAGTGGGGCTGAGGGGGATGATGTGAATTTCAGAACTCCTGAATTCTAGGAAATGGTGATGAAAGAAAAATGCTTCCTAGAAAACTGCTGAATAATTTTAAATTAAAAGCCATAATGTGTGAAACAGGTAAACCAATAAGCATTAGTGCGTTTATGGTTATAGAAATAGAAATCGACTAAAATTATTAAATATCACAAAGATTGCAGCAAGCAGGAAGATGTTTTAGCTTGGTCTTTCCTAATTTTGTCTCAAAATAGGAAAGTTAAATACAGATAATTCAACAAACCAGACATGTGTCAGGCCCTATCTAACAGGCACATGTGTGTAGGGTGTAGTTAGTGTATCTGTGTGTGCGTGCGTGTACATATACGTTCAGCTATATTCAGCATGTCCTCCACGCTGTTGGAAATGAGAGTGATTTGTAACCATGGCTCAAACTGTTGATGTTCACACACAGAATTTGTTGTAATCGTGGTCCTTTGGACGTGACAAAGAAGGTTAAACTTGGCTGTGCATGCCAGGACAAAGCTGCTGAGGGATTAGGTTGAGTGACTTGGAAAGGGAGACGTCGTAGATTTTTGGAAACTTCAGAACCTGAGAAAAGAGTTGGCAAGCGGGAAGATTTTCTAGCGAAGTTCCAATCACTATGGTGTCATTTGAAAAACGGTACTTAATTACGAAACCAGCTTACACGGAATCACGTTTTCGGTCCGGTTAGTTCATTTGTAATTAATGTGGGGTGTGTGGTTAAAAGTGAAAAGTGAAGTAAGAGGCTTGGACTGTCCAAACCCGTCGATGTCATCATCCATGAGTGACTGGACTTCTGGAAACATCTCAGATGTTCTTTTTCTAAAAAAAAAAAAAAAATTATTTATTTGAAAGTCGGAGTTATTCAGCGAAAGAGAGGCAGAGAGAGAGAGAGGTCTTCCATCCGCTGGTTCATTTCCCAATTGGCCACAATGGCCGGAGCTGCGCCCATCTAGAAGCCAGGAGCCAGGGGCTTTTTCCAGGTCTCCCACACAGATGCAGGGGCCCAAGCACTTGGGCCATCTTCTACTGCTTTCCCAGGCCACAGCAGAGAGCTGAATCGGCAGTGGAGCAGCCAGGACTAGAACCAGCGCCCATATGGGATGCCGGCACTGCAGGCGGCGGCTTTACCTGCTACGCCACAGCGCCGGCTCCTGGTGAATGCTCTATTGGAGACAGAGTTTGCAAGCAGAGGATTCCGAAGAACAGGAGCACGGCAGGTGAAACGTTCATCAGGACACCTGACGTGGCACTACCAGAACTCCCGGGGGAGGAAGAGGCGGGGGGGGGGGCGCCTTTGAGCTCGCCCCGCGGCTCAAGGATGGGCCAGGGAAGAGGGTTGCAGAGCTGCCTCCTGCCAGCCTGCCCCAGGCACAGGGCACCTCACACAAGAGATCGACATCTACCGTGTTTAGTCCCTAGGTGATACATCCTTCCTTCCACATGATGCCTGAGTCCAAGAGAGACTGCAGGCTGTCAGGTAAACGGTGGCTGACTGGGACAAGCAGTGTGGCACGGCAGGTAGAGCCATCGCCTGTGACACCAGCATCCCACATGGGCGTCGGCTCTAGTCTCGGTTTTTCCACTTCTGATCCAGCTCCCTGCTTATGGTCTGGGAAAGCAGAAGGTGGCCCAGGTCCTTGGGCCCCTACACCCACGTGGGAGACCTGGAGGAAGCTCCTGGCTTCAACCTGGCCCAGCTCTGACCACTGCAGCCATTTGGGGAGTGAACCAGTGGATGGAAGACCTGTCTCTCTCTGCCTCTCACTCATTCTGTAACTCTACTTTTCAAATAAATATTAAGAAAATAAATAAATATAGGGGCCAGCACTATGGCACAGCAAGTTAAAGCCCCAGCTTGCAGTGCCAGCATCCGATATGGGTACCGGTTCAAGTCCCAGGTGCCCCACTTCCAATCCATCTCCCTTCTAATGGCCTGGGAAAGCAGAAGAAGATGGCCCAAGTCCTTGGGCCCTGCACCCACATGGGAGACCCAGAAGAGGCTCTTGCCTCCTGGCTTCAGATTGGCTCAGCTCTGGCCAGTTGTGGCCATTTGGAAAGTGTACCAATGGATGGAAGACCTCTCTCTCTCTCTCTGTCTGTCTCTACCTCTCTCTACAACTCTTTCAAATAAATAAAAATAAATCTTAAAAAATAAAATAAATTAATATAAATAGAAAAGTAAGAGAAATTAGGAAATAAGTCCGAAACTCAACGTCTAAACAACAGGATTTCTGTTGTTACAGGAGCAATGCTTATCACCTGTTCAGCCTGACCTGGGAGTTCAGAGGACTCTTTTGAATCCAGTTCTCAGTGCTCTGCAGAATCTGAAAAGAGCAAGCAACCAAGCTGCAACCTTGTCGTTACTGTTGCATCCCACCCCCCCACCCCCATCCCCGTTGTTCCCACCCTAGGTGGCCAGGAGAGAGAAGACACAGGTGCTGGGAGCCCGATACTCAGTCTTCCTAAAATTTGGACCTTACCTTTGCCCCACCTATGTGGCATTCTTGTTTAATAGGTATCTTTTTTAGTTAAGAGCTGCAAATCTTTTAACCGGGACTATTTGTGCTTTGGATTGGAGAAAGTGGTGGACACGAATTCTCGAATTCTCGGCTTTAGCAGCTGAGCAGCAGTCAGCAGAGGTGGCTCACGTCAGAGATTCAAGGAACCGCCGTGAGTGGACACAGGTGGTCTCAGGGAAGGACAGAGATGGGACAGGGGTACCTGTGAGCTGGTGACACAAAAAGCTCACAAATAGGGATGCACCTTCGGCTTGGAGGTGACGGTACCACTTGGGATTCCTGCACCCCATGTTAGAGTGCCTGGGTTCAAGTCTCAGCTTTGCTCCCAATTCCAGCTTCCTCCTGATACACACAAGAGGTTGGGTCCTTGCTTCCCATGGGGGTGGGACCTGGATGGCTCCCAGCTTTGTCCTGGCCCAGTCCCAGGTGTTAGGCACATGTGGGGTGTGAGCCAGTGCGCTCTCTCTGCCTCTCAAACAATAATTTTTTTAAAGCTTTATTTTATTTATTTGACAGGCAGAGTTACAGAGAGAGGTAGAGACAGAGAGAGAAGTCTTCCATCCGCTGGTTCACTCCCCAGACGGCCACAATGGCTGGAGCTGCGCCGATCCAAAGCCAGGAGCCAGGAGCTTCTTCTGGGTCTCCCACGTGGGTGCAGGGCCCAAGGACTTGGGCCATCTTCTACTGCTTTTCCAGGTCATAGTTGAGAGTTGGATTGGAAGAGGAGCGGCCGGGTCTTGAACCGCCACCCATATGGGATGGCGGCGCTTCAGGCCAGGGTGTTAACCCACTGAGCCAGCACCGGCCCCTCAAACAAGAATTTTTAAGTTCACAATAGCTGTAAAGGACATCAGTAGGACACCTGGGGAAATCTGAATACAGACAACATAGTAGGTAATAGTACTTTCTCAACAATTAGGATTTTTTTTTTTTAAAGATTTATTTATTTGAGAGGCAGAGTTACAGAGAGAGGGAGAGTCAAAGAGGTCTTCCATCTACTGGTTCACTTCTCAAATGGCTCAATAGCCAGAGCCGGGCCAGGCCAAACCAGGAGCTTCTTCTGGGTCTCCCACATGGGTGCAGGGGCCCAAGCACTTGGGTCCCCTTCTGCTGCTTTCCCAGGCCACAGCAGAGAGCTGGACTAGAAGAGGAGCAGCTGGAACATGAACTGGTACCCATATGGGATGCTGGCACCACAGACAGAGGCTTAGCCCTCTTCGCCACTGAGCCCATCCCTATTAAAAAGTTTTACAAATGACTTTTTTTTTTGAAAGGCACTGATTTTTTCCATCTGTTGGTTCATTCTCCAAATGGCAGCAATGGACAGAGCTGGGCCTAACTGAAGCCAGGAGCCTGGACCTCCATCTGGGTCGCCCACGTGGGGTGCAAGGGCCAAAGCACTGCTTTCCCTTCCCCGGGCACATCAGCAGGGGGTGGATGGGGAGCAGAGCAGCCACTCAGATGCTGACATCACAGCAGGGGCTTCCGCTGCTGTGCCAGCCCAGCTGTTAAAATTCCCACCATAACAGTATTGCGATCGTGCGGGAAAATGTCTTTAATCTTTTTAAAATGTCTTTAAGTATTTAGGAGTGTAGAAGTAGTTAAGGGCAATTCTCAAGTTGTTGCAGGTTACTCTCAACTAGTTCAAGAAAAAACACAGATATAAGAAATATATATATATAGGCCGGCGCCGCGGCTCACTAGGCTAATCCTCCGCCTTGCGGCGCCGGCACACCAGGTTCTAGTCCCGGTCGGGGCACCAGATTCTGTCCCAGTTGCCCCTCTTCCAGGCCAGCTCTCTGCTGTGGCCAGGGAGTGCAGTGGAGGATGGCCCAGGTGCTTGGGCCCTGCACCCCATGGGAGACCAGGATAAGTACCTGGCTCCTGCCATTGGATCAGCGTGGTGCACCGGCCGCAGCGTGCCGGCCGCGGCGGCCATTGGAGGGTGAACCAACGGCAAAGGAAGACCTTTCTCTCTGTCTCTTTCTCTCTCTGTCCACTCTGCCTGTCAAAAAAAAAATATATATATATATATATATAGAAATATATATACAAAGTAAAAGTGGTAAAATATTAGTTGATTAATCTAAGTTAGAGATATATGTATATCTGTTCTTACTGCTATTCTGTTAAATTTTCTAGATTTGAAAAATGGGAGAAAAAGGAACTTTTAAAAATGTTAAAGCTAAAATTTTTTTTAATTTTGTATTTATTTGAAAGGCAGAGAGAGAGAGATCTGCCAACTGCTGGTTCATTCCCAAATGCCCACAACAGCTAGGGCTGGACAAGGCCAAAACCAGGAGCCCCACTCCATCCAGGCCTCCCACGTGGGTGGCACAGACCCGACCGCCTGAGGCATTACCTGCTGCCCCCTCCTCCCCAGGGTGCACATGAGCAGGAAGCTGGCAGGGACAGCCAAGCTGGGACTTGAACCCAGGCATCCAGCGATTTTTTTTTTTTTTAAAGATTCATTTATTTGAGAGAGAGAGAGAGACTGATTGATTCCATCCAAATGTCTGCAAGGACTGGGGCTGGGCCAGGCTGAGGCCAGGCGTCAAGAACTCCATCTGGGTCTCCCTTGTGGTGGTGGGGGCCCAAGCACTTGGGCCATGTTCCGCTGCCTTCCCTGGCACATCAGCAGGGAGCTGGATCGGAAGCGGAGCCACTGGGATGCAAGCGGTGGCGTAACTCACTCAGCCACAATGCCGCTCCCCTCCAAGTGGCCTCTTAACTGCTATACCAAACGCCACTGCCCCCACCCCGAAATACTTTGCTGCGGTGTGACCGTCAAATATCCCAATTCTGAGCTCTAGTCATTTAGGATCGGTGGAGGGGCTCCACCGTCTTCGAGCCAGAGAGCCTGTCCCCAGGCTGCCGGAACACAGGCCCCGTGCGCCCCAGCCACCTGCCACCCTCGGCTTCGCCCGCCCAGCAGACGGAGAGGCTGCAGAGACAGTGAGTGACCGCAGCTTGGGCTACGTCCAGCACCCGCAGGGGGTGGCCTACAGGAAGCTCCGTGCACGCTGTGAAAGCCACATGCGAATGAGTGGCCACCAGATGGACAGAGAGAGAGAAAAGGTCACAGAAATGTGACAAATAAAAGCAAGTCACCTCCGGCTGGCCAGGTGGGCAGAAATGATCTGTGTGAGAAGACACTGTGTGCTTCTTCATGTTTCTGAGACCCCGAAGGGTAGGAAGCACCGTGCGTCCCCACGGGAGCCGGAGAAGCAGAAGGCGTGACGGGCTCGGAGGAGTCGCGGTCGAAAAGGTGGAGCGCTGGGGGGCAACGCTGGACTACAATACCGAGAAATGGCAACAGTGTGAGGTCAGGGAGGGCTGGACACGGGCAGGGTCCCCTCGGGCGCGGGGCCGCACGTGGAGCTGTCATTCCCTCCCCATCCTTCACACCCTTCCTGTCAATCATTTGCTAGGAACCACACAGGGAGAGAACGACAGAGCACACCCGCCCTGACCACAGGGTGCTGCACAGGGCCACTGCTGGAGAAGCCACGGGCACTGCCCAGTGTTTTGAGAGCAGATGTCCACGTGGGCCCAGGCAGGCAGAGACGGGGAGAGTGAGGCAGGGCCAAGAGCCGCATGTCAGTGTGAGCTGCCCAGCATGCGTGCTCTGAGCGCACCCCACCCCCGCAGCCTCCCTGGCTCGCAGGGCATGCGGTGCCCTCGCTCTTGGTGTGGCTGCTTCAGCCCTGCAGGAAGCAGGCTGGGCCAGACACTGTGAGACCACTGGGATGGATCCTGTGCACAAACATTTCCCAACAGCATGGAGCTCCTTCCTCCGCTACCGGGGGTGTGGTCTGGGTGGCACCCAGCCCACTTCGCTTTTCACTGCGACCAGTTCCTCAGGTGGCTCTTCCCTCCTCAAACCCCCCCTCAGCCCCGAACCCTGCCTGTGCTTCGAGCCCCTCACCCGGCAGCGTGCTGCCCAAGGCCCTGGCCAACCGTGCCTCGGCAGAGGCATCCGGCGGAGGCTTTCCCCACGCCCAGGACCCTGCCTGTGCCCCTAACGCTTGCAAAATCGTTCTCTCTTACCGCCACCGCAAAACGACTCCTCTGTGGGCCACCGGCCCTTCCACTGGGGTGATTGTAGCTCTCTGTTACCCATGACCCCAAAGCGCCATTTCTAGGGCACGGTAAGCAGTAGGGATGCTGACGCATCACTGAGCATGGCGCAAGACCAGAGGGTGGGAGGAAAGCAGAAAGCGGGGGAGACTGCTCAGCCCCGTCAGGTCTGCCAAGGGCCCCTGACCCTGAAGCTTCAGCCGTGGCAGCAAGCCCAGAGTATCAGGCTGTCAAAGGCCGCCCTCCTGGCCGGGGCAGCTGGACGAGCCACGTCTCCCAAGGGCAGATTGAAAAGGAATCCCTGCCACGCAGACTGAGGCCTAAACTTCTGGGCACAGCTTTCGAGGTCCTCTGCGACCCAAGCCGCACAAATCCACCCAACCACGTCCCCAGGCCTCCGTTGCCGCGCCGCCGGCTCCAGCGGCAGCCCTCAACTCTGGCGAACTAGAGCGGGTTTGCTCCCTCAAGCCCTCCACCCGTGTCCGAATCCCTCAACAGGTTGGTAAACAAAGCATGTGGACATCGCACGCAACAGGAAGCTCAAAGAGCCTGAAACGCATGACAAGAGACCCAGGCTGTCCCCCAAGAGAAATCCAAATGAAAGCTCGCTGCTGTGCCGTCTCCCACCTCGGGCACGGGCAGGGAAGACTGAGTTTGCTAACATATTTTGGTAAAGATTTCGCCTGTACTTCTGGTGGGAGCAAAAACATCCACGAAAGAACTCAGCAATTCTAGGAATTTATGTGGTAAATACTTCAGTGGAGGATGGTACGTGCAGATTAATTTGTATGCACATACACGTCTGTTTGGTGGCAGAAAAAGATAATCATGGGTTAAAGAACTGGCAGGGTGATGTAACCCTGGGCAGCTGGGAGGCGACGGTCTGTCAGTGCCACCTGCAAACATCGTCTAGAATCCAACCCCTTCTCCTCCAGGCCTGGGCAGGCATCCCTCCGCTAGTGGAGCTGGCTCCCGCCCTGCCTCTCCCCATCCACTCCCTGCAGGCAGCCACGTGGACCCTGCTAACACACCTCAGCTCTCTGCTTCCAGGCCTCCCCCAACTTCCTACCTCAGACAGAACAGACGCCACCCTCTGCTCCGGGCTGCAACTCACACTCTATCCTTTCCTACCTCAGCCCCCCATCTCAACCCCACCGGCCTCCCCCCGCCTCCCCAGCACACCAGGAATGCCCCTGCCTCTTGCCTCAGCCGCACTCTCCCTCAGCTTCCTGGCTCTTTATTCGGCGAGAGCTTTCTTTGAACACCGTACTCAACACAGCACCAACACACGCACAAATCTTAAGTGGCAGACACGTTGGTGCTCTCTGTATAACCCTTCCACTTTCTCTGAGTGTCTACAAATTTCCACCACAGAAGGTTCACACACACACCTGTCTTCCTTATTTTCCCATGGTACTTAGCACCACCTAACATTATGTTTTCATTGTCTACCCATGCCCACCTCCCAAACACGTACAATTCAGACTCTAAAAGGGCAGGGATGGGCTGCCTTGGTCACAGCTGTCTCTTTTGTGTTCCAACATGAGGCTGCTGGTGTTAATTCTGAACTACTATCCTCCAGGACGTGACCACTGGGGGAACCTGGGTGCCTTGTCACCCCCACCCGTCTGTACCATCTTGGCAACTCCCCATGGATCTATAATTATTTTATTTTTAAAAAACTTATTTATTGCGGCCGGCGTTGTGGTGTAGGTTAAGCCTCTGCCTGCAGTGCCCAGCATCCAATAAGGGCACTGGTTCAAGTCCTAGTTACTCTATTTCCAATCCAGCTCCCTGCTAATGTGCCTGGGAAAACAGCAGAAGGTGGTCCAAGTGCTTGGGCTCCTGCACCCATGGGGGAGACCTGGAAGGAGCTCCTGGCTTCTGGCTTCGACCTGGCCCAGGCCTGGCCACTGTGGCCATTTGGGGAACCAATCAGCAGATGGAAGACCTTGGTCTTTCTCTGTGTCTCCCTCTCTCTGTAACTCTGCTTTTCAAATAAATAAGTCTAAAAAATTTTTAAAAATTCCTCTTCAGCTTCACTCAGAAACACACACACTCACAGAGCTGTAAGACTTAGGGATGAGCAGGGAAGTGCGGTTACAACAGACTGCAGACACTCCTTGGCTGACAATGGAGTTCCGTTCGGATGAACCTGTCAGCTCCAAGAACATAACACACCTTAGCCTGGCCTTAACACAACATAACCTTAACATACCACAGCTTAGCCTGGCCTAACACACTAGCACACGTTTGGGTAGAATTATCTAACACTCTAACACTAAGCCTACTTTATACTTGAATATCTCAAGTAACTTACTGGGCACTGCACTGACAGAGACGAGGAGAACTCCTGGACTCCGTCAGGGAGACTGGGGCAGGCATTTGGCACAGTGGTTGAACTGAGGCTTAGGGCTCCACATCCCTCATCCAGGTGCTTGGTCCAAGTTCAAGTCCCAGCCCCTCCCCTTCAGATTCTGGTTCCTGCAAAAGATACTAGCGCAAGTCTCTTGGTCTGTCCCACACACATGGCAGACCCAGACTGCGTTCTGGGTTCCTGGCTCAGCCCTGGCATTTGGCAAGTGAACCAGCAAAGAGGTGATCTCTGAGTCTCTACTTTTCAAATAAATATAAACAAGTTAATAATAATAATAATAAAAAAAGTCCTTGTAGGCCAGCCCGTAACTCCCTGCCCAGGGATACAAGGGGGTAGGGATCAAAAACAAAACAAACCCTGGGAGTCCCTAAGGCCGCATGCCTGGGCTCAAGCCCCAGCTGTCGCTCCCCCATTCACGGAGGAACGACACTGGACCCTGCGCTGTTCTTTTTGCCCGGCTCTTCCGGGACGGCGTCGTTCCTCCGCGAATGAGGGAACGGCAGCTAACCTGGGAAGAGCCGGGCAAAAAGAACAGCGCAGGGTCTGGTGTTGTTCCTCCGCGAATGGGAGAGCGACATAATGGTGCCGTGACTCGGATATGAAACTTAGGAAGGAAGAAGCGGGAAAAGGCGGGAAAATACTGGAGAGAGACTAGCAAAGAGCCTAGGGAAAAGCCGGATGGAAAAAGTGCCGGAAGAAGCTAGTGAAAGCCTAGGCATAGACTCGGATACAGACTGCGGGGAGAAGTTAGGAGAAATTTAAGATTGAAAGCGAAAGTGAAAGCTAGAAGAAACTTAGACTCGGATACGGACTTCGGGGAGAAGCTGGGAGAAATCTAAGATTAAAAGCGAAAGTGAAAGCTAGGAAAAACTTAGACTCGGATACGGACTGTGGGGAGAAGCTAGGAGAAATGAGAGAGAAATATTGTTGGAAGAAAGTTAGGAAAAGTACCGGGTAGAGAAAAATATAAGCTAGGGAAAATGAAGCCGCGGGGGTAGGCCGAAGCGGAGACGTAAGCTAGGTTGGCATTCATCAGATTAGCCCGGGGAGCAAAAGACGGGAAGCCAAACCAGAAGCGGAGACGTAAGCTAGGCTGGAATTCGTCAGGTTAGCCTTGGGAACTTAGACTGAAAACTAAACCGGTAGCGCAAACATGAGCTAGGTCGTGATTCGCGGAAGCTGCCGAGTGCAGAGAGCGCGCGCGGGGCACGAGCAGATAGGAGAGCGCGGGGCTGGCACGGAGGCTACAGTGTGGGCGCAAAAGGCACGGAGACCGCGGAGCGTGCGCGAAGCCGGGAAGCCACGCAGATAAGAGAAGCGCGGGCTGAAGCCGCGCAGAGCCGGGAAGCCGCCGCGGGGCAGGCACCGGGAACACGTGGCGATAAGAGAAATAAGGATGCTGGGAGATAGAAGATAGAGAAATAAGAATGCCCGGAGATAGAAGTAAAATGAGAGGAATAAGAATGCTGGGAGGTAGAAGTAAAAGAAATAGGAATGCCCGGAGATAGAGAGAAATAGAAAAAAATAAAAAAGGCCTCCCCACAGTACAGCAATGAGAGGGCTCGGATTCGGTCTGCCTGATTAGTAAGGTGGTAAGCACCTGCAGGCAGCTTGAGCAGAGTAAGCGCAGCGGGTCACCGAAGACAGGCACGTATCAACACCAATAAGTCTCCCCACAACACGGCAATGAGAGGGCCCGGATTCGGTCTGCCTGATTAGTAAGGCGGTAAGCACCTGTGGGCAGCTTGAGCAGAGCAGAGTATGCGCCGCAGGGCACCGAACACAGGCACGCATCAGCGCCTAAAAACCTCCCCACAACATGGCGAAGAGAGGACCTGGATTCGGTTTGCCTGATTGGTAGGGCTGTAAGCACCTGTGGGCAACTCGAGCAGAGCAGAGTGTGCGCCGTGGGGCACCGAAGACAGGCGCGTATCAACGCCAAAGAATAAAAAGAAAGGAGGAACTGTGGGGAGCAACTGAGACTAAATTACTGGAACTAGGACTAATTCTATGCATCTGCTCTCCCACAATATGGCGCTGAGAGGGAGCAAACAACCTCTACGCAGCTGCCTCATCAGTTTGACTGATAAGCTGCTCCTGATTGGAGGAGAGAAGCGTGCTCGGTGTGTGGGCAGCAGAGTTGGGATTGGTGGAAGAGGACTATAAAGGAGGAGAGAGACAACATGCACCAGGAACACCTGAGGAACATCTGAGCAGCCCCCGAGAGTGCCGGCTGGCGGTGTGCCGCTCCTCCGCGGAAGCGGGGGGCCGGCAGCTAACCCAGGATGGCGTCGTTCCTCCACGAGTGGGGGGCCAGCAGCTAACCCGGGAAGAGCCGGGCAAAAAGAATAGCACAGGGTCCAGTGTTGTTCCTCCGCGAATGGGGGAGCGACACCAGCTACTCCACTTCCGGTGCAGTGTCATGAGGTGCACCCAGGAGGCAGCAGCTGATGGTCTAAGTACTTGGGTCCCTGTCACCCAGGTCAGAGACCCGGATTGAGTTCTGGGTTTCCTGACTTGGGCCTGGCCCAGCCCTGGCTGTTGCGGGCATTTAGGAAGTGAACCAAGTGGTTGGAAGATCTGCCTCTCTGCCTTTCAAATAAGAACTTTAAGATATATTTTAAAAAGTCACTAGTCAATACATCATTGAACGTCAGGGACTGTCTTTATTACTGTTAATGGTGCTATGGTTGTGTAATTTAGAAGATAATGTTGAAGAATTCTGGGAGGTGGGGCAAGGGCCTGTGAAAGACCCTTCACATAGACAATTACACAGGAAGAAAAGCCAACCTGGCTAAATCCAGCAATAGGTTAGCTCGGCAAAGGTTATCCTGCATCAGTTCTTAGAAACATTTTGTATAGAGCTCCCATCTGCTGGTTCATTCCCCTAAGTGCTGGCAATGGCCGGGGCTGGGCCTGGCTGAAGCCAGGAGCCAGGAACTCCATCCAGGACTCCTGTCTGGGTGGCAGGGGCCCAAGTACTTCAGCCATCACAGCTGCCTCCCGGGCGCACAGAAGCTGGAGTGAGCAGCCAACGGTGGTCACTGAACCCAGGCAGTTTTATGTAGGCCTCTGTATTATACTACTCATACAACTCTTCTGTAGGCTTGAAATTTCCCCAAACAGGAAGCTGGGAGGGGGCATTTTTTAAACCTGACTGACATTTCCAACAATTCACTCGTCCTCCCCTTTGAGGCGCTTTGGGACACGTGCAGGCGGAAGCAGTGGCTCCCTCTGCTGCGTTCCCAAGGCATTCGACTTACACTCCCACTCCAACAGCCCGGGTGAGTGCACGGCCACTGCTGACATCAGATGTGCACGTAACACACGGCTCTAGGCCCATGCCCACGCACGCGGCCCGCACACACGGCCAGGGGAACGTGCAGATCTCAAGACAGTGGGGGAAGCCCTGGTGCAAGCTTATCAGATCCCTGCCAGGGAGGTGTGGGGGAGTGCCATCAGCTCAGTCCCCACACCCTCTGGACGCTGCTTTATTTTGGGGCGCTCTTCCCCCATGTGTCTATGGCGCTTCCTCACCAGGACACTCTGCCCCCCACACGGCCACCCCCAGACCACAGTCAGTGACAGCAGCCTCTCTAACTCTCTGTGGCCTGAAGCTCACATTCACGCTCAGACATGGGTATCTCAAAGTTTGTGGAAAATGGAATTTGAGACAAGTGAAGGAATGGCATTTGGTCTGGCAGTGAAGACGCCAGTGAGCATGTGTGCGATGCCTGGGTTCAAATGCCAGCCCCAGAGTCCAGCTTCCCACTAGAGCCGCCCCGGAAGGCAGGGGCAATGACTCAAGGAGTTAGGTTCCTGCTACCCATGTGGTAGCTTAGTTCCTGGCTCCTGGATTTGGTCTCAGCTGTCATGGGCATTTGCAGGAATGAGCCAGCAGCCTGGAGCTCACTACCTCCCTCTGCCTCTCAAATACATTTTTTTTTTTTAATTTGACAGGTAGAGTTTACAGACAGTGAGAGGCAGAGACAGAGAGAAAGGTCTTCCCTCCGTTGGTTCACTCTCCAAATGGCCCCAACAGCTGGAGCTGTGCTGATCTGAAGGCAGGAGCCAGGAGCTTCTCCTGGTCTCCCATGCGGGTGCAGGGCCCAAGCACTTGGGCCATCCTCCACTGCACTCCTGGGCCACAGCAGAGAGCTGACCTGGAAGAGGGGCAACCGGGACTAGAACCCAGCGCCCATATGGGATGCCGGTGCTTCAGGCAGAGGATTAACCTAGTGAGCCACAGCACTGGCGCCTCAAATACATTTTAAAAATGTTTTTAAAGACAATTACAGTGCAAAAAATTTTGATATCCAGGCAGTTTTTTTTTTTTTGTAACACCCATTTTCCTCTAACTTTTTGAAGACCTCCCTCATATTTAGCATCAGAAACAGCAGGGGGCACGAGTTCTGAGACAGCACTGGCTTGTGGAGCGACACCGTGTAAGCCAAGGCTCTCCCCGGACACGGAGGCTGAGGGAGATGCTACCAGGACCTTCACAGGCCCAGCACACGCTCGGGCCTCAGCGCGGCAACAGGCGGATGCAGCGGCGGGCACCTAAGGGCATAACTTTATTGGAAACGAGGAGAGCGGTGTAAAAGAGGGCTAGGAGTCGGGCTCTGTGGCGGGCGGTGGCTTCTCGTCATCAGGGGGACAATCGATGAAGTCGGCCAGCATGGCAGCTGTGTCATCCTGCTCCTGGTAGGAACAAAGACGCCAGACGTGATGAGAGGGTCAGGCTGGGTCAAGCGTCTTCCCTGACCCAAGCAGTGGCCCTTCTCCTCCCTGCCCGGCCCCGGCCCTCACCTTTTCCGGGAGCTCGGCGGCCCCTGCCTCTACCTCTTCTTCCGCAGACGTCTCCGGGGGCTGTGGCACCTTGTCTCCCTCGCCCTCAGTCTCCTCTTCCAGCAGGGCTGGGGGAGCAGAGGGCTCCTCCTCCACCAGCGCCTGCGGAGGCGGCTCCACCCCGGGGCTGCTGGCTTCCCTCTCCGCCTCCCCCTGGGAGGGCAGCCCCTCAGGGGCCAGGGTGGGAGCCGCCTCCACCTCCCGCTCCTCCTCAGTCCCTGGCTCCTCCACTTGCAACAGCAGCCCAGGTTCTGGCTCCGGCTCCGGTTCTGGCTCCGGCGGCACCTTGGGAGACTCCGGAGGGGGCAGAGCCGGAGGCAAGGCTGGCGGGGGAGGGCCCCCTTCTTCCACCTCCCCTCCTGCTGGGCCGAACTCCAACTCTTCTACCTCTTCCAACTCTTCTTCTTCCTCCTCCTCCTCCTCTTCTTCTTCTTCCTCTAATTCACCTTCTTCTTCCTCAAATTCCTCTTCAAACTCTTCTTCCTCTTCTTCTTCCTCTTCAAAGTACTCTTCTTCATCCTCTTCCTCTTCCTCGAAGTCTTCCTCCTCCTCCTCTTCTTCCTCCTCTTCCTCCTCCTCTTCCTCCTCCTCCTCCTCCTCATCACTGCTGTTGATGTTAATGACCGTCAAATCCTCTTCCAGGGCAGGAGGCCCTCCGCTTCCTCCGCTTCCGCCGCCTCCTCCTCCTCCTCCTCCAGGAGTCCCTTCTGGGACCAACTGGGGAGGCGGGAGAGCCACAGGTCCAGGAACCGGTGGGGGCGGGGGTGGTGGGAGAGGGCCCGGGGCTGCAGGAAGCTCTTCAGGCTCTTCCTTGGCCGGCACTGGAGGGGAGGCTGTGGGAGGCCCGGCGGGAGCTGCAGGGGGCGATGTGGTGCCCGAGGGTGGCGGAGGTGGCAGGGGCAGCAGCCCCTCAGGCACAATCACCACACTGTCATCCGAGTCGCTCTCCAAGGAGATCTCCACGTCCGAGGCCTCCTCCTTATCATAGTGCACAAAGGCTGGTCTGGGCACTCTTCCCCCAAAAGTTTCATCTGGGGGCACCGCAGGTGGGGGAGTCCCACTGGGGGCAAGGACAGGGTCCTCATGGGAGCCTCCCCGGTGGTTCTCAGGGCCGGGGAGGAGCCGGGGAGGGACGGACACCAGGCCGGGGACAGGCAGGCCTAAGTGGTTGGCTGTGGCTGGGGGTCCTGGGCGTGCTGAGGGCACAGGGCCTGCAGAGGGCACAGGGCCCGCGGAGGTCAAGGGGCCTGCAGAGGGCACGGGGCCGGCTGAGGGCACAGGGCCAGCTGAGGGCATGGGGCCGGCTGAGGGCATGGGGCCGGGGGGGTGGAAGGGTGGGGCCCTGAAGGGAGATGGGGCCTCAGGAGGGGGGACGGGGGCAGGTGTGAGGCAGGTGGGGCCCACGGACTGCAGGGGAGGAACCCGAGGGTGAGTCAGAGCAGCACAGGTCACCAGCGCTTCTGAGCAGAAAGAGGAGACCTGAAGGAAGAAGAGCGGGCAGTGAGCTCCAGGAAGACAGGGTCTGGGGGGGCTGGAGCATCAGACACAGGAGAACCCAGGAGCCCAAGAGGACTCGGGCCCAGTCAGCACTCACCTCGAGGCTGTCCTCTCGCTGGCCAAGGGAGAAAGCTTGGAGGGCGCAGGCCAGAGGAGGCGGGCAGCGAGGAGAAGGTGCCAGCAGCAAGGCCAGCAGCAGGCGGTAGAGTTCACGGCGGCAGCGGGAGCTGGTGTATGGAGAGCTGCCCAGGACCTCACTCTGCTGGACACTCATGACCAGGGGCAGGACTAGATCATGCAGCCTCTGCGAAGGACACAGAGCACACCTAGGAATGCCACCAGGAATGCCCGGCCCCCTACCAGGGGCTGCTACCCAGTCCAGGGCACACCACCCACTTCCCCGCCACGGACAGCAGCCCCCTGCCCAGGCTCTACCTACCCTGTGCGTCTCCTCCTTGATGAGCGGCCCACACATGAGGATGGTGCGGCTGAGGCCTGGGCGAGAGAACGCAGTGTGAGCTGGAGGCTACCAAGCCATGGAGAGCAAGGGCCCCTGCAGTTCTGCCCCCGCCCACTGGGCAAACCATTTAACTTCTCTTGAGTTTGCTTTCTCTGCTACCAAATGCGGCTCATGGGTGAGCATTTAGCCTAGTGACTGGAAGACACCAGTTGGACTACCGACATCCCACGTCAGAGAGCCTGGGTTCATTCCCGGCTCCAGCTTCCTGCTAATGCAGACCCAGGGGAGCACAGTGATGGCTCAAATAATTGGGTTCCCACCACCCACATGGGAGACGCGGATTGAGTTCCCCACTCTTGGTTCTGGTCCTGCCTTGTCCTGGTCGCTGCATGCATTTGGGGAGTGAACCAGCAGATGGGGGCTTTCTCTCTTTCTCTCAGTCTCTCTGCCTCTCAAAATTTAAACAGGAAAATGCAATAATGTAAATAAAGCATCACAAACATGCGTATTTATATATACAGATGCAGACACAGATCAGATACAGAAATGCGGTAGGTGGCGGGCAGTGCAACACCCGGGGCCCAGAGGAGAGCCCCACATTAACTGCAGTCTCCAACCAGTAACTGGGCTTTAGGGGGCAGCAGCTGTGCTGCAAACATGGCTGTCGGTGGGCCCTGCCCTGGCAGCAGGTGAGCTCCGCAGGCAGGGCCCGTGCCCCAGGGCTAGAACTGCAGCTAGCGTGGATCATGGGTGTGCAACGTATCCACTGAGCACACGAGACAGCTGAGGCCCGAGAGGAGCAGGGTAACCACCCAGAACCCCCACTCAACAGCAGAGCCCAAGACTCTACTGCAGCCTCGGGATTGGCACAGCTGCTTCCGCTCCTCCCCCTGCCAGTCGGCACCTTACAGACACTGTCCAGGCCGCCAGCTGGTTCTGCGCTGTCACTCTAGGCCATCCCAGGCCCCAGAGGTCCAGGGCACAGGCCTCACCCACCTCGCAGAGCGGCTGCGCACACATCGCTGTTGGCATTGCTATCCCCTTTCCGGTGGCTGGGCGGGGCCACGGCCTCCCCCACGTCCAGCTTTAGCTTCTTGGGGGCACTGGGCTTCCCAGTCTGTGAACTCCCATCAGGGCTCCCCCGGGGGCTGCGCAGCTGGTGGGTGGAGGGAAACACAAATCACATACACAGGGAACCGGGGAGGCAGGACGGGGTCAGGAGGCGGTGTGTGGCGAGGGGCGAGTGGACAAAGGGCACAGGACGAGTGCCCTGGAATGGGAGCCAGGCCTCGCTCACCTTGAGGGCGTCCGTTGGCGGGGCAATGTCGCTGAGCAGGTGGGTGAGCAGGGCCTCTCCAGACGCTCCTCCCTGCAGCACCCCTGCCGAGGCCCCACAAACCTGCACCCACAACTCTAGCACCGCATACACCTTGGTCCGGATGGTGCTGTGAGCGGAGATGGCCGGTTATGAACACAGCACCCGCATGCCAGAACCCCGCCTGCCTAACCCACCCCCTCCTCCCCATCCGCTTCCCGGATAGTCACCTGTAAGGCCTCTCCTGGCCGGGAGAGAGGGAATCCCGGCCAACGCTCCAGGCATTGAGGACCTGGGGCAGCAGGCGGCTGATCAGTGCCCCAAAGCGCAAGAGTCGGCTTCCACACCTGGGGGCAGAGACAGAGCGGTGACCCTCATTTCCAGCACACCCCAGTCCCCTCACCCCACGCCACCCAACCCCACTCACGCAAGGATGAGCGCAGAGAGCAGGTCCAAGGCTTCCAGGTGGACAGAGGGCAGCAGCAGCAACCGCAGGGGGCCGTCCCCAAGCAAGCTCTGGGGGAGGGGGTAGCAAAAATGAGGGGGAGAAGAGAGAGAGCCAGGAACAAGGCCACATGAGACACGTGTTGACTACACAGACACTTTCACACAGGTGAGGAACCCAGCCGAGCCCCGCTCTCCCCACAGCGTCAAACTGGGTACGGAGGAGCCCCTCGGCAAGGACCCGCTGACTCCCAAGCTCACCCTCCTCCAGAGGCGCATTTGCCTAAAGTGGCCCCACTGGAGGCCCGCGTGCCTGTGGGGCCGGGAGACACGGCGGGGATGGTAGCTGCACTGAAGGAAGGGGCTGCCGGGCCAACCTCAGGGACCACACTGCCTGGGAGCCTCGGGTCCCAGTCCCTTCCTGGCTGCCCAGAGTCCTGGCACGGGCTGTCAGAGAGGACAGAGCCACTCACGATGTTCTTGCTGCTGACGCTGAGCGTTCGGCAGATGACATCCAGGACTTCTTGCACAGGCACGGACACAGGAGCCCCAAACTCAGAGCTAAAGAGAACCAGAGCAGGCAACCCCTCAGAGGGGCTCCTCAGCGTCACTCCACCCACCTCGAGCTCCTCCCATCGCGTCCCCTGCCGCTCCCGGCCCTGCTCCCTCCAGCACCCACGCTCACCTGAGCATGAGCCCCAGGCAGCGGGCCAGCCCTGAAAACCTCTGCCGAAGGCGGAGTAGGACATGGGCGTCGCCATCTTCCGACTGGGAAAGCAGTGCCTCCACGCCTGGGTCTTCGCTTGGCACAGAAACTGTGTGGAAATACACCAGGTACATAGGTGACCTAACTGAACTCCCATCCATTCTACCTAGAACCCAACGGCCCTACCCAGGGCCACCATCCTGTTCCCTCCGGCCAAGCTCCCCCTGGCTCCTGTCCCGCCGACACCAGCCCTGGTTCCTACCCGTTTCGGCGCCCTCGTACAGGGCCCCCAGCAAGGTGTGCAGTGAGGCCAGCAGACTGTGCAGCTCTTGCTCCCAGCTCTCGGTGTGCTTCAGTCCCTGGGAGAAGCCAGCCCCTAACGAGGGCAGCCTGGAATAGCACTCACAGGCCAACTGCAGAAGGAAGGGCAGACATGCGGTCAGCCAGGAACCTAGCCCGGTCCCGGATCCCCACCGCTAATGCCCAACAGGGATGGAGAGTTCAGAGGGAAACGGGCGAAGGGAAGGAGGTAGAGGGTACAGATGGACAGAGGAGGGCAGAAGCCAGGACTTGCACACGCTAACAGGAAGAAAGCAGAACCAGGATCCAAAAGCAGTACAGGGAAAATTAAGAATGAACACTAGAGGACACTCCTGGCTCAGGACCCTGAGCACCTCCACCCTTTCCCTTTACCTGCTGGAGCTGAGGGCTCAAGGCATCCACACGAGAAAGGAAAAAGGAGGCCAGCTTGCCCTGGATGAGGAGAAAAGAGTGAGTGAGGCGGCTCCAGCAGCCACAGACGAGCGCATGGTCCACCCCCGGCGGCAGGCTCGAAGCCAGACGTGTTGTCTCTGAAGCCGCAGGAAGCAGAGCGCTCTCACTGGGAATCAGCACCTGGTGCCAGCCAGGCCTTCACGGAGGGACCAGGTCATGACCGTCCGCCCTGGGGCCAGACTCTGCTCTGGGGCAAGAGTCTGCCTCCGCCCCCCACCCCCGAAGTGGGCTCTCTCCTGTCAGCTTCTGCAAAATGACCAAGACCCCCTCGGCTAGAAAGACACAGAGTGTGAACACAATCCCACAGCCCAGCGCTCTCGCCACCAACTCAGATGCGGGAATCGGGGTTCAGCGGCTGCTGGTGGGGTGCAGTGGGTTAAGTCGCCACCCACAACACCGGCACCCCGCCTTGAAGTGCTGTTTTGAGTCTTAGCTGCTCGGCATCCAATTCAGTTCCCTGAAAATAAGCCTGGGAAAGCAGAAGATGGCCTTGCCACCCATATGGGAGTCCCAGATGGAGTTCTGGGTTCCCAACTTCCGCCTGGCCCAGCCTAGGCTCTTCTGGGCACCTGGGGAGTGACCCAGAAGATGGAAGATCTCTGTCTCTGCTGCTATGCCTTTCAAATAGGTGAACATAAATCAATAAAGATTCTTTTTAAGATTTATTTATTTTATTTGAAAGGTAGCGGGGCCGGCGCTGTGGTGTAGCAGGTAAAGATGCCACCTGCAGTTCTGGCATCCCATATGGGCACCGGTTTGAGTCCTGGCTGCTCTCTGCTATGGCCTGGGAAAGGAGTGGAAGATGGCTCAAGTCCTTGGGTCCCTGCACCCATGTGGGAGACCTGGAAGAAGCTCCTGGCTTCGGATCGTCAGAGTTCCAGCCATTGCGGCCAATTGGGGAGTGAACCAGTGGATGGAAGACCTCTCTTACTCTCTCTCTCTTTTTCTCTCTCTCTGTAACTCTTTCAAATAAATAAATAAATCTAAAAAGAAAGAAAGAAAGAAAGAAAGAAAGAAAGAAAGAAAGAAAGAAAGAAAGAAAGAGAGTGAGTTACAGAAAGAGAGAGGTAGAAACAGAGAGAGGGAGAGAGGGATCTTTCATCTGCTGGTTCACTCTGCAAAAGGCTGCAACAGCCAGAGCGGGGCCAGACTTAAGCCAGGGTCTCCCACGTGGTGCGTGGGCTGAGGCTGATGACTCAGGCCATTCTCCTCTGCTTTCCCAGGTACACCAGCAGGGAGTTGGACTGGAAGTGGAGCACCCAAGACTTGAACCAGCACCCATGTAAGGATACTGGCACTGCAGGTGGTGGCTATATCCACTTCCCCACAATGCCAGGCCCCTAAAGATCCAGAGATTTAGAAAGGTTGGAGACATGATTTCCACCTTCAGAGGAACACACCAGTCAGTCTGGAAGTCAGAGTAAGTATACAGGGAACCTGTACCGAGGCTGGAGCAGAGGCTGGCACATTACGGAAGGGGGACCAAGAGAGAACAATGCTGAGGTCAGGAAGGGGAGGCTGAGGAGGGCAGAGTCTGGGTAACAAGGCCAGAGAGAGACACACAGCAAAGCGACACAGCCAGAAGATGCCAACAGAGAAATGAAGGAGGCCTGTCAGCCCACACTCAGAGAGCTGACTTTACAGAGGGGCGCAGGTGAGCTTCCGGAAGACTACTCAGCAGGGGACGCAAGACAGGAGCAGAGGCCTGTCAGCAAGTGTCTCAGGGTGCCCCACCGCAGACTCCCTCCCAGCTCCCCGGAGACAGGAGCCACGCTCAGTTCCCCGCATCACAGAGCATGACTCCCCCTGACCAAGACAAGCACTGGACCATTCCCCTTGGGACTTGGACAACACCCACACTCATGTGGCAGTGTCTCAGAACACTGAAACACAGAACAGAAACCACCCAAGGACTCTGATTCCCCAGCTTCTCCAAGGACAACAGTTCAACTCCAGCTTCCCGCTAATGCAGACCCTGGAGGCAGGAGTGGTGTCTCCAGTGTCTGACTTCCTGCCAGCCATGTGGGAGCCCGGATTGCATTCCTGGTTCCGGGCTTCAGCCCTGGCCTCAGCCTTGGCTGCTGCAGGTGTCTGCAAAGTGAACAAGCAGCTGAGAGCTCTTTGTCTCTCAAATAAGTAAAATAAATAAATTAGCAAAAAAAAAAAAAAAATCCTAGGCTGAGGTCAACAGACACCTCTTACGTGGCTGCCACAAGGTGGGACATAGGGAAGCAACTTGGCTCCAAGACTCCAAGTAGAGCGTTTGCCCTGGCTGACCCACACAGCAAACCTAAGTCAACGCTCCCCTGGAACACGTCACTCACAACAATACAAACACACACACCCTCTACATCCTGAATTCCTGGGTACACCCCAAGGTGGGGATCAGTCCTCCCACTCATTCCAAGGAACTCCCCTAATCAATTCAGCAAGGAGGAGGAAGTGAGGTAAGGTTTCTGCGGGGGTCGACCACAGATTCAGAACACATGAGCCACATCACCTGGGAGGAGTAACCCTGAGTTACCCCAGGGGATGGGGCAGAGCAGAGAAACCCTTCTAAACGTCACCGTCAGCTCCCTGAGCACTGGCCTGCCACACCCCCCCGAGTGCGATCCTCCAGGGCTGCTGCACCAAGCACATTCTTCTCTGTGCAAGAGAAAAGCCAAAGTCTGCAAGCAAGGAAAGCTCTCTGGATGACATGTGATTCTTAGAAACACAGACGTATCTTGGGACATCACGCAAACATCTGGTTGCCTGGTTTGGAAAGGGTACTCAAAATGCAGGTTAGAACTTCAAAACTATCCTGACAGAAGATTATGAGTACTGACAAATCCTCCTGATTACTCACATTGAAAATTAAGAGGCAACAGCAGAGGAACACTTGTCATTAGTCTCCATGTCTGTCCAAATTCCTACCCTGCAAGTAACACTCAATTTTTCCTCCACTGTCCCAGGAGGAAGCAGACACAAACATGTGATATCAAGCAGAGCTAAATCAAAATAGACATTTGCAATAAAACCTCAAAAACTTTCGGTCAGGGACAAAGTGTTAGCTCGTGTAACAGAAGTTAACTTACTCCCACATCCCTTAACAGTGCCTGGGTTTCAGCGAGTGCCAGCTCTGCTCCCAACTCCAGCTTCCTGTTAACGCACACCCTGGGAGGCAGCAGTGAGGGCTCAAGTACTTGGACCCTTGCCACCCATGGGAGAGACTGGACTGAGTTCTGGACTCCTGCCTTCAGGCTCAGGAGCTCTGGCTGTTGGAGGCATCTGGGAAGTGAACCAGCAGATGGGAGAGCTCTTTCTCTCTCTCCCCGCCTTTCAAATAAATCAGCGCCTTTCAAATAAATCAGAACTTTTTAAAATATTTAAAAAAAAAAAAAAAACAACCTTTATTAACCTCTCAGAAAACTCATGAATTACTCTGAATATCTCATGACAAAAGTCACATCCTACCCACCCAAAGATCCTATTACCCGGTCGGTGGCATTTCATATGGAAAAAAAATCAGCAAGGACGCGTGCTCATGCCCACTGAGCAGCAGCTCCACCCAGGATTTCAGATGCCCTCCCAGCAGGTGCCTGAACCATGACGGTACTGACCCTCCTCCTAGCTCCTTCCCATGCATGTATAATCAAGCTTAGGTATCACAAGAGATTAACAAGAATGAATACAATAATGACATCCGGTATGTGAACACAGTCTCTCTCGCTCTCCAGATACCCTAGCAGCCATCTTTGCTGTCAGACTGAATGTGCGACGCTGCGTGCCTGGGTTCAAGCAGCCCTTATTCACTTAACAGTGGTCCCCAACCACAAGTGCGGTAGTGCTGGTGAGGCGGGTGTGCCACAGCCAACCTGTGAAGCGCTTCCTATGACTGAAGGAAGAAAGCTCTCTGCTCAATAAGAAACCATATGCTGAGACTGCTGATGTGCTGTGAACCATGTAGTCTTATTTCTAAGACACTCTCCTTTAACTGAAAACACTGATGGCCAACACAGTTAACCACAGCAGTTATTAAAAAAATTAATTTGCCACCCCTCTCAGCTGTCTGCTCATGTGTGTCCATCTGAGTAAGGGTGAGCCAGTGGCCAGGGAAGCCACGGTGAGTGTAACCAGGTGAGAGAGGACCCTGCATCCACAGGGAACACACACCTGCCCTTTGGCACAGCTGGCATCTAATTACATCGCAAACAAACAAACAAACGTGCTGGCCACAAAAGACCCTTTAACTGCTACTGCTTTGGTAGAATTTGTAAACTAATCATATTTGTTGGTCCATCTCCTTGAAAATAAAGCTAATTTTTCCACTGATCTCCTGCCTCTCCTGACGCACATACTCCTTGCCTCTGTGACCTGGGGAGGCTCTGCTGTGCGGTCACCTTGCAGGGGTTGTGACAAACTTGGGGGAAGGGGTGGAGAAGTCAAAGAGGGAATTTACTAAGGGATACAAAGAGACGAGTTTGGGGAGCTGAGTGCTCCAAAGTGGCTAAGTGTGACTATGGAAATAGGTGACTTTAAAGACCATTCAGGGGGCCGGTGCTGTGGCATAGTGGGTAGAGCCACCGCCTGCAGCGCTGGCATCCCATATGGGTGCCAGTTCAAGTCCAGGCTGCTCCATTTCCTTTCCAGCTCTCTGCTATGGCCCAGCAAAGCAGTGGAGGATGGCCCAAGCCCTTGGGCCCCTGCACCCACGTGGGAGACCCAGAAGAAGCTCCTGGCTGCGGATCGGCTCAGCTCCGGCCATTGCAGCCAATTGGGGAGTGAACCAGTGGATGGAAGACCACTCTCTCTCTGTGCCTCTCCTTCTCTCTCTGTGTAACTCTTTCAAGTAAAAATAAATAAATAAATAAATAAATAAATAAATAAATAAATAAATAAAAGAGACCAATCAGAAGATAGGTGTCAGAAATCTCAGCAGCAGAACCTGAAGGAGGAGAGCCAGCCAGGCTCACACTGGCGGGAGAGGAGTCTCCGTGAATGCTTACTTTGAGAGAACCACAAGCCCGGGGGAAGTAGGTCATACAAGCCTTCATCCCTTCCAGCGCCGACTGCTCACACTGCGGGAAAAACACAAAGTCAGGAAGAAGGAAGAGACCAAGAGCTCCACCCCTGCACTCCCATCTCGCCCCACCCCTGCCCACAAATCACTCTTCTCACTTCTTCAGTACTAACCCCAGTCATTTCCCACTGCATCCTTCAATCCAGACAGGGCAGCAGAACTGGGGAGCAGGTCTCACCTCTGGTCTGAGGCCCAGCAGGGAAGTAAGAAGCCCAGGGAGGTGGTTTATGGAGATGTCCCGGAACAGCACCGGAAGCTGGGCTGCATATCGCAGCAGGTCCCTCAAGACAGCCACGGCCAGCTCCATTGTGGGGGGTGGGTCCTGGGACTAAAAGCAACAACACGCCATGCTGCCAACCTCATCCTCGCCAAGAGGAGGACAGAGGCAGCGCAGCACGGGCTTGGACAAACAGCACAGTTAACGACAGTGTTACCACCAACTCTACTACCAGGTAACGGTCCAAGTACTTGAGTGCCTGTCACCCACATGGAAGACCCAGAATGAGCACCTGGTTCCTGGCTCCAGCCTGGCTCAGCCTTGGCTTTTACAAACATATGTGGAATAAACCAGCAGATGGGAAATTTGTTTCTCTCTGACTCTGCCTTGCAAATAAATAAAATTAATAAAATACTAATTTTGAAAAAAAAAAAAAGAAGAAAAGCTGGGGCAGCATTGTGGTGTGGCATCTTAAGATGCCATCTGCAATACCAGCATCCCGTATGGGCACTGGTTCAAGTTCTACTTGCTCCACTTATGATCCACCACCCTGCTAATGCACCTGGGATAGCAGTAGAAGATGGCCCAAGTGTTTGGGCCCCTGCACCCACATGGGAGACCCAGAAGAAGCTCCTGGCTCCTGGCTTCAGATCAGCACAGCTTTACCCATTAAGGCCATTTGGAGAGTGATCCAGTGGATGGAAGATCTCTCTCTGTATCTCTACCTTTCAAATAAGTCAGACGAGGGGCTGGCACTGTGGTGTAGCGAGTAAAGCAGCTACCTGCAGTACCGGCATCCCATATGGACGCCGGTTTGAGACCTGGCTTCTCCACTTCCGATCCAGCTCTCTGCTATGGCCTGGGAACAGTGGAAGATGGGTCAAGTCCTTGGGCCCCTGCACCCGTGTGGGAGACTCGGAAGAAGCTCCTGGCTCCTGGCTTCAGACTGGCCCAACTCCAGCCATTGCAGGGAAAAAAAAAAAAGAAAATCAAATGAATTAAAATAAGCTAGGGAGGCTGCTGCTGTGGCACAGGGGATAAAGCTGCCATCTACAGTGCTGGCATCCCATATGGGTGCCAGTTCGAGTCCTGGCTGCTGCACTTCCCAACCAGCTCCCTGCTAATGCAGCTGGGAAAGCAGCAGCAGATCGTCCAAGTCCTTGGGCCCCTGCACCCATGAAGGGAGACCTGGACGAAGCGCCTGGCTCCTGCCTCAGAGCTCCCAGCCCTGGCCTTCGCAGCCATTTGGGAAGTGAACCAGCAGATGGAAGAGATATCTCTCTCTGCCTCTCTGTAACTCTGCCTTTCAAATAAACAAATCTTAAAAAAAAAAAAAAAAAAAAAAGGCAGATAAAAACATCAAAAAATTCAAAAGGATATTTCTACTGAAGCTTATCCTCCCTGCTCTTAGGAGATCACTTCTAGTTACTCTGTCCTCAGAACAATAGCCAAGCTGCAAAGTACACACAAGAGGGGGGGGGGGGGGCGGCGGGGCGGGCTTGATGCCGGATCCTTACCTGCAACACCTGCTGAATGCTCCGGAGCCAAGAGACGCAGTGCTGCTGGAACATCTCCGTGGAGCTCTCCCCTACCAGCAGGGACAGCAGACACAGGCCCTCAAACCTCGCGAGAAAGAAGAAAGCGGTGGCCAGTGGGTACAGGCTACGCTTCGAGGAAGGCCCTGACTGCTCTTTCATTCCACGAGAAACAGGACACGTCACCCCCAGGTCCACTGCAGTTGCCAACTCCTGACATACTTGGAGTGCAGTGGGGGCAAACACAATGCCAGCTGGGGAATCCGAGATCTGGGAGCTCCTGGGAAAGGTGAGGTCAACTCACGTGAGCTCACAAAAAGAATGACACTCTATCCTCTTGGGAACAGACAAAGCCCATGAATCTATGGATGACAATGGCAGATACGCAGCCCGCTTCCCAGGGAGTGAACACGGGGTTAAAGACTTACCGTGTTTTGATGGAACCGAGCCGTGCATTGCTGAGACTCACCAAAGCCCCCACCGCTGAAAGGTTCTAGAGGAAAGACAACGGGGAAGCCGAGTCAGCAACAGCACGTTAAAGACGCCCGGCACTGCGGAGCCTGTCTGGCGTCACAGCTCCTCTGCTGTCTTTGCCCTCTGTCCTGCGGGCAGCACTCACGGCAGCTGACCCTCAGCCTTTCCTCCTGTTCAATCCTGCCTGACCCCTTTGCCTATATCCTACCCAACAAATCAGAGCTAAACAGAGGACAGCACAACTTGTCCCACCACCAGACTTCAAAGTTGAGTCTGTGTCTCCTCTGTAGCCCCAGACTACCTAGCACCAAGGAGACAGCTGTACAAACTTGCTGTTATCCTTCTTCCTGTACCCTCAAACAACTCCTCCACCGTTAACCCAAAACTCTAAAATGCTCTAAAATCTCAAACTGTCTGACCTCACATGAAAAGGCACGGGCAGGCAGGTGCTGTGGTACGGGGGCCTGGGCCACCACCTGCAATGCCCACACCCCTTTATCAGAGTGTGAGTTCAAGTTCCAGCAGTTCCTAAAGCACGCCCTGCTCAGCAGTGGATGATGGCTCAAGTACGTGCCTCTCTGCACCCAAATGAGAGACCCACGTGGAGTTTCTGCCTCCTGGCTTTGGTCTGGCCCAGCCCTGGCTGTTGCAGGCATTGGAGAATGAACCAGTGGATGGAAAATCTCCTTCTGTCTCTATTCTCTATGTCTCTCTGCCTTTCAAACAAAATAAAACAGATAGATAAAATGTTTTTCAAAATTCTGAAATGTGGGCCGGTGCCGCGGCTCAATAGACTAATCCTCCACCTAGCGGTGCCGGCACACCGGGTTCTAGTCCCGGTCGGGGCACCGGATTCTGTCCCGGTTGCCCCTCGCCCTGCACCCCATGGGAGACCAGGAGAAGCACCTGGCTCCTGGCTTCGGATCAGCGCAGTGTGCTGGCCACAGCGTGCCAGCCGTGGAGGCCATTGGAGGGTGAACCAACGGCAAAAAGGAAGACCTTTCTCTCTGTCTCTCTCACTATCCACTCTGCCTGTCAAAAAAAAAAAAAAAAAAAAAGTTCTGAAATGCAAAACACTTATGGGCCCAAGCATCTCAGGTTAAGGGATGCTTAACCTGCAGATAACACTGGACGGTGCTACATGCTAAACGGAAGAATAGAGCACAGTAAGAAAGAAGAGGCATGCCCAGAGTTGGGAGAGGAGAGAATGTCTTACATAGTAGAACACAGACCCAAAGGAGAATGAGAACCCATGTGCCGGTTCCCTCCCACCCCGCCAGTGGGAAGGTAAGCTAGTGCAGCGCCTTTGGAAAACAGTCCAGCAGTTCCTCAAAAGGCTACACATAAGTGACATGTGACCCAGAAGTTCTACCCCTACATGTATGCCCAAGAGCAATGAAAACACGTCCTCACAAGAACCTGAATTTGAACATGCATATCAGCGTTATTCATGATAACCAAAAAGTGCAAACTACCTAAATTCCATCAGCTGATGAATGCACAAATATGGAGAATACTATCTGGCTGTAAAAAGGAATATAGTTCTTAAAAAAAAAAAAAAAAAAAAGGAATATAGTTCTGAAAGCTAAGTCAACGTCACACATTCTGACTCTGATTACAAAAAATGGAAACTGATCACAGCACACAACTCTGCAAATACACCAAAAATACTAAATACTAACCTGCACAACTTAAATGAGTGAGCTGTATAGTATGTGACTCACATCTCAAAGGTTTTTTTGTTTTTTTTCTTTTTTTTTTTTTCTTTTTTTTAGTTTAAGAGGCAGGGATAGAAATGCCTGCAACAGCCAGAACTAGGCCCAGTCTAAACAGGGATCTGGACACTCAATACAGGTGTCCCACAGGAGTGGCAGGAACCCAGTTACTTCAGCCATCACTGCTGCTTCCCAGGGTCTGCAATAGCAGGAGGCTGGAGTCAGGAACCAGAGCTGGTATCAAACTTGGTACTCCACTGTGAGACACGGGCATCTTTACCATTGAAAAATGCCCTCCTAGCAAAGCTGGTTTTTTTTTTTTCCTTTTAAAGGTATAATGATAACCCAAGTGTTTCAGACAGGAAAGAAAAAGAGCAAAGGGTATGAAATGCAAGCACACTTGGCACATCTGAATAGTAGGAGGCGGGGCTGGCGCAGTGGTGCAGCAGGTTAAAGCCCAGGCCTGCAGTGCCGGCCGGCCAGCATCCCATATGAGCGCTGGTTTGAGTCCCAGCTGCTCCACTTCTGATCCAGCTCCCTGCTAATCAGCCTGGGAAAGCAGCAAAGGGTAAATCCTTGGGCCCTACATGGGAGACCTGGAAGAGGCTCCTGGCTTCAGATCAGCTCAGCTCTGGTCATTGTGGCCATCTGGGGAGTGAACCAGTGGATGGAAGACCTCTCTCTCTCTCTCTCTCTCTCTCTCTCTCTCTCTCTCTCTCTCTTTACTACCTATCTCGGTAACTCTTTCAAATAAATAAATCTTTTTTTAAAAAAATAAAACAAGGGCCGGCGCCGTGGCTCAATAGGCTAATCCTCCACCTTGCGGCGCCGGCACACCGGGTTCTAGTCCCGGTCAGGGCGCCGGATTCTGTCCCGGTTGCCCCTCTTCCAGGCCAGCTCTCTGCTATGGCCAGGGAGTGCAGTGGAGGATGGCCCAGGTGCTTGGGCCCTGCACCCCATGGGAGACCAGGAAAAGCACCTGGCTCCTGGCTCCTGCCATCGGATCAGCGCGGTGCGCCAGCTGCAGCGGCAGCCATTGGAGGGTGAACCAATGGCAAAGGAAGACCTTTCTCTCTGTCTCTCTCTCTCACTGTCCACTCTGCCTGTCAAAAATAAAAAAAAAAAAAAAAAAGAAAAAGAAAAAAAAAATAAAACAAAACAGTAGGAGGCAAACTGTCGCCGGAGCAGAGCGAGCAAGGTAGACAGAGGCTGTCATAGATGAAGGTTGGGGTATCAGCTGCATGGGTGATGCTAATTTTTACTCTAAGATAAAAGCTCTGGGTACGAAGGCATCTGAGCAGAGACGTTACCTGACTTGAGTGTTGCTGCACAGCAGACTAAGCACAGCTTGGGATACACACACCTCATGTCAGAGTGCCTGGCTCGAGTCCTGGCCACTCTATTTCTAGCAAGCCTCCTGCCAGTGAGCCTAGGAGGCAGTAGATGATGGCCCCGCAACCCACGTAGAGGACCCAGATGGAATTCCTGGTTCTTGGCTTTGCACTGACCAAGCCCCAGCATTTGAGGGAGTACACCAGCAGATGTAAGATCTTACTGTCTCTCCCTCTCTCTGTTACTCTGTTAAAAACACACAAACCAACAGGGGCCGGCATTCAGTCTAGCAGTTAAGTCAAGGGCATCTGGATTGTGAACCAGTAGCTGGGAACTCTCTCAAAAAATAAGTAAATTTCTTTTTAAATTAAAAAACATTATCAGCAACACATGAGCTGCCTTGTTGAGAAGGCAGAAGCAGACAGAGGAAATAGGAGGCTACTGTAATATCCAGGCAACAGATGATTCAGCTTAAAGAATACGGTGACAACAGGGATAGAGAGCTGTCAAAATCCGGACATGCTGAAGGTAGAGGTACCAAGTTAAAGAAGGGGGAAGACAGAACAGTAAAGGATAACCCTAAGGTTTCTAACTTGAGCCACTAGAAAGATAGTGTCAGGTGCCATTTACAGAGACAGGGAATGATAGGGGAGGATCAGGTTTTAGAGGTGAGAGTCAGGGGTTCAGTTTCAGATAAGATAAATCTGCTTTATCTACTCAACATCTAAAAATGAAAACACCAAACAGGTACTGAGTGGACAAGTCTGGAGTTAAGCAGAGAAATACAGGTTAGAGATGGGCATCTAGAAGTTGTTGCCTGAGGCCGGCACTGTGGCATAGCAGGTAAAGCTGCCGCCTGCAGTGCCAGCATCCCATAAGGGCGCCGGTTCGAGTCCCTGCTGCTCCACTTCTGATCCAGCTCTCTGCTGTGGCCTGGGAGAGCAGTGGAGGATGACACAAGTGCTTGGGCCCCGGTACCTGTGTGGAAAACCTAGAAACTATTGGCTCCTGGCTTCGGATCAGCACAGCTCCAGCCGTTGCGGCCAACGGGGGAGTGAACCAGCGGATGAAAGACCTCTGTCTCTCTCTGCCTCTCCTTCTGTGTGTAACTGACTTTCAAGTAATTAATAAATCTTAAAAAAAAAAAAAGTTGTTGCCTGTGAGACTGGATCAGCTCACCAAAGGAATGAGTATACCCAGAATGCAGTGGGAAGTCTGGGTTCTTGGGCACTCCACACTTTAGGGATCAGAGCAAACAGTCACTTCTGGAAAGACTGGGCAGTGGCCAGGGTGGAAAGAGGAAAATCAAGACAGCACAGGGGCCGGCACTGTGGCCCAGTGGGTAAAGCCCTGGCTGCAGCACCGACATCCCATATGGGTGCTGGTTTGAGTCCCGGCTGCTCCAACTCTGATCCAGCTCTCTGCTGTGGCCTGGGAAAGCAGTGGAAGATGGCCCAAGTCCTTGGGCCCCTGCACCTGCGTGGGAGACTGGGAGTAAGCACCTGGCTCCTGGCTTCAGATTGGCAACCTGCGTGGGAGACCTGGAAGAAGTTCCTGCCTCCTTGTTTTGGATCAGCTCAGTTCTGGCAGTTGCGGCCATTTGGGAAGTGAATCAGCCGATGAGAGACCTCTCTCTCTCTGGCTCTACTTCTCTGTAACTCTTTCAAATAAATAAAAATAAATCTGAAAAAGAAAGAAAAAGAGAGAGAGAGAGAAAGAGAGAAAGGAAGACAGACATACACCACGGTATCCCAAATGCCAGGGGAAGGCAGCGTCTCAAGAAGGAAGGAATAATCAACTGTATCCTAAGAGACAACTCAAATAATACAGAGCTAGATTTGACCTTTAAACTTGACCTTTAAGAGGTACCATATCACCCGCAAAGGGCTGTTCTGACAAGTGGTTTGGCTGAGTCTAAATGGAACAACTATCATAGTAAAAGTTAGGAAAGAATTTTATTTTTAAGATTTATTTTTTGAAAGGCAGGGTGACAGAGATCAATCGATCTTCCATCCACTGATTCACTACCCAAATAAATGCCTGCAACAGCCAGAGCCAGTCCAGGCCAAAGGCAGAAACTCCAATCTTCCACATGGGTGGCAGGAACCCAAGTAGTTGGGTCACCATCGGCTGCCTTCCAAGCACATTAGCAGGAAGCTGCATCAGAAACAGAGTAGCAAGGACTCAAACCAGCACTCCAAGGGGCAGCTTAACCTTGCTGTGCCTTAACCCTGCCATGGAAGAAGCTCTAATGGATGCTAAAACAAGTGGGTAACAGGTTGACAAGACACAGACATTTACATCATCCCCACACAAGATAACAAATTTATTAACTGCAAATGTAGTTAAGACACCTAGCAGATACCACTTTAACCCAGTGATCAAAGTTAACCTCTCTGGGGCCTGCGTGTGGTGCAGCGGGCTAAACTGTTGCCTGTGAGCTGGCATCTCATGTGAGAGCCGGTTCGAACCCCAGCTGCTCCACCTCCAATCCAGCTCCCTGCTAAAGTGCAACAGATGATGGTTCAAGTACTGGAGTCACTACCACCTACGTGGGAGACCTGGATAGGGAATGGAGCTCCTGGCTCCTGGCTTTACCCTGGCCCAGACCTGGTTGCTGCAATCACTTGAAGATATGACCTCTTGTCACCCTTCCTTTCAAATATATAAATAAATCTTTTTTTAATAAAGTTAATTTCTTTCAAACAGTGGTAAATGTTAGGGAAGAAATAAAACGGGATAATGTATCCGAGAATGACTGGAAGGGAAGGGACCACTTTATTTCCAGAGTGGGCAGGAGCATCCTGGGAAATGGAGACATTTAGGCTGAGCTCTAAATGAGAAGGTGCTCAGCTTTCCAAAGGCTTCCCAGCAGGGAGTAAAGGCCTCAGCACACTCTAGGAATGCAGCCAGGGAAACCCGATGAGACACACCATGCATAGCCTCATGCTGTGAGGCTGCAAGCAGCAGAATGCTGGAATCTTACTGAGTTTTTTTTTTTTTAAGATCCTTTGCTACTGGCAAGAGAACTGCAGGGTCCTAAGGCCTGAGGAAAGATACCAGGCCGACGCTGTGTCCTTCAGAGAATATACAGTTACAGAAGAAAGGACATCTGGGATTCGCTTTAAAACGCTTGGGGGAGGGGAGGCGGGGGCAGAGTTGGGGAGGAATGAAATAAGATTGCTAAAATGTTCCCGGTTGAGGTCCTGCTGAGCTGTGGCCTGGTAGGTTAAGCATCAGCCTGCTGCAACAGCATCCCATATGGGCGCCGGTTTGAGTTCTGCTTGCTCCACTTCTGATCCAGCTCCCTACTGACGGCCTGGGAAAGCAGAAGATGGCCCAAGTCCTTGCATGGAAGGCCCCAAAGAAGCTCCTGGTTCCTGGCTTCGGATGGGCCCAGCTCAGGCCGTTGCGGCCACTTGGGGAGTGAACCTCTGGATGGAAGACCCGTTTCTCTTTCTCTCTGCCTCTGCCTCTCTGTAACTCAACCTTTCAAAAAATAAATAAATAAATCTTAAAAGAAAAAAAAAAAGTGGTGAATCACAGGTAGGCAGGAAAGGAGTGGGCAGTGACAAACGAGCAGAGCATGGAGAAGGGACCAAGACTGGGGGCGGAGTGCGCCACGGGAGGGGCGCAGTGAGCAGGAGGCAGTGCAGGAATCCCCAGGTGCTGAGTAAGTTCTGAAGGGGGCAGACAGCACGAGGGGTTCACCTCGGAAGGCTCACCCAGCTACCCTGAGGGAATGGGTTCAGGAGAGGAAGAACGGAGGGCGGGCGGCCAGTCAGGAGACTTGTTAGAATCCACAGCACACAGACTAAACTGGACCGTGGCCCCTGAGCAAGGATGACATGCAAATTCGTGAAGCGTTTCATATTAAAAAGAAAAAAGACTGCTGCTATAGTCAGAGCTAGAAACTGTCAGAGCGTGTGGTGCTTGTGGGAAACCCAAGCTGGTGACTGAGGCACGGGAATCACACAGTGGAGCTTTGCCTCTCAAGCTCCAAGCTTATTTCCTTCATTTCACTTCTCAACTGAACCATAATTCTCTGAAGGACCACATCTCACGTAGCCACCCAGGCACAGGAACCATACTAACACATAATACAGACTCAGTAAATGCTGAATAAAAACCTATGGCGGGGGGAGTGTCGTAGCACAGCCAACACTGGCACTCCAATGCGAGCGCAGGCTCCAGTCTCACTCTGCTTCTGATCCAGCTCGCCAATGTGCCTGGGAAAGGGGGCAGAAGATGGCTCAAGTGCTGGGGCCTCTGCCACCCATCTGTGAGACCAGTTCCTGACTCCTGGCCCAGACCTGGCTGTTGTAGCCATTTGGGAAGTACTCCAGTGGACAGAAACTCTCCCTGTCACTCTTACTTTCAAATAAATAAATACTCCGATGACAGGCTAGACGGAAACAAGTTCAAAGATAAAGTCCTTTCTTTTATTTTCTAGAGATATATTTATTTGAAAGGCAGAGTGACACAGAGACAGAGGCAGAGAGAAACAGAGGTCTTCCATCCACTGGTTGACTCCCCAAATGGCTGCAACAGCCAGAGCTGAGCTGATCCGAAACCAGGAGGCAGGAGCTTCTTCCACGTCTCCCACATGGGTGCAGGGGCCCGAGGACTTGGGCCATCTTCTACTGCTTTCCCAGGCCATAGCAGAGAGCTGGATCAGAAGTGGAGCAGTCAGGACTCGAACTGGCACCCATAAGGGATGCCGGCACTGCAGGAAGCGGCTTTACCTGCTATGCCACAGCACCAACCCCGGTAAAGTCCTCTTTACAAGTTATAAGGCCTCAGTATGGGTATGGGACTAGGGATGACGTCAGGATCCAGAGAGCCAAGAGATACCTTCAGATGCCTGTATGCTCAAGCTGCTGGAGAAGCAGAGCCAGAGAGACACACTGTGAACATCACATTTGCTTCTAATTTAACAACAGCTGAGGGCCAGCGCTGTGGCTCACTTGGCTAATCCTCCACCTGCGGCGCCGGAATCCCATATGGGCACGGGGTTCTAGTCCCGGTTGCTCCTCTTCCAGTCCAGCTCTCTGCTGTGGCCCGGGAAGGCAGTGGAGGATGGCCCAAGTGCTTGGGCCCCTGCACCGGCGTGGGAAACCAGGAAGAAGCACCTGGCTCCTGGCTTCGGATCAGTGTAGCTCTGGCCATAGCAGCCATTTGGGGGGTGAACCAACGGAAGGAAGACTTTTCTCTCTGTCTCTCCCTCTCACTGTAACTACTTGTTAAAAATAAATAAATAAATAAATAATCTTAAAAAAAAAAAAAAAACACAGCTAAACTACAAGGCTAGTATTGTGGCACAACGGGTTTAGCTGCTGCTTGCAATGCCCACAAAGCCCACATTCCAAACTGCAATGTCAACTGGAGTGCCAGCTCCTCCGCTTCCAATCCAGCTTCCTTATGCATCCTGGGATGTAGCAAATAATGGCTCCGGTGTCTGGGCCCCTGCCTCCCACTTAGGAAAGATCTGGATGGAATTCTGGGCTCTTGGCTATAGCCCAGCAGTCCTGGCTGTTGAGAAGTAAGAGCTCTGCCTTTCAAGTAGATGAAAATAAATAAACATTTTAAAAAATCTGTTATAGGGCTGACACTGTGGCATAGCAGATTAAGCCTCCACTTATGGTGCCAGCATTCTATATGGGCACCAGTTCAAGTCCTGGCTGCTCCTCTTCCAATCTGGCTCCCTGCTAATGGCCTGGGAAAGTAGTGGAAGATAGCCTGAGTGCTTGGGCCCCTGCATCCACACTGGAGACCCAGGAGAAGCTCCTGACTTCAGATTGGCCCAGCTCTGGCCACTGTGGCCATTTGGGGAGAGAACCAGCAGATGAAAGACCTCTCTCTCTTTCTCCCTTTGTAACTCTGCCTCTCAAATATATAAAATAACTCTGGCGCTATTTGGGGAGAGAACCAGCGGATGAAAGACCTCTCTCTCTCTCTCTCTCTCTCTCTCTCTCCCTCCCTCCCTCCCTCCTTCCCTCTTTGTAACTCTGCCTCTCAAATATATAAAATAAATCTTAAAAAAAAAAGCTGGCGCCGCAGCTCAATAGGCTAATCCTCCGCCTAGCGGCGCCGGCACACTGGGTTCTAGTCCCGGTCAGGGCGCCGGATTCTGTCCCGGTTGCCCCTCTTCCAGGCCAGCTCTCTGCTGTGGCCCGGGAAGGCAGTGGAGGATGGCCCAAGTGCTTGGGCCCTGCACCCCATGGGAGACCAGGAGAAGCACCTGGCTCCTGCCTTCGGATCAGTGCGGTGTGCCGGCCACAGCGCGCCAGCCATGGCGGCCATTGGCGGGTGAACCAACGGCAAAAGGAAGACCTTTCTCTCTGTCTCTCTCTCTCTCACTATCCACTCTGCCTGTCAAAAAAACAAACAAAAAAAAATCTGTTAAGTGACAGGCATGTTGGCACAACAGGTTAAGCCATCCCTTGGGAAGCCCCCATCCTATACAGGAGTGCCGCTGCTTCCAATCCAGCCTCCTGACAATGACATTCTGCTACAGAGGGCTCCTGCCACCCCATGGGAGACCAGGATGGAGTTCTGGCTCTCAGCTTCAGCCCAGCCTAGCCCAGACTGTTGTAGGTAACCAGGGAGTGAACCAGCAGAGGGAGAATCTCTCTCTCTCTCTGCCTTTCAATTAAAAAAAAAAAAAAAAAAAAAAAAAACTACGGGAAAGCAAACAAACCCACCACACAGACCCATGTATTAAGAACCGAATATAAGAAGCACAAATAGAAAAAAATTCAACACAGACTGTATGCAAAAATATGGCATATGTAGTATTAAAGGAGGACCCTAGTTTCTCGTATTACCCTTAGCTTCTCCACTCAAAATTCTACTAGACTTGGGAAATTTAGGGAAAAGAAATAAGATGTCAAGTCACTCAGTTGGAATCAAGGGAAGAGGCACAGTCTTTTTTTTTTTTTTTAAGATTTTATTTATTTATTTACTTGAGAGGTAGAATTACACACAGTGAGAGAGAGAGAGGTCTTCCATCTGCTGGTTCACTCCCCAGATGGCTGCAATGGCTGGAGCTGAGCTGATCTGAAGCCAGGAGCCAGGAGCTTCTTTGGGTCTTCCATGCGGGTGCAAGGGCCCAAAGACTTGGGGCATCTTCCACAGCTTTTCCAGGCCATAGCAGAGTTGGAACAGAAGAGGAGCAGCCAGGACTAGAACTGGTGCTCATATGGGATGCTGGCCGGCGGAGGATTAACCTACTGTGCACAGCACCGGCCCTGGCAGTCTTGAAAGAGAGGTCCAGAGCTGTGGCATAGTGGGTAAAGCCACTGGCACCTCAGCTGCTTCACTTCCAATCCAGCTCCCTGCTGGTGCACCTAGGAAAGCAGCAGAAGATGGCCCAAGTGCTTGGGCCCCTGCACCCACATGGGAGACCTCGCTGAAGCTCCTGGCTTTGGCCTAGCCCAGTTCCAGCCCCAGCCATTGCAGCCATGTGGGCAGTGGGCCGACTGACGGAAGATCTCTCTCTCCGCCTCTGCCTCTCCTTCTCTGTACCTCTGCCTTTCAAATAAATAAATAAATACTTAAAAAAAAAAAAAGAGAGATGAAAGAAATCACACATTTATAAGCAGGACAGATAACAGTTCACAAATGCTCAGGAAAGAAAAGATATGCCTGGGCCTGTTTGTAGATAGGAAAAACATAAGGAAAAAAAAAAAACAAAAACCACCACCGTAATACAACTGAGAAAAAGGAAGCTTATGAATTAGAGGGAGAGGACTTAGAAAGAAGAGAGAATCCTTAATCAGCTACTGCTTCTGAAACCGGCCTGAGGTGGCAGACAGGGCTTTGTCTCACCTACTGTTCAGTGATGGTGAGGACTAACACACCAGGTTATGTCTCAGCAAAGTGGGGTTAAGTTCACCCTAGAGGGATGCATACAGCTGGGACGGTCTCAAGAAGAAAGGCTTGGGGGGGCCCCCGCCTTCAATGCTGGCGTCCCCTGTGGACACCAGTTCTAATCCTAGCTGCTCCACACTTCCGACCCAGCTCTCTGCTATGGCCTGGGAGAGCTTGGAGGATGGCCCAGGTCCTGGGGCCCCTGTACCCAGTGGGAGACCCTGAGAAAGCTCCTGGCTCCTGGCGTCAGATCGGCTCAGCTCCAGCCATTACTGCTATTTGGGAAGTGCACCAGTGGATGGAAGACTTCTCTCTCTGTCTCTGCCTCTCTGTAACTCTGCCTTTCAAATAAATAATCTTAAAAAATTTAAATAAAAAAGAACAAAGCTGGACAAGGAAGAGCTCACCACGTGTCTATGTGTGTATTTGGAGGAAAGCGAGTGGGAGGGGATAAAGGAAGGAGAGAATACTAAGGACGCGCCTCTTCTGGCTTAAACACCTTATGTTGTCCTTACGAGTGCCTTCACTTGGCCAAGAAGACGGTGGGTCTCGCTAGGATGGGGACGATGGGGAAGCCACGGAAAGGGGTGCACCGATGTGAAAACTGCTCAGGACAAAGTCAACAGGGCTGGGAAGCTTGCTCGTGGGATTGGGGGGGGAGGTGCTTAGGATGATGCTCGGGTTTCTGGCTGGCAGGACTAAATGGATGCTAAATGCTGCCTTTAACGACCGTCCAAAGGCTCCTTGTAACCCGGCCGACAAAGCTCTGTCTGCCCACTGCCTACCCACCCCAACGACTTCTTCCCCTACACACAATGCCTTCTTCCCAGTTTCCTCCTACCCGCGGGGCCTTCCCACACCAAGTTTCCTCGCACGACGGGACCGCCCCTCTCGTTTTCTTTCCTTACCCAAACCCCGCTCATCCTAAGGGTCTCAGCTTAACCTCCAGCTCCTTCGGAAGATCTCTGTAAGTCTCCGGATTAGCTTAGAGCCCCCCTGCTATTCAGTTCTCGCTGTGTTCCACTGCGTTTTGTCCATCGCCATCACGGCCGTAAATGGCGCGCCGAGTAAGGGCTGGGGAAACACTTGCTGAATACGTCCATTAAACCAGTCCCCCCTAAAAACAACCCCAAACAGGTACCGCCAAAGGAAGAAGAGGCTGGGGAAGCTAGCGAGTGAGCAGGCCCCGAATCGAATCCACTCCTGTGTGCCTAGCAATAGCCTAGCAACAGACAACTACGGCCCCATTTACCCGCCCGCAACTCAAGAACTCATAGCGGGTAAAAGAGAAGAACCACGCGGATCTCGTCCGGCCTGACAGCTGTCTCCGCTTTCTGCCCTCAGCTCGCCTCCCCTCCAGCCCCTACGGCAGCTGCAGTGTACCATATTCCCGGCGCACAGGTGCCTCGTCAACCTTCCCACAGGCCCGCGGGCACGCGGGCCACCGACTCACCTGGGCCCCGCCCACCGTTCCATGCAGCCGCAACAGGCACACGAGCCCGGGCAAATGCGGGGCGGAGCGGACTGGAAGATGCACAGGAGCAACGGTGGACCCCGTTCGCGGCTGCAGCAGCCCGGAAACGCTCTCCAGCAGCAGCAGGCGAAGGCGCGGGCCGGAGCCCATCGCCGAGAGACCCCCGGCCCCGCCGGGAACCCCCGCCGGGGAGCCCGCAGAGGGCCCGCTGAGAACGGCGGCCGCCATCTTTCCCGGGCTGGAGTGGTGGCGTGGCGCGATGACGCAAACACATCGCGACGCACGCCTCGTGGGGAGGGGGCGTGAGGAAGGGGCTGTGGTCCTGCGCACTGGTGCAAGGAGACGGATGCCCGGCGCCAGCTGCGAGAGAGCATGCGCGGGGCGGAGGGGTGGGCTGGCGGGGCGGCGGGTGTCGGGTTTTGGGGGTGTCGGATGGCGGGGGGCGGTCCCGCGGAGCAGAAGGGGCACGTGGCCCGGACGGAAGGCGCCTGTGCCCGAAATGTTTCCGTTAAACTTAGGGGCGGGACACTGTCTAGGGAGTCGGTAACCCGCGTCTGAGGAACTGACCCGCTCGCCCGAGGTCCCGGGCATCTGCAACTTCAGAAATTACACATTTTATACATGCCTTGCCGAAACAAATTCAGGCAATACTGAAGGGCCTGGATCAAAAAGAAACTCCCTTTTCTCCAATGCTTTCCTAACTCCGTGCCCAAACGCGTCCACAGCCTGGTTTACCAAACAGTAAGCTCTGGAGGGTTTTTTTTTCCCCCGTTTCCTATATTGTGGGTGTCCTTAAAATGCCTTTTTAATATATATATTTATTTATTTATTTGAGAGGTTAGAGGTACAGACAGTGAGAGGGAGACTGAGAGGTCTTCGATCCGCTGGTTCAGTCCCCGAATGGCCGCAACAGCGGAGCTGAGCTGATCGGGAGCCAGGAGCCAGGAGCTGCCAGGCACCCATATGGGAAGACGGCCCCAGGCAGAGGATTAACCTGCTGCACCACAAGCACCAGCTCCCTTTAAATGGCCTTTTAGGGTCCGGCGCTGTGGCGAAGCGGGTTAATGCCCTCGCCTGCAGTACCGGCATCCCATATGGGCGCCAGTTTGAGACCCGGCTGCTCCACTTCCAATCCAGCTCTCTGCTATGGCCTGGGAAAGCAGTGGAAGATGGCCCAAGTCCTTGGGCCCCTGCACCAGCGTGGGAGACCCGGAAGAAGCTCCTGGCTCCTGGCTCCTGGCTCCTGGCTCCTGGCTCCTGGCTCCTGGCTCCTGGCTCCTGGCTCCTGGCTCCTGGCTTCGGATCAGCACAGCTCCAGCAGTTGTGGCCAACTGGGAAGTGAACCAGCAGATGGAAGACCTCTCTCTCTCTCTCTCTGCCTCTCCTTCTCTCTGTGTGTAACTCTTTCAGATAAATAATAAATAAATCTTTTATAATGGCCTTTTAAGCTGCATGGAGGGAATGAAGTGGATGCCCCATGATTTAACAGTTATTGTTGAATGTTGGTGGACACAGGGGGCTCTAGCTTGGAGTGTAGCCAAATAATCAGCTTCACACTAAAGTTGCTCAAGGGAAAGCTTTATTTACTTGTGGCCAGGGAAAGAGATGGAGGAAAGGTACAGTTCCTGGAAAACAAAAACACACACATAAAAGTCAGTGGCTAGAACTTTTACAGCAGGTGTAGGAGAGTGTAGGGGGAGGCTTGGTAGACATTGTATACCCCGGCATGGGCTGAGGTCTTTGTGGGTGGGTCTCTGGCACCCTGTGAGGACACTGTAGCGGGAAAAGCTCTCCTGGGACATCCTTTGAACTACAGGCTCCAGGGGGTCTGCACTTAGGTTTCAGATTCTCTGCCCCTGTGCCTGGGCTGCCTCTGTTTGCCTCAGTTCTGCACTCTTGGTTACAAACAGGGCTGGTGCAGTGTTACACTAACTCGGACACTGCGGTGACCAGGCTAAGACCTCTTGGTGTATCAGAGTCAAATCTGAGAGTCATCTTTGATCTCTCTAATCCTTCAAGTCCTAGCATTCTGCCTCCAAAATACGTCAACCCAATGGGATGCGTTTTTCTGCATTTCTTCTCCAGTGCTCCTCTGGTCCAAGCCACCATTCTCTCTCATCTGGATCTTTTAACAGGCCTTACAAAAGGCTGAGCATTGCTCTCCGTCTCCTTCTTAGTCCTCACAGCAACTCACACTGTTTTCAGATGTGGATCAATAGTGTGGCTCCCCACTTAGAGCCTGTCAGCAGCTTCCTATTGTGGCAAGGATGAAATCCCAGCTCTCCACGTAGGCCTACTAGAACCTGCACGATGCAACGCACACCACAGTACCTTTCCCTTCCTCTATCCTAGAGCCACACTGCCTTCTTTCTGTCATCCAGCAAAGCCCATCCTGACCGCAGGGCCTTTGCACAGGCGGGGGACTCTGCTAGAGTAACTGTCCCGGGCTGAGACTGTGGTGCACCAGGCTAAGTGGCTGCTTGTGTATCCAGCATCTCTCTTGGGAGCACCGGTTTGAGTCCCGGCTGCTCTGCTTCCGATCCAGCTCCCTACTCGTGGGCCTGGGAAGACAGTGGGAGATGGCCCAAGAGCTTGAGCCCCAGGGACCCATGGGGAAAACCAGGCTGCTATCTTCTGCCTAGGGCAAACCCGGCTGTTGGGGTCATTTGGGGAGTGAACTAGCAAATGGAAGTTCTCTCCCTTTCTCTCTCTGTCTCTCTGTTGCTCTTTCAAATAAATACCCTTTAAAAAAAAAAAAAAGTTCCTTCCCCATTGTGTGATTGATACATGCTGGCATCCTCAGAGTTTTTTATTCTCTTCTCTTATTTTGAAAGGCAGAAAGACCGATGGGGTGAGCCCATACACTGGTTCATTCCACAAATGCTCACAATGGCCAGGACCAGAGTCAGGAGCCAGGAACTCAACCTGGGTCTCCTACACAGGTGGCAGGAACCCAGTGACTTGAGCAGTCGCCGCTGCCTCCCAGGGTCTGTGTGAGCTGGAAGTCAGAGCGAGAGCCGGGCGTTGCACCCAGGCACTCCGCTGAAGGACACCAGTATCTCAACCAGAGGCGAAACGCCCGCATCCCGTGGGCTGCTTCTTCAGCCCTTCCCCTGCCAACGCCATCTCCCTCTGCCCCTTTACCCCGCCTATTTTCTAGAACCTGTAGAAATCCATCTACACTCTTACTTATTAATTTTCTGTGTAAAATGCTCCATTCTTTGTATACTTTCCCAGTACTAACTTTATCTCTTTAAATTCTGTCAATTTGAATGTTGAAAAATCAGATTTTCTTCTTTTGTATTCCCTAGCCAGTAGTGACATGGAATAATTTCTCATATGTTGAGTAGATATTTATATTTCTTTTTAATTATCTTTTCATGTGTTCTACCCATTTTCTTATTGGGTTGTTTGCCTTTATTTATTTATTTTTTTATTTTTTGACAGGCAGAGTGGACAGTGAGAGAGAGAGAGAGAGAAAGGTCTTCCTTTGCCGTTGGTTCACCCTCAAATGGCCGCCGCGGCTGGCGCACTGCGGCCGGCGCACCGCCATGATCCGAAGGCAGGAGCCAGGCACCTATCCTGGTCTCCCATGGGGTGCAGGGCCCAAGCACTTGGGCCATCATCCACTGCACTCCCGGGCCACAGCAGAGAGCTGGCCTGGAAGAGGGGCAACCGGGACAGAATCCGGCACCCCGACCGGGACTAGAACCTGGTGTGCCGGCGCCGCAAGGCGGAGGATTAGCCTAGTGAGCCGCGGCGCCGGTGCCTTTATTTTATTAAGTTTAGGAACTCTTTGTACCTATGAGGAATTTTTTTTTTAAGATTTATTTTTTATTTGAAAGGCAAAGTTACAGAGAGGAGAGGCAGAAAGAGGGAGGTCTTTCATCCGCTGGTTCACTCCCCAGTTGGCTGCAACGGCTGGAGCTGTGCTGATCCAAAGCCAGGAGCCAGGAGCTTCTTCCAGGTCTCCCACGTGGATGCAGGGGCCCATAGACTTGGGCCATCTTCCACTGCTTTCCCAGGCCATAGCAGAGAGCTGGATCAGAAGTGGAGCAGCCAGGACTCAAATTGGCACCCATATGGGATGCCGGCACTGCAGGCAGTGGTGTTACCTGCTATGCCACAGCGCCAGCCCCATGAAGAATTATCCTTATCTACTGCATTACAAAAGGTTTTTACCAACTCGTCCTTTTGTCTTTTTGGAATTGTTAACAATCTCAGGGTTTCTGAAGAAAGCGTTGTGATGAAGGGCGCAGACTCTGGAGCAGGCCTGCTGGGCTCACACAGCAGCTTTGCCTCTTGCTGCTTGCATGAGCCTGCCGCTTACTTAAATGGGTCCCCTTCTTCATCTGTAACATGGGGATAAGTACCGAATCTTACCCCAGGGGTTAGTGAGGGGTAAATGATCTGTCCGGCTGGCACTGCAGCACAGTGGGTGAAGTTCGATCCCATATCGGAACATCTTCAAGTCCCAGCTGCTGCGCTTCCAATCCTGCTCCCTGCTAATTCACCTGGGGAGGCAGCAGCAGATGACCCAAGCCCTCAGGCCCCTGCCACCCACATAGGAGGACCTGCATGAAGTTCCAGGCTCCTGGCTTTGGCCTGGTCCACAGCCCCAGCCATTGCAGCCATTTGGCAAGTGAGCCAGTAAAAGAAAGAACTCTCTCTCTCTTTCCCTCCCTCTGTCACTCTGCCTTTCAAATAAATAAATCTTTTTTTGGTACATTTTATTTATTTTTAGAGGTAGAGCTACAGAAGAGGGAGAGACAGATAAAAGTCTTCCATCTGCTGGTTCATCTCCCTGATAGCCACAATGACACGGGCTGGGCCAGGCCAAAGCCGGGAGCCAGGAGCTTCTTCCAGTTCTCCCACACAGGTGCAGGGGCCCAAGCACTAAGGCCAACTTCCATTGCTTTCCCAGGCCATAGCAGAGAGCTGGATGGGAAGAGGAACAGCCAGCACACAAACTGGCACCCATATAGAATGCAGGCATCGCAGGTGGAGGCTTAGCCCCCTATGCCACAGTACTGGCCCCCAATAAATCTTTTAAAAAATGAGTTGACGCTTGTAAAGTGCGTGGGACAATGTTCAACATACAGAAGATCCTGTAAAGTGTCAGCTGTAATTACTTATTGACCTGGGGTTTGATATCTTGGGAGGTTTTCCCCAACCCCTAAAGACTTCTGTATTTTCTCCTAAAACGTTCATAGTTGTAGTATGTGTATTTAAATATTTACTTATTTACTTGAAAGTCAGAGTTACATAGAGAGAGAAAGAGAGGCAGAGAGAAAGAGAGAGGTCTTTTATCCACTGGTTCACTCCCCAGTTCTCTGCAATGGCTGGAGCTGTGCCAATCTGAAGCCAGGAGCCAGGAGCTTCTTCTGGGCCCCCCACTTGGGTGTAGGGGCCCAAAGATTTGGGTCATCTTCTACTGCTTTCCCAGGCTATAGCAGAGAGCTGGATCGGAAGAGTAGCAGCTGAGACTCGAACCGGCGCCCATATGGGATGCCGGCACTATAGGCAGCAGCTTTACCAGCTACGCCACAGCATTGGCCCTGTGTATTTGATCTTTTTTTTTTTTTTTTTTTTTTGTTTGTTTGTTTGTTTGTTTGACAGGCAGAGTGGACAGTGAGAGAGAGAGACAGAGAGAAAGGTCTTCCTTTGCCGTTGGTTCACCCTCCAATGGCCGCCACTGTCGGCGCGCTGCGGCCGGCGCACCGCGCTGATCCGATGGCAGGAGCCAGGAGCCAGGTGCTTTTCCTGGTCTCCCATGGGGTGCAGGGCCCAAGCACCTGGGCCATCCTCCACTGCACTCCCTGGCCACAGCAGAGAGCTGGCCTGGAAGAGGGGCAACCGGGACAGAATCCGGCGCCCCAACCGGGACTAGAACCCGGTGTGCCGGCGCCGCTAGGCGGAGGATTAGCCTAGTGAGCCGCGGCGCCGGCCTGTATTTGATCTTTAATCCATCTGGAACTCATTTGTTTGAAATGTGAGATAGAGATGTCACATCCCCACCAACACCACCAGGGCACAGCGAGTTGTCCCAACTCTTTTTAGTGAATATATTACATACTCTATTCTGTTTCATTGTTTGACCTGTATTACTGTGCCAGTAGCAGTTTGTTCGTTTGTTTTATATTTATTTATTTATTTGAAAGGCGAGTTATGGAGGAACAGAGCAGGAAGGAGGGAAAGGTCCCCCATCGACTGGTCCACTCCCCAGATGGCCACAACAGCCAGAGCTGGGCCGATCCAAAGCAGGAGCTTCCTCTGGGTCTCCGACGTGGGTGCAGGGGCCCAAGCACTTGGGCCATCTTCTACTGCTTTTCCAGGCCATAGTAGAGCGCTGGGTCAGAAGTGGAGCAGCTGGGACTTGAACCAACACCCATATGGAATGCTGGCACTGCAGGTGGCAGCCTCATCCACTATGCCACAGTGCAGGCCCCAGCAGTTTTTATTATTGAAACACAATAGGTAAGACAAATGCATGTTTGACTTTTTTTTTCCCTAAAATTGTGGTTATCATTGACAGCTGATTCTTCTGATTGTGGCTGCAATCAAGTTTCTCCCAAAACATCCTGTTGTTATTTTGATACAGTATTAAATTTATAGACAGAGCCAGTGCTGTGGCGTGGTGGGTAAAGCTGCCGCCTGCAGTGCCAGCATCCCATATGGGCACCAGTTCTAGTCCCGGCTGCTCCACTACTGATCCAGCTCTCTGCTATAGCCTGGAAAAGCAGCAGAAGATGGCCCAAGTCCTTGGGCCCCTGCACCTGCGTGGGAGACCGAGCAGAAGCTCCTGGCTCCTGGCTTTGGATCGGCGCAGCTCCGGCCATTGTGGCCAATTGGGGAGTGAACCAGCGGATGGAAGACCTCTCTCTATCTCTGTTTCTGCTTCTCCTTCTCTCTCTGTAAAACTCTGACTTTCAAATAAATAAATAAATCTCTTAAAAAATAAATAAACCTCGGTACTTTGATATGGGATGCAGGCATCTTCACTGGGGTCTTAATTACTGGGTCAAACGCCTGCTCCAATACCAGATCATTTAAAAAAATGTATAGACTGTATGGAGAGAAATGAAATATTTTTATAATAATAGTTTTTTTTCTGTCCAAGATATGATGTATCTCTTTCATTCTTTCTGGACATATTTTTTATTGTTTATTCATTCATTTTCTTATTTATTCAAAAGGCAGAGCAAAGGGAGAGAGCTCTTCCATCCACTGGTTTACGTCCCAAATGTCCACAACCTAGGGCTGGGCCAGGCCAAAGCCAGGAGCCAGAAACTCTACCCAGGTCCCCACATGGGTGGCAGGGGCCCAAGTACTTGTACCATCACCCGCTACTTTTCAGTTGCATTAGCAGGAAGATGGATTGGAAGCAGAGGCAAGACTGGATCCCAGTCACTGCGATATGGGATGTGGATGTCCCAAGTGGTGGCTTAACCTGCTGTGCCACACCATGCAGGCTGCTGCCTTGCAGTCCCCAAGCATGTTGGATGCAGATCTCGTGAGCCTTCTGGTCAAAATGCTTTGGCCAGTGGTCAGATTTGGATAAAAGCAATTCATGAGTCGAGTCTTAAATAAATGCAAGGTCTAAAGCTTGAAGAAGACGAGCAGGAAGCTTAGAAGGTGGTGAGAGGACGGCGCTGCGGCTCACTAGGCTAATCCTCCGCCTTGCAGCGCCGGCACACCGGGCTCTAGTCCCGGTCAGGGCGCCGGATTCTGTCCCGGTTGCCCCTCTTCCAGGCCAGCTCTCTGCTATGCCCCAGGAGTGCAGTGGAGGATGGCCCAAGTCCTTGGGCCCTGCACCCCATGGGAGACCAGGATAAGTACCTGGCTCCTGCCATCGGATCAGCGCGGTGCGCCGGCCGCGGCAGCCATTGGAGGGTGAATCAATGGCAAAAGGAAGATCTTTCTCTCTGTCTCTCTCTCTCACTGTCCACTCTGCCTGTCAAAAAATTAAAAAAGAAGGTGGTGAGAGAAATGAGGGGGACGGCCGTGCAACGGATGAGCAGAGCCTGAATTTGAACCTCAAAGATGATCTCAGAAACCATCTCGTGCCTGTTCTTTTCTGTGGCAGGGAAAAGGTGTGAAGTTAGTGCGATTGGAGCCGATGGGGGGAAACTATGGGGAAAGAGATGGAAGGAAGATCCCTTAGAGGCCAGCGCCCCGGCTCAATAGGCTAATCTTCCGCCTGAGGCGCCGGCACACCGGGTTCTAGTCCCATTTGAGGCGCCGGTTCTGTCTCGGTTGCTCCTCTTCCAGTCCAGCTCTCTGCTGTGGCCTGGGAAGGCAGTGGAGGATGGCCCAGGTCCTTGGGCCCTGCACCCGCATGGGAGACCAGGAGAAGCACCTGTTTCCTGGCTTCAGATCAGCGCGGTGCGCCGGCCGCAGCGGCCATTGGGGGGTGAACCAATGGTAAAGGAAGACCTTTCTCTCTCTCTCTGTCTCTCTCTCTCACTGTCCACTCTGTCTGTCAAAAAAAAAAAAAATCCCTTAGAGTCCTAAGCCCAGAAATGTCAATCATCCATCATCCTCCCTGAGGTCCAATGTGACAGCCCCAGAAATGATCCTCCAGTCCGGCCCCTCTTCTCCCACCCGCTCTCAGCCATCTCCTACCCTCTGAAATGCCCAGGATTAATCTCCAAAAACAGAACTCTCATCATGACACTCCACGGCTTTAAAAAACCGGCCCGGGTTCCACGTGTCCTCCTGTGGGGCGGGCCCGCCGCCCCAGTCTTCCCCTCTGCCTGCGGGACAGGATGTGCCCGCCTCGCCTCGCCTCGCCTCGCTTTCCCTTCAGAACGCCCTTGCTCAACGTGTGCCCGTTCTTCGGGATTGGCGTCCTCACATTTCCCTTCCTCTGGGCAGCCTGCCGAACGCAGTGAGCTGCTCTGTCTTCTGAGTCAGACCTCTATTATAGCATTCCTGGACTCATGACACCTGTCCACGTGTTCCTCGACTGGACCAGAACGCCAGGGGCCGCGATCACTCATGCGTGTCTCCAGGGCTCTGCTCAGCGTCTGGCACAAAATGGGGCCGGGGTGTGGGGGCACGGATGGATGATGGATGGATGGATGATGGATGGATAGATGTTAGCGGGGACCGGCGGGTGGAGACGTTGACATTAGAAACCCTGCACAAATCCAAGACAGACACCAGGGGGAGCTGAGACACCGCAACAAAGCCGGAGGGCGGGCCTAAGGAAACCGCAAGCTCTGGGATGAGCCGAGGAGCGGCGCGCACCCTAGCAGGCATCATGCAACTGGAACGGCTCACCCACGTGTGCATCCCCTCACCCTCCAGCCCAGACTGTTTGAGTTCATTCCACCGCCCCCACCACCCCGGCAGCCCCCATCTCCACTGAGAAAGCAAACAAAGGGGAGGAGACCCCTACTGGGTTGTGGATGCCAGGAGCCAATCCGAGGGCTGCAATCTCCTGAAGGGCGGGCGCCTCGTTGGAGCGGCCCAATCCGCTTGCAGGGATCTGCGGAAGGGCGGGGAGATGGGCGGGAGAAGCGGGAGTAGGGACCGCGCGCGCTGGGGGAAGGGCTCCCCTGGGGACTGGAGCGCAGAGGGTGGAGGCGGAGCCAATCACCGCGCGAGTCTGTGAGGAGAGGGCGGGAGCGCCTGGCGCGCGCGATCCGGCTGACGCATCTGGCCCCGGTTCCCCAGGCCCGGAGGAGGGGCCCGCAGGGGAGGGGGAAGAGGAGACAGAGCGGAGGACGCGCGTGCGCAGTGGCGCGGGGAGGAGCAGGACCTGGCAGCGGGCGAGAAGGCTTGCGAGCCAGCCCCGAACCGGGCGGGCGGCGGGCGCGCGCACCATGGGGGAGAAACCGGGGACCAGGTAAGGGAGGTGGGGCCGCGCGGCGGGATATGGGTGGCTGCGGCTCGGGGCTGGTGCCGAGATAGTCTCCAAACAAGGACACCGGGGAGGGAAAGCTGGGGGCTGGACGCCTGGGTCCCCAGGGGGCAGCCATCGGGGCCCCACGCTTAGGTCCTCGAGGGTACTGGGGTGAGTGGGGGCGCATGCACGGGCCCTTGCAGAGAGCAAGGCCTGAAGGGTACCAGAAACCGGCCTCGGGGGTCCTCGCAGGGATGTAGGGGTTCTCGCGTGCGGGCTGCGATGTAGGAGGAAGCAGGAGCAGGTGGCCGGTCCCAAAGGGTCGCGTCCCAGGAGGCTGGATGCTGGGAAGGGGATTCCCCCTCTAGACTCGTGCGGAGCCCGAGGGAAACCTGCCCAGTACCCTACAGCAGAAGGGCTGCCCCCACCTGTCCCAAGGACCGGGCGGCTCCGCTTCCAAACTTCTGCCTTCCCGTGGGTTGCCAGGAGCAACAGCTTCATCTTGAGGGAGCAGAGTGCGTGGCGACCCTCCCCGAGGCTGGGCGCTGCGTCCCTTCCCAGGGCGCGGGGGAGAAGGGTCTGCCCCGAGCCACGCATCCACTCCCCGGATGTTTTCTGTGCAATTGAGGCTCCTTCCTTCCACGGACACCCCGAGTTCTCTTTTTTGGTCTCTACCAAAATCCACTTCCTGTTGTGACCCAACACCCCCAAGGGGGCAGGGAGTGAATGCCGGGGCCCCAGGGGAGCAGGAGCAAAAGAAAAGGTTGGGGCTGTTTGTCTCAACCAGGAGGGGCTCATGAGTGGTCCTGAGCTGTCACTAGAACTGCAAAACAAGATCCCATCAACCCCACCCATTGAGTAGGAGAACCCAGGCTTCGGCTTCTGAGCGTAGAGTAGACCACTATCAGGGAGAGGTCAGCGCAGCAAGGGAAGATGGGTGTCCTGGATTAGGGGCTAAGCACCCTCAGAGAAGGGAGAAGTCACTGACTTGGAGGAGGCCCCCAGTTTCCGTTATGTGGTTTAGGGAGTGGGGGACGGATGGGCCAAAGGAGGGCTGCTGACTTGGCATAATTCCCTCCACCCCCATCAAATTCTGGGCCACAGGAAATGGAGAGAATAGCAGGAAGCGCGAAGGGGCATCTGCTTCACTGCCCCCCACCCTGACCGGGCACCTCCCTGCTCATCCCCACACTGTCTCCCTGGGCGGCCTGAGCACGCACACGCTGCTCCTCCCTGCCCTGGCAGGAGGGGGCCAGGTTAGGATCCAAAGGGCAGGTGCTCCAGGGTAATTGCCCCAGAGCCACACTCCTCTTGGCCAACTGATTAGCGCCCCTGCTGGGTAGAAACGCTGGGGCAAGGAGGGGACCCAGAAGCAAAGGGGAGGGAGAGCCTGGATGATGCCAGAGCAGTCAGCCCCCCCTCCCAACCCAGGATGGGCAGAAGGTAGGGTGCTCATGCTGGCTGCCCCCTCATTGACAGCTTAGTGACTGGGGAACTTCAGGGGCTGCTAAGCCCTTTGCCATATGACCTTTGGACAGCTTGCACTGGGGAGAAGGGGCAAGTGGAGTTCCTGGAGCAGACACCGGGGTGCTGGAGGGGAAGGAGGGAAGGGCCAGGCGGCAGCCCTTCAGTTTCTCCTCTCTGGGACCCTTTCCAGCGGGCACTGCCGAGCAGAATGGACTAGAAGGAGTTAGATGGTGCTTCCAAGGACAGGCCCACACGTGGCCAGAGCAGGGGTCGCCAGACACGTCCCTCCCCTTCCAGAGTCTGATGAGGCTTAGATAGTTTCAGCAGCTGGGAAGAAAAATGCCCTTCGGCTCAACAAACTGTCAGTGCTCACTACAGAGATAGACAGTGTAACCGTGTAGCTGTTGGGAGCTGAGACCCACAGCCAGCCTGCCTCAGTTTGTGTCGGACTTCTGTTTTACTCTGTGACCTTAGACGAAGTAGTTGACCGCTCCCTGCCTCAGTTTCCCCAACCCGTACAATAGGGCTCTTGGGGGCCCACCACTGGGCTGTTGAGTACTAACTGCGATCACGCACTTGGAACGGTGCCAAGCACGGCACAGTCACGCAGAAAACGTTAGCCACAATCACCCTCTGCAGCGTGCGGTGGCTGCCGCGCCGGGTGTGCCGAGGTGAACGAGGCCTCTGAGGCTTCGCAGGGCGAGGAGGGAGGCAGAGGAGGCACCGCTAACTGCTCTGGGTGCTATCACACCGCAAGCGAAACATAAACAAGATGTGACAGGAACCCTGAGACTGGAGGGTCTGGGGCCTGGACTGCGTCTGCTTGCCTTGAAAGACAAATAGGACCTGAAGCTGTTGAGGCCAGAGACAGGGCCGGTCGGTAGTTCAGGGAGCGGGGTCAGCCTTGGGTAGTGCCTCTGGTAGGAACTGTTTGGCGGGACAAAGGCCAAGGCCGAGCTCTCCGTGGAGCTGGAGACCAGATGGAAAGACAGTGAGGTCTTAGGGAACCACAACCTCCCCGTTCAGTGCCCCCCGCGGGAAGGCCCCTGGGGAAGAGCCTGGGTGGTTCCTGGAGCGGCCAGAAGCCATTCCCATGGCGGGAGGGGGGTTAGCGAGGGTGGACCTAGGACAAGAGAAGGGGCGTTTGCCCTAGCAACCGGCTTCAAGGGGCTGCCGGGTGTATAAAAGACTGCCAGGGAGGAAGTGGGAGGGGGCAGCGCAGGGCACAGCCCCTGCGAGTCCAGGGTGCGCTCTGCTTCTCGGGCTCGGCAGGGACGGTCCTGGTCTGGGGTCCCTGCTGAGTCTGAGGGAGGCAGTGGGGTTTCCCTTTCTGTTTTGTTAGGGTCTTCAAGAAGTCGAGCCCCAACTGCAAGGTGAGTCTCCCGCGCTGCTGATCCAACCTTTTGACCCTCCCTGGGCCCGGTCTGCCCCTAGACCATCCCCGGCCCTAGCTCCCCACTTCCTGTGACAGCCCCGAGCTGACTTCCTTCCCTCCTGGAGTCCCTGGCCACAAGGCTGCTGGGGCCAAGCCTGGGTCCCTAAGCAAGGCCAAAGGGGAGGAGCCCAGAAGCCAGCCCTGTACCTGTAGCTGTCCCAGGAGCCAACCCAGAGGGCCTGGGGCTGGGAAAAGTTAACAGCTACCCCACCCCCAGGCGATGGTCTGTTTATCCCAGAGCTCCTTGGGGCACCCTGGAGGCTGGCAGCTGAAATCTAACCAGCTGGTCCTCCCTGCGGAGGCGCGCGCACACACACACCTACACACACACCTGGCTGGTAGACAGGTGTGATGAGAGGTTAGGGAGCAGCAAAATAGCCCAAAAGTTGGTTGGGCAGCAGGGAACCCCCAGCGCCCTCACCCTTCAACAGCGCTGGGAGGAAAACTAGAGAAAGCCCAGGCTGGAGAGCCCGGGGCAGGCGCCCCGGGGTTGGGGGAGGGGTGGACGCCCTGTCACCATGCTCTCCACTCTTCCCTGTGACCCCTTGACATCCTCAGCTCACCGTGTACTTGGGCAAGCGGGACTTTGTCGACCACCTGGACAAAGTGGACCCCGTCGGTAAGTGTCCCCAGCGAGGAAGGGGCTGCTCGCTCCCCGAGAGTGAGTCAGACAGTGATCCCTGTGTCCCTCCCCAGATGGCGTGGTGCTCGTGGACCCTGACTACTTGAAGGACCGCAAAGGTACTGGCCCACGTGGCATGGGCTGGCATCGGAGGGTACCCCAGAGAGATGGAGGGCTGAGGCGGAAGCTGGGAGCGGGCTCCGGGCCAGTCTCCTGGGACGGGGTGCTCCTCACCGCACCCCCCACCCTCCCTTGCAGTGTTTGTGACCCTCACCTGCGCCTTCCGCTATGGCCGCGAAGACCTGGATGTGCTAGGCCTGTCCTTCCGCAAAGACCTGTTCATCGCCACCTACCAGGCCTTCCCGCCAACGCCCAGCCCGCCCCGGCCCCCCACCCGCCTGCAGGAGCGGCTGCTGAGGAAGCTGGGCCAGCATGCCCACCCCTTTTTTTTCACAGTGAGGATGCCCCACCCCCTCTGCAGGGCAAGGGACCTGGGAAGTGTGTGCAGGTGGGGCAGGGGCAGGGGCAGGGAGGTGCCTGTCACGGACAGGTCCACCTCCGTCAGTCATCCCGTATCCAGGAAGCCCTGCACCTGGCCTCCTCTCTGGGGCCCTTCCCTTCCTCCAGCCTTTGATGTTGAGATTGGGAGGAAGGTTTGGGGTCTTTTCTAGGGGGGCTGAAGCCTCCCCTTTTCCCCTGCTGCAGATACCCCAGAACCTGCCCTGCTCCGTCACGCTGCAGCCGGGACCAGAGGACACGGGGAAGGTACAGGAGTGGCTTGCTAGGGAACTGTCCCCTGTGGGAATGGGGACACCGTGGGGTCACTGCCCCCTGCTCTCTTGACCTGCCCGTGCACTGCCATGACCAAGCCTCTGCCAGGTGCCGGGGGAGGCACAGCAGGGAGACCCTGTGTGCTCCTCGGACCACGAGGGGCAGGAGCACCCCAGCCCAAGAGGGGGGACAGGGAGAGAAGTGGGGGGGGCGGGGGCCTTGTGTAAGAGGCTGCCTTTTCTGCCCACCCCCCAGGCCTGCGGGGTAGACTTCGAGATTCGAGCCTTCTGTGCCAAATCTCTAGAAGAGAAAAGCCACAAAAGGTGAGGGAAGCAGCCTCCTCCATGGCTGAACCACTCCCTCGCTGCTCCCTGCAGCCCCCCCTGCCCCAGCCCCTCTAGGGGGTGGGTGCAGACTTCAGGGATCTGAGGACTTGCTCCTCCCCGCCCCCCAGGAACTCTGTGCGACTGGTAATCCGCAAAGTGCAGTTTGCCCCAGAGAAGCCCGGCCCCCAGCCCTCGGCTGAAACCACACGCCACTTCCTCATGTCTGACCGGTCCCTGCACCTTGAGGCTTCCCTGGACAAGGAGGTGGGGTGCGAGGGGGCGGCGCAGGTGCCACAGAGCAGGCCAGACCCTGGCGGGAGGGGGGAGCCAGCCACAGGTGTAGAGGTGCTTTCAGAAGCGGCCGCAGTGGTGGGGGGAGAAGCTCTGTGGGCTTGGCTTTGGGGGAGGACAGCAGTGTGCCTCTGTTGGGAGCACGCTGAGAACGGGGCAGTGAAGGCCCAGGCGGGGCTCACAGGGCACTCTCCCTTCCAAAGCTGTACTACCACGGGGAGCCCCTCAATGTCAATGTCCATGTCACCAACAACTCCACCAAGACCGTCAAGAAGATCAAAGTCTCTGGTAGGAGGTGGGGGCTGCCAGGGGCTCTTGGGGGAGGCGCGTGTCACTGACTCCGTGGCTGCTGCTGCAGTTTCGGCCCAGGCCATCTCCCAGCCTGAGAGACCCACTGGGGTGCACAGAGTCCATGCTGCCCCAGACTGGCCTGGGAGGCGTGGCAGCAGTAGGGGCGGGGCCCGGGGCTGTGGCACTGCCTGACCTCGCCCGTCCCACAGTGAGACAGTACGCCGACATCTGCCTCTTCAGCACTGCCCAGTACAAGTGTCCCGTGGCCCAGCTCGAGCAGGAGTGAGTATGAGAACAGCCCCGGGTCCTAGTGTCAGGGGGAGAAGGCGAGGCCTGGGCGAGTGTCAGGTGTGTGGGGGGGTGCAGTCCCTCCTGAACTGTCTCCACCGAGAAGGGGGTTCCTCCGCAGCCAGCTGGCTCCACGCTCTTCCTGCCCATGAGCAGGTGGAGCCCAGACCTCCTCCCCTGTGACCTGTGCCCAAAGGGAAGTGACCGGGAGATGCTGCCTGGGGCTAGGAGGCAGCGCTTTGCCCCAGCCTGGCCCTCCAAGAGTCTCCTCTCTGGCCCTCACCCCGCTCACAGCGACCAGGTGTCTCCCAGTTCCACGTTCTGTAAGGTGTACACCATCACCCCGCTGCTTAGTGACAACCGGGAGAAACGTGGCCTCGCCCTGGACGGGAAGCTCAAGCATGAGGACACCAACCTGGCCTCCAGCACCATGTGAGTGCAGGACGCGGGAGGGGCGCCCCCTGCAGGCCAGGACGGTGACCAGCCGGGTCTCTGCTGTTCTAGGCGGAGGCTTCCTGACAAGCATGAACAGCCAGGCAGAGGGAGATAGAAAGCGTGGAGGGGCAGGGTGTGATCATTTGGGCTAGGAAGGCCTCCTAACAGGTAACTTTTGAATAAAGACCAGAGGCAGCAGGGGAGGAAAAGTGCAGGCCCAGACTTGGAAGCAGAACTGGGCAGGTGTATCAGCCACTGCGAGGCACCCTGGCACCACTGGGCGGGGGCAGCCTGGAGTCCCCAGCATCACCACGGGCTGGAGCTCAGCCCCACTGGCGCCTTTGCACACACAGCAAGCTGGCGGGCCAGCAGGGTTCGAAGGAGCTGCAAGGAGAGGAGGAGGAGGAGGGGCTGATGGAGAGCGAGACTGTGCCGGGCTGTTAGGTCCGACGGACTCTGTCTCTGACAGAGAGAGCAAGCCACAGGAGGGCTCGCGCAGGTGGATGCTGGGTGTGGTCTGGCCTGTGGATGTTGCGAGTTTGTAGTCCTGCCCAGATCCTGGAGGCATCCTAAGGTGGGGCCAGGAGATGGGGCAACGGGCCGTGACCCAAGTCTCGGGTCCCCAATTGCAGTGTGAAGGAGGGTGCCAACAAGGAGGTGCTGGGGATCCTGGTGTCCTACAGGGTCAAGGTGAAGCTGGTGGTGTCTCGAGGCGGGTGAGTGGCGGGGGAGCCCTGGGAGGGGCAGGGACGGCGTGCTGTGGCTCTGTGGCATCGGCATCGCTGTCATCGTTTTCACTGTCATGGTCCCCCCCACCCCCTGGCAGGGATGTCTCTGTGGAGCTGCCTTTTGTCCTGATGCACCCCAAGCCCCCCGACCACATCACCCTGCCCAGACCCCAGTCAGGTGAGCACACCATGTACCCCAAGCCTCCAGAAGGAGGGCCAGTGGGGAAAATGGGTCCTGCCAGCACCCACTCACCTCCCCGTCTCCCCCTTGCCTCAGTGGTTCCCGAAACAGATGTCCCTGTGGATACCAACCTCATCGAATTTGATACCAAGTAAGAAACTCATCCCCACCCCCTTTCACACTGACCCCCTCTAGACAGCTAACCTAGGATGGCCATCTCCCACTGCAGAGAGTGGGATTGGAAGTGGAGCAGCCGGGACACAAACCAGTGCCCATTTAGGATGCCAACATCACAAGCGGCAGCTTTACTTGCTATGCTACCATGCTGGCCCCTAATATAGTATTTTATTAAAATCTCATTTATTTGGGACCGGCACTGTGACACAGCAGGTTAAGCTGTTGACAACAATGCCAGCAACCCAGATGAGCTCTGGTTCAAGTTTTTTTCATGTTTTGGCGGGAGGGAGTCTGAAGCATCATGCTAAGATGACTGAGCCTTGTGCGGCTGCCTCTCACTGCCCTCCTTGTCCCTTCCTGCGAACCCCGCTGGTCCCATGGGTCCCATGCCTGTTCTAAAACTGCCCTGTGCTGAGGGCAGTGTCGTGGCCTCACTCCGTGTCCCCCTCTCTCCCGCCAAGCTATGCCACTGATGACGACATCGTGTTTGAGGACTTTGCCAGGCTTCGGCTGAAAGGGATGAAGGATGATGACTACGATGACCAGTTCTGCTAGGAAGAAGGGCTGGACCAAGACCCCCACTGTCGCGGGGGCAGGGTGGCCCGGCCTCTCTTCCCTTCCCCTCCATCCAGCATTCCTCAACCATCCCCAACCCCCTCTCCCTATCCCCCCACCCAAGATACGCACTGGACCCATCTCCTGTTCAAAGTGGGCATTAATTTTTCACAGCTCTGCTTCCCCAGCCCTCCACGGGTAGCAGGCTGAGTTCATCCCTACATCTTTCAGAGGGAGGGCACTGAACAGAGAAGTGATAGGAGGGGAAGGGGGAGAAAGAACTCCCGCACTCGGCCTCACACCAACACGCCCCTCCCCTCCCGTCACTCTGCCTCCCGTGCCTCCAAAACAAGACCCTGGGGTGGGGGCAGGGGCTGGCGAGGCTGTCGCTTTGTTTCTTGAGCATAAAGAAGCAAATAAACCTTTTAATAGGCACAAGTGTACATGTGTGTGTTTCTGCCTTGGATAAAGCGCGTCTGGCATGCTCATCTGGGCGCTTCCTGCACCCCCAGGGCACCCGACGCACGGCCTCTCAGTATTTAGTGAATGACTGTGCTGAGCCTGTGTTCCAAGGTAAACAATGAGACTCGATCTGGTCCGTCCAAACGCAAGTGTATTGCTTGGTAAAGCCACAAAGTAAACTTAGTCATTTTACAGGGGAAATAATAAGTAACTGCCCTGCCGACCAGGGGCTGCGAGAGCTGGGCAGGGCAGCCGACAATGCATGACCGTGTTCGCTTCCACTCCATCTGCTCGCTGGGCCAGCCCATTCCTGGGGCTTACTGGGACCACATCTGCAGGTCTCACCCAGCCAGAGGCCACGTGACCCCGCCGTGGAGTCTGGGACTTCCATTCTAGTACAGAAGCCAAGGCTTCAGGCAGCCGAGAGTAAGGCTGCCCTGGGCCCAAGTCCCAGGGACAGCAGCTCCTGTGACACTCACTGGGGACTCCCCAGGCTTGGCAACAGCCCCAGGCTGAGCTGGAGGGAGTCGGCCACACCCCAGGGACTTATCTCTTACTTCTGTAGCCCAACCTGTCTATCCTTTTTCTCTTAAGGTTCCTTCTTTCACGTGAGTCCCTACTACGTGCCTGCCAGTCAGTGTAAGGACACAGCAGTGGAACCCAAACAAGCATGAAATCATGCCCTAGTGACTGAATTACAGCGTCTGTGTGCCGAGGGAGACGTACAGGAGTTCTGAGAAGGCACGAGAGGTGGGCTGTGGCCTAGGCCGGCACTAGAGGAACAGCCCCTGGAGCACGTGACCTGTAGGGGGAGAATTGAAAGAGGAGCAGGAGTTGGGGACTTTGCAGGGGTGAGCACCCTGGACAACAGCGCCATCATGTGTGAAGAGGAGGGACAGAGATAGCAGATGAGGCTGGTGAGGCACCGGGGCAGCTTACCCAGGCCTTTAGTCTGCGTGCCAACTCATCCAAGCATCGTTTTCATCCGGGACTCCCAAGTGGGTGGCAGGGCCCCAAGAACTTGGGCCATCTCCCACTGCTTTCCCAGGCCATGAGCAGAGAGTGGGATTGGAAGTGGAGCAGCCGGGACACAAACCAGTGCCCATTTAGGATGCCAACATCACAAGCGGCAGCTTTACTTGCTATGCTACCATGCTGGCCCCTAATATAGTATTTTATTAAAATCTCATTTATTTGGGACCGGCACTGTGACACAGCAGGTTAAGCTGTTGCCAACAATGCCAGCAACCCAAATGAGCTCTGGTTCAAGTCCCAGCTGCTCCACATCCTATCCAGTTCCCTGCTAATGGGAGGCAGCAAATGATAGTCCATGTACTTGGGTCCCTGCCACCCACATGGGAGACCTGACCGGAGTTCCTGGTTCCTGGCTTTGGCCTGGCCCAGCTCCCGGGCTACTGTGGCCATTTGAGAAGTAAACCAACAGATGGAAGACTTTCTCTCTCTCTCTCTCCCTCTCTGTAACTCTGCCTTTCAAATAAACAAATCTTTTTTTTTTTTTTTTTTTTAGCTGGACCGGAAGAGGAGGAACAGGGACAGAATCCGGTGCCCCAACCGGGACTAGAACCTGGGGTCCCAGCGCCGCAGGCAGAGGATTAGCCTATTGAGCCGTGGCGCCGGCCATCAAGTAAATACATCTTTAAAATGTATACATAGGTATCATTTACTTTCATTTTATTTGAAAGGCAGAGATACAGAGAGATCTTCCATCTACTGGTCACTCCCCAAATGCCCGCCACAGCCAGGACTAGGCCACATCAAAGCCAGGATCCTGGAACTCCATTTGGGTCTCCCTGGTGGGTGGCAAGGAACCAAGTACTTGAGCCATCACCTGCTGCCTCCCAGGGTGTGCATTAGCATGTTGGACTGGAATCAGAGGAGCCAGGACTCAAACCAGGCACTCTGATAGGGAGTACAGGCACCCGAAGAGGTGTCTCAACTACTGCACCAAGCACCCACCTGCTACTAGTGTATTTAAGCGATAATTCCTTAATGCATACAGACCCACCACATTTTCTTAAAGAACAGCTTTCCACCACCAATTCATTTATTTTTTTTACCAGTTTCCTACTGATATAGAATGTCACCTGTTTTTGCTAATTCAAACAGTATTACAGTAATTACCCTTGAAGATATGGGGATTTTTTTTTTACATATACGCCATCTACCTGGAGGACAAATTCTTCAAAGTAGCATTGCTGGATCAAAGAGGGTGAGTGGCTCTTTGACTGCTACCATCTAGCAGGTGTTTTTTGGTCTTATCCTACTTTTATTTATTTTTTTAAAGATTTATTAATTTATTTGAAAGGCAGAGTTGCAGAGAGACAGAGGAAGAGAGAGAGGTCTTCCATCTGCTGGTTCACTCCCCAAATGGCCACAATGGCCAGAGCTGGGCCAATCTGAACCCAGGAGCCAGGAGCTTCTTCCAGGTCTCCCATGTGGGTGCAGGGGCCCAAAGATTTGGGCCATCTTTCACTGCTTTCCCAGGATATAGCAGAGAGCTGGATCAGAAGTGGAGCAGCTAGGACTTGAACTGGCGCCCATATGGGATGCCAGCACTGCAGGTGGCAGCTTTACCCACTATGCCATAGCACCAGCCCCTTATCCTACTTTTAAATAGCATCTTTTGTTCTGTAAGTGAGGATGAACCCAATTTATTGAATGGTGTTCCTTTTCCTTAGTGTACTCTAATAAAAAGATTTATTTATTTGAAAGAGTTACAGAGAGAGGGAGAGAAAGAGAGAAAGAGAGAAAGGGAGGAAGGGAGAAAGGGAGAGAGGGAGAGAGGGAGAGAGGGAGAGAGGGAGAGAGGGAGAGAGAGAGAGATCTTCCATGTGGTGGTTCAGTCTCCAAATGGCCACGGAGGCCAGGGCTGGGCCAGGCCAAAGCCAAGAGCTTCATCTAGGTCTCCCATGTGGGTGTAGGGCCCAGGCACATGGCCTATCTTCTGCTGCTTTCCCAGGTGCATTAGCAGGGGGTTGGACAGGAAGTGGAGCAGCTAGGACTCAAACTGGCACCCATGTAGGATGCCAGCATTGCAGGAGGTGGCTTGGCCTGCCACTATACCAGCCCCTTGAGAGCACTTTATATACTAAAGAAATCAGCCCTTTTTTCATACCCAGTTTTTTATGTCTCTTAAGATTCACTTATTTGAAAGTCTGAGTGATACAGAGAAAGAGAGAGAGATATAGTCCATTCACTAGTTTAATCCCCAAATGGCTGCATTAGCTAGGGCTAGTCCAAGCTGAAACCAGAAGCCAGAACTCCATCTAGGTCTCCCACATGGGTGACAGAGGCCCAAGTACTTGGGCCATCTGCTGCTGCTTTCCCAGGTGTGTTAACAGGAAGGTGGACCAGAAGCAGAGCAGTAAGGACTCCTCTACTTTGGACCATCCTCTACTTTCCCAGGCCATAGCTGAGAGCTGGATCAGAAGTGCAGCAGCCAGGACTCAAACCAGCACCCATATGGGGTGCCAGCAATGTCTCTCACATGGGAGACCCAGAAGAAACTCCTGCAACATGGGATGCTGGGGTCACAAATGGTGCTTAATCTGCTGTACCACAACACTGGCCCCTACCATTTGAATTTGGATCTAGTTTCTCGTTTTAAAATATATAACTCAATGATGCTTAGCACATTCCCTATATGTGTAAAAGCATTACCTTTACCTAGTTCGAAAACATTTTCTTCCTTTCTTATCTTTAAAGATGCCTCACTTTTTTTTAATTTAATGTGATCTTTCCTTAATGGCTCCTTGGTTTGTTTTGTTGTCACAAAGCTCTAGGCCCTTCTATTTTCTTACAATTTCACACTTCCTTTTCTTCCCAGCCTATAGGTCAAGATCGTCACATCAACCTCTTTGTCATGAGCACAACTCAACTCGTCCTCCCTGCCTAACATAAGCGTCTTCAAAAGGTTCATGGCCAGCGCTGTGGCTCACTAGGCTAATCCTCCACTTTGCGGCGCCGGCACACAGGGTTCTAGTCCCGGTCGGGGCGCCGGATTCTGTCCCAGTTGCCCCTCTTCCAGGCCAGCTCTCTGCTGTGGCCAGGGAGTGCAGTGGAGAATGGCCCAAGTGCTTGGGCCCTGCACCCCATGGGAGACCAGGAGAAGCACCTGGCTCCTGCCTTCGGATCAGCGTGGTGTGCTGGCCGCAGCGCACCAGCCGCGGCGGCCATTGGAGGGTGAACCAACGGCAAAAGGAAGACCTTTCTCTTTCTCTCTGTCTGTCTCTCTCACTGTCCACTCTGCCTGTCAAAAAAAAAAAAAAAAAAAAAAAAAAAAGGTTCGTGAACGGGGCAGGTATGTGGCCTAGTGGTTCAGATACCCATGTCCCACGCTGCAGTGCCTGAACTCAGTACCTTGCTCCACTCCTGACTCCAGTTCATTTGGGCAGTGAACCACTGGGTAGGAGTATTCTCTCTCCCCCAAATAAATACATTGAATTTTTAAAAAAAATTCACAGGAAATGGGTATTATGAAGAGCCTACGCATGGATTTTACTTGTTTTTCCACCAAAATAAACTCATCTTTTCTTTTCTTTTCTTTTTTTTTTTTTTTTTTTTTTTGACAGGCAGAGTGGACAGTGAGAGAGAGAGACAGAGAGAAAGGTCTTCCTTTGCCGTTGGTTCACCCTCCAATGGCCGCTGCGGCTGGTGCACCGCGCTGATCCGATGGCAGGAGCCAGGTGCTTCTCCTGGTCTCCCATGGGGTGCAGGGCCCAAGCACTTGGGCCATCCTCCACTGCACTCCCTGGCCACAGCAGAGAGCTGGCCTGGAAGAGGGGCAACTGGAACAGAATCCGGCGCCCCGACTGGGACTAGAACCCGGTGTGCCGGCGCGGCAAGGCAGAGGATTAGCTTAGTGAGCTGCAGTGCCGGCCTAAACTCATCTTTAATTTCATTTTCCCATGAATTTCCCATGTCCCCTCTCAAACCGTACCCTTGGATCTGTCCAAATACCCCCCACTTTCTCCACACCAACGGGGTAGGGGTGGGAAACACACGCACACTATAGAGAGAAATCAAAACAGCCCTCATGCGTTCATCCAACAAATAATCCCCCAACACATCCCAGGTGCCAACACGGTAACAGGCAGTAAACACGGATTTGTGGCTGCTTAAGAATTTGTGGTCTCCACCGTCACCTGGGCCCTCCACACCTGATCACCTGTCCACCTCCCTCTGGTCACAACTCTCTCTGGCTCCCACCCTCACTAGTTTTCTCCCTTCCTTATTCTCACAGGGACGTCTGCTGTTTTTCACAAAGATTAGGCAATACAGAGTGAGTTCAGTCTCCCACCTTCTACTGATCAACACTGGCGTCGACACCAGCTCTCCTGCACAATCAAGATTGCCATGCCTTCTCCCGCACAGTGAATCCCCCTGCCTGTGTTCAGACCTCTCCCCTCCCGCCTCCTCTGAGACCTGGATTGATCAAACCACCTCCCTCTCTTCAACCTCTCTCCCGGCTCTACCGCCACGGGAAATAAACCACACATGGCTCCCTCCATGGAAGGGAGGGGGAAGGGAGAGACGAGGGAGGAAACCAAAGGACGCTCTTAGGCCTTGCAGAATGAAGTACAAAGGAACTTCAAAAAGTTGGTGAAGGGGGTTGGGCTTTGGCACAGCAGCTAAGACCCGGCTTGGGACATCCACATCCTATATGAGTGTCTGGGCTTGAGTCCCAGACTTGATCCTAATTTCAGCTTCCTGCTAATGTGCACCCTGGTAGGCAGCTGGTGATGGCTCAAGGAGTCGGGTTCCTTGTCACACATGTGGGAAACCAGGATTGAGTTCCTGGCTCCCTGGGCTTTGAAAGTATTTGGGGGAATGAACCAGCAGATGGAGCTCTGCCTCTCAAATAAAGAAATAAAAAAGGGGCTGGTGCTGTGGCATAGTGGTTAGAGCCGCTGCCTGCAGCACCAGCGTCCCATGTGGGCGCCGGTTTGAGACTCGGCTGCTCCACTTCTGATCCATCTCTCTGCTATAGCCTGTGAAAGCAGTGGAGGATAGCCCAAGTGCTTGGGCCCCTGTTCCTGTGTGGGAGACCTGGAAGAAGCTTCTGCCTCCTGGCCTTGAATGAATGAAAAATTAAAAAAAAATAAATAAATTTTAAAAATGAGGCCGGCGCCGCGGCTCACTAGGCTAATCCTCCGCCTTGCGGCACCGGCACACTGGGTTCTAGTCCCGGTCGGGGCGCCGGATTCTGTCCCGGTTGCCCCTCTTCCAGGCCAGCCCTCTGCTGTGGCCAGGGAGTGCAGTGGAGGATGGCCCAGGTGCTTGGGCCCTGCACCCCATGGGAAACCAGGAAAAGCACCTGGCTCCTGGCTCCTGCCATTGGATCAGCGCGGTGCGCCGGTCGCAGCGCGCTGGCCGCGGCGGCCATTGGAGGGTGAACCAACGGCAAAGGAAGACCTTTCTCTCTGTCTCTCTCTCTCACTGTCCACTCTGCCTGTCAAAAAAAAAAAAAAAGAAAGAAATAAAAAAGGTGGAAAAATTGAATGAAAACATAAGCTTATTTTGATGGCAAAGAATTTTGAAATCCAGTTTCTTCAGGATACACATTTTCCGTGAATTTGGAAGACCTCTTTAAAAAAAAAAAAAAAAAAACATTGATTTATTTATTTGAAAGACAGAGTTACAGAGAAGCAGAGGCAGAGAGACAGGGAGGAGGGAAGGAGAGAGGGAGGTCTTCCATCCACTGGTTCACTCCCCAAATGGCCACAACAGCCAAAGCTGGGCCAATCCAAAGCCAAGAGCTTCCCCTGGGTCTCCCATATAGGTGCAGGAACCCAAACACTTGGGCCATCCTCTACTTTCCCAGGCCATAGCTGAGAGCTGGATCAGAAGTGGAGCAGCCAGGACTCAAACCAGCGCCCATATGGGATGCCAGCAATGCAGGCAGTGGCTTTACCCCACTACACCACAGCACCAGCCCCTGGAAGGCCTCCTGTATATCTCTACTCTCTCACTTTTCATTTCTTATTTACTTTTTACTTTCAAAGTTGGACATGAACAGAGTTTAATGAGACAATACTGTAAGAGCTGTCAGAACAAAAAGTGGACCCTTCCTCTTCTGATTTATTTCTCCTCAGAGGCAACTACTTTTATCTCCCTTTTAAAAAATATTGTGTTTATTTTTATTTATTTGAAAGGCAGAGAAACATAGAGAGATCTTCTATCTACTGGTTCAATACCCAAATGCCTGCAATAGCCAGGGCTAGGCCAGGACAAAGCCAGGAGCCCAAAAGTCAATCCAGGTCTCCCACAATGGTGGCAGGGACCCAAGTACTTGAGCCATCACCTGCTGCCTCCCAGGGTGCACATCAGCAGGAAGCTGGATTAGAAATGGAGCTGGGGGTGGGGGGCAGTGCTGTGGTGTAGCAGGTTAAGCTGCTGCCTGCAGCACTGCCATCCCATCTGGGCACCGGTTCGAGTCCCGCTGCTCTACTTCTGATCCAGCACCCTTCTAATGTAGCTGGGAAAGCAGTGGACAATAGCCCAAGTCCTTGGGCCCCTGCACTCACATGGGAGACCCAGAAGAAACTTCTGGCTCCTGGCTTCAGCCTGGCTTTGCCATGGCCGTTTGGGGAGTGAACCAGTGGATGGAAGATCTGTCTCTCTTTCAGATAAATAAAATAAATCTTATAAAAAACAAAAAGCAGTAGAGCTGGGACTCGAACCTAGGCATGCCACTATGGGATGCAGGCATCCCACATAGCGTCCACACTGCTGTGCCTCACACGGGTACCTCAGATGCTTATTTTGCTACTTCTTGATTTTAAGAATCATCCACCGGCTTCCTATCACATAAGTGAAGATTCAGCTCTCTTTTGCCCCTGCCCCAACATGGAACACTTTCCCCTCTTCTCCACACCATACTCCCAAGAGAATGATATCATTTGGGATTAGAGTAATAGTCACTATTTAATTATTTTGAGCTGAATCATGTGTCTCTTCTTGCACAACTTTGTTTTCCATTAATAACTACCATTTAAAAATTTTTTTTAAAGATTTATTTATTTATTTGAAAGGCAGAGTTAGAGAGAGAGAGAAAGGTCTTCCATCTGCTGGTTCACTCCCCAGATGGCGGTAATAGCCGGAGCTATTACCACACGGGTGCAGGGGAGCAAGGACTTGGGCCATCTTCTACTGCTTTCCCAGGCCATAGCAGAGAGCTGGATCAGAAGTGGAGCAGCCAGGACTTGAATCAGTACCCGTATGTGATGCCAGCACTGCAGGCGGCAGCTTACCCACTACATCACAGTGCCAGTCCCTTAAAAATTTTTTTATTCTCTGAATTTATCACTACTTCAGCCCTATACCATCCAAAGGTCACCATATCCTCTCAATGCATTCAAAACAAAACATATACTCATCTCCTTCACCTCTGTGGGTGGGCAAATCTCTGCAGGATCCCTCTGAACACAATACTCTTGTGCCTACTGGCCTGATTCCCTTCGGTCATAACCCTGGGGTGTCCATCCACCTCTCTCATGAGTAGATGGCCTTAGTTCCTGGATCCCTTATCTTATAGCCTAACTTGAATAACTTGCCAAGAATGGGTGCACAGAGGAGAAAAAAAAATTTGAGTTTTCCTAAAGATTAATTATTTGAAAGGCAGAGCAATAGGGAGGGAGAGACAAGAAGAAACAGATATTATATTGACCTTCCAACTACATGTTCTCTCCCCAAATGGCCACAACAGCCAGGGCTGGGCCAGGTAGAAGCCAAGAACTCTAGGTCTTACACATGGGTGGCAGGGGCTTAAGTACTTGAGCCATCATTCACTGCTTTCCCAGACACATTAGCAGTAAGCTGGTTGGGAAGTGGAGCAGCTGGGACTCGAACCAGTGCTCCAACAAGGGATGCCAGTGTCCCAAGCAGCAGTTTAATCACCTGCACCACAATGTCAGCCCCGAGGAGAAAAAAACTTAAAATCTTAAAGGTATCGAGATGTCTTTCTCCTACCTTCATCGATGAGGGTCTGGCTTTGTGAGCCTCTGACAGCCCCTAAAATCTTCTCTGCCATGGCAGAGACAGAAAATAGTTGGTCTCCTGGAAGAGGACCACCTTTCCCAGAACCCTAGGGTTAGATGAGACCATACGACCAAGTTTTCTTCAATGGAATTGAGTATAAATGACATGGCCACTACCTAGCTGGACTTGTGAGACAGGTCCGCCTCCTCCACATGTTCTCTTCCCTTCTTCCTGCCAGGAGCAGCCCAGGGATGGGAGCAATCCAGCTCAGACAATGCAAACAACAATACCCTACAGCAGTGCTCCTCAGATTTCACTGTGCACACAAACCACTTGGAGATCATAAAATACAAATACGGATTCAGTGTATCCAAGGTGAGAACTGAGATTCTGCATTTCCAATAACTTGAAGCTCTATTTTGAGTCACTGGTTTTTAGCTTTCATCCTAACAAAAGCTGGAGTACCGAATTCTAGATTGGAAAATACTTTCCCCCAAATGTACAGACATCACTACACTGTCTCCCAAATGGAGCGTTATTAAGAGGCCTACCCCATTCTGATGGCTGATCCATAGTAAGTGGTCATTTTCTCTGGAAGTCTTTGTGAGAGCTTTCTAAGTCATTTGTGTGTGTTTGTGTGTGTGTGTGTCTTATCTTCTTCCATTACATAGGGCATTTGATAGGCTTTTTATATCTAGAAACACAAATCACCTCACTTTTATAAAGATTTATTTATTTATTCGGAAGGCAGAATCACAGAAAGAGAGGAAGATCCAAAGAGATGAGGCCTGTGTTGTGGCGTAGCGGGTAAAGCCGCCGCCTGCAGTGCTAGCATCCCATGTGGACACCAGTTCCAGTCCCAGCTGTTCCACTTCCAATCCAGCTCTCTGCTGTGGCCTGGGAAAGCAGTGGAAGATGGCCCAAGTCCTTGGGCCCCTGCACTGACGTGGGAGACCCAGAGGAAGCTCCTGGCTCCGGATCAGCCTAGCTCTGGCCATTGCGGCCATATGGAGAGTAAACCAGCAGATAGAATACTTCTCTCTCTGCTTCTCTGTAACTGCCTTTCAAATAAGTAAGTAAATCTTGAGAGAGAGAGAGAGAGAGAAAAGCAAAAAGACCTTCCATCAGTCCCCAAATGGCCACAACAGCTGGGGCTGGGCCAGGCCAAAGTGAGGAGCCTGGAACTCCACCAGGTCCCACGTGGGTAGGAGGGGCCCACAAATTGCACCACCTTTCGCTACTTTCCCAGACACATTAGCAGGGAGCTGGACTGGAAGCAGAGTAGCCAAAACTCAATTATATGCGATGCTGGTGTCAGGTGGCAGCTTAACCCACTGCATAATGCTACCTGCAGCACAAAGCCTTTCTTCACCTTAATTTTCTCTGTGATCTCCCTTAGAATTAAGCCTCCTGGACTAGGACTGGTTCTGATTTTCTTTTCTTTCCTATATGCCATTCATTTTCTTTTGCTTTACTTGCTAGAAGAGTTCCACAGTTCCACAATTCCTCTTCCAAAGTGTTTTTTTTTTTTTTTTTTTTTTTTTTTTTGGTAGGGAGGGTGTTTAAGATTTGCTTATTTATTTGGAAGTCAGTGTTAGAGAGACAGAGATCTCCTATCTGCTGGTTTACTCCTCAGATGCCACAATGGAAAGGCCTGGGCCAGGCCAAAGCCAGGAGCCAGGAGCTTCATCTACATCTCTCACATGGGTGCAGGGGCCCAAGGACTTGGTCCATCTTCCACTGCTTTCCCAGGCCACAGCAGAGAGCTGGATCAAAAGTGGAGCAGCAGGGATTCAAATCAGCACCCATACGGGATGCCAGCACCGCAGGCAGCATCTTTACCCACTATACCACAACACCAGCCCCTCTTCCAAACTCTTGTGGATAGATTTTTCATTCCTTCTCTCAAGATTGATTTTTCAAGTGTGCTTTCTTTTCAACCTTTAAAAATTATTTAAAGGCCGGTGCCGTGGCTCACTAGGCTAATCCTCCACCTGCGGCGCCGGCACACCGGGTTCTAGTCCCAGTTGGGGCGCTGGATTCTGCCCGGTTGCTCTTCTTCCAGTCCAGCTCTCTGCTGTGGCCCGGGAGTGCAGTGGAGGATGGCCCAAGTGCTTGGGCCCTGCACCTGCATGGGAGACCAGGAGAAGCACCTGGCTCCTGGCTTCGGATCAGCATGGTGCACTGGCCGCAGCGCACAGGCCACACAGGCCATTGGAGGGTGAACCAACGGAAAAGGAAGACCTTTCTCTCTGTCTCTCTCTCTGTCCACTCTGCCTGTCAAAAAACAAAAACAAAAACAAAAAATTTTATTTAAAAAGAGAATGTTCCAACATGGGAAGTAATCCACACAGCAGACTCATAGAATGACAATTGCTTTAAGCAGCACTTTGACCTCAGAATCAGCCCTTAAGGCTTCCTGGTCTGACTGAAAAGCCCGTGAGAGCATTTCAGGATTGGGAGGCAAGACACTGTGGAAAAAAATGTTCTATACAAAGGATCTCTGTGAGATCCCAGCAGACAGAAGTGGCCATCAAAGAAGGGTGTACTTTTCTCTAAAGGGAGGAGAGAACTTCCACTTTGCTTATGGCCTTGTCTAAATACTGATGGAGTTTATGGATTCAAAAGATTTCCATAGCCTTGCAGCTCATGTCAAGAGCCTCAGGTAATCACTGACATCATACATAAGAGTGTTAATTGTTCAATTAACAACAGGAGTCACTGTGCACTTACTCTCCATGCAGGACTTCTGTCCTCAATGAGTTGTATTATGAAAGTTAACTGTAAAACTAGTCTCAAACAGTTTTTTTTTTTGGGGGGGGGGTGCATGTGTGTGTGTCTGTTGATATCTTTACTTAGTACAGAGTTGATTTGCTGTGTACAAAATTAATTGAAAGTGAATCTTGGGGGTGGCACAGTGGCACAGCAGGTTAAAGTCCCAGCCTGAAGTGCCAGCATCCCATATGGGTGCCAGTTCAAGTCTTGGCTGCTCCACTTCCGATCCAGCTCTCTGCTATGGCCTGGGAAAGCAGTAGAGGATGGCCCAAGTCCTTGGGTCCTTGCACCCGCGTGGGGGACCTGGAAGAAGCTCCTGGCTCCTTACTTCGGATAAGGCTCAGTTCTGGCCGCTGCAGCCAATTGGGGAGTGAACCAGAGGATGGAAGACCTCTCTCTCTTTCTCTCTCTACCTCTCTCTGTAACTCTTTCAAGTAAATAAAAATAAGTCTTTAAGGAAAAAAAAAAAAGGAAAATGAATCTTAATGAAGAGTGGGACTGGGAAGGGGAGAGGGAGGAGGAGGAGGGGTGGGAGTGTGAGTGAGGGCGGATATGGTGGGAAGAATAACTACATTCCTAAAGTTGTGCTTGAGAAATTTGTATTCCTTAAAAAATAATTTTAAAAACAGTTAAAGAAAAAAAATTTTATTTCCTTATTTGAAAGGCAGAGTTACTAAGAAAGAGTAAGAGGCAGATGGGGGTGGGGGGAGAGGGAGAGAGGGAGAAAGAGTATCTTCCATTTGCCGGTTCACTATCCAAATGGCTGCAATGGCTGGGGCTTGGCCAGGCTGAAATCAGGAGCCTAGAATTCCATCCAGGTCTCCCATGTGGGTGGCAGGGGCCAAGACATTTGGGCCATCTTCCAGTGCTTTCCCAGGCTCATTAGCAAGAAGCTGGATTGGAAATGGAACAGCCAGTACTGGAACTAGTACTTATATGGGATGTTGGCGTTGCAGGCGGCAGCTTAACCTGCTGTGCCACAACCCAGGCCCTGGCTTCAACTCTTTTTTTATAATAACTCTTATCTAAGAGCTTCAAATGGTGTTTTTTCCCTTTTATTTTGGTCTCTGTATTTCAGGTTAGAAAGTGTTATGGTCTGTATAATAGTTTGGGTGTCCCCTGAAGTGTCCCCTTGTGTCAAGAGCTTGAACCCCAGAGTCTCATGTTAATGGACTGTGGAGAACTTAACCCAATTATGGTATTTGAGAGAGGGGCCTTGGTGAGTTAGGAGATCACATTAGTTGTGGGCGTAGAGCCCCAGAGCTAAATCCTGGTGGCTTTACAAGGATACCACGAAGGGAGGGTGAAGACAGGCAAGCTTCCCGTCCCTCTCTGCTTCCTGGTTTGCCACGTGACCCTCCCTCGGCACACATCCTGCCATCCATCATCCTCAGCAGACACGGACCAATGCAGCCACCCAGTCTTGGACTGTGAACCTCCCCACGTGTGAGCCACAGAAATCTTCCTATTCCTAAGAGCCTTCTCTCACATGTTTTAGTTAAAGCAACAAAAAGCTGACTAATATAGAAAGTTTCTTCAAATACCTAGAAATTCTTTGGTAACTGTTCATATGTAAGAGTGAAGCGCTAAGAAGTTCCATGCACACAGTGGGGACTTACCAAATGTGAGTTTCACTTTGAGGCGATCTGACCGATTAACTGCTTTCTTGGAGAGCCCCTGGTGTTAATATCCTTTGGTCTTTGACTTTTCAAATTCTCCACAGAAGAGACATCCAGTGGCTGACAGAGTTCTATAAACTACCACTCAGTAGATGCACTTCCACTTAACCTCTGCGGTCCTTACAGAAATGCTTGCCCTCAACTTCGCCCAGGTGTCCTCCAAGCTACAACCCTGTTTCCATCTTCAACAGAGGACTGTCCGGCATCCACAGCGCTAGGAGAGAGCAGATGCATCAGGGAGCGCTGGCAGTCCAGCTGCCTTAAATCATCTTCCTAATTTTACAGCCATTTTCTCCCCAGCTGTCCGTGATGCTGTAATTCTAGGGGAAATTGGCTTGCTTCTACACTTTCTCCGAGGCTGGCTTAGCTAGCACTTCACTGCTAAATCACTGACCAGCTGGCCCGTTTTCCAGCTTCTACCTAAACTTTACCTATTAACTCTTCTCCCTTTGACTCTCTTTAGGAAAAAAAAAAAAAAAGAGAGAGAGAGAGAGATATCTCATTTTTATTTATTTGAAAGGCAGTTACAGAGAAATAGGAAAAGAGATATTCTATCCACTGGTTCACTACCCAAATGGCCACAATGGATGGGAGGGTCAGGCTGAAGGCAGGAGCTTCATCCGGGTCTCCCATGTGGGTGCAGGGGCCCAAGTACTGGGGCCATCTTCTACTGCTCTCCCAGGTGGTTAGCAGGGAGCTGGATAGGAAGTGGAGCAGCCGGGACTGGAACTGGTGCTCATACGGGATGCCGGTGTTGGAGGCAGCAGCATCACCCGCTGTACCACAACACGGCCCCACTTGGACCTCTTTTTAAAATACCATGGGGTGGATATTTAGTGCAGCAGTTAAGACAAACACTTAGGATGCCTGCATCCCACAGGGGATTGCCTGGGCTCAAATTCTGGCTCTGCATCCAGTTCCAGCTTCCTGCTAATGCAATCGATGATGCATCCAATATATGGGTCCCTGCCACTGACATGAGAGACTCAGATTGAGTGCCAGGCTCCTGACTTCATCCCGGCCCAGCCCTAACTGTTGTGGGCATTTGGGGGAGTGAAGCAATGGATGGAAATTCTCTTTCAAATAAAATGAAAATAAATAAAAAGAAACCCTATTGTGGGACTGGTACTGTGGTGCAGGAGGTTAAAGCCCCAGCCTGCAGCACTGGCATCCCATATGGGCGCTGATTCTAGTCCCAGCTGCTCCTCTTCCGATCCAGCTCTCTGCTATGGCCTGGGAAAGCAGTAGAAGATGGCCTAAGTCCTTGGGCCCCTGCACCTGCGTGGGAGACCCGGAAGAAGCTCCTGGCTCCTGGCTTTGGATCAGCACAGCTCTGGCTCTGGCCATTGCGGTCATCTGGGGAGTCAACCAGCAGAACAGAAGATCTCTCTCTCTCTCTCTGGCTCTACCTCTCTCTATAACTCTTTCAAATAAATAAAATAATTCTTTAAAAAAAGAAAAGAAACTGTCTTAAAAACAGACACCCTATTGTTATTTTATCAGGATTTAGTGAAGGACAAAGTTAAATGCTAGAACTGTCAAGCTTAACTTATCTCCATTCATCTGCATGCCTCCCGCTTTGCATCCACCCTCTCATCACCCTGCAGTCGGCTGCTCCGTTCAGCAGCCCTTTCTCCAAGAACCCCGAGTCCGTGCCCCGTGCGGTGCACACCGGCCGTACCTCTAACCGTGCACCCACCCCGCGACCACGTGAGCGGCTATCTCAACCATCGCCCTATCCCCGGGCCCACGCGAGGTGGCTAACCAAGAAGGGAAAGGGGGAAAGACAGGGAGGAGTCGGCATCCCGGAGTGTGTCAGCAGCCTGTATTCAGGTCAGGTGGGTACACTGAGGAGACACCACGGTCAAGCTTTCCCCGGGCAGCATGGGCAAAGGGCGCATGGCTATACAGCCGGGAGGAATACCCCAGGACTCCCCCACCACCACCTAGCACCCTAAACACCCTCACAAGTTCTTGCAGAATGAATTAAATATGGACCAGTGTCAAGCAGGTGGCGAGGTCTGAAAGTCTTCAGCCTGAGGAATAATCCACACCGCCTCTTACCACAGGTGGTCCCGTGGCGGAGGCGCAGGATACCTGGGAGTTGTAGTTCAGCGACTGCACAGGGACGGACCAGGCGGCGCTGAGCATCCTGGGAATTGTAGTGTCCACTAGAGAGCACTCTCTGCGCAGGTGCACGCCGTCAGTCACTTCCGGGCTGAAGCGTTGCGTTTCGCTTCGCTTAAGGAAAAAAAATCCGTAGGGGCTTCCCAGAGGGACGATGGCTACCTATAGCCTGGCGAACGAGCGACTGCGCGCCCTGGAAGACATCGAAAGGGAAATTGGTGCCATCCTTCAGAACGCAGGTTGGGGAGCGAGCCGGAGCCGAGCCTGAGCGGCACGCTGACACACTGACCGAAGCGCCGGCGCGCGGCGCGGGAGGGACGCTGTGCGCCTGCGCGGCGGCGGCGGCGGCGGGCGGGGGTTCCCGGGGGGGCGTGGCCCAGGGGCGGGCCGGGGCGGGGTTCTCCTGGCGTCCCTGACAGGCCCCACCCCTGCAGGAACAGTGATCCTGGAGCTGTCCAAAGAGAAAACCAACGAGCGGCTCCTCGACCGGCAGGCGGCAGCCTTCACCGCCTCGGTGCAGCACGTGGAGGCGGAGCTGTCGGCTCAGATCCGCTACCTCACCCAGGTGGGTGTGGGGCGGGGGATGAAGGAATGAACGGCAGCGCGGCCGACCTCGCAGGGTGGAGGCCGGAGAGCCACTGGGGCGATGACAGCCTGGGAGAGGTCGTACAGGCCGCGCTGAAGCCTCCGGACCCTGTCCTTGGGGCAAGAGGTTCCAGGTGCTTGCACCCCAAGAAAAGGGACAGATTGAGAGACCGTGCAGTCGCTAACAGCGGCTGACGGCGTTCACGGATTTTTAAGGTGTGCTAGATGCCTTGCGTTATCCTACCTGATCCTTCATGAATTTTAGAGAAGTGCTTGTTGTCGCTTCCGTTGAACGGATCAGGTGAACAGAAGTTCAGGGATCTGCTGCCTAGAGGGGCGATGGGTCAGAGGCAGTGCCCCACTGATGTGTAACTGCCCCGCAGGTGGCCACAGGACAGCCCCACGAGGGCTCCAGCTACTCGTCCAGGAAGGACTGTCAGATGGCTCTGAAGCGGGTAGACTATGCACGCCTCAAGCTCAGTGACGTGGCCCGAACCTGCGAGCAGATGCTGGAGAACTAGGCCGAGGAGCTGCATTGAGCTTGGAGGCACAGCGGCACCTGCACCTCGGGCCGGGACCGAGAGACCTGAGGGATGGGGTGCAGCACTGGCACCCCCCTGCTCTGCTGGCCACAGATCACCAGGACAGCTAAAACCCACGCCCACCCACGGCTGTGTGGCCTGGCTCCTGCGCTGCACTCCACACGAGTACCGACAGGCTCTGGTGGGAGATGGGGACTTGGACGCCCTGCCCACTTCCTCCTGCAGGCCTGACCCAGAGGCAAAACAAGAACTAAGGGTTTGGACAATAAAAGCAATAAGACTTCTTACAGAGAGCAGACTCTCCCTGAGATCTAGCTGAGGATGCTAGGGACTGGGGAAGTGAAAGCAGCAGCCGCAGGAGAGGGAGGGTGGGAAAGTCCAGGCCTCCTCTCCGGATAGTGGGGAGAGACAGCACGGGGCTGAGGTTGGGAAAGAGCAGCTGATGTACCAGGAAGAGCGGCTTTTGACCGGCGGGAACTTTCGGTAAGAGGAGCTGAAGCCGGAATCATGGGAGGGGGACAGGAGCCTGAAGCCAGTATCTGCAGAAAGAGTGAACAGCTGCAAAAATAATTTTAGTGGCTAAAAAACATAAAATCTGTGTAAGCTGTCATTACCCAGAGTAAAGACAGAATTGATCGTATAGTTGTTTTTAAAAAAGAGGGTCTAAGAAGGCAGTGGCTGTTTAATTTTTTTTTTTTTTTAATCTTTATGAGAATAGGAGAGACAGATCTTCCATCTGCTGGTTCATTTCCCAGGTGGCCGCCAACAGCCAGCACTGGGCCCCACGCCAAAGCCAAGGGCTTCTTTCAGGTCTCCCACATGGCTGACGCATACACTCATCAGGTAAAATAGAGTATTACAAAAACCAGTGACAGTCACACATGAATTTTATTGAAAATGAGAAGCAAATGAGAGCTAAGGTAACCGATCGGGACTGGCCACCAATCAGGACCAATACTCCTTACCACAGTGTGGCCCCCAGCAGCGGCTTACACAGCTTTTTATAGTATTCTGTCCACTAGGGCCCACAATTTCGAATCAGATCCCTGGTATGCAGTGAACAATAAAAAGGAAAACCAGAATATGGCTGTAAGATAACAGTTAACAACCACAAACCCAATAACAGTGTTGTACCTGAGCGAGAGTAAACAGGGGAGCACCACACATTGGTAAGATTCGATGGTCCTTTATTGCCGGTGGTGGAGAGTGGGCTCATGCCCTAAAGAATTCTCGACCCTGAAGCCCAAAGCAACAGGGTTTATAAAGGCAAAAGCTGCAAAATCGGGAGGGGAATACATGGATACTGGGGTCAAGCTGACCTAAAACCCATGTGAAACTAGTATCAATTATAATCTTGACAATACCAGTTACAATCTTAACAATTCCAATTATAATCTTGACATTAATCCATTGGTTTTAATCATGTAGGACATAGACAAGTTACATTTTTATCATTAACCCAGGTGCAGCCTATCCACTTCCAAGCTTGAGCGATCATGTTAGGGGGTTTCTATGCTCTGCCAAGTGTGATGTAGTGGACCGGTATTGTTCAACTGTTTTAGATCATAGTTTCAGACCAGAGTCTCACGGGGGGGGGGGGGGGGGCACCTTCCCAGAATGGAGTCTCAGGTTCTCCAAAGTGGAGTCCCTACTGTCAAGGTATTACTTCAACAGATCCAAGATACAGTTGTAAGGTAACAGGGAAGGACACATTTCGGTCAACCTAGTTCCTGGGAATTTGGGCCCACATAGTTTCACAAGATACCCCCTTAGCCTTTGGCGAGCAAAGCTAATATGTACAGAAACAGAGGTCTGCAATTTAGCCACACCCAGTCCATTTTGATTCTGATTTTACAGGCTGGCAGGTGTCCAATCACTCGGGCTGTCTTCTGCCTTTCATAAGCCGTTAGCAGGGAAGCTGGGTTGGAAGTAGAGGAACCAAAACTCAAATCAGCACTTACGTAGCAGTCTCGTCACAGGGCTTCGTCACTCACTGCCGCAGCACTGGGCCTCTTTGTGCAGTCCTTACAAAAGCAAATCTCTCCCCTCCTCTCTGCTCAGACGCTGGATTATTGTGCCACACGTGTATGATAAAGCTGCAAATCTGGAAAGGGTAAAGATATTGTAAGATGACCTCTTGAATGAGGGTTTGGGGGAGGTGGTGTTAGGAAAGGAGGTGCAGATTGGTGCCTCCTCACACGGGGCACCAAAATGTTAGGAAAAGAGTCACAGAATAGAGAGGAGACAGTGCACGAATTCACAGCCAGACCGAATTTATTCAGAGAAAATAAACCCGCAGAGGTGGGTGACCAACTGCCTGCATGTACATGATGGAGCATGTGGGCAGAAGGCCACGACCCCCAGGGACCAGGCCCTTTAAGGGGGGGCTAGGGCTGGGGGTGGGGGGTAGGGGGCAGCAGGGAGGGGAATTCAAGGAACGGGGCATGGGCCTTGGGAACCTGGAAAATAATGCAGGGTGGGGTATGAAGGCAATAGGGTCTGGAGCCCATGGGTGGCTTTGCTCCCTCCACCTGAGTGGCTCACTTTTGCTACCACCCAAGAGCCGCTGGGGGCTGGGTCCCTGTCAAGCAGCGTCTCATCGTCCCCTAGGGGGAGGGTTCAGAAGTCCGGTTTACCTGAAGAGTACTTTGGGGAGCGCCCCCTTCTCCGCTTGCACAGCACATACATGAGGGCTCCAGTGAGGAGGAAGGTGATGGCCAGAAGGGTCAGCACCGGCACCATGGCTGACCTCCCGGCTGCAGGTCCTACAATTTCTTCTAGCTGCTTCTGGTTCTGCCCAGCCTCAGGCCCAACCTCCAGACTCTGGCTCAGAGGGGCAGTGGTGGTTTTGTTGGCGTGCGCTCCGGGTGGCAGGGTGGGTGGCAGGTGGGTCTGGGCAGTGGAGGGCAGGTGTGCGGATGCCTCCTCTGTATACTTGGGAATCTGAGTGCTGCGGGAAGGTAGAGGCTTCCGGTGGGCCAGACTCTTCCAGTGAGCGTGTCCACATTCTGGAGAGGGGAGAGGTGGAGAAACAGAGAGTGGGAGAGGGAAAGTACGGTCTTGTCCTCACCCATCCCAAGGGTCATGGCAGACACCCCATTCCAGAAAACCAGATTAACGAGACAGAAGCACAGTGAGTGCATTTAGCCAGAGATTCTATAACCCAAGAGCCTTCAGAAAGGAGACTCGGGGAAATATTTTTATATTTCAGTCTGGTGGAGATTGGACAAATAGATCATCTAAGCTGAGGGGAGGGGGCACCCAGCGAGGCCTGTCCGCCCACATTCTTGACCTCAAGTACAGGGCACAACCTCTCTGCGACAGGATTTATGACCTGCTTTCAGGTGAGGCAGGTGAGAGAATTCCTTTACCACCGGCTGCCAGGTTAGCGTGACCTTCCTTCTGTGCATCCCCCAGTTGCCAAGGTGCCCCGCTTTTGGGGTTTCATGTCCCAAACCCCAGCAGAGGGAAGGGGAGTGAGTCCCAGAGCACAGCAAGGGGCCGGCTGAAGACCAGGAGAGGGAGGCAGTAGCAGAGGGGAAGGCTGGCGACAAGGAGGGAGCAAACCACAGGATGTAGCCGCTGGGACTCTGTAGCCAGTAGACTTGGCTTGAAACCCTGGCTCTGCTACAGAGTAGCTGTGTGATCAGGACCTGGGCTCTAACTCTCTGGGACTCATTTCATTGAGCTGGGAGGTTAGGATGGTTCATAGGTCTATGTAGTCCTATAGGTCTATGTAGAAGGCCAATATGGGTATCATTAATGCTACACAAGACAACTTTAGGGAGGGTATGGAAGAACATTTTCTATATCAATAGTTGTGTATTGGGGCTGGTGTTGTGACACAGCAGGTGAAGCTGCCACTTGTGACCCCAGCATCCCATATCGAAGTGCTGGTTCAAGCCCTAGCTGTTCTGCTTCCAATCCAACTTCCTGCTAGTGTGCCTGGGAAAGCAGCAGTAGATGCCCTGAGTGCTTGGGCCCCTGCTACCCACATGGGAGACTAGCCTGGAGTTCCAGGCTCCTTGCAGCCATTTGGGGACTGAGACAGCAGAATCTCTGTTTCTCCCTTTCTCTAACTCTGCCTTTCAAATAAAGAATAAATCTTTTTTTTTTTTTTTTAGAAAAAGGAGTAATAAAATATTGAACTCTATTTAATAATACACATGCTGACATGTTTTGGGATGAAATACAATTATGCCTGCAACTTACTCTGTAACGCACCAAAAATAGGTGGAGATGAGTGGTGGAGCAGGGAGGCTGACACGTGGGGCACCTGCTTTCTGTATTGAAGCGCCTGGGCTGGAGTCCAGACTCTGCTTCCGATTCTGGCTTCCTGCCAGTGTGCACCCTGGGACACAGCGTACTGATGAATCAAGTATTTGGAGACCTGGGTTGAATTCCTGGCTCCTGGCTTCAGCCAGACCCAGCCCTGGCTGTTGTGGGCATTTGGGGAATAAGCCAGCAAATGGGAGATCTGTCCCCCATTCTTTCTCTCTCTACCATTTTCATATAAATAAAATAAAATGTAAAAATTAAAAATAAGGTGTATGGATGATGTATAGGTGGATGTGAAATGAAGCAAATACAGGGCCAGCACTGTGGCATAGTGGGTTAAGTCTCTGCCTGCAGAGCCAGCATCCCACATGAGTGCTAGTTCAAGTCCCGGCTGCTCCTCTTCTGATCCAGCTCTCTGCTTTGGCCTGGGAAAGCAGTGGAAGATGGCCCAAGTGCTTGGGCCCCTGCCCCCATGTGGGAGACTCAGAAGAAGCTTCTGGCTCCTGGCTTTGGTCTGGCCCAGCCCTGGCCATTGTGGCCATTTGGGGAGTGAACCAGCGGGTGGAAGACCTTTCTATCTGTCTGTAACTCTGCCTCTCAAATAAATAAATCAGTCTTTCTTTAAAAAAAAAAAAAGCAAAAAACAGTAAAATGCTTTAAAATCAACATTGTAAACATATATATTTGATTTATTATGGAAATATGCGCAGTATAAGTCATGCTGTAAAATCTAATTGATGAGTATATGGATGTTCACTGCATAGTTCTTTCAACTTTTCTATAACCATCTTTTTTATGGATCTTTTATATTTTGAATATAAATTAATTTCCAATAATAAAATATTGGAAAACAAAAGTAGTGCTTTGATTTTTAAAAACATTAATAGCCCCCGAGGTGTCATGAGTTGGCAAAAGCCCGAAGGTGGTGGTGAGTGATGTTTGGTGGAGTGCTCTGGCCAGCGTCCCAAGGTTCGTGTGATGCCCCAGAGGACAGGAGGACAGGAGGGCAGAAGCAAGGAGAACGGTGGGGTGGGGCCGCCGAGCCGGGCCGGGGACGCCCGGGGCAGGACCGGGCAAGTGCTCACCTCCGCGGTCGAAGCATCTCAGCAGTTCGTGCACCCACGGGTCGTGGTTGCCTCCGCACACGCTCCGCGAGTGCAGCCGGAACCTGGAGGGAGAAGTCGGTGCGCTCAGCCGGGACGCTCAGTGCCTCCCGCAGCACTTTCCTCATTCCAGAGGGCTGAGGTCACGCGAGGAAAGCTCGCTCCTGCCGAGGCAGGCCGCCCGGGAAGTCCCCGGGCAGGTGGGACTGAAGTGGAGAGAGCCGCCGCGAACGAACCCGGGGCGGGGGCTGTGGGGCCGCCTGACGCGTTCAGGCCGACCACCGACGGCCGGCCGGGGCCGCACCTGGCCGCACCTGGCCGCACCTGCACTGCCCTCCCCGAGCCTGGGGTGGGGACGGGCCGGGTACCTGATGTAGGCTGTACAGCGGTGGTAGGCCCTGAGATGTTTTCGGAAGTGTTCCATTAACTTTGGATTCGGCGGGGAGCTGGAAGAAATTCTTTGGTCGCAGTGACAGCTCCCTGTGACGCTGCCCTCGTTGGCACTGACTGAGCGGGACAGAGGCGGTCAGGACAACTTCCCAGGCCAAGGCTGTCCCCCCTTGCTGTTCCTCTCCAAGCACTGACCTCCGGTGCCCGACACCCAGACCCAACCCACACGTCGCACCCTCAGAACGTCCCATAATCGCAGCGGGACCCGAGAGTCCCCCAGCTCCGTCCGCAAACTCGGCTGCCCTGGGGACTGCCCAGGTAACTCCGCGGACCCAGCATCTGCTCCCCGCCGCCTTACCTGGCCCCCCCAGCCCCGTCCCGACTCACCCGAGAGGGCAAGCGCTGCCAGCAGCAGCAGCAGGCGTACCTGACGCCTGGACATCTCGAGGCGCCGCGTGAGACTGCCCTGTCCGCTCCGGACTGTGGCGTCCGCTGGCTTCTCTGCGACTTTCGCTTCCTCCCCGTGCCCGTCCGCTATCTCCGAGCCGGAGGCGGCGGAGGGCGCGGGTCCCGGAGCCCAGCACCCACGCACTCCCACACGGACTCTGCACCCGGTCCAGAGGGGCCGCTGCGGCGTCCGCCCGGGAGAATTCCCCGGGAGGCAGAGTCTCCACGCCCCCGCACCCCCGGGCCAGAGCTTCCTTCGGGGAAGGGAACAGGAATGTTGGGAGAAACCGAAAGAAAGCTCAGGAGGTGGTAGAAGGCGGGCCGTGGCGAGACCGTGGACCTTGGAAATGAGTGACCCATGGGAGCCTCCCTCCGCCTCCCCGACGCTGTCGCGTCTCAGCCGGGCTGCGCACTCGGCGGGAGCCCGCGCACCGCCGTGCTGAGGTGGTCCATGGAACGAACAGGGCTGCGTCCTCGCCCGGCCTGGGCGTCTGCCGGCTAGCACCCGAGGAGCGCGCGGCGGCTCGGGCAGCCATGACGTCACGACCCTCCCCCCTTCCCCCGAGGTATTTACCTTCGAAAGTGGTGGCGGCTGCAGGTACCGGAGGAGTGGAGCGGCCGGGAGGGGCTAGGTCTGCTGGGGCTCATGGCCAAGCCCAGGGGATGCCCCAGCCCGGCTTCCCTCTTCCCTGTGACATATGAATCCAAAATTAGCCACTTCTCATACCAGTCCCCGCAGGGTCTGCCCTCTTCCCTTCTCTCTACCCTCAGTTCAAACCCCGCTTCTCAGGGGTTTGAGTTTGGAGCCCAAAGTTTCTGCCTCTCCCTGACTCCTCCTCTTCAACCCTAATCGTCCATGCCCAAGTCTGGCCTTCCATTCTCATCCCTGAACTACATCCTCAGCTCTGAGAACCTGGTGCTCAGCTCCCAGCACTCATCTATAGGGGCCCCCACAAAGGACCCCACCCCATTTTGTGACCCAGCCCCAATCGCACCCATCATTCACTGGTCCCTTCCTCTGCTAGACCCACTCAAGCCCCCGTGCTCCTGCCAACATGGAGTTTGTGTCTGGATACCGGGATGAGTTCCTGGATTTCACCGCCCTCCTCTTCGGCTGGTTCCGCAAGTTTGTGGCAGAGCGTGGGGCTGTGGGGGCCAGCCTCGAGGGCCGCTGGCGACAGCTGGAGGCCCAGATCCGAAGGCTGCCCCAGGACTCTGCCCTTTGGGTGCTGCATGTCTTGCCCAACAGTAGTGTGGGCATCAGCCTGGGGCAGGGGGCAGAGCCGGGCCCGGGTCCAGGCCTGGAGGCTGCCCGACTCCTGGGAGACGAGCCCCCCCTCCACCTGCGAGACCTCAGCCCCTATGTCAGCTTCGTCAGCCTAGAGGAGGGGGAAGAGGATGAGGAGGACGAAGAGAGTGGACAGGAGAAGCGGGCGGGTGCAGAGAAGGTGGGGGCAGAGGAGGGCAGGGAGCCAGCCCCTACCAGCAGGGCGTCCCCCCAGGAAGCAAACCCTGCAGGGGAGCCAGAGGAGACCAAGAAGGAGGTAGGAGGTGGCGAGGACAGCTGCCGAGAGGACAGGGTGGAGGACACGGCTGGACGCGAGAAGAGGAAGGGACGCAGGAGCGGTGAGAACCCAGTGCTGCCCAGCAGGACTCCCCTTCTGAAGCCAGCACCCAGCTAAGGGGTGCAGACTGGCGGCCAATCTGGCCGGAAAAGCTGTTTCAATTGGCACACAGGGTGATGTGATTACTAACTTGAGTCAACCTTCCCCTTTCAAGGGGAAAACGATCCAGAAGCCTGGATATACGCTTCCTTCAGAACAATCTAAAGTTCTGACAGCACCCCTGCCCGCATCACTGCAAGGCAGCAGAGGCCCGCACAGTGCAGCAGCTGGCCCCTTGCAGGGGGCACGCTGTCTCCACTTTTGTGCACTGAGGTTGCTTGCCTAGCCCCAGGAGGCATTTGCATTCGGTACCCCTGACCTTGTCCATCTCCATCCCTCATCCAAATTCTTCCTGTCTCCCTAGACGCCGCCCCCCTGCACCTGTCTTGCCTCTTACTGGTGACTGACGAGCATGGCACCATTCTGGGCATTGATCTACTGATGGACGGCGCCCAAGGGAGTGCAGGCCGGGGCTCAGGGACTGAGAACCTGGCTCCTCGGGCCTATGCTCTCCTTTGCCACAGCATGGCCTGCCCCATGGGCTCTGGGGATCCCCGCAAACCCCGACAGCTTACTGTGGGAGACGCCCAGCTGCATCGGTACAGAAACCTGGTATCTGAGGGTGGGGAGGCCAGGGACCTGGACTACAGTCCAGTGCCCCCCTACCGTCCCCAGACTGATGCCCTCTTCACTCCCATTCAGAGAGCTGGAGAGCCTGGTTCCAAGGCTGGGGGTGAAGTTAGCCAAGACCCCAATGAGGACGTGGGGTCCCCGACCCGGTTTCACCTTTGCCTCCCTTCGGGCTCGGACCTGCCATGTTTGTCACAGGCACAGCTTTGAAGTGAAGCTGACCCCCTGGTGAGCAGCCCACATAGACAGGATCAGAGGAAGATCCCAATAGAGAGAAAACAGGCCAGGACAATGGGGGATCCAGGAAGCAAAAACAAAAAAACACCACCCAGCTGTTCCGGGCAGTTCATGGGTATAAGACGAATAAGCTAAATGATGTATGGGCAGACGGACAGCAGACAGGACCTGCGGATGTTAACAGGAGGGGCCCACCTCCTTCCGTGTCCCCAGCCCCCAGTGCAGTGCCGTCCTGTACTGTGGAGAGGCCTGTCTGCGGGCTGACTGGCGTCGATGTCCGGATGATGTGAGCCACCGGTTCTGGTGCCCAAGGCTTGCGGCTTTCATGGAGCGGGCAGGGGAACTGGCGACACTGCCCTTTACCTACACTGCAGGTGCCGTAAGGGAGGGCCGAGTGGGTGGAGTCTTTGGGACTGGGGTTGAGGTGACCAGAAGGAAAGTCCTGGAGTTGAGGGGAAAATGCCTGGAGCTGGAGTCTGGCACAGGCATAAGGCTTGGGTGGGTTATCTGGGGCTGGGGGCTACATCCCTGGGCTGGGGCTGGGGTCTCTGAAGGCTCTGGGTCCCCAAGAGTTTGAGAGAACAGATACTCAGACGCCTGCCTGCTGCCCAGTGCCACCACCAACTGGCACTTAAAGGCTCAGCTTGCGCACCTGTAAGAGGGGATAGGAGCAATGGTAAAGATCCAGCGATTGCTATGGGATGCTGGGGGCCCAGAGCCTATGCTACAGACACTCAAGAAACACTGGTTTCTTCCCTGGCCAGAACCAGGCTGAGACCCTGGGGAGAGAGGCCCCAGGCCCTCAACCTCTCCCCTCTCCTCCTCCAGAGGTGACCAGTGAGACCTTTAACAAAGAGGCCTTCCTGGCCTCGCGAGGCCTCACCCGTGGCTACTGGACCCAGATCAGCATGCTGCTCCCAGGCCCCGGCACCCCCAGGCAGCCCCGGGGCAGTGTACCATCCCACAGCCTTCTGCTCAGTGGTGCGTAGGGGGCTCCTCTGCCTGGGGGGAAGGAGTGGGTTCCAGATAACCTGTGCACAGGGCGGGGTCACTTCAGGTCACTCTCCCCACCCTGAGAGGGCTCCTCCCTCCAGATCAGGAGCCCCGGCCCCTGGTGCAGCTCCACCCCATCTTGGAGAACACTGCTCTTGAGGGGAGAAGCGGGGCAATGGGTCAGGTGGGGGTCTCTCTCTGGCCCCAGATGCCTCTTCTTCCTTTCACCCTCTCAGGAGACCCCTACCAGCTCCTCCAGGGGGATGGGCCTGCCCTGATGCCTCCTGTGCCCCCAGACCCACCCAGGAGCCTCTTTGGTGAGCTGGAAGGGCCCTGAGGGGGCCAGGGATGGGGAGGCCAGAAGCCTGAGTGGCTGAGAACAGCAGGGCTGTTCGCCTGGAGGTGTTGGGGGCCAGGCCTTGGCCAGGTGCCCAGTAACCCCCTCTCCCCAGGCTCGTGGCAGGATTACTACACATGGCGGGGCCTCAGCCTCGACTCCCCCATGGCCGTGCTCCTCACCTATCCGCTGACTGTATACTATGTCATCACCCACCTGGTGCCCCAGTCCTGTAAGGAGGAGCAGGGAGGGAGCCAGGGGTGCAGGGGCAAGAGGGGCCAGCGAGAGAGACCACACCTTACAGAGCTGGCTTCTCACACAGTCCCTGAGCTCAACATCCAGAACAAACAGTCACTGAAGATCCACGTGGTGGAGGCCGGGAAGGAGTTTGACCTCGTCATGGTGTTCTGGGTAAATCTCTCCAGGCCCGAAGGCTGGGCTTTAGGGGGCGGAGGACAGACACAGGGTTGGACCCAGATGTGGCCTTTCTCTGTCTTTCAGGAGCTGCTGGTTCTGCTCCCCCATGTGGCCCTGGAGCTGCAGTTTGTGGGTGACGGCCTGCCCCCCGAGAGTGACCAGCAGCACTTCACCCTGCAGAGGGTGAGGACTGAGGAGGGGTCTGCTCCTCAGCCCTGACCCCTGCCGTGGGCCCTCTGAGGGGAGCCTGCCCCTCCCTGCCCTCCTCTGGCTCGACCCTGTGCGTCCTCCAGTGCCCTGACTTGCAGCGGCTTCCCTACCCCACGCCCGGTCCCTCAGGATGGCCCCGAGCTGTCGGTCCGTCCCGGTGCTGGGGCATCAGCAAGGCTCGGCTCTGGGACTAAGGAGAAAGGGGGCCGCAGGGATCTTCAGATCAAGGTATGCGCCAGGCCCTACCACCTGCTCCAGGGACCCAAGCCCGACCTGGTTATCGGTAAGAGCCCCAGGGCTCAGCAGCACGGGTGTGGGGACAGTGGGCGAGAGGCAGGCCAAGGGAGCCAGCGTCCCCTTGCTCTGTGTCTCGCAGGATTTAACTCCGGCTTCGGTCTCAAGGACACTTGGCTGAGCTCCCTGCCCCGGTTACAGGTGGGGAACGGAGGCAGAAGGGGGCTTGCCCCGCCCTACTGCTCTTCTCAGTCTCATCTGCCCCCACCAACTGCTCCTCAGACGTGGGGCCTCTGCCCGCCTTTGACTCTCCCCCGCCCCAGGCTGCCCCTGGCCTCTCCTTTCCAACCCGTCCACGGAGGGTAGAGGGTGGGGGTCGGGGGTCGCGGCGGGGAGGAACTTGTGCCGGAGTCTCTGAGGGCCCATCCCCGCCCAGTCGCTCCGAGTGCCGGCCTTCTTCACCGAGAGCAGCGAGTATGGCTGCGTGATGGACGACCAGACTATGGCGGTGGCCACCGGAGGGGGCACCAGCGCCGCACGGCCCAACCCCTTCCGCTCCCCCTTTCGCCTGCGAGCCGCCGACAACTGCATGCCCTGGTAAGGGCCCGCGACCCTCATTTACTTCCTGACCCCTAATTTCTTTTGCTGTCCCTCCGCCCGCATCCTGAAGTCCTCTTGTCCTCGGCTCTGCCACCTGCCTTCCTGGCCTCCCTACTCGACGCCCCTCATTAGACCCAGCCTACAAAATCCACCCCAGCTCCTGGCCCCGCCCTTCTCCCCGCCCCCGGGCCCCCGCTGCCCTCTCGTTGGCCGGGCCCTCTTCTAGTCCCGCCCCGGAAACGCAGCCCCGCCCTGACCACGCCCACGCGCCGCTGCAGGTACTGCAACGCCTTCATCTTCCACCTGGTGTATAAGCCTCCACCTGCGGGTGCGGCCCGCCCGGCGCCGGGCCCCGCGCCCCCGGCCCCGACCCCCGCCGCTCCTCCCGTCCCTGCCCGCAGACGCCGGGGAGAAAAGAAACCTGGGCGCGGGGTCCGCCGGCGGAGATGAGTGCCGACGGGGGAGCCGCCCGTCCCCGCCCCTAACACGCCCCCAACAGCGCGCAGGGCCCGGGGGAGGGCTGACTGGTGGAACACAGACAGGTAAATAAAATGACTTGTTTGAAACCTGAGTCATGGACCTCGTTGTTCCACGCCCACAGTTGGAGCTTTCTTTTCTTTTTTTAAAGATTTATTTTTTACTTGAAAGTCACAGTTACACACAGAGAGAAGGAGAGGCAGAGAGAGAGGGCTTCCATCCACTGGTTCATTCCCTAGACAGCCGCAACGGCCGGAGCTGCGCCCATCCGAAGCCAGGAGCCAGGAGCTTCTTTCAGTTCTCCCATGTGGATGCAGGGGCCCAAGGACTTGGGCGATCTTCTACTGCTATCCCAGGCCACAGCAGAGAGCTGGATTGGAAGTAGAGCAGCCAGGCCTTGAACCGGCGCGCATATGGGATGGCGGCACCGCAGGTGGAGGCTTTACCCGCTAAGCCACAGCACTGACCCCAGGACCTTTCAACCAGCAAGGGAGGGAAAGCTTCAGGGTTGGTTTCCTTCCCCCAGCCTCTGTCTCTCTCTCCCACCACGTCCCTTCTGCAGCTCAGGGATTCAAACCACCTTGGTAACCCCGAACCCCTCTCCATCTAACTCGGTACATCATCATCCAGCTCCCCACTCTAAGGAAAGATGGAGAAGCAGAAGGTGGCACCTACTCGCTGGCAGGAGCAGCAGTGTAGCCCCTCCCCACTGGGGGCGCCCAGCCCCCTTGGTTTGGACTCGCTTAGAGGCCCCACCACACACCTCCAGCCTCTCCTCTGCTGTATCCAGCCGGAGTTATTCTCAAATCACTCCATTCTGGCAGCTTATGCCGAGTTCCACCGCGGACTCCCCACATCCCATCCCCCACGGCAGCCAGAACACATTCCTTTCACATTGCATTGGAAGCCAGCCTTCTTCCCCTCCTAAAGAGTGAGCCGGCCTTAGCCACTTCAGAATCACCAGGTATAGAAAGGGAAAAACAGCAGAGAACGCAGACAGACACCACCTTAGCAGAGGGACCCAGTTTGGTAGCAAGGAAGAGGTCTCCCCGACATCGGACATCGCATGCTGCCCTGCTCGGTGTGGTCACCTCAGTGGTTTCTGTCCCCCTCGGGCTGATCTGACAAAACATCAGACACACCTGCAGAACAGTCCACAAAACACCTGACACGATTCTCCGCGAGCACCAGAGTTGTGGAAGACAAGACCATGACACTGTGCCCTATCGGAAGGGACCAAGGAGATACTGTAATCGTAATAAATCCATCTCCTTTCTCCTTTTCACATTCTGATGAACAAAGGTTAGTTTCTGAGCTTGTGACTAGTTAGAGTGTCTTTGCAATTCAATAGATAAATAACACTATCTGAGAAGTCCAGAAACTGGCCCTGGGGTAGCCAGTTCCAGCTGCTGTGTCACCTGGCCCGCCCTGCTCAACGTATTCAGTGGATTGGACTCAGACTGCAAACATGAGAGCAACCACTGTGCCTCCAACCAGCTCTTAGCACCTGGCCAGAGGCCAACCTGCAGCTGGTCCCATTCATTCCCCCATCTCCCCTCTCTGCTTCTTGTTAGAAGTCTTCCCGCTAGCTCCTGCCTTCTACAAACTTGCTCTGTGTAATTAGGGACTTAAGCCAAATCTAACTAGTCAGTTTAGATACCTTCCTCGCAGTCACTATATTTCATATAATCACAATTACTTATTTTTTAAAGGCGTGTTTATCTACTTTGAATGAATTGCAGGGAGAAAGGGAGAGAGACAAAAAGAGATTGTCCATCCATTGGTTCACTCCCCCAGCTGGCCACAAGGGCCAGGGCTGAGCCAAGCCAAAGCCAGGAGCTAGGAGCTTCCCCTCAGGTCAGATCTCCCACGTGGGTAGCAGGGAACCAAGCATTTGAGCCATCTTCAGCTGCTTTTCCCAAGCCATTAGCAGGGAGGTGGATTAGAAATGGAGTAGCCATGGGGCCGGCACTGTGGCATAGAGGGTAAAGCTACTGTGTGCAGTGCCAGCATCCCATATAGGAACCAATTCAAGTCCCAGCTGCTCCACTTCCAATCCAGCTCTCTGCTATGTCTAGGAAAGCAGTAGAAGATGGCCCGAGTCCTTGAGCCCCTGCACTGGCGTGGAAGACCTGGAAGAAGCTCCTGGCTCCTGGCTTTAAATCAGCACTGCTCCAGCTGTTGAGGCCATTTGAGGGAGTGTACCGGTGGATGGAAGACCTCTCTCTCTCGCTCTCTCTCCCTCTGCCTCTCTGAACTCTTTCAAATAAATAATTAAAAAAAAAAAAAGTAGAGCATCCGGGACATGAACCAGCACCCATATGGGATGCTGGCATCACAGGCAGAGACCTCACTCACCATGCCACAACGCTGGCCCCAACCTTCTAGGTTTCTTAAAAAGATCAAAAGGTGGGTGATTTTTCTGAAGCTAAGAAGAAAAAGCTTGATGCCACCATTAGTGAATTACCCTAATCATGCTTTCTGAAAAACATTTTTTTAATTTACAAAAAAAAAAGACGTGTGGAGACTATATATATCCCACTGCCATCTGATTATAAGAAGCAATTGTACAATGCAACTCTGCCCTTTTCAAAGAAAACTTGCACTATATCTTCATTCCCTTCTCCATGAACTTTTTGAAGCCCTCTCATAGAATGTATATTATGAAAAACTATGTATGAATTTCAAAAACGTTTTGTTCCAAAATGAACGCATGGCAACTTGTTATAATGTGTCTGAACTAGATCTAGTTTGAAAGATAGGACATCAGTCCGGAATCAGCCCCTGTCCCAGCACTGAAGCAAGAACAAGCATCAGATCGAATGGCAGAATGGTGAAGTCATTGATGCTTTATGAAAACTTTATGGGGGGCCGGCGCCGCAGCTCACTAGGCTAATCCTCCGCCTTGCGGCACCGGCACACCGGGTTCTAGTCCCGGTCGGGGCGCCGGATTCTGTCCTGGTTGCCCCTCTTCCAGGCCAGCCCTCTGCTGTGGCCAGGGAGTGCAGTGGAGGATGGCCCAAGTCCTTGGGCCCTGCACCCCATGGGAGACCAGGAGAAGCACCTGGCTCCTGCCATCGGATCAGCGCGGTGCGCCGGCCGCGGCGGCCATTGGAGGGTGAACCAATGGCAAAGGAAGACCTTTCTCTCTGTCTCTCTCTCTCACTGTCCACTCTGCCTGTCAAAAAAAAAAAAAAAAACTTTATGGGGATGATGCCCCACGGAAATCAGCAGTTTACAAATGCACAGTTCATTTTGAGAAGGGAAAAAATGATGCTGAAGATGAAGCTTACAGCAGCCGACCATTGCAAAGAAAAAAGGATCTTATCCACATCCTGTTTGAAGAGGATCAGTGATTAACAACATGAACAATAACACCAGGGGCAGGTGCTGTGGCATAGTGGGTAAAGCTGCCACCTTCAGTGCCGGCATCCCATATGGGCATTGGTTTGAGTCCCAGATGCTTCACTTCCAATCCAGCTCTCTGCTCTGGCTTGGGAAAGCATAGAAGATGGCCCAACCCCTTGGGCCCTTGCACCCAAGTGGGAGACTCAGAAGAAGCTCCTGGCTCCTGGCTTCAGATTGGTGCAGCTCCAGCCATTGCAGCCATTTGGGGAGTGAACCAGCAGATGAAAAACCTCTCTCTTGCTCTACTTCTGCCTCTCTGTAACTCTGTCTTTCAGATAAACAATAATAAATCTTTAAAAAAACAACACCATAAACATCTCCACGGGTTCAGCTAGCACAACTCTGAAAAATTAAAGTTAAGCAAAAAAAAAAAAAAGATTTGAAAAATAATAAACAAACTCCATGGGTGCCAAAATTGTGGCACCCAAGTCAGCTGCAGACAAGAAAAGAGCTTTCAGTGGGAAGCTTTAACTTGTGGGATCAACATCCTGAAGCATAAATTTTTTGAAGAATGGTAACAGGAAATGAAACATAGCTTTACCACTATTATCCCGAAGAAAAAGCACAACAAAAGTGATGGCTACCAAGAGGCAGACCTGGTGTAGTCAAAGCAAAAGCAGACCAGTAAGAGCAAAGGTCATGAGAACAGTGTTTTTGGGGGATGCTCAAGACATTTTGCTTGCTGACTTTCTGGAGGGCCAAAGAACAATAACACTCACGTGTTCAGAGAGTTTTTAGGAAAAGCCAAAACATAGCAGAAAAAGGCCTCGGGAAAGCTTCCCCAAGACGTCTTTCTCCACTATGATAATGCTCTTGCTCATTCTTCTCATCAAATAAGGGAAATTATGCAAATTTTTAAAAGATTTATTTATCTATTTGAAAGACAGAGTTAGAGGGAGAGAGAGAGATCGTCTATCCACTGCTTCACTCCCCAAATGGCTGGCTCATATGGGATGCCAGCATTGCAGGTGATGGCTTAACTCACTGTGCCACAATGTCGGCCCCCTTTACAAGTGTTTTGGTGAGAAATCATTGGGCAGCCCCCTTACAGTCCTAATTTGCTCCTTCTGACTTCTTTTTGTTTTCCTAATCTTAAAACATCATGGGGGGGGGGGGCGGTGGCTGGTGCTGTGGCATAGTGAGTTAAGCCACCACCTGCAGTGCCTGCATCCCATATGGACACCAGTTCCAGTCCCGGCTGCTCCTCTTCTGATCCAGCTCCCTGCTATGGCCTGGGAAAGCTGTAGAAGATGGCCCAAGTCCTTGGGCCCTTGCACCGCATGGGAGACCCGGAAGAAGCTCCTGGCTTCAGATCGCAGTTCCGACCATTGCTGCTAACTGGAGAGTGAACCAGCAGAAATAAAGTTTCTGTTTTTCATTTTTGTATTTTAATGCCATTTTCCACAAACTTTTTGAAGTACCCTTAGTACCCTTTTATAAGGTGTAACATTAGAGGCAGGTGGTGAATCGTATATGGGCACACTCTGCCATCTTTGCAACTCATCTATAAATTTAAATTTATTATTATTTATTTATTATTTATAATTATTAGGAGTGGATGTTTAGCCCAGTGGATAAGATGCCCACATCAATTCCTGGTTCCAGCTCCAGACTCCAGCTTCCTGCTAATGCAGACTCTGGAGGCAGCAGAGATGGCTCAAGTACTTGGGTTCCTGCCACCCATGTGGGAGCCTGGACGGAGTCCCTGGCTCCTGGAACCATCACAGCTGTTTCAGGCATTTTGAGAGTGCATTCTTTTTCTCCCTCTCTCACTCTTCCTCTCAAATTAAAAAAAAATCGTATCAAAATAAAAAGTTAAAAATCAATTTCAAGGGCGTGTGTTGTGGTGTAGAAGTTAAGTCTCTGCTTTCAGTGTTGGCATCCCATATGGGCACTGGTTTGAAACCCAGCTGGTCCACTTCTGATCCAGCTCCCTGCTAGCGCACCTGGGAAAGTAGCATAAGTTGGCTCAAGTCCTCGAGGAGTGAATCAGTGGTTGGAAGATTCTCTCTTCCTCTCGCCTCTCTCTGTAAGTCTGCCTTTCAAATATATATATATATATATATATATTTTTATTTATTTGAAAAAAAGAGTTACAGAGAGGGGTAGAGACAGAGAGGTCTTCCATCTGCTGGTTCACTCCCCAAATGGCTGCAACAGCTGGAGCTGCGCTGATACGAAGCCAGGAGCCAGGAGCTTCTTCTGGGTCTCCCATGCAGGTGCGGGGGCCCAAGGACTTCTACAGCTTTCCCAGGCCATAGCAGAGAGCTGGATTGGAAGAGGAGCAGCCAGGACTAGAACTGGCACCCATATGGGATGCTGGCGCTTCAGGCCAGGGCTTTAACCTGCTGTGCTACAGCGCCAGCCCCATAAATAGATATTTTTCAAAGGCAAATTCAGACTCCTTGGCAGGCTTATAAGGTACCTCTCTCTTTCTCGTTATCTTTTATTATAAATATTTTTAAATCCACGTATACACAAAGCCCAGAAACTTAGCATAATAAATCTCTATATACCCACCACCAAGCTTCAAGAACTATCAACATTTTGCCTATTTTATTATTCCCTCCAGCATTTTCCCAGAATATTTTAAAGCACTCCCCAGATGTCAGTCATCTCACTTATATGCATCTGTAACTAGCAAGGGGTTTTTAAAAATGCCATTATTGCTGGCGCCGCGGCTCACTAGGCTAATCCTCCACCTTGTGGCGCCGGCACACCGGGTTCTAGTCCCGGTCGGGGCGCCGGATTCTGTCCCGGTTGCCCCTCTTCCAGGCCAGCTCTCTGCTGTGGCCTGGGAGTGCAGTGGAGGATGGCCCAGGTGCTTGGGCCCTGCACCCCATGGGAGACCAGGAGAAGCACCTGGCTCCTGCCATCGGATCAGCGCGGTACGCCGGCCACAGCACGCTGGCCGTGGCGGCCATTGGAGGGTGAACCAACGGCAAAAGGAAGACCTTTCTCTCTGTCTCTCTCACTGTCCACTCTGCCTGTATAAATAAATAAATAAATAAATAAGCCGTTATTGGGGGCCGGCGCAGTAACACACTAGATTAATCCTCCGCCTGCAGCACCGGCATCCCATATGGGAACTGGTTCTAGTCCCGGTTGCTCCTCTTCCAGTCCAGCTCTCTGCTGTGGCCCGGGAAGGCAGTGGAGGATGGCCCAGGTGCTTGGGCCCCTGTACCCACATGGGAGACCAGGAGGAGGCACCTGGCTCCTGGCTTCGGATTGGCACAGCTCCAGCCATTGTAGCCATTTGGGGAGTGAACCAACAGAAGACCTTTCTCTGTCTCTCTCTCTCACTGTAATTCTACCTGTCAAATAAATAAATAAATAAATAAAAATCTTAAAAAAAAAAAAAGAAAGAAAAAGAGGTATGAATGTTTTAAAAAATTTTTAAAAGGCCGGCGCCGCAGCTCAATAGGCTAATCCTCCACCTTGCGGTGCCAGCACACCAGGTTCTAGTCCTGGTCGGGGTGCCGGATTCTTTCCCAGTTGCTCTTCTTCCAGTCCAGCTCTCTGATGTGGCCAGGGAGTGCAGTGGAGGATGGCCCAAGTGCTTGGGCCCTGCACCCGCATGGGAGACCAGGATAAGTACCTGGCTCCTGTCTCTTCGGATCAGCGCGCTGCACTGGCTGCAGCGCCAGCCGCAATGGCCTTTGGGGGATGAACCAAGGGAAGGAAGACCTTTCTTTCTGTCTCTCTCTCACACTGTCCACTCTGCCTGTCAAAAAAAAATTTTTTTTAAAGAATAAAATGCCGTTATTGTGCCCAATGACATTAACACCTTGTATCTTGCTTGCTCAGTTCACATTCAGCTCTCTTGCTACTTCAAAGCTGCCCTCCACAGTTGGCTTGTTCCAATCAAGAAATAAATAAGGTCCACACGTGCGTTTGGCTGTGTCTCTCGAGTTCCTTTTCTCCCATGGCCGATCTCCCTCCCCTTTGCTTCCTCTTTATTTTCTTGCCAGTGACTCCATGAGAAACAAGCAGTTGTCCTGTGGGACACTGGGCATTGTGGGGCTGGCTGCTGACTTCCTCAGGACATTTTTAAAAATGTGTTCATTTCTTCCTTTGGTTCCCAGAAATGAGTAGTTGGAGATCCAGATGGCAGTGCTGTCTTGATGAGGTGCTTGCTAACACTGGCGGGCTGATCTCACTACACTTCCTGCCTCCCTGCCCCCGCCCTCCCCGCCCCCCCCCCCCCCCCCAGCCAGATGCCGGCTCACTCACTGGGGAACTTCCCACTTTCCTGCTCAGCGAATCCGGCTCAGCACTGGCCTCCTCAGACACCCAGATGAAGCCAGACGCCCGGTCCCCCCACTGACCCCTACAGCCTCCAGGACCCCCAGGGGCTGTGTCACATCGCAGCCCTTTCAACTGCACAGCCAGCAAGAACAGGCACTGCCCCGGTCCCTTGGGGTCCAGCTTGGCCTGTTGAGGTAGGAACGGGTCAACTGCCCGTGAAATGACTTCCGCAGTCCTCCCCGTCTTTCCTCCCGGCTTCACACCCCACCCCCGCCGCCGTCTTAAAGGGTCTCTGGTGGATTGAGGGGAAATAGAACTTTTCACCACTCCCTTGGCCAGAAAATGACCTTTCCCCAAGTGCTTGCCATCTATTGCATAAGAGGATGGAAGAATTTGTTATTTCTGACTGGTAGAATTACCAAGGATTTGCTTATTCCTTTTGTTTGGCTGCGCTGTTCATTTTTCTTTCATGAACAGGCAGGTCTTTTGTAATAACAATATTTAATGTACAAATTTTTATCTCTTTTTTAATTTTTTTGAAAGACAGAGTTACACAGAGGCAGAGAGAGAGAGAGAGAGTGAGAGAGTCTTCCATCCATGATTCATTCTCCATTTGGCTGCGCCGATCTGAAGCCAGGTGCCAGGAGCTTCCTCTGGGTCTTCCCACGCAGCTGCAGGGGCCCAAGGACTTGGGCCATCTTCTACTGCTTTTCCAGGTCATAGTAGAGAGCTGGATCAGAAGTGGAGCAGCCAGGTTTCCAACTGGCACCCATGTGGGATGCCGGCACTGCAGGCAGTGGCTCTACCCACTATGCCACAGCGCCAGCCCCCAAATTTTTCTCTTCAATAATTAATTCACTTGCCAACTACAGTAAGTGACTGAACACACACAGGCTTAGAGATGCAGTGGGGAAGAAAGACAAGGAATGATCCCTGGCTCCAGAAAGCTGGAAGTCTTTGGTGGGGCCCGGAACCAGGGGCTCGGGGCACACTCACATCCCACGCCACGGTACCCGGGTTCCAGACCCAGCTCCACTTCCACTTCCAGCTGCCTGCTAATGAGAACCCTGGGTGGGGCAGCAGTGAAGGCTCAAGCACTTGGGGCCCTGCCTCCTATACGACCCGGGGCAGGTTGGGGGACCAGACCCCTAGATCGATTTCCTGGCTCCAGACTCCAGCCTGGCCCAGTCCTGGCTGCTGTGAGCATTTGGGGAGTGAACCAGTACACAGAAAATCTCTGTCTTTCTCTCTTCCTGCATTTCAAGTAAATTTAGAAAAAAATTTTTTAATCTCCATGCCACTATCCATTTTTTGTACGTCTTTCGAGCTAAGAAGTCAAAAAGAAGAATTTCATAATGGGAAGATTGCATGACATTCAAATTGCAATGTCTATAATTTTGTGTTGAAACAGAGCCACAAGTGTTTCTTTGCATTTCGTCTGTGGCCGTTTTGAGAAACACGCGGCAGGATTTGAGCTTTGCACTTGCAACAGGAAATCCAGTGGACTGCAAGGCCTGAAAGCCCCACCACAGGCTCTTTACAGTAAGACTGCTCAGCCCTGGTCTGGGGAAGGGTTTTTGAAATGCTAGTTTGTGAGGTTATCTGTGTGTTGTGAAGTCATTAATGGCTCTCTAACAACATTCATGTAAAAAATAAATAAAATGGTAATGTATATCATCTGTAGTAAGAGTGAGTATTTTGTTAGGCGTTTGCTTCATCTGCGTTCTCAAGGTATGCATGTGCTGCACCGTGATGCGAAAGGGGCAGTGGTCAACACACCTCAGAGACCCTGGCTTGGAGGGAAGCCTGTAAGACACATAGCCGTTAGGGCCCGCATTGTGACACAGCGGGTTTAGCCACCACCTGCAACGCGAGCACACCAGCACACCGTGTGAGCCCCGGGTTCGAGTCCCCTCTGCTGCACTTCCAATCCAGCTCCCTGCTAATGCACCTGGCAAAGCAACAGAGGATGGCCGGAGCACCTGGGTCCCTGACACCCACGGGGAGACCTGGATAGAGTCATGCAGCCATTTGGGTGTAGAGGAAATACAGCCGCAACCAGAGACAAAGAGAGAAAAGCGGACCCCTCCTCCCAACACAAACCTTGCACAGTGGCTGCTGGCAATTACCTAGTGACGCAGGTGCCCACTGGTATCTTGTCTAGGGAGGGGAGATGGCCTAAGTTCTGCTTCTGTAAGCTCCAGTCATCCATCTGTCCTAATAGATCTGCCCCTGGTAGCTCTTTACCAACATACCGGACCCACCGACCGTCGGAAGTGTGGTCCTAAGTCAAGTAGGCTGCAATTTACACCCACCGATGCTGTAACGGCGAAGGTATGATGCTGACGAACCCATAAATACTGTAGGAAACTTGGGATTGTCAATCAGTTCTCAGGAAATGACTCCAGCTGAGGCCGCTGGCGGAATAAGCTGCTCGATCCTCCACTGTCTCTGGTGCCTGTGTGGAGGGAGGGAGTTTTCCCAGCCCAGGTTTCTGTAACATGGGGCGTGAACCAGCAGGTGAAAGATTGCTCTAGCTCCCGCCCTCGCCCTCTAAGTAAGGAGAAAATGAGACAGGACCGTGGTTGGTGCTACATTCCCAGGGACACAAAGGCTCTTTCCCTCTGTATGTCCGCCTATCGAATACAAAGAGGAAACAAAACAAAACAAAACAGTGAGGCCACGTGGCCTGTGGCGGACCCCGCAGTGAGTGAGGGGGTCCCGGGACGGCGACCAGCCCCGAGCCCCTGGCGGCCCAGAGCGCCGGTCCCCGCCTCCCTGGCGCGCCGCAGGTGGGCACCCGCACTCCGCGCCTGCCCGGGGCCGAGTCTCCGCGCCCAGCCGCGCGCCACCCTGTGGCTGACTGGAGGGAGGCTGGGACTCCGCAGCGGGAGCAGGTGCCTGTGCGCTGGCGCGGGGCTTCACAGGGGCGCAAGCACCCTGTGGGCTCCCAAGATAATGGCCAGCTCCCCGAAGTGGGCCTGTCGCAGGTGCGCGCCATCAGGGAGGCACGGCGAGGGTGTATTGCTGTCTGTGGAGCCGCCAGTCCCCGCCTCCATCCCGGACGAGATGGGAGCCGCCCATAAAGTGATTCACTGCCTCACCGACACACCTGCGCTGGTGCGGGAGGCTGCCGCACGTAGGCAGCCGGCACGCACGCCCTGGTGGAGGAGGGGCGCTCCGGAGCTGCTGCGTGCGTGCGCTCCGGCGCGAAGATGGAGCAGAACGTGATGGACACCATGGCAGGTCGCAGGGTTTTGCGTTCTTGGCCGTGGTCGCCTTGGCCTATGGGGAGTGAAGATGGGGCTGGGGTGCTGGGGACGCAGGCCTTGTGGAGAGCTGCCAAGACGCCGCTGGGCTCGGGGCATCATCCAGGCCCGCTCAGGGGCACCGTCTACACCACCACCCGCTCTGCCCCAGGGGGACCACCATGCGCTTCCCAGAGAGTGGGGGCTTCCGCTCTGCTCCTCAGGGCAGTTGGGAACGCAAGAGTGCTGACCCCGTTGCTGCAAAGAAGACCCTCCCCCACAGCGTCTGCGCTGGCTCCCTGCAGCCCAGGGGAGCTCCTCACAAGGACCCAGGAGGCAAGAACTAGGGCAGCCGCTGCTCTCCTCTGTGATCCAGAACCCCCCACTGCCCCTCCCCAGCTGGGCAAGCTCAGGGGGTTTTCAGGCCCTTGTAATGAAACCTCCTTAAGTCTGTTCGGACTGCGAAGCTCCCAGTTCCTGTCCCGTCACCTGCTGGAAGACGCTCCGAGGGGGTGACAGATTCTGGGAGGAAGGTGCAGCCCTGCACACCTGCCCCTGCTGGCACTGGTCAGCGCCCAGCTCAACAGCAAGGTCTGGGAGGACCTTCCCCCCACCGAGCCCTCCAAGGCAAGGTCAGTTTGATGGCAAGACAGGATGGTGAGGGAAAAACTGGACTTTTCTCTGAACCGATAAACGAAGTGAGCAACTTAGAACGGTCCCAGGCTGTGCATTTAACTCTTGCTTCCCAGATGTGTCATTCAGTGCTAAATGTAGCTATTATAATTAAGTTTATTTTTTAGTTAAAGCACACAAATAGCAGATGTTCATATAGTGCTTACTCTGTGAGAGTGGGTGCTGAGCACACGTATCAGTTGAACCTTCATTAGAATCCTGTAATTCAGGTGCTGTTGCTATTATTATCCACCGGTTCACAGACAAGGAGACTGGGGCTCAGTAACTTAACGTAGGCTAGGACCAAACCCAGGCAGTCTGGCTCCAGGATGTGTGCTTAAAAAAAAAGAAAGACTGATGTATATGAAAGGCAGAGTTACAGAGAGAGAGGGAGTCACAGAGAGGAATTTCTTCATCTATTGTTTCACTTCCCGAATGGCCCCAAGCCAGGAGCCAGGAAATCCATCTTGTGTCCTACCTGGGTGACAGGAGCCCAGGCACTTGAAGCACCAGCAGGCAGCAGCCAGGACTGGAACCAGCACTCATATGGGATTCGGGCATCAATGCACTGTGCCATAGTGCCAGCACCCAGGATATGAGTTTTTTTTTTTTTTTTTTTTTTTTTTGACAGGCAGAGTGGACAGTGAGAGAGAGAGGCAGAGAGAAAGGTCTTCCTTTTTGCAGTTGGTTCACCCTCCAATGGCCGCCACGGCCGGCGTGCTGTGGCCGGCGCACCGCGCTGATCCGAAGGCAGGAACCAGGTGCTACTCCTGGTCTCCCATGGGGTGCAGGGCCCAAGCACTTGGGCCATCCTCCACTGCACTCCCTGGCCACAGCAGAGAGCTGGCCTGGAAGAGGGGCAACCGGGACAGAATCTGGTGCCCGACCGGGACTAGAACCCGGTGTGCCGGCGCCGCAAGGTAGAGGATTAGCCTACTGAGCCGCGGTGCTGGCCCCAGGATATGAGCTTTTAAACCTCTTCACCATATGCACCATACTGCTTCTTCCTAAAGGGTGCAGTTTTCAGGAAACAGTGCCAAAGGCTCACCATGGGATCCTTCCTTCTTAGAGTCCAGTCTCTGATAGTGGGCACTGATGATCCACACTCAGCAACACTTCTGCCAGGTTTTCTTTGAAATGCATGAGTACAGAGCAATTGCAGGGAGACCCGCAGAGCCCCAAGGGCTTCAGGAAGGGTCTCTTCTCTGCCTATCCCAGCACTGCCCACCTGGCCCCTACAGTAAGGGAGCAGGATGGCCCATGATCAAAGACCAGGCTTTTGGGGTCTGAGCCCAGTCTCCCCTGTTCCCAGCTTCATGACCTTGAGGGAGTTACCCAGGCTGTGTGCGTCTGCAAGGTGGGGACAGTACCAGTACCTATTCCATAGGGTTGTAGGAGGAAAAAGGCTATGAGAAATGTAAATGTAGGGGCCAGAGCTGTGGCGTAGTAGGCTAAGCCTCCACCTGCGGCACCAGCATCTCGTATGGGCCCCAGTTCAAGTCCTGGCTGCTCCTCTTCTGATCATCAATGCCTGCTGTAAGAGAGCCTGAACTCTGAGAGGAAGGACTTTCCCAGGTGCATTAGCAAGGAGCTGGATTGGAAGTAAAGCAGCTGGGATGTGAACTGGCGCCCATTATGGGATGCTGGCACTGCAGGCAGTGGCTTAACGCGCTGCTCCACAATGTGAGGCCCCAGCTAGTGATCTTAATACTTGACTTGCAGAGACAGAGAAGTAACCAGAAGTTCCTCATTTTATCCTAGTGTTTCCTATTACGTCTGCCCACTGCCAATTCCCCTTTTTCTTTCTATTTTTTTTAACTGCTGTTTGGCCTCTTATGATATGTTCTCCACATATTGGGTCATCCTCTGTTCTCCATTTGCTTCTTGACCACTCCTGCTGAGAGCCTTGCCAAACACAATGGTAGCAGCAGTCACTGGAGTTGTCACTCCCTCCTAGAAGCCCCTCGTTTTCCCAGGAGGTCACACTCTCCTGGTTTCCCAGTGGCTCCTTCTGGCTCCTCCTCCCCTGGGCAGTCTGTCCATCCTCCACCCTCTTTGCTCTGCCTGTATTATTTCTCTCACCCCTGCACCACACACCCATCTTCCCCATGCTTCCTCAGGCTAGAAAATGGTACCACCCATCCCATCACTGGGTGCAAATTTTAGGAAACAGAGGCTGGCGCTGTGACATAGAAGGTTAAGCCTCTGCCTGCAGTGTCGGCATCCCATATGGGCACAGGTTCATGTCCTGGCTGCTCCACTTCTGATCCAGCTCCCTGCTAATGCACCTGGGAAAGCAGTGGAAAATGGCCCCTGCACCCACATGGGAGACCCTGAAGAAGCTCCTGGCTTCAGCCAGGCCCAGTTCTGGCTGTTGTGGCCATTTGGGGAGTGAACCAGCAGATGGAAGATTTCTCTCTCTCCCTCTCCCTCTCTCTTGGTATTTCTGCCTTTCAAATAAATAAAGAAATCTTAAAAATAAAATGGTAGGAATCAGCCATGATTCCTGTCTTTCCCTCACATGCAACCAGCCCCTCAGCAGGTCCTAACAACTCTATTATCAGACAATGTCCCAAAGCTGACCACCCTGCACCACCTCTGCCTCTACCACACCGATCCCAGCCCCCACTCACTGTCCCTCACCGGAACAGCTGTGAGAACCTCCTCACTCATCTCAGACACCCAGTCTTGTCCTTCTACAGCCCATTCTCTTCATAACAAAGGGCTATATCACAGGTTTGAGCCCCTGCTGCAAACCCTCTGATGGCTTCCCCATGGCACCTGTGGCATCGCTCTCAAACTGTCACCATGACCAACACAGGCCAGGGCCAGACATCACCTTCCCAGCTCTGCTGCTCTCACTCCCCAGCGCCTGTCTCACGGCCACGCCTTGCCACACGTGTCCCCTCAGGGCCTCCGCACTTCCTGCTGCTTTTGCTGGAACCTGTCTGCTCACCAAGTCTCCCTTCTTGTCTCTGACCCACCTTCCCTGCCCTCCTTGACCGAGGTGGCTCTTGACACCTGCGAGCCCATCTCCTGAGCTTCTTGTCTATTTGGTGCTCTGCTCAGTTATCGTCTGTCTCTTCCAGCTGAACCCCAGCATGCTGAGCCATGCCCGTGTAAAGTGAGTTCTCTACAAGCCTTTGTTGTATGAGGGAAACAGGCAGCGGGGGATGAGAAAGAAAATCATAAGCAGTAAGGAGCAAGTCTCAGAAAAATGGTTTCAGGAAAAGCCAACTTGAATCACCGTTCAGTGTCGCTCCCCCTCTTCGCAGAGGAACGACACAGGACCCTGCGCTGTTCTTTTGTCTGCTCGGCCCTTCCCGGGTTTGCTGCTGGTTCTTCTCGGGTTGGCTACCGACCCTTCCACCTCCGTGGAAGGGCGGTTCCCCCTGCCACTTTCCCCACTTCCGTGGGGGAGCGGCACACCGCCGGCCGGCTCTCTTGGGGGCTGCTCAGATGTTATTCGGATGTTCCCTTTAGATGCTCCTGGTGCATGTTGTCTCTCTCCTCCTTTATAGTCCTCTTCCACCAATCCCAACTCTGCTACCCACACGCCGAGTATGCTGCTCTCCTCCAATCAGGAGCAGGATCAGCTCCTGCAGGTTACTGGTTGAACTGAAGGCAGCTGTGTAGAAGTTGTTTACTCCTCTCCCAGCGCCATATTGTGGGAGAGCAGATGCATTAATTCCAGTAACTTAGTCTAGTCTGAGTTGCTCCCCACAGTTCAGCACCCACACCAGTCACGTGACAGAGCAATCTGATGCCGAGTGCCGGGAATCCGGCGCGGCTTCGAGCAGGTCCCAGCCTGGCCAGCTTCCTGTGCAACGTCAGGGAAGTTCCCTTATCTCCCTGAGCCAACATATGCTTGTTCAGCAAGTGTTTACTGAGTGTCTCCTCTGCAGGGCTGATGGAAGGACTCTATGAGGTCATGTAGGAGAAGCCCAGCACACACACACGCTAGAAAACACTCGGTAACCTGCTGTCATTCATGCGCAACCTGCAAGTTTTCCCCCCTCCTTGTCTGTCTGTAAACCTGTGTTTGCGATTCAGATTTCCTCCATGGTTGAAGAATTATTTTAGGGCTGTTTGGGGATTTTTAAGAGGCTGGCAGGGGCTGGCGCCGTGGCTCACTTGGCTAATCCTCCACCTGCGGTGCCAGCATCCCATATGGGTGCCAGGTTCTAGTCCCGGTCGGGGTGCCAGGTTCTAGTCCCGGTTGCTCCTCTTCCAGTCCAGCTCTCTGCTGTGGCCCTGGAGTGCAGTGGAGGATGGCCCAAGTGCTTGGGCCCTGCACCTGCGTGGGAGACCAGGAGGAAGCACCTGGCTCCTGGCTTCGGATCAGCGCAGCGCCGTCCGTAGCGGCCATTTGGGGAGTGAACCAACAAAAGGAAGACCTTTCTCTCTGTCTCTCTCTCACTGTCTATAACTCCACCTGTCAAATAAATTAAAAAAAAAAAAAAAGAGGCTGGGTTTGGGTACTTAAACATTTGCAGATTTCTAGCTCAGCGTATTATGGCCTGAGAAAGCAGCTGATAAATTTTCAAGCTCGGGGAAATCTTGGATCAATATTTTTAAATGTTTGATTGGCACTGAAAAAGTTATACTTTAATGAGCTACAGAGTTCAAGCAGTATCGCTGGAACACTAGCTCCAGGGGGATGACGGCTCCTTGCCCCTGCGTGTGTGCTGCTGCTGTGTTCCTCGTGTCCAGCAGGGGGCCCAGTGCACCTCACAGCCATTCAGCACATATTTGCTAAGTGAGTGGCTAATTAATCGATCAACCCTCTTGTCATTTATATTCTCTTTACCTTTGTACCTTTGCCTACTTCTCTTACTTCATTTGCTAATGACTCGTTGTGTTATGTTATTGTGTCCCACTACTGTTCTGTTGCTCTAACAGTTTCCTAGTATATCTCTCACTACTTTGGCTTTATATTTTTCAATACAATATGATTTAGTGCCTAAAGGTTTATGGCTGTTATATAATCACTATAAATATACCCTCTATCAGTGTAAATTGATGATTTAACAAAATGTTATCTATATGATATGGCTAATTTTATTATATATTTATTGTTTAAGCTATATATATAATAATGAAATTCCAAAGGTACAAAAGGGAAACGTAATTTCTCTTCCTCTCTTTTTCCCCATTATCCAGTTCCCCTTCCACAAGATACCCATTGTTAATTGAATTTTCTGATTAACTTGGTGTGAAGACACTTGTAATCTTTCTTTTCTTTTTTTTCTTTCTTTCTTTCTTTTTTTTTTTTTTTTTTTTTTTTTTTTTGACAGGCAGAGTTAGACAGTGAGAGAGAGAGAGAGACAGAGAGAAAGGTCTTCCTTCCATTGGTTCACCCCATAAATGGCCGCCATGGCCGGCAGGTGCGCTGCACCGATTCGAAGTCAGGAGGCAGGTGCTTCTCCTGGTCTCCCATGGGGTGCAGGGCCCAAAGATCTGGGCCATCCTCCACTGCCTTTCTGGGCCACAGCAGAGAGCTGGACTGGAAGAGGAGCAACCGGGACAGAACCAGCACCCCAACTGGGACTAGAACCTGGGGTGCCGGCACCACAGGCGGAGGATTAGCCTAGTGACACATGGCGGCCTTTTTTTTTTTTTTTTTTTTTTAAGATTTATTTATTTACTTGAAAGTCAGAGTTACACAGAGAGAGGAGAGGCAGAGAGAGAGAGAGGTCTTCCATCCGATGGTTCACTCCCCAGATGGCTGCAACAGCTGGAGCTGTGCTGATCTGAAGCCAGGAGCCAGGAGCTTCTTCCAGGTTTCCCACATGGGTGCAGGGGCCCAAGGACTTGGGCCATTTTCTACTGTTTTCCCAGGCCATAACACAGAGCTGGGTTGGAAGTGGAGCAGCCGGGTCTCAAACCAGCATCCATATGGGATGCTGGCACTTCAGGCCAGAGCGTTAACCCATTGCTTCACCACGCCGGCCCTGTAATATTTCTTCTTTAATTATTTATTTGAAAGACAGAGTTACAGAGAGAGAGAGAGAGAGAGAGTGGTCTTCCATCTGCTGGTTCACTCCCCAGATGGCCACAACGGCTGGAGCTGCGCTGACCCAAAGCCAGTAGCCAGGAGCTTCTTCCGGGTCTCCCACTTGGATGCAGGGGCCAAAGGATGTGGGCCATCTTCCACTGCTTTCCCAGGCCATAGCAGAGAGCTGGATTGGAAGAGGAGCAGCCAGGACTTGAACTGGCGCTCATATGGGATGCCGGCGCTTCAAGCCAGGGCTTTAACCCACTGTGCCACAGTGCTGGCCCCAACACTTGTAATATTTCAATTAATTTTTTCATAGAAGAGTTTAAGATATTTACATGAGGGGCCAGCACTGTGGTGAAGCAGGAAAGCTGTCACCTGCAGTGCCGGCATTCCATATGGGCGCCGGTTTGAGTCCGGCTGCTCCACTTCCAATCCAGCTTTCTGCTTCTGCTATGGCCTGGGGAAGCAGTGGAGGATGGCCCAAGTCTTTAGTCCCCTGCACCCATGTGGGAGACCCAAAAGAAGCTCCTGATTTCAAATTGGCCAAGCTCCAGTCATTTCAGCCATTTGGGGAGTGAATCAGCAGATGGAAGACTTCATCTCTCCCCCCCACCCTCGCTCCCTCTCTCTGCCTCTGCCTCTCAGTAACTCTGCATTTCAAATAAATAAATAAATCTATAAAAATATATTTACATGAATATTCTGTTTTTTACAGCATGTGTTTGGAACTTTAAAAAAAAAACATTTTTTTTTTTTGAAAGGCAGAGTTACGAGGACTGGGTAGAGATCTTCCATCAGCTGGTTCACTCCCCAGTTGGCTGAAATTCCATCCTGGTCTTCCACAAGGCTGGCAGGGGCCCAAGCACTTGGGGCATCTTCTACTGCTTTCCCAGGAGCATTAGTAGGGAGCTGGATCGGAAGTGGAGCAGCCGGGAGTCACGGTGCTGCTTGGATATGGGATGCTGGTGTCAGAGGTGGCAGCTTAACCCATTGTGCAACAATGCCAGCCTCTTGTTTTCAGAATCTTTGTGTTGTGTTGGTAACATTATTTTTTTATTTTTATTTTTTGACAGGCAGAGTGGATAGTGAGAGAGAGAGAGAGTCTTCCTTTGCCGTTGGTTCACCCTCCAATGGCCACCACGGCCGGCGCGCTGCGGCTGGCGCACCGCGCTGATCCGATGGCAGGAGCCAGGTGCTTATCCTGGTCTCCCATGGGGTGCAGGGCCCAAGCACTTGGGCCATCCTCCACTGCCTTCCCGGGCCACAGCAGAGAGCTGGCCTGGAAGAGGGGCAACCGGGACAGAATCCGGCGCCCTGACCAGGACTAGAACCCGGTGTGCCGGCGCCGCAGGTGGAGGATTAGCCTAGTGAGCCGCGGCGCTGGCCTATTGGTAACATTATTAATATTATTTCATCCATATGGAGTTGTATAAAAATAATACAATGCATGTTTGAGGAGCATCCCTCACACACAACTCTTTTCCTCTTTTTTTTTTTTTTTAAGATTTATTTATTTATTTATTTGAAAGGCAGTTACAGAGAGGCAGAGGCAGAGATAGGCCTTCCAAACAGGTGCGGCTGGGCCCATCCAAAGCTAGGAGGCAGAAGTCTCTTCCTGGTCTCCCACGCGGGTGCAGGGGTCCAAGCACTTGGGCCATCTCCTACCTCTTTCCTAGGCCACAGCAGAGAGCTGGATCAGAAAAGGAGCAGCCGGGACTAGAACCAGTAGCCAAAGGACTGGAGGCGGTGGCTTTACTCGCTATGCCACAGCGCTGACCCCTTCTCTTTATTTATCCTCAAAACAAGTTCTGTCTCTGACTCAAACATGTGGCTGGCTTGGCCCATTCTGTGTGCGTGGAGACAGTGGCCGGATCCACGGGGCCGGTCCACCGTCCAGGACGTGCCAGCCACCCGGGAAGGTCAATACCAGTTCTGCCTACGCAGCAGCACCTCTGCTGGTCTGCCCCGCTGAGGAGCCCGACTTCCAGCTCTGCTTGGCCTTGGCCTTCCCTCCGCCCTCTACCCCCCACACTCTCTGTGCCACTCCCTTGCGGCAGCTTCTGCTCCTTCCTGGTTTGAGCGGCGTTGGCTCGGTCCCTTCTCTGAGCCGGCTCTCAGTTTGGGACCACCCTGCTTTCTGTTGCCTCCCCGACAACAAATTTCCCAAGAATGCAGATTCGGCTGGCTGAGGAGTCGTCGCTGGGCACCTCTGCTGGGCAGAGCCCTCATCTCAAGTGACCTCAGAGCCATGGCTGTCGCAGGCCAGCCACCTGTTCCTCCATTAATCAGCCGTAACCTAGATAATGGGGTCCGTGTAGGGCAGCTGTTGTGGAGCCAGGAATCTCATAAAGTCTCAGTGACATACAAATACAGTTGTCCCGTGGGACCTGCAGGGCCTTGGCACCAGAAGCCCCTCCCCTCCCAACATCTGCAGGTGCTCAAGTCCCTCATATAAAATGGCACAGTGTGTGTGCATATGAACTACACACATGCTCCCAGGCCATCTGCTGCTTTAAATCATCTAGATTACTTATAACACCACAATGAATAAACAAAAAGTATAATGCCTAATGCAACCAAAGTGCTGTATAAATAGTTGGCATACAGTATTGTTCAGGAAGTAATGACAAGAAAAAAGAAATCCGTACACGCTCATCACAGACACGACTATTTTTTTTTTTTTTTTTTTTTGCTGAATATTGTCTATTCCTGGTTGAATCAGCAGGTGCAAAACCTACACAGAGAGCCAACTGCGCAAGCCCTTATTTCACTCACACGTGAACTGGTTGGGTGGAAGTCAACTGACCTAGGCTGGATTCTAATCCAAACCTTTCTCTTGCACTTTACCGGGTCAGTCAGTTAGAAGTTAGTTACATGGCAGGGAGAGACAGACGGACTGACACAAGTCCCATCCTCTGGTTCACTCTCCAAATACTTGCAATAGCCAGAGCTGGGCCAGGCCCAAATCAAGAGCCGGAAATATAATCCAGGTGTCCCACGTGGATGGCAGGGGCCCGAGTATGTGAGCCATCATCTGCTGCTTCCCAGGGTGTGCGCTAGCAGGCAGCTGGAATCAGGAGTGCAGGAACCAGGACCCGAACCCCGGCACTCTGACAGGGGATCTTGGAGCCCTGTGCCCCACACACCCTCCTTCTACCACTGGGTGAACTTGGGCACATTCTTATGGCAATGATGTTGGCAAGATTCAGTACCTCTCAAGGCCTAGACACGCCTGGGACCTTGTTGCGTCTGCCCATATGGTGAGAGGAACATCCTTCCACTAGTGACAGGGACTACACAGCGGCACGGCAAAGGACTCGGACATAAGGTAGATGAAGGATGGAGGCAAGCAGCCGGTCCATTCTGGCCACCAGGTCACATGGTCCTTGTGCTGTGAGCGTGGTAAACTATCTGTACAGAACCCTTCCAAGAAGACTGCACCTGCCCAGCGGCCTGAGGGTCTCAGAAAGAGGCAGAGTGACTGGGTCAAGGATACTTTGGCTAAGGATACACTTAAAACTAACCACTATTAGGACTTAAAATATGCCTTCTGGGGCAGGTGCTTAGCGCCAAGGTTAACACACCACTTGGGACACCCACATCCGGTATCAGAGTGCCTGGTTTGCCTCCTGGCTCTGTTTCTGGTCCAGCTTCCTGCTAATGCACACTCTGGAAGGTAGCTGGTGATGGCTCAAGTACTCGGGTCCCTGTCACCCACATGGGAGGCCTGGATTCCATTCTGGGCTCCTGGTTTCATGTACCCCCAGCCCTGGCTGTTGTGGCCAGTTGGGGAGTGAACCAGAGAATGGAAGATCTCTGCCTATGTGTCTGCCTCTGTCTATTTGCCTTTCAAATAAAATATAGTTTTAAAATATGCCTTCTGAAACAGAGGAGAAGGTAAAATCTTTTAAAAAAGGGGAGGGGAGGGGACAGGAAGCATCAGAAGTAACGTGGAAACGTTTTTTTTTGTTTTGAAAAACATTAAACGAAACAACAGAAGCAAAACCAAATTTCAGTTACCGCGATAGCTGCCTCTGAGTCAGAGGCAAACAGCCGCCAGGGCTTCGGTGTAGTTTGTTTTTCTGTATCAAGAGGTCAACCCGTCATAGTTTGCCACACTAGCTCCTTACACACGGCAGATCTGACATTCCCTGGAGAGGTTAGTTTTCTCTCTCCACACCTGTAGTGATTGCACAGGGCCTCTGGGAGCAGCTGCAGTGGAGGCCATGGGCTGGAAGCCACACCCCGTGAGACGCCGCCATCGCGTGCCCTCTGAAGCCCTGCCCGCAGCCCCCCCCCCCCAGCCCCTCCATGGCACTACCACATCCTGTGCGGGCCTTCACGCTCCTGTTTGCTCCTGAGACCCACAGCTGGGTCTGCAGCTGGCAGAAACACAACTCGAATGACAATTCACGTCATCAAAACTTACCAAGGAAGATCAGGCTTCAGGTGTGGCTGGATCTGCAGAGTCTGGTGACGTCATCCAGTCTTCCTCTTGGGGCTGGCATCGTAGCACAGGGGGTTGAGCTGCCGCTTGCGACACCGGCATTCCATAGCAGAACAGCAGTTCAAGTCCTGGCTGTTCCACTTTGGACCCAGCTCCCTGCTAATGCACCTGGGAAGATAGAAGATGATGGCCTGAATACCTGGGCTCTGCCACCCATGTGGGAGACCAGGATGGAGTTCCTGGCTCCTGGCTTCAGCCTGGCCCAGATCTGACTGTTGTGGCCACTTGAGGAGTGAGCTAGAGGAAGGAAGCACTCTCTCTCTCTCTCTGTCTCTGTCTCTCTGCCTTTCAAATAAATTAAAAAAATATATAAAACTGAACTTGACATTTTAAAAAGTGAAACAAGCAGAAATGGATTCTCATGGGCCCAGCTGTGCTGGCATAGCCATCGCTGAATCAGACGCTGAGGCTGGAGGCCGGAGCTGAACATCAGTGAGGTCTCCCGTCTCAAAGTCCCACCCTGAGAAAGGAGCAGTGGCCTCAGCTGGAGAAGAGGGGGCACAGGGACAGCCCACTGTGCTGGGAGGAACTGTCCCCACGGCACCAACAGACACAAGGCCACTGCACAGCTATAAGTGCTTCCTGGCTGACCAAGTCCTGCTCCTGTTGTCTCACTCCCAGCCCAGCAGGCAACAGGTGAGGCCCCTGGGACTCAGACACACAGCTGGCCAGTCAAGTGCAAAGCAGGTAAGGACCCAGCAGCCCATCTGGACAAACGTGTGCGCAAAGAGGAAGAGGACAATGACCACAAGAACTTCCTTTGTGTGACAAGCTCTCCCATCCTGTCCACACCACATCCTCCCCTTCCCCGGCAGCTGCAGCCCCTCTGCCCCCGCCTCCCCAGCAGCAGGTCCTGTGCCTCCAGCCCTTATCAGAGGCTCCTGCCAGGTTTTGCTCCACCCCTCCCCGACCTTTGCTCCTGCCCCTGGCTCCAGCAGGTTTTCCCTGAGCCGCAAACCTCCAGCTCACTTTCACTCACCACCTGCCCTGGCCGACGCCTCGCCATGTGCACGGGGAAGTGTGCCCGCTGTGTGGGGCTCTCCCTCATCCCCCTCTCCCTGGTCTGCATCGTGGCCAATGCCCTCCTGCTGGTGCCTAATGGGGAGACCACTTGGACCAACCATCTCAGCTTGCAAGTCTGGCTCATGGCTGGCTTCATCGGCGGCGGCCTGATGGTGAGAAGACTGGTGCGGGAACCTGGACCAGGGGCTGGGTGCTGCTCCTAGGGGGTCTGAACAGGACAGGGAGGTGGGGGAGAGGGGAAAGATCGGCTACCTAAGAGAGGCTGGCAAAGGCTTGGAGGGGAACAAGAACGGGCCCACCTGCCCTGACAGGCTGAACACTCTACAGACCGTGCCTCTAATGCACCTGGGCCAAGGCCCTGAGCTGAATGTGTGAGGGGACAGGGAAGGCAGGAGCCTCCCTCCCGGCTTGAGAGCATGTCCTGAGGGCCCCTGTCCGCCCACACCGGTGAGCAGCTGGCTGGCTGCACCTGACTACCAGGTTGCTAGCCCTGTGGGAGGTTATCAGGGCAGGAGAGCAAGAGGCATGCGGAGCCAGAGGGCGGCATCACGGGTCAGTCACTCTCCTCTCAGCTCACATGGCCTTCCCAGCCTCAGGCCACTCTGCGGGGTGCTCACCATCACTGGGAAGCGCGGTCCATTGGTCGGTGGGGCACAGATGAGCCCCCTCCCAGCCCCAGTCTTCCCCAGGAAAAGTGGGGGGAGAGGAGACACGGCTCTCCCAACCTGCTTAACCCCCACCTCCAATTCCTTCTCCATTCAGAGGGGCCTTGGGGTAAAGACAGCAGATGGTCCCTGCCCAGATCCCCACGGCTCAGGGGGCGACTGTGACCCCTCTAGGAGCTCATCGGGACAGCTGTCCTTTTTTTTTTTTTTTGACAGGCAGAGTGGACAGTGAGAGAGAAAGGTCTTCCTTTGCCGTTGGTTCACCCTCTGATGGCTGCCGTGGCTGGCGCGCTGCGGCCGGCGCACCGCACTGATCCGAAGGCAGGAGCCAGGTGCTTCTCCTGGTCTCCCATGGGGTGCAGGACCCAAGTACTTAGGCCATCCTCCACTGCCTTCCTGGGCCACAGCAGAGAGCTGGCCTGGAAGAGGGGCAACCGGGACAGAATCCGGCGCCCCGACCGGGACTAGAACCCGGTGTGCCGGCGCCACAAGGCGGAGGATTAGCCTAGTGAGCCGGGGCGCCGGCGGGACAGCTGTCCTTGAACCACCCATCCCCTTTACTCTCTGGCGTCCTTCCTCCCACTCCCCATCTCCAGCGCGGACTCCTATCTGTTGGACTCTACTCCATCCCGCGCCAACCCTCTCTGAGAGGCCTATACACGTAGCCAGCATTCCCAGAGCGCTCCTCCAGCCCACACCAGTGCCTCCAGCCCGCCACTGTCCTCCCCGCGACCTAACCAGCCTGCTGCCGTGGAGACCCCCAGGGCTGCCCTCCCACCTCTGTGCCCAGCCACTCTCAAGGGTCACCCTGTGCCACGAGCATAGAGACAAGGTCCCTGCTGTCCCCGCAGCTTGCATTCCCATTGGAGAGGCTGGAGCAATCCAGGAAGCGCCATGAGAGAAGGACTGCCTGTCTTGCTGGTGCTTATGCCCAATGCCTAGACCAGGGCCTTGTATTGAGCGAGCCCTGAGTGGCTGAAGGCAGTCTCAGGCAGGAGACGGTGCCGCCGGAGACATTAAGCCAGGTGGTATCATAAAGAGCTCCATGGGCATTGGCAGGGAAGGCCACTGGTAGGTGATGTCTGAGCTGAGACCCAGACCACAAAGGAGGTGTGGGCACTGCAAACAGGGGCTCCCCTCACCTGAGGACAGGGCAGCAGGCTGGGGCAGCTGAGGTTCCACGAGGTGAAGTTTGAAGCAGACAGACACTGGGCTGGGTACACCATTGAAAGGCCAATGAGTGAAAGGACCCAGATCCTCGGTGTACAGCTCAATGAATTTTGACTGAATGAACTCAGCCTTGTACACAGCATCTAGACTGAGAACCACCCCTCACCACCACCATCAGCAGTAACCACTGGCCTGCTATCTAACCCCACAGACCAGTTCACTCTGTTTAAGACTTTATATAAATGGGCTCATACGTCTTTCTTGTTTCTCTGGCACAATACTGTTTGTGAGAACTATGCATATTATTATTATTATTGTGTGTGGCTGTCCTGTCATTTGTACATTTCTTCTTCATTCCTCAATGTTATTTTTTTTCTTTTTATTTTATTTGAAAGGTAGAGAGACCCATAGAGACAGACAGAGCTCTCATCCACTGGTTCACTCCCCAAATGCCTGCAACTGCAGGAGCCAGGAATTCAGTTCAGCTCTCCTACATGGTACTCAGGTACTTAAGCCATCGCCTGTGCCTCCCAGGCTCAGCAGTGGTAGGAAGCTGGAATCCAGGGCTGGAGCCGGGAGTCAAACTCCAGCACACCAATGTGAGGCACAGGTGTCTTTAACGTCAAGGCTAAATGCCCACTGCACCCCGCAATCTTTTTTTTTTTTTTTTTTTTTTTGGACAGGCAGAGTGGACAGTGAGAGAGAGAGAGACAGAGAGAAAGATCTTCCTTTTGCCGTTGGTTCACCCTCCAATGGCCGCCGCGGCCAGCGCGCTGCGGCCGGCGCACCGCGCTGATCCGATGGCAGGAGCCAGGAGCCAGGTGCTTTTCCTGGTCTCCCATGGGGTGCAGGGCCCAAGCACCTGGGCCATCCTCCACTGCACTCCCTGGCCACAGCAGAGGGCTGGCCTGGAAGAGGGGCAACCGGGACAGAATCCGGTGCCCAGACCGGGACTAGAACCCGGTGTGCCGGCGCCGCTAGGCGGAGGATTAGCCTAGTGAGCCGCGGCGCCGGCCCACCCCGCAATCTTTTAACATCCCACTGTTGACGAACATTTGGGTCTGTTGCAGACCATGCCACTGTAGAGGTTCCTGCAGATGTCTTCAGGTGAGTGCACGTTTCTGGTAGATAAACACCCAGGAGCAAAACTGCTGCTTCTTGTGGAATGGCAAATACTGGGTGCTACCGCGTACTGTCAAACACGGTACTGAGCTCCAGTGTCACTGCCATCAGCAGTGTGAGAGCTCTAGTGGCTCCACACCCGCACTGGATTGAAGAAGCTCCCTTGGCCCCTCGCGTGCAGAACGGACGGGAGGTCAGCCATAGATGCAGAAAGGCCAGGAAGAGGTCACTGCGGTTGTCCGGGAGAGGGACAGTGGCTTGGAGCCATCCAGTGGCCATGGAGATGAAGAAAAAGGAGCAGATCCAGGCTATGAATTCGGTGTTTCTGATGGCCTTTCTCTTTTCATTAAGACAGTTAGATTGCAGAGAGCAAGACAGAGAAGCTCAGACTACAAAAGGAAGCAAATACTTTGACCAAAAACAGTAAAAAATCTTCGGGTGGCCGTTGTCTTCTGGTTAAAGCTCTGCCTGGGACACCCGCATCCCATATTGCAGTATCTGGGTTGGAGTCCTGGCTGTGCCCTGGATCCCCATTTCCTGCGGATGCACAGCCCAGGAGGCAGCAGGTGATGGCTCAGCTAGCTGGGTCCCTGCCACCCTGGTGGGAGACCCAGACCAAGTTCCTGTTTCCTGGCCTTGGCAATGAACCTCATGAAACAAAGACAAAGGCAACGCTGCAGATGGAGTGAGGGCCTCGAACGCCTTGCTGGGCTGCTCTGTGAAGAGACCCTAACAGGTCTGAGCAAAAGCTCTGTGGATCTGGTGGTGCAGTGTGGGATGCGTGGGGCAGGAGCTATGGGAACCAGGAGGGAGGCTGAGAACAGTCTCCTCATGGAGGGGGGGGTGCTGAATGAGAAAAGAGGAAGGAGAAAGAGATCAGAAGCCAGTTAAATAGGAGGATTAAAGTTCTCCAGCCTGGGTCACCAGCAGAATATTCTTCCATTGATGTAGACAAGAAAATCAAAGGGAGCTGAAGTTGGGGCATAGGGTGCAGTCGATCTGAGGCTACCTGAATTTCAGCTCAAACTAAGATGTTCAAATGAACATCTCCTCAGTCAGATTTGAATCTAGACACAACTATTAGCGGGAGAAACAGGTGATATCATGGAAGGGAATGCATTGGGTGTACTGGGAAGGAAGACCACAGAGGGGGAAAAAAAACAGAGGCTGAATCTCGGGAAATCCTACACTCCACATCGGAGCATTCGCTAATACACTCTTTCACACTCTGCCATAGCCCCAGCTCACCAGCCACTCCGCACCACTATCCCTTCCTAGCACAGAAGGAAGTCAGAGATTCCGAGAATTCTCTTGAGTCAGACTTGACATGATCAACCTTTGATCTGATTCAATCTTTTTTTTTTTTTTTTGACAGGCAGAGTGGACAGTGAGAGAGAGACAGAGAGAAAGGTCTTCCTTTTTTGCCATTGGCTCACCCTCCAATAGCCGCCATGGCCGTGCGCTGTGGCCGGCACACCGCACTGATCCGAAGGCAGGAGCCAGGTACTTATCCTGGTCTCCCATGGGGTGCAGGGCCCAAGCACCTGGGCCATCCTCCACTCCACTCCCTGGCCACAGCAGAGAGCTGGCCTGGAAGAGGGGCAACCGGGACAGAATCCGGCGCCCCGACCGGGACTAGAACCCGGTGTGCCGGCGCCGCAAGGTGGAGGATTAGCCTAGTGAGCCACGGCGCCAGCCCTGATTCAATCTTGACCATAGCCCCGTGAGGTAGGTCTTGCACACCCATTTTACACGAGGCAAAACTGAGTCCCAGACACATGAACCAATTCATAAAGCGTGAAGTAATCCAGGGTTGGCCTTAACAGCAGGCCTCCTGACTGCCAGTTGGGCACCTACTATGTGCCGAGACTTGTGGAGACTATACTGATGTTGGACCCTACCCTCTAGGAGGCTACAGTACGGACAGAGATAAGGTAAGCACATAAATAATGATAGATTGAGGTAGCGCTCAACAGAGCTGGAAGAGAAGTGGTGATAAGGTCTTTCTGTAGTCCAAAGGGCTGAGGGGATCCCAGGTAGCTTCCTGCAGGAGGTGCGCGCTGACGCAAGGAAGGCCTTGGGGATCTGCGGGGACTGCTATCACACCGACTCTTGTCCCACAGATACTGTGTCCAGGGATTTCAGCCGTCCGGGCAGGAGGCAAGGGTTGCTGTGGCGCAGGCTGCTGTGGGAACCGCTGCAGGGTAAGATTCAAATGAAGAAGGAACTCAGGACCCGGACTCTGACTTCGCCTTGGCAGAGCCACACAGCACGCCCAACAGAATTCCTAGTTGCATGACGCCCTCTGCGGAGGCCCAACAGGGTCCATCGCACCCTCCCCTCGAACCCACAAATCTCAGGCCTCAGCGACCCTGACCAGAGGGGAACTACAACTCCCATGAACCTCAGCGACCCCGCCTCTTAGGATTAGCCCAATTCCCAGCGCGGGGCTTGACGGGAAATGTATTTCTAACCAGATTCAAGCGACGTGCGGTTCTGTGAGGGGCGGGCCCGCCAGGAGGGCGCTCCTCGCCTCACTCACTCCCCACCCCTCTTCCAGATGCTGAGCTCGGTCTTCTCCTCAGCGATTGGGGTGCTTGGGGCTATCTACTGCCTCTCAGTGTCGGGAACTGCGCTCCGAAACGGACCCAAATGTTTGATAGACGGCAAGTGGGACTACCACTTCCAAGAGACCGGGTAAGGCTTTGCGGCCTTTTCGTTCCCGCCCTTCCCACGTGGTCGGCCGCGGCTTCGACGGCGCTAGCTCCACGTGGGCCAACCCCCTAGGGCGCATGCGCGGCCCCCCCACGCACTAGTGACGTCATGCCTCCCTGCCCCGCCCCGCCCCCAGAGGCTCTTACTTGCTCAACGATACTCAGTGGGATTTGTGCGAGTCACCGCCCCGCGTGGTGCCCTGGAACGTGACGCTGTTCTCGTTGCTGGTGGCCGCCTCGTGCCTGGAGATCGTGCTGTGCGGGCTGCAGCTGGTGAACGCCACCATTGGTGTCTTCTGTGGCGACTGCCGGAAGAAGGTGGGACGGCCGGGCGGTGGCGTCATACTGGGCACCCGCTTGCTCCTGGCAGCATCTTTACTCTGTCTTTCCCGCAGGAAGTTCACTGAGGCCACATCCACGCCGCCCTGCACCTGCTGGCTCTTGGATGCCCCCCGGCCCCGCCCGCTTCTGCCCCGGCTCTCTGGAATAAACTGCTTTGAGCTTTCCTCCCCGACTCAGTTTGTGCCACGTGAAAGGAGTGTCTGGGGCTTGGGAATCCTGCGACAGCTTGTTATTTCCTTTTTTAAAATTTATTTTATTTATTTGAAAGGTGGAGTGATAGACAGGGAGAGAGGGATCTTCCATTCCCAAATGACCACAACAGCCGAAACTGGACCAGGCCGAAGCCAGGAACCTGGAACTCCATCCGGGTCTCCCATGTGGGCTTCAGGGGCCCAGGCACTTGAGGCATCTTCAGCTGCTTTCCCAGGCGCATTACCTGGGGGCTGCATTCAAGCCAAAGCAGTCGGGACTCATACTGGCACTCTGACATGGGATGCTGACATCCCAGGTGGCAGCTTAACCCGCTGTGCCACAGTACTGGCCCTCCCTTTAAAGACTGATTTATTTTTTAAAAAAGATTTATTTATTTATTTGAAAGGTAGAGAGGCAGAGGAAGAGAGAAAGGCCTTCCATCTGCTAGTTCACTCCCAAATGGCTTCAATATCGAGAGCTGGGCCAGTCTCCCACACAGGTGCAGGGGCCCAAGCACTTGGGCCATTTTCTTCTGCTTTTCCAGGCCACAGCAGGGATCAGAAGTGGAGCAGCCGGGACTTGAACTGGTGCCCATATGGGATGCTGGCACTGCAGGTGTCAGCTTTACCTGCTATACCACAGCGCCAGCCCATATTTATTTACTTATTTGTTTAAGATTTATTTTATTTTACTTGAAAGGCAGAGTTACAGAGAGAGGGAGAAACGGATCTTCCATTGGGTTCACTATCCAAATCCCCAATGGGCCTGTGCCAGCCAAAGCCAGAAGCCAAAAGCTCCATCCTGGTGTCCCATGTGGGTGCAGGGGCCCAAGCACTTAGACCATCCTCTGCTGCTTTCCCAGGTGCATTAGCAGGGAGCTGGGTAGGAAGTGGAGCAGCTGGGACTTGAACAGGCACGCATATGGGATGCTGGCATTGCCAGCAGTGGTTTAATCAACTATGCCAAAACGTTGGCTCCAATAGGTATTTTAAAAAGGGAGAGATTGTTAGATTCTTCACAAATAAATCAGTAAAAAGGCAGATTCCTGCTTCACTTTTTAAATATTGCATGTTTAAACACGGTTTCCCAGACATTGGATCTGGAACGTTCAGCAGCCAGCCATGCACCCGCGAGACCAAACCCCAGAGCAGGCCTGGCCTCGTGCTAGGTTTGGGGGGCGGGGCACATGCTTCCCTCCCTTCCTCACGACAAACCAGACCGGAGCCCAGACAGAGGATTTAATAGCGGCAGGCGGGAGTACCCTCCGGGCCCGGGAGGGGGCGCTGGTGGTCAGTTGCGGCAGCAGAAGAGGCGCAGGTCGTTCAGCGCGGTGTCGTCGCGCAGGCCGCGCGGCCGCTCGACCTTGGTCTGCAAGCCGCACACGCCTTTGGGGCAGGAGCCGCTCCAGTCTCCAAAGACCCCCCAGGTCTGGCCAGGGCCCTCCAACTCGGTGCCGTCTGAGCAGCGGAAGCGCACGTTGTTCGCTGCCGTGTTGTCCCCGAGAGTGGTGGATGGCTCCACGCGAAGCGAGAAAGCCACTAGGAAGCCGCCGCCAGGACACCACAGCGGCTCGCTCCATGCGCCCCACCTGCACGGGAAGCGGAGACGCGCGGGCACTGCGGGCGCGCCCTACCCACCCCCAGGCCGACCCAAGCCTTGGGACTTTTCCAGCCAGGGGCTCCAGGATGCAGAGGGCGGGCGGGGGCGTCTAGCAGAGGGTAAGGGACATACCCATGGCCCCTGCCTCACCTTCCAGACTGGGACTCCACCACATGCGTGTTGCGCTCGGCGTTCCCCCGCGTGCAGTGCAGCCGGACCCCGTTCAGAGCCGTGTCGTCGCCGGGAAGGCCCTGAGAGGGCTCCACCTGGGCGGCCGGGATTGAACGGGCGAGGAGTCAGGGCGCGGCTCTTCTCCGCGCCTTGCGCCCTGTGCCCTGCGCCTCTCCTTCCCCTGCAGGACCTCCGCTAGGCCTGAGCCTCCCCCACCTTAAGCGAGAAGCCGCTGCTGAAGTACCCTTCAGGACACATCTCAGGCCAGGCCCAGTCGCCCCAGGGGCCGCCGTTGGTCACTTGGATGACCGTTGTGTAGTCGCTCAGCCCGTCTGCCCATGAGCATCTGCAGGGCGTCCGCGCCAGCAGTAGCAGCAGCAGCAGCAGCAGCGGCAGCAGCGGCTTGCGTCCAGCGCCCTGCTCCATGTTGCGGCTGTTGTGAGCCAGGCCCCTTAGGCAGGCTTATGCCAGCTCCATCCGCCCGCACCGAGGTTCTGATTACGGAAAAACCGTCGGACTTAAGTGATACCTGAAACTAAGCTGCTCCGGGAAGCCTGCACACTTGATTCCCCTCTCCGAGGGGGAGGGGGTGGTGGCGGAAGCTTGCAAAGGTAGGGGAGGAGGGTCAGGGAGAGTCCTGGAGACAGCTGACTGCAGGCCAAGGGCTGTGGTTAGCGTTTGTTGTCTTTAATCCTCACCCAAAAAAAACTGGGCGTGGAATTACTCTTCCTGCTTCGTGGATGAGGGAACAGGGGCGGGGCGGCTGTTGTGGCACCGCGGGTTAAGCCGCTGCTCTGATGCCAGGAGCCCGGATCGGAGTCCTGTCTACTCCTCTTCCCATCCAGCTCTGTGCTCACCTGCCTGGGAAGGCGGCAGAGGATGGCCCATGTGGGAGACCGAGATGGAATTCCTGGCTCCTGGCTTTGGCCTGGCCCGGACCTGGCTGTTGCAGCCATCTGGGGAGTGAACCAGTGGGTGGAAGACCTCTCTCTCTGTTGCTCTGCCTTTCAAAGCAGTCAACAAAGGAATCAACCAATTAAAAAAAAAAAAAAGACAAGTGACTTGCCTTAAGGTCATAGCCAGCAGGGAAACATTCCAGCCATGGGAGAGGAGACCAGGACTGGGGATGGAAGTGATCTTGTGGGAATCCTCCTGTTACCAGAGAACTGCAGGGTTCTTGTCTGCACAAGAAAGAATTCAGGCGGGAGACAGAGAGTAAGTCGAAAGCAAATAGCAAGGTTTATTAGGGCAGGGACATCCGTAAGAATGGATGGGCGCCTCTCCAGACAGGACCTGAGAGAGAGTGCCCAGTCGCTCAGACTGGGGGAGAGCGGGGCTACCTGGTTGAGTGGAGAGAGTACACCTGTAGAGGCCAGGCGGGCAGCTCAGCAGAGAGGCAGAGGGCTGAGCGCGCAGTCCCGTTGAGGCCGGAGGTTTTTAAGGGGATGGGTCTTGTCTTCCCACATCTTCTCCTCCTGGAACAAAGGACTTTTTGGATGTAAATACTAAAAATTTCTTTCTGAGTTTTACCCCTGAAGTTATCAGACAGGAGAAAGCCTGGCTGGCGTCACCCAGTTAGAGGAAGGATGGGCAGGATGTCTGAAGTGCAGATATGGGCTGCCCCTGGCAGGTTATCGGGATGACTTTGAGATGCATATGCTGGACCTAGAAGTCTCCTTAGGCCTTTGTCATGCACGTATAAGCTCATATCTGACTTCCTACCTAACACTCCCAGGAACAAGATTGACCAGGAGGAACCCAGGGACCTCCAGCATGGGAGGGGGCCTCAGAGTGAGCACAGGGCAAGAATCCAGGAGCTGGGGGACTGAGGCCCTGACCCCTGCAGGATCAGGAGAGACAAGAGCAACTCTAGCCAGCACCGTGGCTCACTAGGCTAATCCTCCGCCTTGCGGCGCCGGCACACCAGGTTCTAGTCCCGGTCGGGGTGCCGGATTCTGTCCCGGTTGCCCCTCTTCCAGGCCAGCTTTCTGCTGTGGCCAGGGAGTGCAGTGGAGGATGGCCCAAGTACTTGGGCCCTGCACCCCATGGGAGACCAGGAGAAGTACCTGGCTCCTGCCATCGGATCAGCACGGTGCGCCAGTCGCGGTGCGCCGGCCGCAGCGGCCATTGGAGGGTGAACCAACGGCAAAGGAAGACCTTTCTCTCTGTCTCTCTCTCTCACTGTCCACTCTGCCGGAAAAAAAAAAAAAAAGGCAACTCTAAGAGGTTCATAGGGGACTAAGCACCCTCAGAACAAATGCCATTGTTTCTGTGCCCCTGTGTCCTTCCCTGGGATGCCTTTCCGCCCGGGACCACCAGGTGGACTCCTAGTTTACAAAGCCAACAAGCCTGGCTACATGGGACTTGACCTTCCTTTGTTTCTTCAGTACCTACTTATTTAGCAATAGTGTGCTTTGGCCCAAGCAACATTCTAAGTGCTGCAGACAACCAAGAAAAACAAAGATCCCTGTCTTCCCCACAGCTCCCATCCCAGTGGGGAGGCAGACGACAAATTTTGTGAAGCGCTTTTGTGTTCTGGAGATGTGGCACGGGGCCAGACTTGTGGAGGTTGTTAACAAGATGAATTCGGCCGGTGCTGTGGCTCACTAGGCTAATCCTCCGCCTGCGGCACCGGCACACCAGGTTCTAGTCCCAGTCAGGGCGCTGGATTCTGTCCCGGTTGCCCCTCTTCCAGGCCAGCTCTCTGCTGTGGCCAGGGAGTGCAGTGGAGGATGGCCCAAGTGCTTGGGCCCTGCACCCCATGGGAGACCAGAAGAAGCACCTGGCTCCTGCCTTCGGATCATGGCGGTGTGCCGGCTGCAGCGCGCTGGCCGCGGCTGCCATTGGAGGGTGAACCAACGGCAAAAGGAATACCTTTCTCTCTGTCTCTCTCTCTCACTGTCCACTCTGCCTGTCAAAAAAAAAAAAAAAAAAAAAAAAAAGATGGATTCGATGCATGACTGAGGAGCCTGTCTGGAATTTAAAAAATTAAGTCACAAAAAGTTCAGCCACCCCTTGTGATGGCTTTTCAAAGCACCCACTGGAGTCCTAGCTGCTCACTTCATATTCAACTCCCTGCTAATGAGCTAACAGCCCAAATACTTGGGCCCTGCCACCCACAGGGAAGACCAGGATGGAGTTCCTGCCTCCTTGGCCCCACCCCCAACCTCTGCCGACCCTAGTGAGATTTATGGGGCAATTGTGGTCAGCTTTTCCATGTGTGGCGTTTTCACATACATTATCATTTAATCCTCAGGCGAGGCTTGCAAAGTACCTATTATTATCGTCAATTTACAGTGGGGGAAACTCAAACCCAGCGGTAACTGACAGCCCACACAGCGGCTCCATGGGAGGGGCGGCTGGGTAGCCCAGGCTTTGCACCTGCAAGCCGGCCCTTCGGGGAAGGGAATGGTGGGGCCAAATCCCCAAATCCCCTTCCTGTGGTCCCTCGCCCCGGGGTACCTGCCCTCCGGGGGCGAAGGCCAGCGAGAAGGGGGCCTTAGTAGGTTAATTATTAACCATTTGCGCCTTAGTGCCCTGAGGGCTTCTCTCCGCTCCTAGAGTCGGAGGGACTGGAGAGGGGGCGGCGATCCCAGCAGCAGCCATGGGGGTCGCGCTGCCGCCACCCGCCCTGCGGCGCTGGTCCCGCGGCGCCCTTTCTCTCGCTGCCTTGGCACTGCTGCTCCTGCTGTATTTCAGTGGTCCGGCATCCAGTGAGTGGCCTCTTCCCTCACCCGCCCGGGGAGGAAGCGGGGAGTCCAAGCCTGGGCAGGGGCGGGTGTCCAAGTCTCTTTCTGGCGCCCTCACCACTCACTTCGCCTTTCCCCAGGTATCCTCTCGGGGTGCAGACCCGGGGTCCGGTCCTGCATTCCGAAGGCACGGCTACCTGTGCAGGTACGCCCGGGCCAGGGCGGGATCCAGGAGCTCCAGGTGAGGCCCTCCATAGCGGGAGATGGAGCCAGGCTGAGGGGCCTCCCCCTCTGACCCATCTCCAGTTAGACCGCCAGAACAATTTCCTCCGAGCCGCACGGGTCTGAGTGCCAAGCAAGCCCTCTTCCTCTCCTGCCCACTCCCAGGTCCGGAGAGAATCGGGCCCCCAGGTGGCCTCGGAACGAGAAGAGCCTCCGTGCCTGGGCCCTAACGGGATGCTGGGCCGCATGATGCGGCCTTTCCGCGCCAGTCTGATCCCCGAAGGGGATGTCGCCTTGTCGCGGTACTTGGCTGGATGGAGGGAACTACTCAGGTGAGGGGTCTCCCGCCCCCCAGCCAGCGCCTCCCTCCTCGGGGTTTCATGGCGCTCTCTCAGATCGTCTTCCTTGTCCCACCACTAAACACGCAGGTTCCTAACTCCCCTCGGCTCCATCTTCGCCTTCGCTATAAGCGAGGCCTTCGCCAAGGTGACAGCCCTGGAGGCTCGGGTACACGGCCCGCACGCCGCGCACTACTCGTCGCTGGTGACCATGGCGGCCTGGGAGCAGCGGACCGGACTGCTGGAGCGGACGGGGACCGAACCCGGGGACTCGGCGCGGTCCTCGGGCTCCCGGACGCTGCTCTTGCTGCACCGCGCGCTGCGCTGGTCCCAACTCTGCCTCCACCGCGTGGCCACCGGGGCGCTCGAAGGCCCTGACGCTGGAGTGCAGTGCGGCGACGCCTACGGCACGGCCCTGGCCCCGCACCACCCCTGGCTGGTCCGCCAGGCCGCCCGCCTCGCGTTCCTCGCGCTCCCGGGTCGCGGCGCCTTGCTCGAGCTGGCGTGTCCCGGAGCCAGAGAGGCGGAGGCGCGGGCGGCGCTGGCCCGAGCCGCCGGCACCCTGGAGGACGTCTACAACCGCACCCAGGGCCTGCTGGCCGAGCGCGGTCTGCTCCAGCTGGCCTGAGGACAGCGGCGGCGGAGGCGGCCGGCAGGGGACCCAGCGCCCCGAGGGCAGCGCCTGCGGCACCAGCCCAGGATACCAGGGGGCGGAGCGTCCCCAACAGCCCCGCCTCCTCGTGACGCCGTTATCGCGGGCACGCCCCCTCTGGGCGTGGTCCTCAGCCCCCGCCTCCGTCGCCGTCTGGGGCAGCCGCGGACTTGCGGGCGTTTTCTGTGAGGGCCGCGGGCATTGAAGGGAAATAAAGAGCGAACTTGGGAAGCGGTGTCCTCCCTTTCCCGGCGGCCGACAGCCTCACGCCCTGTCCTTTCTCCGCCGCTCCTCTGGCTTCCGTTGCCAGCGCCAGGCCGTGTCCCCGGAGCCCTACCGCCACCCGGCCAGCTCCTCCCCTGGGCTCCGCCACAGACACCGCAAACGCGGCCGACGCGGGTGCCCCGGCCTCCCCGCAGCCCCGCACCTCCTCCAGTGACCCAAGGCCGAGACCCGCACCGCGCCGCGCCCCTCGCGGGCACGGCCTGATCCCGCAAGTGTGTGCAGCGGCTCCCGGGCCGCTCCCGCCACCGCAGCGCGGGGCCGGTTCACGCGCGGACGCCAGGTTACAACTCCAGTCCGCCTCCAGCACGGGACGTCGCCCTGTGTACGCGCCTGCCTATTCGGCGTCCCCCCACCCCATATCCGTGGGTAGCAAATCCACGTGTCTAATACTGAGCTTCCCATACCCCGTACCCTCCAAAATCCACCCTTCCTAGTCCTCGCTCAGTAAGCGACAGCTCCGTTCTTCCCGTAATTTCGCCCAAAACCCTTGTCATCCTGGCTCTTGGGCTTCAGTCCAGGAGAATCCGACCGCTTCTTTACCAACGCCAGCCTCTTCTAGCACCGGGATTGGTATAGCCTCCTGGTTGTCTCTGTCCCTTCTTCCCCTGTCTGTATTTTCAGTGCAGCAACCAAGGCGATCCCTTAGGGCAGGCCTGAGCTTTCCAGATAGAACACTCTTTTACATTCGCTGGTACTCAGTCTTTCCCCGGCATCTCGGGAGTGAACCAGGGGATGGAAGATCCGTCTCTCTCTCTCTGTCTTCTTTGTAATTCTTTCAAATAAATAATCTTTCAGAGAGACAGGAAATTATTTACATTTATCAATCTTACAGAAATAAAAAGAATTGGGGCTAGTGTTGTGGGGCAGCAGGTTAAGCCACCACCTGCAATGCTGACATCCCATGTAGGTGCTCCACTTCCAATCCAACTCCCTGCTCATGTTGCCTGGGAAAGCAGGCAGAGGTTTCCCAAGTACTTGGAACCCTATTACCCACTTGGGAGACCCTGCTGGAGGTTCTGGCTGGTGACTTCAGCCTGGCCCAGCCCTGGCCATTGGGGCCATTTGGGGAGTGAATCAGCAGGTGGAAAATCTGTGTGTGTGTGTGTGTGTGTGTGTGTTTCCCTCTCTGCAACTCTTTCAAATAAATAAATAGCTTTTAAAAATTAAGAATTAATTTTAAAACTACAGTTCAATAAACATTTTTAAAGTTTTTTTTTTTTTTTTTTTTTGAAAGGGAGAGTTACAAGGCCAGCGCCGCAGCTCACTAGGCTAATCCTCCGCCTGCGGCGCCGGCACACCGGGTTCTAGTCCCGGTCAGGGCGCCGGATTCTGTCCCGGTGGCCCCTCTTCCAGGCCAGCTCTCTGCTATGCCCCGGGAGTGCAGTGGAGGATGGCCCAGGTGCTTGGGCCCTGCACCCGCATGGGAGACCAGGAGAAGCACCTGGCTCCTGGCTTCAGATCATCGCGACGCGCCGGCCAAAGCCCGCCGGCCGCAGCAGCCATTGGAGGGTGAAACAATGGCAAAAAGGAAGACTTTTCTCTCTGTCTCTCTCCCTCACTGTCCACTCTGCCTGTCAAAAAAAAAAAAAAAAAAAAAAAGGAGTTACAGAGAGAAAGAGAGAGAGAGAGATCTCCCATCAGTTGGTTCACTCCCCAAATGGCCACAACAGCCAGGGCGGGACCAAGTCCTGGAGCCAGGAGCTTCCTCTGGGTCTCTCACATGGGTGCAGGGGCACAAGCACTTGGGCCATCTTCTGCTGCTTTCCCAGGTGCATTTCCCAGGAGCTGGATCGGAAGTGGAACAAGTGGCTCCCATATGGAATGCTGGTATCAGAGGTGGAGGCTTAACTTGCTATGCTACCATGCTGGCCCCAGATCAAAATTTTGATGAATAGAAATAACAAATTCTATCAAACCACATACAAAAAAACTTATAAATCATAACCAAGTGGAATTCATCCCATGCTTACAAAATTGATTCAATCTATGAAAAGCTATACCGTGTATCATATTAATAAAATAAAAGGGAAAATATGATACTCTTGTTAGAAAAGCATTTGAGAAAATCCAACATACTTTAATGATAAAAAAAAATCAACAAACTAGAAATAGAAGGGACTTTCCTCAACCTGGTAAAGGGTGTCTATGAAAAACCCACAGCTGATGTCATACTCGATGGTGTAAGATATTTTCCCCTAAACTTCCCCCAAGCTTTCCCCCTAAAAACCAGAGCTTTTGTTTCTCTATTCAACATATTACTGGAATCTCAAGTGAAGGCAGTTAGACAATTAACATTAAAATCATCCAGACTAGAAGGGAGGAATAAAACTATATCTATTTGCAGATGACTTGGTCACTGACATAGAAAAGTCTTAAGGAAAACACATATACACGCCATGTTAGAGCTAATAAATGGTTCAACAAGACTTCAGGATACAAGAGCTCTATAGAAAAATCAATTGTATTTCCAAATATTAGCAATGAATCATCCAAAGATGAACAATTTCTCTGACAGTGACACTGAAGAGAGTAAAATGCTTGGAAATAAGCTTAACTTAATGTGCTAGACCTGTACACCAAAAACTACAAAACACTGCTTAAAGAAATTAAAGAAAATATAAACAAATGGAAGAACACCCATGTTCATGGACTGGGAGACATTTTAAGAAGGTGGTGCTCCCCAAACTGATCCACGGGTTCAATGCAATCCCTATTGACATCCCAACTGCTTCTTGGGCAAAAGGAGCTGATCCTAAAATTCATATGGAAATGTAAGGGACCCAGAAAAGCCAAAACGATCTTGAAAGGGAAGACCAAAGTTGGAGGGTTCACAGGTCCTGATTTAAAAAATGACCACACTCAGGAACCGGACAGTGGTGATGACTGCACAGCACTGGGAGAGGCCTAAATGCTGCTAGCTTAACTCAGCCTCAGGGTTCACACATGAGCCATGAGGCTACAGCATGATATTGGTATAGGGAGAGATCTATCGATCAATGGGATAAAACTGAGTTCATAAAAGAACCATATATTCATCATCAACTGATTTAAAAATTTTATTTGAAAAGCAGGGAGAGACACAGAGAAAGACAGAGAGTCTCCATCCACTGGTTCACTCTCCAAATGCTTGCAACAGCTGGGGCTGGGCCAGGCCGAAGCCAGGAGCCTGAACACTCAGTCCAGGTCTCCCATGTGGGTGGCAGAGAACTGAGTACTTGAGCTGTCACCTGCTGCCTCCCAGGGTGCACGATACTGAGACACTGGAATCAGCAGAGCCAGGACTTGAACTCAGGCGCTCTGATATGGAATGTGGCAGTCCCAGGCAGGTCAAAGGCCTACCCCTAGTCACTGGCTTTTTGACAAGGATGCCAAGGCCAGTTAATGGAGAAAGAATTGTCTTCAGCAAATGGTGCTAGAACATCTGGATAGCCACATATAAAAGAACAAATTTGGATTCCCCACGTCACATCAAATACAAAAATTAACTCAAAATGGATATTAGAGCTAAAATTGTGAGCTAACACTATACAAATCTTAGGGGGAAAATTCATGTGAATATTTCTGGCCTTGGACTGAGACAATGCTTTGTTGGGTATGATTCCAAAAGCACAACCAATCAAAAGAAAAATAGAGAAATTGGATTCCATAAAAAATGTTTTACAAATTTACTTTAAGGCAGAGAGAGAGAGAGAGAGAGAGAGAGAGAGAGAGAGTATGAACTTTCCATCTACCAGATCACTTCCCAAATGGCAGCAACATCTGGGGCCCAGCCAGGCCAAAGCCAGCAGCCAGGAATGCATCCCATCCAGGTCTCCCACGTGGGTGGCAAGGGCCAAGCACTTGGGCCATCCTCCACAGCTTTTTCAGGTGCATTAGTAGGAAGCTAGATGGGAAGTGGAGAAGCCAGCATGCCAAGTGGCACTCATACAGGATGCAAGAGTCACAGGTGGCAGCTTAAACTGCTGTGCCACGATGCCAGCCCAGGAGTTAATCAAAATTCAGAACATTTGTGCTTCAGAGGTCACTGATGAAGTGAAAAGATAATCCAGTGGGGGAAAATATTTGCCAATCATACACCTGTTAAGTTTCTCATACCTAGAGTATAAAAAAAAATACTTGTACCATTCAACAATAAAGACAACCCAATTATTTTTTATAAAGATTTATTTATTTATTTGAAAGTCAGAGTTACACAGAGAGAGAAGGAGAGGCAGAGAGAGAGAGAGAGAGAGAGAGGTCTTCCATCTGCTGGTTCACTCTCTATATGGCTGCAATGGCTGGAGCTGGGCCAATCCAAAGCTAGGAACCAGGAGCTTCTTCTAGGTCTCCCACATGGGTGCAGGGGCCCAGGGACTTGGGCCATCTTCTGTTGCTTTTGTAGGCCATAGCAGAGAGCTGGATCAGAAGTGGAGCAGCCAGGACTCGAATTGGCACACACATGGGACGGCGGCACTGAAGGTGGCAGCTTTACCCGCTATGCCACAGTGCCCACCCTGACAACCAAATTTTTAAATGAACAAAATCTTGAATAGGAATTGTTCCAAAGAAGATATTAAAAATGGCAAATTAGCACACAGAAATCTGCTCAAATCACACAAATCATAGGGCCAGCACTGTGGTATATCGGGTTAATGCTCTGGCCTACAGTGCCGGCATCTCATATGGGCGCCGGTTCAAGACCTGGCTGCTCCACTTCTGATCCAGCTCTCTGCTATGGCCTAGGAAAGCAGTAGAAGATGGCCCAAGTCCTTGGGCCCCTGCACTCACTTGGGAGACCTAGAAGAAGCTCCTGGCTCCTAGCTTTGGATTGGCCCAGCTCCAGCCATTGTAGCCATATAGAGAGTGAACCAGCAGATGGAAGAACCCCCCCCCCCCGCCACCTCTCTCTCTCTCTCTGCCTCTCCCCTCTCTGTGTAATTTTGACTTTCAAATAAATAAATCTTTTTTAAAAACCCACAAATCATTAGGGAACTGCAAATCAAAATCCCCTAAACTGACCGTATTTTTTTTTTTTTTTGACAGGCAGAGTGGACAGTGAGAGAGAGAACCAGATAGAAAGGTCTTCCTTCCATTGGTTCACCCCCCAAATCCCCCCAAATGGCCGCTACGGCAGGTGCGCTGCACCCGATCCAAAGCCAGGAGCCAGGTGCTTCCTCCTGGTCTCCCACGTGGGTGCAGGGCCCAAGCACTTGGGCCATCCTCCACTGCACTCCCGGGCCACAGCAGAGAGCTGGCCTGGAAGAGGAGCAACCGGGACAGAATCTGGTGCCCCGACCAGGACTAGAACCCGGTGTGCCGGTGCCGCAAGGCGGAGGATTAGCCTAGTGAGCCGCGGCGCCGGCCTGTATTTTTTTTTTAATACACCGTATCAACTAAGTGTACCTGAGGATGCAGAGACAATGGAACCCTTGGGGCCGTCGCTATGGCGTATTGGGTAAAGCCGCAGCCTGCAGTGCCAGCATCCCTTATGGGCACGGGTTCGAGTCCCAGCTGCTCCACTTCTAATCCAGCTCTCTGCTATGGCCTGGGAAAGCAGTAGAAGATGACCCAAGTGCTTGGGCCCCTGTATGTGGGAGAGCCAGAAGAAGCTCCTGGCTCCTGGCTTTGGTTTGGCCCAGCTCCATCCATTGCAGCCATATAGAGAGTGAACCAGCAGATGCTTCACCCACCCCCACCTTTGTAACAGCCTTTCAAATAAGTAAATAAATCTTTTTTTTTAAGTGGGACCCTCAAACATTGCTTGAGGATATGTAAAATATTGCAGCTGGTTGTAGGAAACAGCTGTCTTTTTTTAAAGTGTTAGGAACCAGCTATTCTAGCATGTACAAGGACTCCTAGGGACGAGTATATCCTCAAGAAAAAGAAAATACGGTGTGCTCGTTCCTACGCAGAGATTCTCGAGTTTATACTGCACCGCAACGCCACCCAAAGAGACCAGCACGGCGTTGGCAAATTCAGCCGCTTACTCTACAGACCGCCGTTTAGTCTACATGGTGCTTGCCACACTGCCCCCAAGTGCTCACTGTCGCAAAAGACCCGTCCCTATACTTTTCGTTTCCCTTCTGCCGTCAACCGCGGTGCAGCTTCCCTCCCAGAAGGCCTCAAGAGCGCGACGAAAGAGAGTGACAGAGCGCTTTACGACAGTTGCTTTGTGGCAGCACCGGAGGAGGAAGATGGCGGCCACCTTAGTAGCCGCTCGGGGAGCGGGTCCGGCACCGGCCTGGGGGCAAGAGGCCCTAGCCCCGGACTGGGAAAACCGGGAAGTCTCCACAGGGGTGAGGCAGGGGTCGGGGTTCAGGAGAGCTGAGGAAGGCGGAGGGGAGGCGGACTGTTGTGCTTGCGGGCAGCGGGAGGATGTATCCGGAGGGTGCTAGAGCGGTGTGGTGCGTTCGTGGTGGGGTTCTGGCATCTCGCGGGCCGAATGAAGCTCTAGGGGTCAAGGCCGGGATGGGTCTTTGGAGCTGGAGGGTTAGAATTCTGGTAGTCCTCGGGGGGGTGAGGCGCCCGTGAGATTTGGAAATGGGTCGGTGGCGCCCGAGGGTCGTATTCCGGGAGCTGGCCTGAGCGACCACTGAAGCTTGTGTATGGTGGAAAACGTGGGAAGACCCCGACTCACTCCTTCCCTTTCCCCAGACCACAATTATGGCCGTGCAGTTCGACGGGGGCGTGGTCCTGGGGGCCGACTCGAGAACAACCACGGGGTGAGCGCGGGACAGATTGGTGAAGGGGCCCCCTCCTCCCCCGCTGCCTGGCCCGACTGCCAGCCCATCCTGAGCGCGGCACAGATTGGTGAAAGGGCCTCCCCTCCCCCGCGCCTGCCCCGATGCCAGCCCACCCTTAGCCTCGACAGACTTCTGTGGGCAGGGACTTCTCCTCTCCCTGCAGATAAGCATTCCCCCCACCCTTGGTGAGATCTTTATAGAAATCTGTTCTCCAACTGATTTAGGTTTGGATGAGAACTGATAGGCAATACTGGGTTTCCTGTCCTTGAGCTCTGAGTGATGGGTTGGGGTGGGAGGGAGGCAGGTGGGGTCTTTGCCCTCACTGTCTGTCTTCCCGCAGGTCCTACATCGCCAATCGAGTGACTGACAAACTGACTCCCATTCATGACCACATTTTTTGCTGCCGCTCGGGCTCAGCAGCTGATACCCAGGCAGTCGCTGATGCTGTCACCTATCAGCTTGGTTTCCACAGGTGCTTATGGGCAGGGGAGGAGCTGGGATCTGGAAGGAGTTGGAGCCAAAGACTCTAAATGGACTGATTCCTAGGTTCTGACCCTGCTTTCTCTGTGACACCCCCCCCCCCCCCCGGCCAGCATTGAACTGAATGAGCCCCCCCTGGTGCACACAGCAGCCAGCCTCTTCAAGGAGATGTGTTACCGGTACCGGGAAGACCTGATGGCAGGGATCATCATTGCCGGCTGGGACCCTCAAGAAGGCGGGCAGGTCAGAGCCCGGCTTGTCCCCCTGCGGCCATTCCCCGTCTGTCTCCAGCTCCTACCTCACTTCTACGGTTAACTGTGCCCCGCCCAGGCCCACGTGGACGGATAAGTGGACGTGTGCTGGGTGGGGGGGAGCGTACAGCCAGTGACTGTCTTCATCCATCTGGCAGGTGTACTCAGTCCCCATGGGGGGCATGATGGTGAGGCAGTCCTTTGCCATCGGAGGCTCTGGGAGTTCGTACATCTACGGCTACGTGGACGCCACCTACCGGGAAGGCATGACCAAGGAAGAGTGTCTGCAGTTCACCGCCAACGGTGAGTGCTTGGCCTGCAGGGCCTGTGAGCTGCAGCCCCTCCCCAAGCCAGGCCAGCGCCCCTCATTCCTCGTCGTGGCCCCAGGATCTCACTCTGAACCCAGCCTTCTCTTTTATCCTCAGCTCTCGCTTTGGCCATGGAGCGGGACGGCTCCAGTGGTGGGGTGATCCGTCTGGCAGCCATCGCCGAATCAGGGGTGGAGCGCCAAGTGCTTCTGGGAGACCAGATACCCAAATTCACCATTGCCACTTTACCACCCCCCTGAACCCTGGAATTCTAGGATGCAGTAAGAGACACGCCATGCAGACAGGAAGTTTAATAAACACTTTGTCAAAGAGAGTCTTTGTGCTTTGCTTTGGGATTCTTTTGTTGACCTCAAGCCTAAACTTGTCTGACCCACTGCTGTTTGTGTAAACTCCTGTACTGAGCTGCAGGGGAGTTGGAGAGGAGATGGGGGGTGTTCATGAATGTTCTTCAAACCTACTTCTCCACACTTAACCTTCTACCATACCCAGGTCCCTGACCACCAGGTTGTGGTGCCTGCCACACCCTCTCCCTGTTTTAAGCTTTAGGTGGAATTCAGAATTCTGAGGCTGGAGTCACCTTCCCGCCGCCTGCCGCCTGCCAGCCAACATGGGTGACCACTGACAGTAAAGCCAGAGGGATTTGCTTCTACCCCAGCCTCCCCTTAGTCCACCGAGCCTCTGTCACCTCATTTTGTGGTCAGGAGCAGCCGGGTGTCTTCCTTGGCTTGTGGGAGAGAAGTGGGTCTTGTCTGTAGACGGAACTCCAGGTGGACGTTGGAGGGGGTGACAGTCACTGGCAGCACCTCCGGCCAGCTCTAGAAGCCACCATCCCCTGGGCCACTGAGCCCTCTGCAGCTGTCCTTGACTAAAACCAGGGCCCTAAAAGAGGTCATGGTGCTCACTGACAGTGACACATTCAGTTCCTGGGTCAGGGAACCATGGAAGCTGTGTTCACAAACCTTGGTCTAGAACATAACCCTGCCTGGAGCATTTCTCAGGGTAGTAGGGAGGTTTGTTAAGTAGATAAAGAGGTCCCTGGGTTATATGAAGAAGAGAAGGATTCTTTTTTTATATTTTAAAGATTTTATTTATTTATTTGAAAGGCAGAGTTAAAGAGAGGGAGACAGAGTGAGATCTTCCGTCTGCGAGATCAATCCCCAGGGACTGCAATGGCCAGAGCTGGGCCAGTCCAAAGCCAGGAGCTTCTGGGTCTCCCACGTGAGTGCCAGGCCCCAAGCACTTGGGACATCCTCTGGTGCGTTTCCAGGCTCATTAGCAGGTGCCCAAGGGAGTGCCGGGGCCACAGGTGGCGGCTTTACCCGCTACAGCACAGTGCTGGACCCCAGAGAAGGATTCTGACCCTGAAGATGTACCTTGAATTTAGCCAAATGCAGAACCTTTGACTTTTTATTTAATTGATTTGATAGGAAGAGAGACAAGGCAGGGAAAGGTCACTCCCCAAATGCCTGCAATAGCTGAGGCTGTGCTAATCTTAATCCAGGAGCCAGCAACCCCACTGTAAGTTTCTCAAGTTGGGTGGCAGGGACCTAACTACTTGAGCCATCACCTAAAATGCAGAACTTCTGATTTTTTTTAAGATTTACTTTTTTTTTTGACAGAGTGGAGAGTGAGAGAGAGAGATAGAAAGGTCTTCCTTTGCCGTTGGTTCACCCTGCAATGGCCGCCGCGGCCGGCGCGCTGCAACCGGTGCAACGCACTGACCTGATGGCAGGAGCAGGTGCTTCTCCTGGTCTCCCATGGGGTGCAGGGCCCAAGCACTTGGGCCATCCTCCACTGCACTCCCTGGCCACAGCAGAGAGCTGGCCTGGAAGAGGGGCAACCGGGACAGAATCCGGCGCCCCAACCGGGACTAGAACCCGGTGTGCCGGCGCCGCTAGGCGGAGGATTAGCCTAGTGAGCCACGGCGCCGGCTTAAGGTTTACTTTTTATTTATTTGAAGGAGTTAGAGAAAAGAAAGATTTTCCAACCTATGATTCACTTCCCATTGCTACAGTGCCCAGGGCAGAGCCAGGCCAAAGCCAGGAGTCTGGAGCTTCCTCTGGGTCTCCCGTGTGGGTGCAGGGGCCCAAGCACTTGGGCCATCTTCCACTGCTTTTCCAGGCACATTAGCAGGGAGCTGGATCACAAGTGGAGCAGCCAGGTCTCCAGCTGGCACCCATATGGGATGCCGACATCCCAGTCTGCGGCTTAACCTGCTGTGCCACAATGCCAGCCCCCAGAACACTTGATTTTCAAGCCAAAACCTGTTCTCCAGCCCTCCCTATCTTAAGTCATCCACTTTGATTCCTCTCTGCCTCTCATCTCTCATTCACTCTAAGAAGTCCTGGATACTTCCTGACAGGATGTACATCTGGTCTATCTCTCACCATCTCCACCTCGCTATTCCTGTTCAGGTCGCATCATCTCTTGCCTGGAGGATGGTAACAACCTCCTAAATGGCCTGGCTGCGTGCACACTCGCCCGTGCACAGTCCTTTCCCCATACAGCAACCACAGCGATCCTTGTCAACATGAGACTTACTGCCCTGCTTCACATTCTCCAGTCTTAGCATCCCACCTAGAATAGTTTGGCTCTTTACCAGGGCTCGGAAGACCCAGCAGCGCACTTGAATCTCTGCCTTTTATTCTGTTGGCTACAGCCTCTGGGGTTTTCACTTGTTATTGTCTGGCTGGAGCTGCTTTGATTTTTTTTTTTTTTAATAACATTTTTTAGAGCCATTTTGGGTTCACAGCAAAACTGAGTGGAAGGCGCAGATGTGCCGTATGCTCCCTGCCCTCACAGGCACACAGCCTGCCCCACTGTCAGCCAGCACGCTACACCGCAGAGGCAAGCGTGTTGGAGGCAGTGAGCGTGAACTAACACCTCATTCCCGTTTTCACACAGCAATGCAGGCCTTGGCTCAAATGTCCCTTCAACAGGAAGGCCACTCCTGACCCCCTGAAACTGAATCACTACCCTCCCCCAGCCCACTCTCCAGTTACCCTGTTCCATTTTCTTTTTTTAAAGATTTATTTATTTGAGAGAGTGGTCCTCTACCTGCTGGCTCACTGCCCGAGTGGCTGCAACGGCCAGAGCTGAGCCAGGCTGAAGCCAGGAGCTTCATCCGGGTCTCCCACGTTTGTGGCAGGGGCCTATGTGCTTGGGTCCTTTTGTGCTGCTTTTCCCAGGCCATTCGGGAGCTGGGTTGGAAGTGGAGCAGCCGGGACACGGACCAGCACCCGTGTAGGATGTGGTAATTTCTTCACTGCAGCACATGTAGCAGTCTCACACTGCCAGGCTTGCTTACTTACCGAATGTCTGCCTCCCCTTACTGGTAGGTCAGCCCAGGGAAAAGAGACCATGCCTCCTTCCTGGTGCATTCCTACACCTTCCCTGCCTGGCCGGGAGTAGACACTTGATGCTTATTGATTGAATATGCCCTCTAACCCCTCCTGCTGCCCTGCCCGGCCCCCAGACTCCCCCAACTGCTGTCACCACACCAGTGCTGAAGCTAGATTTCAGCCAACTCCCTGTCCTGCAAGCCACACCTGTCCCCACTGCCACCCCATAATCCAGCCCTAGCCCCGTGGCTCCCTCTGCTCCTCCCCGCCACCCTCAGTACACACAGGACTGGACAGCTCTGAACACATTTAATGAGACGGTCATGAGGCACTTGGGAGCCGGAGACACAGGGACCCCTGAGAAGCAGGGAGGAGGGAGGTCAAGGTCCTGGTTGTCCCCATCAGATGGTAGAGTCGTTGGCGGAGGCCATGTCGTGCAGCTGGTGGCGGAAGGACAGTCGGGCTTTCCTGCTGAAGTAGGCACCAGCCCCCAGGGGGGGCGGCCCTCCCTCAGCCAGGACGGCAGGTGTAGCCGGGCCAGGAGCTGGAGGGGCAGCGGGATCCAGGCCTACAAAGGAGAGGAAGAAGGGGTTGTGGGCCGGGACTCAACTGCCCTCTGCCCACCCAGAGTGCGGGAGGAAGGAAGGGAGGGAGGACACCTGGGGGTCTGAGGAGTGTGCTGGCGGCAGCGAGGATGTGAACTGGGGGTGCTGAGACCTCAGGGCTGGCTCATGGGCGTGTGACCTGTGCAGCTCAGAAGGGCTCCCCCCAAAAGGGGCCCCGGGCTTGGTGTGGCACTCTGCAGTCACCACTCTGACTTCACTGGACTCCGCAAAGCGTTTAACTGGTCCTGTGAGGACGTGAGGGACCCACCTCCCACCCAGGGACACAGATGCTCCTTCCCGTTGCTGGCTTGGGCATTTCTCTTTCTCCCCCACGCGGCTGGCCGGCTGCCTGACCACCCTCCATTTCCCTCAGTCGACCCCCATACCTGGTCCTCTTTCAGTCCCTCGCTGTCTGCGGCACCCACACCATGGGAAGCACCATGCCCCCTTCAGACCCATCTCAACACTGGAGCAGACTGGGGTGCTGGAAGTGGCCAGGAGAGCTCCAAGGAGAGGGGTGTGGCTTCCAAGCCCCCCCAACGTGGGCAAAACTACCACTTATCCCGAGCCTGCCTGGTGATTACAGGCGCCAGGGGATGGAGGGGGAGAGGAGCGCGGAGGGGAGGGGTGGAGAGACACTCTCATTCAAACACTTATTGTTTTACCTCTTTAATTTTGGGGTTCTTTCTGATCCCCATGGAAAAGCAGGAGGGCATCAGGAGAGATGGCATGGCAGAGACAATCGGGTGAAAATTTAGTACAGCCGTGCCAAACCACTTGTGCCAGGCTAGAACTGCAGAGGATTCATTTGTATTATATATGTATATAATATAATATATATTATATATAAAGATTTATTGAATGACAGTGACAGCGACTCAAACCAGGCATTTTTGGGCTGGTGCTGTGATAGAGTAGGCATCCCATTTGGGCACTGGTTTGAGTCCCAGCTGCTCCATTTCAGATCCAGCTTCCTGCTAATGTGCCTGGGAAAGCTGCAGAGGATGGCCCAAGTCCTTGGGCCCCTGCTGTCTACATAGGAGACCAGGAAGAAGTGCCTGGCTTCCAGCCTGGCCCCAGATTTGGGGGGCTGTTTGAGGAGTGAACCAGCAGATGGAAGATTCATTCTCTCTCTCTAACTCTACTTTTTAAAGAAATAAATCTTAAAAACAAAAAAACAACTTTCATTCTACGACCAGCATGGTACCAGCATCCCATATGAGTACCACTTCGAGTCCTGGCTGCCCCACTTCCGATCCAACTCCCTGCTGACGTATCTGGGAAGGCAGCAGGGGATGGCCCAAATACTTGGGCCCTGGCCACCAATGTGGGAGATCCAGCTGGAGATCCAGGCTCCTGGCCCAGGCCAACCCTGGCCTTTGCAACCATCTGGGGATTGAGCCAGCAGGTGAAAGATCTCTCTCTCTCTCTCTAACTCTGCCTTTCAAATAAATAAATAAACTTCTTTAAGAAAAGAAACAAAAAGAAACAAAAAACCAGACACTCTGATATGCGATGTTGCATCCCAAGTGGCAGCCCGCACTGCAATGCGGGCTCCTATCTATGTTTTGGAATAAGAATTTGGAGTGTCCAAGAAACAAAATTCTAAAGAATCTTCGTTTTTAGAATGAGAAACTCTAGGAGCTGGTGAAACGTTAGGCTTTCGTGAAATGGTCTGGTAGCGCTTGTCCCCTTTCATGAAGATTGTTGTAATTAAGCTGCATCAAACAGACGGCCAGGGCTGACTTCTGCATGCCATCTCATCTCGTCTGATGCCATCTGATCTCTTGAGGTGAGTGTAGGACTGAGTTCACAGATGAGGGAGGAGGGGCAGTGGGAGGCAGGGCGGCTTGCCCAAGGCTACACAGTCCTAGCAGAGCAGAATCTATAGTCTGTCTGTTAACGCCTTGGAGCTTCCCAGGCAGATGCCCTCAGCCAGCCCTGGGAGGAGCCAGAGCACCCTAGTGGGTGCTTGCTAAAGCTGCAAGGGTCCTAGGTAAAGCTGCAGGCTGGCTGTATCAGGGTTCCATAATGGTGTTAGGAAGTACTGCTGGCCGGCGCCACAGCTCACTAGGCTAATCCTCTGCCTGTGGCACTGGCACTCCGGGTTCTAGTCCGGTTGGGGTGCCGGATTCTGTCCCGGTTGCTCCTCTTCCTGTCCAGCTCTCTGCTGTGGCCCGAGAAGGCAGTGGAGGATGGCCCAAGTGCTTGGGCCCTTCACCAGCATGGGAGACCAGGAGGAAGCACCTGGCTCCTGGCTTTGGATTGGCACAGTGCGCTGGCCGTAGCAGCCATTTAGGAGGTGAACCAACGGAAGGAAGACCTTTCTCTCTGTCTCTCTCACTGTCTAACTCTTCCTGTGTGTAAAAAACAAACAAACAAACAAACAAAAAAACAAGGAAGTACTGCTGACTCTTCTGTATACCTTAGAAGACAGAAGTCTGTTTTAAGAATGGTATTAAAATAAAAATGTCCATATAATTTAATACAAGTATCCCAGGATGGCCACTTGGCCGCAGGGGTTGGGACAGAGAATCCGTATCAGAGTGCCTGAGTTTGAGTTCCAGCTCCACTTCCAATTCCAGCTTCCTGCTAATGTGTACTCTGGGAAGCAGCAGGTGTTGGCGCCAGCACGTGGTCCCAGATGCTCAGAAGGGAGATCTGGATTGACCTCCAGGATCCTGGGTTTGGCCTGACCCATCCCTGCTGTTCTGGGCATTTGGGGAATGAACCTCCAGATGGAAGATCTTTCTATATATCTTTGTCTCTTGCTCTTTCTGTCTTTCAATTAAATCAATAAATGATTTTTAAAAATTTGATTTGAAAATGAACCAAAAAGGCCGGCGCTGCGACTCACTAGGCTAATCCTCCACCTTGCAGCGCCAGCACACCGGGTTCTAGTACCGGTCAGGGTGCCAGATTCTGTCCTGGTTGCCCCTCTTCCAGGCCAGCTCTCTGCTATGGCCAGGGAGTGCAGTGGAGGATGGCCCAAGTGCTTGGGCCCTGCACCCCATGGGAGACCAGGATAAGTACCTGGCTCCTGCCTTCGGATCAGTGCGATGCGCCAGCTGCAGCGCGCCGGCCGCGGCGGCCATTGGAGGGTGAACCAATGGCAAAGGAAGACCTTTCTCTCTGTCTCTCTCTCTCACTGTCCACTCTGCCTGTCAAAAAAATTTAAAAAAAAAAGAAAATGAACCAAAAATTCATTTGAAAGGCAGTTACAGAGAGAGGTCTTCCATTGGCTGGTTCATTCCCCAAATGGCTGCATTGACTGGGGCTGAGACGATCCAAAACCAGGAGCTAGGAGCTTCATCTGGATCTCCCACGTCTGTGGCAGGAGCCCAAGCACTTGGGCCACCTTCCACTGCCTTTCCAGGTGCATTAGCAGGGGGCTGGATTGGAAGTGGAATGGCTGAGACTCGAACCAGTGCCCATATTGGATGCAGGAGCTGCTGGCCGTGGCTTAACCTGCTAACCCACAGCACCAACCCCCATTTCAACTTCTTTTGTGCCACAATAAGCTTATGTTTTTTAATTTCATTTCCTGTGAACTTTTTGAGGTACCTGCATATATACACCTAATGTTATCACTACCTTGATCAAAATATAGGCCACTGGGGGCCGACCCTGTGTTAGTGGGCTAAGCCTCCTCCTGTAACGCCAGAATCCCATGTAGGAGCCAGTTCAAGTCCTGGCTGCTCCTCTTCCCATCCAGCTCTCTGCTATGGCCTGGGAAAGCAGTGGAAGATGGCGCAAGAGCTTACCCGAGTGGGAGACCTGGAAGAAGCTCCTGACTCCTGGCTTTGGATTGGCCCAGCTCTGGCCATTGCAGCCATCTGGAGAGTAAACCAACAGATGGAAGACCTCTCTGTCTCTCCCTCTCTCTGACTGTAACTCTACCTCTCAAATAAGTTAAATAAATGTGTGTGTGTCTGTGTATGGCATTTCCATGACCCCAGAAAGTTCCTTTACAGGAAGCCTTTTTTTTTTTTAAGATTTATTTATTTATTTGAAAGTCAGAGTTATACAGAGAGAGGAGAGGTAGAGACAGAGAGGTCTTCCATCTGCTGGTTCACTCCCCAGTTGGCAGCAAAGACTGGAGCTGCACTGATCCGAAGCCAGGAGCCAGGAGCTTCCGCCAGGTCTCCCACGTGGGTACAGGGGCCCAGGGACTTGGGCCATCCTCTACTGCTTTCCCAGGCCATAGCAGAGAGCTGGATCGGAAGTGGAGCAGCCGAGACTCTAAACGGCATCCATATGGGATGCAGGCTGTAGCTTTACCAGCTACACCACAGCACTGGTCCCTACATTTTGTTTTTAAACTTCTATTTATGGGGGGGGGGGGGCCGGTGCTGTGGCACAGTGGGTTAACGCCCTGGCATGAAGTGCCAGCATCCCATATGGGTGCTGGTTCTAGTCCTGGCTGCTCCTCTTCTGATCCAGCTCTCTGCTATGTCCTGGGATAGCAGTGGAAGATGGGCCAAGTCCTTCAGCCCCTGCACCCATGTGGGAGACCCGGAAGAAGCTCCTGGCTCCTGGCTTCGGATCCGCGCAGCTCCGGCCATTGTGGCCATCTGGGGAGTGATCTAGCAGATGGAAGACCTCTCTCTCTGTAACTCTGTCTTTCAAATAAATAAAATAAATCTTTTTGTTTTCATTTTTTAAAAAATTTTTGATGCCGGCGCTGCGGCTCACTAGGCTAATCCTCCACCTGCAATGCCAGCACACCAGGTTCTAGTCCTGGTCGGGGTGCCGGATTCTGTCCCGGTTGCCCCTCTTCCAGGCCAGCTCTCTGCTGTGGCCAGGAAGTGCAGTGGAGGATGGCCCAAGTGCTTGGGCCCTGCACCCCATGGGAGACCAGGATAAGTACCTGGCTCCTGCCATCGGATCAGCGCAGTATGCCGGCAGCAGCGTGCCGGCCGCAGCGTGCCAGCCGCGGCGGCCATTGGAGGGTGAACCAATGGCAAAGGAAGACCTTTTTATCTGTCTCTCTCTCTCACTGTCTACTCTGCCTGTCAAATTTTGAGTGGACAGTGAGAGAGAGAGAGAGAGAAAGGTCTTCCTTTGCCATTGGTTCACCCCACAGTGGCCGCTGCGGCCAGTGCATCGCGCTGATCAGGAGCCAGGAGCCAGGAGCCAGGAGCCAGGAGCCAGGTGCTTCTCCTGGTCTCCCATGCAGGTGCAGGGCCCAAGGACTTGGGCCATCCTCCACTTCACTCCGGGCCACAGCAGAGAGCTGGACAGGAAGAGGAGCGACCAGGACAGAATCCGAGGTGCTAGCGCCGCAGGCAGAGGATTAGCCTAGTGAGCTGTGGCGCCGGCCATAAAATAAATCTTTAAAAAAAATTCTATTTATGAGGCAGCACTGTGGCAATGCAGGTAAAGCCACCACTGGCAGTGCCAGCATCCCATATTGGTGCCAGTTCCAGTTCCGGCTGCTTCACTTCCGATCCAGCTCTCTGCTGTGGCCTGGGAAAGCAGTGGAAGATGGCCCAAGTCCTTGGGCCCCTGTACCTGCATGAGAGAACCAGAAGACGCTTCTGGCTCCTGGCTTCAGATGGGCACAGCTCCAGCCGCAGCCAACTGGGGAGTGAACCAGTGGATGGAAGACCTCTCTCTCTGCCCCTCCTTCTCTCTCTGTGTAACTCTGACTTTCAAATAACTAAATAAATCTTAAAAAAAATAAAAAATAAGAAAACATAAAGACAAGCCACATTCTAGGAGAAAATATTTTCAATGTGTATATCTGATAAGGGAGTGTATCCAAAATACATGAGAACTGTTACAATTCAGTAAGAAAACATGAATTTTTATACCAAGAGACTTGAACAGATATTTTGCAAAACAAGATAAACAATAGCCAAGAGGCACATGGAATGTGTTCAACATAATTAATTATCTGAGAAATGCAAATAAAATTTCAGTGATGGGGCTGGCACTGTGGCACAGCAGGTTAACGCCCTGGCCTGAGGTGCCGGCATCCCATATGAGCACCAGTTCTAGTCTCGGCTGCTTCTCTTCTGATCCAGCTCTCTGCTATGGCCTGGGATAGCAGCAGAAGATGACCCAAATCCTTGGGCCCCTCACTCACGTGGGAGACCCAGAAGAAGCTCCTGGCTCCTGGCTCTGGCTGTTGCAACCATCTGGGGGAGTGAACCAGTGGATGGAAGACCTCTCTGTGTGTCTCTACCTCTCTCTGTAACTTTCAAATAAATAAAAAAATAAGTTTTTTTTTTTTTTGACAGGCAGAGTGGACAGTGAGAGAGAGAGACAGAGAGAAAGGTCTTCCTTTGCCGTTGGTTCACCCTCCAATGGCCGCCGCGTCCAGCGCGCTGCGGCCGTTGCACTGCGCTGATCCGATGGCAGGAGCCAGGAGCCAGGTGCTTTTCCTGGTCTCCCATGCGGGTGCAGGGCCCAAGCACCTGGGCCATCCTCCACTGCACTCCCTGGCCACAGCAGAGGGCTGGCCTGGAAGAGGGGCAACCAGGACAGAATCCGGCGCCCCGACCGGGACTAGAACCCGGTGTGCCGGCGCCGCTAGGCGGAGGATTAGCCTAGTGAGCCGCGGCGCCGGCCAAAAAAATAAGTTTTTAAAAAATTGCAGTGATACACACATTATGCTTAATAGAGTGTCTAATCTTAGAAATTGGCATTATGGAGCTGCATTGTGACACTGAGGGTTTAGCCACCATGTGCAATGCCGACATCCCATTTCAGAGCGATGGTTGGAGTCCCAACTGCTCCATTTTTTTTTAAAGATTTATTCATTTATTTGAAAGAGTTACAGAGTGAGAGAGAGAGGGAGGGAGAGAGGAAGGGGGAGAGAGAGAGAGAGATCTTCCATCCATTGGTTCACTCAGATGGCTGCAATCTTCCATCTGCTGGTTCACTCCTCAGATGGCTGCAATGGCCAGTGATGGGCCAGGCTGGAGGCAGGAGCTTTATCCAGGTCTCCCACATGGGTGGCAAGGGCCATCTTCTGCTGCTTTCCCAGGCCATTATCAGGGAGCTGAATCAGAAGTGGAACAGCCAGAACCTGAACTGATGCCCCTATGGGATGCCAGCATTGCAGGCAGCAGCTTTACCTACTGTGCCACAACACCAACCCCTGTCACCCACATGGGAGACCCTGGTGAAGCTCTTGGCTTCCCCCTGGCCCAGCCCTGGCCATCTGGGGTCTCCCTCTCTCTCTGTAACTCTGACTTTCAAATAAATAAATACGTTTTAAAACTTGACTCTCACATGTTGGCCATTGTAGAATATCTGGAACTACTGAAGATTGTGGAAAACAACTTGGCGGTTTCATGTAGGTTAAACATACACTTATATAACCCAGAAACCCGACTGCTTCATTTTTGATCCAGCTCCCTGATAATGCAACTGGGAAAGCAGCAGGTAACTGCCCAAGTGCTTGGGCCCCTGCCATCCATGTGGGAGACCTATATGGATCTCCTGGCTCCTGGCTTGAGCCTGGCCCAGTCTTGGCTGTTGTGGCCATTTGGAGAGTGAACCAGTGGATAGAAGATCTCTCTCTCCCTCTTGCTATTTCACTCAGCCTTTCAAATAAATTAAACCTTTTAAAAAGTTAACTATCAAGGGCCTGACTTCGTGGCATAGAGGGTAAGGCTGCTGCCTGCAACACTGCAATCCCATCTGGGTGCCACGTCTTGTCCTGGCTGCTCCACTTCGAATTCTGCTCCCTGCTAATGGCCTGGGAAAAGCAAAGGAAGATGGCTCAAGTGTTTGGGCCCCTGCCACCTACACGGGAGGCCCTGATGAAGCTCTTGGCTTCCCCCTGGCCCAGCCCAGACCATCTGGGATCTCCCTCTCTGTTAACTCTGACTTTCAAATAAATAATAAATTTTAAAAATTGAATCTAGCTTGTTGGCCATTGTAGAATACCTGGAACTACTGAAGCTTGTGGAAATGTGAAAATTGTGGAAAACGACTTGGCAGTTTCTTGTAGGTTAAACATACACTTATATGACCCAAAAACCCTACTGCTATTTACTCAAGAGAAATAAAAGCCACACAAAGACTTATACAGGAATGTTTATAGGAGTTTTATTCAGAGCAGTCAACTAGAAACAATCCAACCGTCCATCAGGAGTAGATAAAGCAACCTGCTTAGCTTAAAAAACAGAAATATAACAAAATGTCATTTTCCCTGGACTGTCCTTGTTTAAAAGTTCAGAGTCTACCACGGAGCAGGCGCGCAATAAATGTTTGGTGAATGAATGTAAGGGTGCATTTCCCCTCATCCCCTCCTTCTACAAACGCTCTCCGGGAAAAGGAGGCACCTGCAGGTGTCCCCGCGGAAGCGCGGCCAGCCTGGGGCCCGAGGCAGCGCAGCTGGTGGAGAGGCCAGCGCGGAGGGACGCGCGCGGTTGGAGCGCACACTGGGTGGCGACCGGGTGCCCTCGGACCGAGGGCACAGCCAGGCTGGGCGAAGGCGGCCCCCGGGCGGTGGGAGGTCCCCGGTCTCGCCGGGCCGGGCCGGGCCGGGCCGGGCCGGGGCGGGCCGAGGGCGGCGAGGGCGGCGGGGGCGGGACGCGCTAGGCGAGAATCCCGCGGAGGGGAGGCCGGGGCCCGTCCCGCCCCCGAGGGCAGGCCCGAGCCCCGGCCCCGCCCCGGCCCGCTGGGGTGTGGGCACCGGCTCCGGCTCGCGTTCGCCTCCGCTTCCCTCGGCTCGCGAAACCGCGCGGGCGCCGGCTGGAGCTGCCAGGGTGAGGGGGCCGGGCTGGGGGCGCCGCGGGGGTGTCGCGCCCCGGAGAGCGGGCGGGGACGAGACCGGCTGCGACCGGCGGGGGCCTCTGACTCAGCCGCACGCTCAGATTGCAGGAATCTTCTCCCGGGCAAGGAGCGCGCAACTTCCTCATTCCCGCCGGGACCCCCGCGCTCGGCCGGCCTGGCCCGGCCCGAGCCGCGTTGGCCCCGCGCTCTCTGGTTTCTGCGCTGCCCTAGTTCGGGACATCCGGGCTGGGTTGGGTGTACCCCGGGGGCTCCGGTTCGCGAGAGGGCGGAGTTGAGGGATCCTGCATCCTGGGGTAGGGGATGGAGGTTCTAGCCGCGTCACGGGGAGGTGGCCGGGCAGGAGGAGGTGAGAGGCGCAGGTGCGAGGCTGGGGGGTGGGACCTGCAGGGCTGATCGCCCCCCTGAGGCGGCCCCGCATTCCTAGATGACGGCGACCCCCAGGAGCCCCTTCTCCTCTGGGGACGACCTGGACTCCAGCCAGTTACAGATGGAGCCGGATGAGGTGGACACGCTGAGGGAGGGAGAGGACCCAGGTACTCAGGATCAAGGCCCCCGGGGGAGGGGAGCCGGGGAGGGCTGGGGCCCTCCTGGGGGCTCCAGTCTTGGACTTTGTCTCCTCCCAGCTGACCGGATGCACCCCTTTCTGGCCATCTACGACCTTCAGCCGATGAAAGCGCGCCCCTTGGTGTTCGCCCCTGGGGTCCCTGTCACAGCCCAGGTGGTGGGCACCGAAAGATACACCAGTGGATCCAAGGTGGCCAGGCAGGCCCCGGGGTGGGGGGGTGGGGTGGGCGTGGCTTTGGCCAGAGGGGAGGGGACATGGATTCAGCGACTCACATCCTCAGGTGGGAACCTGCACTCTGTATTCAGTCCGCCTGACGCACGGTGACTTTACCTGGACGACCAAGAAGAAGTTCCGTCATTTCCAGGAGCTGCACCGGGACCTCCTGAGACATAAAGTCCTGATGAGTCTGCTCCCCCTGGCCCGGTGAGGGGAGCCCAGCTGCATGGGGAGGGCAGACGCCCCTCGACCCGCGGCAGCCATTGCTCCTTTCTGTGCAGCCCACCCCCAGGCACCTCCCGGCCCCCAACTCCCCTGACCCTGGTTACTAGGAAACTTGCCCTGCTCAGCTCTCCCTGGCTGCGGTTTCGTGCCAACATCTCAGCTGGGCTGGGTGCCCAAAGTGGCCTTGGCAGCCTCTCCAATCCCAGGACAGGGAGGTCTGCCTTGTGCCAGCCCCCTGACCTCCTCCCAGACCCCAGCAGCCCAGCCTGCCAGTGCCTTTGCCCCCACCTGCGCCTCCACACCAGGCTTGGGACAGGGCCTGACCCGCACCCCATCCCTTCCGCAGCTTCGCTGTTCCCTCTTCTGTGACCCGAGAGGCCACCAACAGAGAGATGCCCTCTCTACCCCGAGCAGGTCATGAGGGCTCCAGCAGACACACAGCCAGCAAGCAGGTGCGGCAGACACCTGGTTCCCTGGGAAGGCGTCCCTCTGTGCACGTGGCTCTGGTCCCACCTGTTTCTCTTTCCCATTCCCACTTCAGAAATACCTGGAGAATTACCTCAACCGCCTCTTGACCATGTCCTTCTACCGCAACTACCACGCCATGGTGAGGTCCCCGAGGGGACGATGGGCCTGGGTCCACGGGGCCACGAGGGACCAAAGGCCAGGGGGCTCCTCTGCACTTTCGTCTTCCTCTGCAGACAGAGTTCCTGGAAGTCAGTCAGCTGTCCTTTATCCCAGACCTGGGCTCCAAAGGATTGTGAGTGTGGAACACCCCTCCCCCAGCCGTCTGCAGCCCTCACTCCCCAGCCCTTCCCGCCTGAGAACGGGGCGGGCAGGGGGCTGCAGCCCTCATCCAGCGTCTCTTCCTGGTTGTCCCCACAGGGAGGGCGTGATCCGGAAGCGCTCGGGTGGCCACCGCGTCCCTGGCCTCACCTGCTGTGGCAGAGACCAAGTTTGTTATCGCTGGTCCAAGAGGTGGGGGTGGGGACTGAGCAGCTGAGCGGGGGCTGGGGGTGAGGAAGGGGAGCTGGCGGGCAGGGAGGAACCGGAGCCCTTCCGTCCAGGTGGCTGGTAGTGAAAGACTCCTTCCTGCTGTACATGACCCTGGAGACCGGCGCCATCTCCTTTGTTCAGCTCTTTGACCCGGGCTTCGAGGTGCAGGTGGGGAAGAGGAGCACAGAGGCACGGTATGGGGTGCGCATCGACACCTCCCACAGGTGAGGGCTCCCTGGGGTGAGGGGACCCAACCTGCCACCCTCAGGGGGGTTCATGCGGGGCCGGGGGACCGTGGCAGAGAGGAAGGGAAGGCTTTTCCACTGCCTGGGATCCAAGTAGTTTTGAACCTGGGAACTGGTCCAGCCACATGCTTGGGATGCTCTTACAGTCTGGGGCCAGAGAGAGCAGCCCCTGTAAGCCGGGGAGGGGGGAGCCGTGCTCCCAGTGGAAGAGAAGCTCCCTTCTCATTTGCTCATTTGACGAACCTGAGTGCCTGAGCCAGGGCTGCTTGCTGGGCCCCGGCCAGGAGTTAAGTGTAGCCTGGCCCCACGGAGTCCTGATTAAGGACTAAGGGAGGAAGTAGGAAAAGGCTGAAACAGGGAGGTCCTTGGCAGGGTACGAAGGGCCAGGACCACTGGCCCCGTCCTCGTTCCCCTCCAGGTCCTTGATTCTCAAGTGCGGCAGCTACCGGCAGGCCCGGTGGTGGGCCCAGGAGATCACCGAGCTGGCTCAGGGCCTCGGCAAAGACTTCCTGCAGCTGCACCGGCATGAGAGCTTCGCCCCGCCCCGGCCTGGGACCTTGGCCCGGTGGTGAGACCCTGCTGTCCCTTCTGAGCCTGTGTGTGTGTGGCCTTCCTGACCCCCTGAGTTCTGTGGGTCCTGGGTCCTCTCTTATCCCTCTGACCCCTGCTGACCTCAGTGACCCTCCCTGACCTCCAGCCTCTTTAACCACACTGATCCCCCTGACTCCCCTCTGACCTTTCTGACCCCCAGGCTCGGTAATCTCCTCTGACCCCTGATCTCTCTGACCTCATACGACCTTTCAGATCCCCGCTACCACCCAGAGCTGCTCTCCGGGATCTCAGACCTCTCTGGTACATTTCTTCATTTAGTAAAGGTTTCCTAAGCACCTGCTATGTGTGGGACGCAGGCTTCTATGGTTGAGGGAAGTAAGTAATCCCATCATGAAATATCGTGATAGGTGCAGGGCACCGAACACAGACTGGGGGCGTCTGCTCAGCGTGAGGACCTGGGGACAAACTTCCAGAAGGCAGTAACCTCAAGGCTTGCTTAGCAAGACAAAGAAGAGGCCGCAGGGCAGTGCAGGCAGAGTGGACAGAAACAGCCTGGCGGGTCTGGGATCCTTGAGGCCTCAATATGGCTACAAAGCAGGGAGCAGCTGTCGGAGTAGGGGCTGGGAGTCAGCAGCCTGTGCTGAGCTGAGGAGGGTGAACTTGATCGCTGGCTCTGGGGCGTCATGGAAGAATTTTTTTTTCTTGGGGGCGGTGTTGAGATTTTGCTTTTGTTTTAGTTCTTATTTATATGAGAAGCAGAGAGACACAGAGAGAGAGAGAGAACATGCGCGCTCCTATCTGCTGACTCACTTCCCAAATGCCCGAAACGGCCAGGGCTGGGATGAGGTCACATCCAGGAGCTACAGGCCCAATCCAGGTTCCCACGTGGGTGGCGGGAACTCGGTCACTTGAGCATCACCATTGCCTCCCAAGGTCTGCATTAGCAGGAAGCGGGAGTCAAGGCCAGAGACAGATATTGAACCTTGCCAGTCAGGTACGTTCTGAACGGTGCCTCATTTGGCCTGCAAATGCCTGTCCCACAAGTGATTGTCATTTATTTGAGAGGCACAGAGATATTAAGAGATAGAGACAGGGACACACACACACACACACACACACATACACATACAAGCTCCTATCGGTTCATTCTTTAAATGCCCACAACAGCCTGGGCTAGGTTGGGACTGAAACCAGGAACTGGGAACTCAATCCAGGTCTCTCACGTGGATGGCAGGAACCCAACTACTTGAACCATTACTGCTGCCTCTTGGGGTCTGCATTATAGTAGGAAGCTGCAGTTAGGAAATGGAGCTAGGAATTGAACCCAATTACTCCAATGTGGGATATGGGTGTAACTTTTAGCATAAGAATTGATAATATGTAATACTTGATAGTTGAGAAGTATTTACTGTATGCTGGGAATTAAGTGTTTTACACGTATGAGAGTACTTCCAAAAGTTCATGGAAAATGGAATTAAAATGTTATTTTAGCAAAAAAATTAGAAATCTATGCATGTAAGGATTCTTCAAAAAGTTGATGGGCCGGCGCCGCGGCTCACTAGGCTAATCCTCTGCCTAGCGGCGCCGGCACACCGGGTTCTAGTCCTGGTCGGGGTGCCGGATTCTGTCCGGGTTGCTCCTCTTCCAGGCCAGCTCTCTGCTGTGGCCAGGGAGTGCAGTGGAGGATGGCCCAAGTGCTTGGGCCCTTCACCCCATGGGAGACCAGGAAAAGCACCTGGCTCCTGGCTCCTGCCATCGGATCAGCGCGGTGCGCAGGCCGCAGTGTGCCGGCCGCGGCGGCCATTGGAGGGTGAACCAACGGCAAAGGAAGACCTTTCTCTCTGTCTCTCTCTCACTGTCCACTCTGCCTGTCAAAAAAAAAAAAAAAAAAAGTTGATGACAAATGAGCAGTATGAAACAACCATCTATGGATTGTGGTTATTTTTGTACCACAAATAGTTTTTTTAAAAGATTTATTTATTTATTTATTTGAGAGGTAGAGTTACAGACAGTGAGAACAAGATACAGAGAGAATGGTCTTCCTTCTGTTGGTTCATCCCCCAAATGGCTGCTACGGCCAGAGCTATGCCGATCTGAAGCCAGGAGCCAGGTTCTTCCTCCTGGTCTCCCATGCAGGTGCAGGGCCCAAGCACTTGGGCCATCCTCCACTGCCTTCTTGGGCCACAGCAGAGAGCTGGACTGGAAGAGGAGCAACTAGGACTAGAACCAGGCACCTATATGGGATTCCATCACTGCAGGCGGAGGATTAGCCAAGTGAGCCATGGCATCGGCCCCCACAAATAGGTTTAAAAAAAAAAAATCCAGGGATGGGCCAGGCCAAAGCCAGCCTACAACTCCATCCTGGGTCTCTCCTGTGAGTGGGAGGGGCCCAAACACTTGGGGCATCCTCCGCTGCCCTCCCAGGAGTACCAGCAGGAAGCCAGATCAGAAGTGGAGCAGCCAGGACTCAAACCAGCACTCTGATGTGGGACGGTAGCAGTGCAAGCTGTGGCTCCACCGGCTACGCCACAATACTAGCCCCGGTGAACTTAGCTTTTAATTAGATTTTCCATGAATTTCTTGAAGTATCTTTTGTGTTAGCCTGTTGGATCTTCCCAACAACTTTATGAGGCAAGTACACCCGTTATTGCCATTTTACTCAGGAGAAAACGGAGCCCAGGAGAGATTAAGTAACTTGTCCAAGTTACAGAACGTTGTGAAGAGTGGAACCAAGGTTCAAATCCGTGTAGTCTGGGCTAAGACTGTTCCTAACTGCCATTCTAGACTACTACTTGTTAAACAACCAAATAGTATGACAGCTTATTAAGTAAACAATGGAAGGCCCTCCTCATGGCACAGTCCTTTACCTACCTCCCTTATTCTTCCCTCTACCCCCCAAATCCCATTTCTTCACCTGAAGAAACCCTGGCAAAAGTTCTGTGCGTGTGTGTGTGTGTGTTTAATTTATATGAAAGGCAGAGACAGAGAGGGAGATCTTCCATCTGCTGGTTCACTCCCCAAATGACCACAACAGCCAGGTCTGGGCCAGGCCAAAGCCAGGAGCCAGGAACTCCCTTTGGGTCTCCCACATGGGTGGCAGCACCCAAAGTACTTTCCCAGGCATGCTAGCGGGGAACTGGATTGGAAGTGGAGCAGCTGGGACTCAAACTGGCACTCGGCTATGGGATGCCGATGTTGCAAGTAGTGGCTTACCAGGCTGCCCCGCAACACCTGCTCCTGGCACCTGTGTAAGATTATCTCCTAGAGCCTCTCCTGCATGTTTTTATATATGTGTGCATGCACATATGTTGCTTTTTGTTTTAACTTAAATGAAATCCTTCACCCTCTCCAGCTTATTTTGTTCACTTAATATATTTGAGATTAGACATTTAAATTGTTTTCCATTTTTCATTCTTACAAACAGTGCTTTGATGAGCACAGTCTTTGAGGGTTTTATAGAATGCATTCCTAGAAAAATAATTACTGGGGCCAGCATCCCATATGAGTGTTAGTTCGAGTCCCGGCTGCTCCCCTTGCCATCCAGGTCTCTAATAGTGTGCCTGGGAAGCAGCAAAAGGTGGCCCAAGTGCTTAAGATCCTGTTACCCATGTGGAAGACCCAAATGGAGTTCCTGGCTTCTGGCTTTGGCCTGGCCCAGCCCCAGCCTTTGCAGCCATTTGGGGAGTGAACCATCAGATGAAAGATTCTCTCTCTCCCTCTCTTTTCCTCTCTCTCAATGTAACTGCCTTTCAATAAATAAATAAATATTCAAGAAAAAAAAGAATTACTATGTGTATTTAATGGTATTAAAGGATCTGCACATTTACTATTTTGATAGATATTGCCAAATTTTTTTTCTAAAAGGATTATATAATTAACATATATCTCCATATATCTTCATAGTCTATGAGAACACTCACTTTCCCATATGCCATTACTGAATGTTACTAATTATATTAGCTTTTTTTTTTTTTTTTGATAGAGTTCCCATCTGCTTGTTCACTCCCCAAATGCCCATAATAGCTGGGGCTGTGCCAAGCTGAAGCCAGCAGCCAGGAACCCACTCCAAGCCTCCTGCCTAGGTGGCAAGAACTCAGCCATCACCTGTTGCCTCCCAGTGTCGGCACTGGTAAGAAGCTGGGTTCAGGAGCTGAAGCCAGGAATTGAACCCAGGCATGTCAATGTGGGACACAGGCACTTTTTTTTTTTTTTAAGATTTTAATTATTTATTGGAGAGGCAGAATTACAGAGAAAGGGAGAGACAGAGAAAAACGTCTTCCATCTGCTAGTTCACTTCCCAAATGGTTGCAGTGGCTGGAGCTAGGCTGGTCAGGAGCCAGGAACCAGGAGCCAGGAGCTTCTAGGTCTCCCATGCAGGTGCAAGGACCCAAACATTTGGTCCATCTTCTGCTTTGCCAGGCCATAGCAGAGAGCTGGATGGGACTAGAATTGGTACCCATATGGGATGCTGGCACTGCAGGTGGAGGCTTAGCCACAGGATTCAATCACCTTTTTTTTTTTTTTAGATTTATTTTATTTATTTGAAAGACAGAGTTACAGAGAGCGATAGAGACAGAAAGGTCTTCTATCTGCTGGTTCACTCCACAGATGGCCGCAATGGCTGGAGCTATGCTGATCCGAAGCCAGGAGCCAGGAGCTTCTTCTGGGTCTCCCACGCAGGTGCAGGGGCCCAAAGATACTTGGGCCATCTTCTACTGCTATCCCAGGCCATAGCAGAGAGCTGGATTGGAAGAGGAGCAGCCAGGACTCGAACTGATGCTCATATGGGATGCCGGCGCTTCAGGCCAGGGCATTAACTCACTGCACCACAGTGCCGGCCCAGGATTTAATCATCATCATCAATGCCAGCCACTAGGCCTGATGCCAGCCCAGTTTTAACTTTTGCCAATCTAGTGTTATTTCAGGGACAAGTGCTATGGTGCAGTTCAAGATGCCAGATGGAATGCTGGCATCCCATATTAGAATGCCTGGGTTCAAGTCCTAGCTCTACTTCTAATTCTAACTTCCTGCTAACGTACACCCTGGGGGGGCAGGAGGTGATGGCTCAAGTACTGCCACCCTTGTAGGAGACCCAGATGGAGTTTGGATTGAGTCCTGGCTCTGGCCTGGTCCAGCCCTGGTTATTGTGGCTTCTGGGGAATGAACCAGCAGATGGAAGATCTCTAGATGGCCGCAATAGCCAAATCTGGGCCAGGCCAGAGCCAGGTGCCAGGAGCTTCTTCTGGGTCTCTCAGATGGGGAGCAAGGGCCCAAACACTTGAGCCATCCTCCACTGCCTTCCCAGGCCATTAGCAGGGAGCTGGATTGGAAGTGGAGCAGCCAGGACATGAACTGATGCCCATATGGGATGCCAGTGTGTCGGGGGCAGGCTGTGGCTTTACATGCTATGTCACAATGCTGGCCCATTATTTAGTTTAGTTTTAATTTCCATTTCTGTTGATTAGTGAAACTGAACATTTTCCCCTATGATTGGCTATTTTAACTTGCTCTGTGAACTGTCTGCTTCTTATTTGCTCATTTTTCAGTTGCTTTGTTACTGATTTGTTTGTATGATTTACTGAACACACTGCAAGGAAGCAGCAGGCAGGCAGGTCAGGTAGGGGTGACGACTGTTGCCTGCTTGTATGATACATCAACCTTCTCAGCCAATTTCTTTCATTGATTGTGTCTCTAAAAAATTTATTTATTTGAAAGGCAGTGACAGAGAGGGAGAAAGAGAGAGACCTACCTGCTGGTTCACTACCCATATGGCCACAACAGCCAGGTCTGGGCCAGGCCAAAGCCAGAAGCCAGGAACTCTATCCTGGTCTCCCATATGGGTGGCAAGGGCCCAAGTAGCTGGGCCATCTGCTGCCCTCCCAGGCGCATTAGCTAAAGGCTGGATCAGAAGCAGAGCAGCTGGGACTACAACCAGCGCTCTGATAGGAGATGCCGGCGGCTCCGGGGGGGCCTCGCCTGCTGCACCACACACCAGCTCCTGTGTCTTTATTCAGCTCATACTGGCAAACCTTAGTGGCAAAGCCCACGCTGATATATCTTTTTATTTATTTATTTATTTATTTATTTATTTTTGACAGGCAGAGTGGACAGTGAGAGGGAGAGAGAGAGAGAGTCAGAGAGAAAGGTCTTCCTTTGCCGTTGGTTCACCCTCCAATGGCCGCCGCGGCCAGCGCGCTGCAGCCGGCGCACCGTGCTGATCCGATGGCAGGAGCCAGGTGCTTCTCCTGGTCTCCCATGGGATGCAGGGCCCAAGTACTTGGGCCATCCTCCACTGCACCCCCTGGCCACAGCAGAGAGCTGGCCTGGAAGAGGGGCAACCGGGACTAGAACCCGGTGTGCCGGCACCGCAAGGCGGAGGATTAGCCTAGTGAGCCGTGGCGCCGGCCCTGATATATCTTGATGCCCTCTGACCTCCCTGCTCATTTCTGATCTTTGACCCTGCTGTCACCTCTGACCCCTGACTGTCCTCCCACTTCACTCTCCAGAGCTTTCTGGCCCCTGACTCCCCTGACCTCCCTGGCTCGGCCTCCCCCCAGGTTCGTGAATGGGGCAGGTTACTTTGCTGCTGTGGCCGACGCCATCCTGCGGGCTCGAGAGGAGATTTTCATCACAGACTGGTGGTGAGTGGGGAAAGGCACTTGGGAGCTGGGGGGACCAGGCCCGCGGCTGATCAGCAGATGGGTGAGAGGAGAAGCAGCGGGGGAGCAGTGGCCTTGGCTTGTCCCTCACCACCTGCCCTCGCCCCCAGGTTGAGTCCTGAGGTGTACCTGAAGCGCCCGGCCCATTCGGACGACTGGAGACTGGACATTTTGCTCAAGAGAAAGGCGGTGAGGAGTGTGGTCAGGCTGCCGCCCAGGCATGGCGAGGTTTATGGGCAGAGGGCGATTGGAGACGCTGCAGTGTGGGAGGAAGAAGCGGATGCGAGGCTTCAGGGGAGGGGAACTGCCCGTCCTGGCACCTGCTCCCTCCTCCCTGAGCAGAACTTGCACCTCCCTGTCCTGCCCCCCCCCCCCGGCAGAGGCTTCTCTGGTCCCGTACAACTTCATTGTGTCACCTGGGTGTGTGCGTGTCCCTCTCTCTCACTACTTCCAGGGCAAGGCCCAGTGCCTGCCACGGAGGGGGCATGTGTGGATGTTGACGGACAGGAGGAGGATGTGTGGGTGAGATGGATGGATGGACGGATAGGAGTTGGGGAGGTCGAACGACAGCTGGGCAGGTGGCCGGATGGACGAACGGTAGATGGGAGATGAGCGGGTGCGTGACAGTTCGGGAAGGGTGGAAGGGGGCTCCTAGGATCTGATTCCCGCGCTCACCGCCAGGAGGAGGGTGTTCGTGTGTCCGTGCTGCTGTTTAAGGAAGTGGAATTGGCCTTGGGCATCAACAGTGGCTACAGCAAGAGGACGCTGATGCTGCTGCACCCCAACGTAAAGGTGGCTCCTGAGCCCGAGACCCCTCCCCCAGCCGCCCTCTCCCCTCCCCCAAGCCCAGAGACCCCTCCCCCAGCCACCCTCTCTCCTCCCCCTCAGCCCGGAGACCCCTCCACCTGGCTGCCCTCTCCCTCCCCCAGAGCCCGAAGACCCCTCCACCCGGCCGCCCTCTCCCCTCCCCCCCCAGCCCAGAGACCCCTCCCCCAGCTGCCCTCTCCCCTCCCCCTAAGCCCAGAGACCCCTCCCCCAGCCACCCTCTCCCTCCCCCCTCAGCCCGGAGACCCCTCCATCTGGCTGCCCTCTCCTCCCCCAGAGCCCGAAGACCCCTCCCCCCGGCCGCCCTCTCCCCTCCCCCCCCAGCCCAGAGACCCCTCCCCCCGGCCGCCCTCTCCCTCCCCCCCCAGCCCGGAGACCTCCCCCACCCGGCCACCCTCTTCCCCTTCCCCTCCCTCCCAACAGCCTCTACCTTCTCTCACTCCAACCCCCCTTCTTGTCTGCTCCACGCCTGCCCCAGGTGATGCGGCACCCAGACCAGGTGACGCTGTGGGCTCACCATGAGAAGCTGCTGGTGGTGGACCAGGTGGTGGCCTTCTTGGGGGGGCTGGACCTTGCCTACGGGCGCTGGGACGACCTGCACTACAGACTGACAGACCTTGACAACTCTTCTGAGTCAGCCACCGCCCAGGTAACCCCCCACCCCAGGTCCTCCTGAGCCCCACCCTGACTCCACATCGCTTCCCAGCTCCACTCCTTCCAGGCTCTTTCTGGAACCCCAAGAACCCCTCTGGAACATGTCGCAGCCCCTCCCCCATCCCTCTGAGGCTGCCCAGCGCGGCTGCAGGGAAGGCTGGGAAACCAAACTCTCTCTGCCTCATTCCTCCTCTCCGTGTCTCTCGCACTCTTTCAGTGCTCCTGTCTTCTCTGTGGCCTGGCTCGGTGTGGCCCCCGTGACCGTGACCTCTCCTTGCCCCCCTGCCTTGGGTGTGTTCCCCCTGCAGCCTCACCTGCCACAGCCAGACCCTGAAGCCTCCCCAGACCTGTCTCACAACCACCTCTTCTGGCTGGGCAAGGACTACAGCAACCTCATTGCCAAGGACTGGGTGCAGCTGGACCGGCCTTTTGAAGGTGAGGTCCTCTCCCCCGAAGCCCCTGAGTGCAGACAGCAGGGGCAGAAGCTGACACGGGGACTGGGACTGGGATGCGCTGGGCCCAGGCATCTCTCCGCCATGATCCTCCTACCCCCCTGCCCCAATCATCCATCCCTGACTCTCCTGGGACCCCCAGATTTCATTGACAGGGAGACCACCCCCCGGATGCCATGGCGGGACATCGGGGTGGTTGTCCATGGCCCACCTGCCCGTGACCTTGCCCGCCACTTCATCCAGCGATGGAACTTCACCAAGGTGCCCGCCCCTCCCACAGGGGCAGGAGGGAAGGAAGGAGGGAGGGAGCTGGGGACAGCCACCCCCTGCTGATGCTGCCCTCTTCACCTCAGACCACCAAGGCCAAGTACAAGATACCCATGTACCCCTACCTGCTGCCCAAGTCCACCAGCACTGCAAACCATCTCCCTTTCACCATCTCCGGGGGACAGTGCACCACTGTGCAGGTGGGGGCCCCACTTCAGCCCTGTCTCCCTGACGAGTGAGGCTCCCGAGCTTGCCCTCTCTGGGTTGGCACCACATCCTGTCCACCGTCCCTCCAGGTCCTGCGGTCCGTGGACCGCTGGTCAGCGGGCACTTCGGAGAGCTCCATCCTCAATGCGTACCTGCACACCATCCGGGAGAGCCGCCACTTCCTCTACATTGAGGTCTGCCTGGGGCGAGGTGGAGGATGTGCCGCGAGAGGGACCTGGGATGTCAGTGGAATCGCTCACCCAGGGCTGGCGTGGCTGGCGCTGGGCTGGGAGACTGCTGACGTCTGTCTTTGACCCTTGCCCCAGAACCAGTTCTTCATTAGCTGCTCAGATGGGCGGTCGGTTCTGAACAAGGTGGGCGATGAGATCGTGGACAGAATTCTGAAGGCCCACAAGTAAGGGGCGGGGGGCGGGGCTTACGCCCAGCCGGAAGGGGTGGGGCTTTAGGGTCCTGTCACCCACTGCTGACCCCGCCCCTCTCCCCAGCCAGGGGCAGCGTTTCCGGGTCTATGTGCTTTTGCCCCTGCTCCCTGGCTTCGAGGGCGACATCTCTACAGGCGGGGGCAACTCCATCCAGGCCATTCTGCACTTCACCTACAGGTGTTCCCCCTCCCACCTGTGCCTCCCTCCTCCCTGTCCTGACCCCCTCCCACCTGTGCCTCCCTCCTCACTGTCCTGACCCTCTCCCACCTGTGCCTCCCTCCTCACTGTCCTGACCCCCTCCCACCTGTGCCTCCCTCCTCACTGTCCTGACCCCCTCCCACCTGTGCCTCCCTCCTCACTGTCCTGACCCCCTCCCACCTGTGCCTCCCTCCTCACTGTCCTGATCCCCTCCCACCTCTGCCTCCCTCCTCACTGTCCTGACCCCCTCCCACCTGTGCCTCCCTCCTCACTGTCCTGATCCCCTCCCACCTCTGCCTCCCTCCTCACTGTCCTGACCCCCTCCCACCTCTGCCTCCCTCCTCACTGTCCTGACCCCTTTCTGCTGGATCTTTGAGGGCCTTCCCTCCCCTCGCCGACCCCCACCCCCGCCTCTGCCTCCCTCCCCCGGCCTCCACATCCCTCTTCCCCCAGCCTCCACCTCCCTCCCCCAGCCTCCATCCCCCTCCCCTGCCTCCACCCCCCCCACTTCCGCCCCCCTACCCCCAGCCTCCACATCCCTCCCCTTTTTCTTGCCTCAGGACCCTGTGTCGTGGGGAGTATTCCATACTGCACCGCCTCAAAGCAGCCAGTAAGTGCTGGGGGCAGGGGGCTCGAGGCCTGGGCCCTGGGAGGGAGAGATTCTGGAGCTGGAGGCCTGGGGGTGGAGAGGAAGCTACCCTGGCCACAGGTGGCCTTGGACTGCGGGGAGAAGTATACAGGACCGTAGGGAGAAGTATACAGGCTGCAGGAACCAATTCTGAATGAGGAGAGAGGTGGGACAGGACGGCGCTGGCCTGCGGTAGGCACCTCTCATCTGCCCCCTCCCCTCCCTGGCCTTCCTATGCGCAGTGGGGACAGCGTGGCGGGACTACATATCCATCTGCGGACTCCGCACCCACGGAGAGCTGGGCGGGCACCCGGTCTCAGAGCTCATCTACATCCACAGCAAGATGCTCATTGCGGACGACCGCACAGTCATCATCGGTCCGTGCTGGGTGGGAGGGAGGGGGTGGAGGGGATGCGGTGTGGGTGGGTGGGCCCTGGCAGAGCGAGTGTCTGCACCCACCCAGGTTCTGCCAACATCAATGACCGGAGCTTGCTGGGGAAGCGGGACAGTGAGCTGGCTGTGCTGATTGAGGACACAGAGATGGAGCCGTCCCTCATGGATGGGGCCGAGTACCAGGCAGGCAGATTCGCCTTGAGTTTGCGCAAACACTGCTTCAGGTAGAGCCGGGTGCGGGGGTGAGGGGAGGCCAGGGCAGGGCGGAGGGGTGCAGGGAGAGAAGTATTTGAAAGATTTTCAGCACCAATGTTCAGACAAATCAAAGCTTTGCTGGCCTCATTCACGCTTATCTTACTGTTTCCTCTCACATCTGTTTTGAATTACCTGGGTAGGGACAACACAACCTTCTAGCACTCAGTCTCTGAGTATCCTAACCTGGTGCTGCTGGGACCCCTTTGTCCTGTAGTGTGATTCTTGGCGCAAATGCCCGGCCGGACCTGGATCTCCGAGACCCTGTGTGTGACGACTTCTTCCAGTTGTGGCAAGCAACAGCGGAAAACAATGCCAATATCTACGAGCAGGTGGGAGCTGAGGGGCGCTGGCCTGAGCCCCTCCACTCCGGCATTGTCAGAAGGGGGATGAGGGCCTGGGGGGAGGCCACTCTGGAGGAAGTCAGTGACCCTGGTCAGTGCTGGGGGTCTGGAGAGATGATCGGGGGCGGGGGCGGGGGTGGAGGAGTCCGGTTGGAGGAGTCCCCTCCAGCTGACTGGCCTCGGTGCCCCGTTGCCCACAGATCTTCCGCTGCCTGCCATCCAATGCCACGCGCTCCCTGCGGACTCTCCGGGAGTACGTGGCCGTGGAGCCCCTGGCCGTGGTCAGCCCTCCCTTGGCCAGGTCGGAGCTCACCCAGGTCCAGGGCCACTTGGTCCACTTCCCCCTCAAGTTCCTGGAGGATGAGTCTTTGCTGCCGCCGCTGGGCAGCAAGGAAGGCATGATTCCCCTGGAGGTGTGGACGTAGCAGAGGCTCCGCTCGCTCGGGCAGAGGGCGCCGGCTGCCTGCTCCTTTACCCCAAGGACTGAGGGCCGTGCAGGCACAAGCAGTGTCCCAGAAGGTGCTGGGGAAGCCACTGAGGGCCCTTCCTTGAGAAGTGGCCAGAGGGGGCGCTCTCATCCCTGGGCAGAGGGGGATGGAGAGGGGTCCAGACGGCTCATCCGCCTTGCTGCCCAGCTCAAACCACTGCTGCTAGGACGTAGGGGGTGGGACTTCTCATTGCAGGAGGAGGGGCCTCCCCATCTCCCCCTTTCTCCTCCCGTCCTCTCCAACCCATTGCGGCCAGGGTGGAGGGGAGGGCAGGGCCCCTGCAGGCTGCACCCCACACGGGGATGAGGATGAGCACACACTAATTCCCTCCGCCAGCCTACTGACAGACACTAACTGTGTACCAGTGCAATAAGCATTTCATAAATAAACGTCTAGAAAAGCCCACGCCTGTCTTCCTGGAGGGCCTGAGTCCTTGTCGCAGCCACCCAGAGCACCAGTCCCCTTCCTACCCCACTCCTTTCTTCTGCATCCTGTCCTGGAGAGGGCTATAGGCTTGAGGTCAGGGAGAACAGAACTGAGCCTGAATCCTACACCTGTCACTTAGAAGCTGGGGGGTGGGGCATGGCGGTGAGGGTTTAGCCTAGCAGTGGCGATGTCCCACATCCGAGAGCCTGGGTTCAATGCCTGGACTCTTTGTCAGAGCCGACCCTGGGAGGCAGTAGTGATGGCTCAAATGATTGAGTTCCTGACACCCACATGCGAGGCCTTGATTGAGTTCCTAGCACCCAGATTTGGCCCCCAGCTCAGCCCTGGCCATTGCGGGCATTTGAGGGAGAGAATTGGTGGGACTTCTTGCTCTCTCAAATTTTCAACAATAAAAGATGTGGGGGCAGGTGTTGTGGTGCAGCAGGTTAAGTTGCCCCTTGGGATGCCTGCATCCCACATCAGAGTGCCTGGTTTGAGTCCCAGCTACTCTGCACGTCCAATCCAGCTTCCTGCTGATGTGCCTGAGAGGCAGCAGGTGATGGCCCCGGTCCTTGGGGTCCTGTAACCCGCACGGACACAGCTCCTGGCTCCTGACTTGAGTCTGGCCTAGCCCTGTTGCAGGCATCTGGGAACTTAATCAGTTGATGCAAAACTCATCTCTGTCTGTCTCTCCCTCTGTGTGTTTCCCCTTCTCTGTCATTCTGCCTTTCAATTAAATTAATTTTTTTAAACAATTGCTAACTTGCAAAACATTTAAAAAATAAAGAAGCCCGAAGGCCTTGTCAGGTTACTTCTCTGGGACTTGTTGATCCCAACTGGGAAATGAGAATATTTACACGATTGGTTCGTGTAAAGACTGGCACTGACTGCTGCACTACAACGAAGTCCCCACCCCATGGCATGTATGTTCTGGAGCCCCCCAGTCCAGGCCGGTAGCCATCTTCTGCTGCCTTCCCGGGCACATTAGCAGGAAGCTGGATTGGGAGATGAGCAGTCAGGATTCGCAATGGTATTCAGATATGAGATGCCGGCATCGCAAGCGGCAGCTTAACTTGCCGTGCCATAATGCAGCCCCCTGGAATATTTTTTTTTAATATTTATTTATTTATTTGAAAGAGTTACACAGAGAGAGGAGAGGCAGAGAGAGAGAGAGAGAGATCTTCCATCTGCTGGTTCACTCTCCAGAGAGAGAGAGAGATCGATCTTCCATTTGCTGGTTCACTCTCCAGATGGCCACAAAGGCTGGAGCTGCGCCGATCCGAAGCCAGGAGCCAGGAGCTTCTTCCAGGCCTCCCATGCGGGTGCAGGGGCCCAAGGACTTGAGCCATCCTCTGCTGCTTTCCCAGGCCATAGCAGAGAGCTGGATCAGAAGTGGAGTAGCCGGGACTCGAACAGGCGCCCATATGGGATGCCGGTGCTTCAGGCCAGGGCGTTAACCCGCTGTGCCACAACGCCGGCCCCTGGAATATTTTTCAATTGGAAAAAGGTTAGCACCACTTGGTGGAGTTGGTGCTGAGTGATGTGGCACCGCCGGCTGCGCCTGTGCATATCACACCCACACCTGCCCACCTCTCCTGCCTCCCTTGGGCCTTCTGCTGGGCTGGGCACCTGCTGGAGGGTCTGGTTTTTAATCTTTTAATGTAAGCCTCAGTTTTTGTAATTATTGACTCTTGAGAACATTTTTCAACAATTCACCTGTCAATAAAGCTTAGACACCAGTTTTTAAAAAAAGAGAAGAAGGAAAAGTTTAGCATAGGTGCTGGATCATGCCTGCAAGCCCTCCAGAAACAGGACAGAACAGAGGGGCACAGAGTGAGGAATTCCGGAAGCCTTCTTGGAGGAGGGGTGTGCCGGGGGCATGACGACAGAAACAGAGGGCGCTCTGTGGCCCGTCCTCTCCTCAGAGTCCAGCCTTCCCGCTCTTTGAAGAAGCAAGAAGTCCCCTCTCCCACACACAGCCTAGCAGTCTCTGGGTGCTAATTGGCATTCTGTTAATTAGCCTCATTGTCAGCACTTAAGTGCCTCTATCCCTGGGGGTGCCATTACCTCGTTAACTGGGGTTGGATGGAGGTAACAGCGGCCCCAGGCTGGGCCAGCCTGCCCCTCCTTAGTCCTGGAGTTTCTAGAACAGACGCCAACAACAGTGCCTGGGAGAAAAGCAAGAGAGCTTGGAATCCCAAGAGCGGCCTGCAGAGAAGGAATCCAGCTCCCTGGGGTGGGTGGGAGGCCCCAGGACGTCTAGGCCTGAGCAAAGTGTCCAGTCACCCTCCAGGGGCCCTGTGATTAGTCTCACATTTAACATTTTCACTGTTCTTGATGCCACTCCGTCCATCACTTTGTCTCTTTTTAAGTTTTTATGTGAGCAACTTCAGATATATAGAGAATAGGTTAATGAACCTGCATAGCCATCCTGGAAAATGGGGTTGAAAGATAAATTTTAAATTTTTATTTATTTACTTTCATTTTATTTGAAATGTTGGAGGGTGGGAAGGGTGGGGAGAGAAAAATCTATCTGCTGGTGCACTCCCCAAATGTCCACAATAGCCAGGGCTGGGCCAGGCTAAAGCCAGCAGCCTGAGTCTCAGCCCAGGTCTCCCAGTGGGCGACAAGGACCTAAGTACTGGAGCCATCACTGCCGCCTCCCAGGGTGCACATCAGCAGGAAGCTGAAATTAGAAGTGGAGCCAAGACTTGAACGCAGGGAGTATGGGAGGCAGGCATCCTAAGCGCCGTGTTAACCACGGCACCAAATGCCTGGCCTGCAAAAGCCCACCCTAGTAAGTTTATTTTGATGCAAAGATTTTGAAAACCATGCAGCTTTTTTTTTTTTTAAGATTTATTTATTTATTTGAAAGAATTACACAGAGGCAGAGAGGGAGAGAGAGAGAGAGGTCTTCCATCCACTGGTTCACACCCCAGATGGCTGCAATGGTGGAGCTGTGCCGATCTGGAGCCAGGAGCTTCTTCTGGATCTCCCACACAGGTGCAGGGGCCCAAGGACTTGGGCCATTTTCTACTGCTTTCCCAAGCCATAGCAGAGAGCTGGATTGGAAGTGGAGCAGCCAGGACTCGAACCAGCGCCCAAATGGGATGCCAGCACTTCAAGTGATGGCTTTATCCACTACGCCACAGCGCTGGCCCCACCGTGCTGCTTTTTTATAACACGTGTTTTCCCATAATCTTTCGAAGGCCCCCTCCCATATACGTCCTGGTATGCATACTCCGGCTTCACAGGGCCAGTCTTGTTTCCTATCCTTGTCACCCCCTAGATTGCTTCGCTTCTGGAGTCTTGGGTGGCCAATTATCCCATCCCCATGATCTTGGTTTGCTCATTCATTTGTTTAGTATCTCTCCACTAAACACTCTATTAGTCAGGCATTAATAAATTTATTAAGGACCTAGTACATGCCAAGTGCTTTACATACATAATTTTATTTTATCCTAATGTCCCTATTATTATCTTCATTTTACAGTTGATTAGAATTGAGCCTCGGAGAGGTTAGTAAGTTGTCTAAAGCCCTAACTTCAAATTGTTTTTTCCTACTAGCCTATGGTCTTGGCCTTGAACTATTACAGTGCCCACTCAGATAACAGATGCCTTCATTAAGTTAATGAAGGCATCCTCGCGTGGGTGCCAGGTCCTGTGCTGAACAAGATCGTTCCTGCCTTGAAGGAGATTCAAGAGAAATTCACAGTTCAATGTGTAAAATGTTACTTTGGGCTTAAGCCAGACAGCTAATCCAGAAGAACCAAACGGGTGTAGTGGGTCCACAGAGGCTGCAGGGAGAAGGCAGTGTAGACCCACAGGACAAAGCAAAGGACGGCAAGAGCTGGCAGGGTCAGGAGGCTGGAGGCTATTCCAGGGAGAAGAGACAGTAAGTACAACAGCCACAGGAGAGTGTGCCGAGTTCTGGGAACTGAGTGGTATTTCAAACAGCCGGAACATGTGAAGTTGAACATTGGGGTACCGAAAAATAAAGAAGGAGAAGCAAGCAGCATCCGGACAGGTCTTCGAAGAGAGCAGCTGTTAGCAAGCGTCTTACACAGAGGAATACGGTCAGGTTTCAGTTTTACAGAAATCACTCTGTGGCCAAGTAGGATGACAGAGAGTGGAAGTGAACGGGGCCGGTGGCTCGGGTAAGGAAAGTAAATGACCCGGGAAGGGAGGAGAGCAAGCCTGGATGTGCACCCAAAAGTACCAAGCAGGGTCGCGGAGGGAAGGCATTCAGCACTTTTCCAAGGACCTTTCATTCAAACCCTCCTAGGTGAGGTTTAACACCAAGGCTGGCGGGAGGTTCAGAGGTGGTCGAGCTGGGCAGAGACCCTGACGGTCCTGCAGTCTGCTCCCTCAGTTTCAACAATGAAGGAAAAACCCAGAGCAGCAAAGCCACTTGCTCAAGGTTGAACAGCAAGCCAAGGCAGAAGGAGCCTCCTTGTTCTTACCAAGTACTACCAGCCTCCCGTGAGGCGGTGGCTGCAGGTGCTGCTCCAACACGACCAGATCTAAGGTGATCCGAGCAAGACTGGCAGGGATTAGAGAGTCTCCTCCTCCTCCTCTCTGTCACCTCTCCCCCACGCACAACTCCAGTGATCGGTCAATGAATAATTGTTGGAACAGTGCCTTTGCGCACCGCACTTTGAGACATGCAGGGTTTCGGGTCTGACGTAGGATCTCCCATCCTGAGATCTGAGGTACCCCTTCCTCCGCCGGGGACGGGAGTACAGGGTCTTCCTGAGGCATCCACTGTCCCCCGCCACCACCCCAGTCCCCAACTCCCACGTGGTTCCCACAGCCAAGTTCTCACGGAGAGGCCCCTCCCTTGGCGGCTCCACTGTTGCCATGGCAATTGGGTGGGTGGACAGCCCGTCCTATCTAGAGGCCACCCAGCCTTCGCGTGGGGAGTTACCATAACAACTCCCCTAGTAATGGAGGGGGCTGGGTCCCGCCCCCCTTCCCCCGCAAATAGGGAGGTGGGTGGTTTGACTGGCAGCCGGGCACACGAAAGGAGGGAAAGGGAAGGAAAGGCGTCAAAGGAAATCTTAGAAGGAAACAGGAGGGAGAAAAGGGGGAAAAAAAAAATTAGGGGAAAGAAACGCGTGTGCGCACGCGCGCCGGCTGGTGGGCGCGCACCGCGGCCGCCTCGGCCGCCGCCCACTTCTTTCACGCCAGGCTCGCGCGGTCGCTCGGTCCTCGCGCGCGCCTTTCGCCGGCTCTGCTGCGCCTGCGCGCAGGTGTCGGCGCCTAGGGGGAGGGGGAACCCGGCGCGCTCGCGTCACGTTCGCTCTTCCACCCTCCCGGGGCACGGCCGCTCCGCGCCTGCGCAGGAGAGGCGGGAGGCTCGGGTTGCAGGCTCCGGGGCGATAGCTCCTGTCAGCCGGTGGGTCGGTCCTCCCGCCGGCCCTCCCCCTCCCCGGTCTCCGGGGGAGGCGCGGTGGAGCCCGCCCCCAAGGTCCCCCGATGGGGGAGAAGCGGCGACGGCGGCAGTGGAATAACCGAGCCGGAGCGTGAGCGGCCCCGGGGCGCCGTTCCCCGCGGAGGCCATGGGCGACCCAGCCCCCGCCCGCAGCCTGGACGACATCGACCTGTCCGCCCTGCGGGTGAGCGCGCCGCCCCCCAGCCTCGCCCTGGTTCGCGTCCTCGCTGCAGGGGAGGGAGCGTGCTGGCTGCGCGCCTCACGTGCTAGTCGGGCGCCCCCTCCACCGGCCGCTTCCCAGCCCTAGGCGACCCTCGCCTCTTTCCCGGGCTCTCGCGGCCGCCGGGCCCCCGCCCTCTGCTCCCCTTCTCTCTCCACTCGCCGCAGGTTCTGGGAACCGGTTCGGTCTCCACCCTGGGGTGCCCCGCCCCCACACTTCCCTGCCACCCCTGCCTCTACTCTGGGGCCCGGGAACCCCCTCCTCCGAAGTGTTTGGAGTCACCTGCAGGGGCTCCATGGCGGTCCCCTTGCCCTTACTTGGCTCTCCCCTGCCCCCCCTTCCTCGGCTCCCAGGATTTTTGACTTTGCAAGTGTCTTGACGAGCCTCCCCCTCATCCGTCTTTCTCCTCCTGGCCTGCCCCCTGAATCGCGTCTCTTCCCCGGTCGGAATCGCAGCTCCCCGCTCCCCTCCTCCCTCCCGCGGGCTCCCCTGTGGTCCCAACGTCCAGTTGCCCCTGGCTGTGCCTGCGCTCCTGTTTCAAGTGCAGCCGGCCAGCAGTCCAGAGCCAGGCATTTCCGGTCTCAGGGTCCCCGAGTATTGCATTACCCACTCCGCAGCGCCGTGAGGCCGGGACCCAGACAAGTGCAGCGGGGGAGGAGGGCAGACGTCTCTTTTAAGTAACTCCAGCACCGGGCCGGGAAGAGAATGTTTACATACATGGACACACACACACACACACACACACGCGGCCTGTGGTTTGGAAAAGCTGCGGTTATGTGTATGTTGGGGGGGCGCTAATTATAATTAGGAAAGGGGTTGAGTGGAAACAAGAGCAGCAGACATCGCTTGCAAATACCATTTCTTGTCCCACGTGGGGGCACTTGCAGGCTCCTCTGAAGGAGCTCTGGCTGCCCTCCTGTGTGTGTGTGCTCCTTCCCCACGCAGCTTTGGCTTAAGGGCAATTCGCTGATTTCAAGGTGAACACTCCAGACTGCCAGGTGGTGTTGGATCCCGTGCCCTTCCAGCTTGCTCAACAGGCCAAGGTGTGGGGACAGCAGGATTTCCCATCTGTGGGCGAGCTGCTCGGGAGGCCCCCGTGCCACCTGGCTCCTGGCTTTCGAATTAGCCAGGGAACGTGGCCGGTAGTGGGAAAAGGCGGTCAGCCAGGCAGCTGCCCCGGATATGACTAGAGGGGAGAGGGGAATTGAAGAGAGCAGAGTCATGTTGTTAATTGGGTTTCTCCAGGTGACACAGTTTTTCTCCTGCCATTCAGGTCATAATCCCTTTGGTGCCAGGGAGGGAGACTGAGCCTGGCCTTTCTGTGCGTCCTGATGTTGGGGACAGGGGCCGCCGGCCTCAGGAGGGAGATCAGTAAGGGCAGCTTAGCCTGGCTTTAAACTGGGGTGCTCAGGTGGGTCGGGCTATAAGCTGGAGACGCGGGCTGTGAAGAGCAGTCTGACTGCACTCCACCCGCCCCGCCCCGGTTGCTGATTAACTCTAGGTGCAGGTTCCTGTGGCTGTGGAGTGGAAATGCAGCACAAAATAGGTGGGTCCAGGCCATGACCTCTGCTTTGAACCTGTGGCACTCTGCTTGGGCTTCTCCTTCCTTGTAGCCGCTGGTAGTTTGGTCTGGGCCCCCAGTGTGGGTTTCCCGGTGATTAGCTACCCTCTGACCCTGCGCGTGGTATTTCCCTTCTGGGCTCGCCTGCTTGGGTCGCCTTCTGCCACTCTGTCCTCTCTCCTCTCCTAGCAGACCCGTTTCGGGGCCGTCCCTCTCTCTGTCCTGCCTTCTGCTCCTGAGGAAATACTCTGCCTCCCCCTGTAGCACCCCAGTATTCCAAGGCTTGGGGGAGAGCTGTGCTGGCTCTGCAACGGAGCTGGAGAGGGCCTGCCCTCCCTTTCTCAGGGCCTGTCCCTGCACTCCGCCTGGGAGAGCTGCCGTGGCTCTGTTGGGCAGCCGGCGCCTGGCTGGCGACCTGGACAGTGAGCAGCGAAGTGTACCTCCCTTTGCTGCATGGGCTTGCGTTGGGGGCCAGGGAGGGTGGGGGGGGGAGGAACTTAGCTTTATTAGCTGGCCTTGAAGAGCCCCAGGTGCCTGCCTCTCTCCTCTTGTTTCAAGCTAGGGCTTGGTTTCTAGCTGGTGTTGAGAATCATATAGTCTCATATTTGGGAAGATTGAATTGCAGTCATCTCTTAGCCGAATGTGGGGAGCCACATGTGACCTCCTGGAGGTGCCGTCTCTCCCACCAGCGCAGTAGCGTGGTGCAGTGGGGAGAATTGTGGGGTTTGGCACTGCAATCTTGAGGTCCAGTCCTGGTCTCCTGACTTCCTGTGCCACCTGGGCCTTGCTCCCCCTTCATCCCTTACTTATTACAGATTCTACACAAAGCCATTTTCTCATCTGTGTAGTGGGGATGGGCGTAGTATTGAACTCGGGGTGGCTGATGAGTAAATGAAATATTGCTCATTAAGGACTTAGTCGTTTCTGGCTCACAGTGACCATATATGCCTGGCCCTTAGTGTCGTTGTTACCAAATGGCAGTCAGGGAAGCCTTCCAGCACAACGGTATTCAAAAGGGCACCCCCTCCCTGCTTCGTTTGTAGAGAAAATTTTAATAAAGTACTTCAAAAAGTTCATGGAAAAGTGGAATTAAAGGGAAAGTTTATTTGGGTGCAAATATTTTGAAATCCATGCATAGTTTTCTCTGAATTTTTGAACATCCCTCATATGCCTGGATTTTAACAATTTTTGGTACCCAAACACACATTTAATTCCATTTTCCAGAAAGCTTTTGAACTGCTCTTGTATATAATGGCATTTCCTTTGTCTACTTTAAAATCATTCTTCATCATGTTTGTCACCAACAGCCGTATATATTTATTTCTGACAATCTCGACGAAAATATAAGTTAGTGAAAGCTAGGATTTGGACTGAGTTGTTTATTTTTGTACACCCAGTTCTTAGGACAGTTTTGTATGTAGTAGGGGCTCAAATGTTTGTTGAGTGAGTACATGCTAGAACTGGCGAGAGATCTTAGCACGATGCTTGCTTAGAGAACATTTTCCATAAATGTCAGGCTTGGTAGGCTTCCTCTCGCTCCTCTTTTCTAAGCACATAAAGACATTATCTTTTCTTTTCGGAGGTGTCTTTGGAATCAGACTTGGTGTGGTGGTAAGCAGAGCCCTGGACTCCTGTCTGGGCAGTGCCTTGCAGTAAAGTTAGGAACGTTCAAGAGGAAACATGGGCTTCCCGTTCCCAGCCTTCCCTGTGTCCAGGCTTGGTTCCGTTCCAGGAGCAGCTCTTGGCGTCTCGCAAAGGCTGAGCGGAAGCAGATGCGCCGAGGAAGGGCCAGACCCCAGGCTGACCCCCTTCCTTCTGCACTGCTCCCTCTGGGTGACCCATTTCATCCGTCAAACAGCTTCTCGGTACTGTCTGCCCGGCTGGAAGTTTTAGACTGCAGTGTCCTTGACGCTGTGGCGCTGCACTGCGTGCTGCCCGGCGGAAACATCGTGGAGCACATGCAAGGAGGACTTGTTGCTAGGAGGTGGCTGCTGACAGAGATGTTCTTTTTCCAGTGATTTGATGTTGTTGTGTCTGTTCTCTGGAGCAGCCCTTCTCCTTCCCTTGCTCTCCACGCGGCTGTGGAGCCAGCAGCACTTGGAAGGCAGGCAGTTCTGGGCATGTATCTCAAGGCTGCTGAGCCGCGCGGGGCTGCTGCTGTGTTCGGATGTGCTCGCTGGCCAAGTGTCGACGGCAGATGCCTCCGGCGGGGGACTGGAAGGCTGACCGCCTGCAGCAGACATGGGGGCGTTGACAGTGACTTTGTCCCTGGAGAACTGCGGGGTAGGAGGGGGGCGAGGCATTTGGAAAAAGGTGAAATGCTGCTTTGGCGAAACGATGGAAGGCAGAAGGCAGGGGATTTTTCCGACCCTAGGTGTTCAGCTGTTCTCCAGACGGGGAGAGACGCCACCACCCTTTATGCTCCGGGACGGGACTGGTCACCGTAGCCCTTAGTGGTCTGTGGAGGGAGTATTCCGGAAACATGAGCTTTTGGACAGTTGAGATAGAAAATACTAAAAAGGTCAGCAGGAGAGCCTGCTGCCCCACCCCTTCACTGCCGCCCCAGGACCTCAGAGAACTCACCCGATTTAAACCTGACCTCCCCTGCTGTCACCTTTGAACTGTGTGGCTGAGACAGGATGACACAGGCAGCTGGGACAGGTAATAAAACATCCTTGTTTGTCATTGAGGGGACAAGATGGCAGGAAACGCGTAACTACTCATGATGCTCCTCTGCTCGGTCAGTCTGTAAATAAGGAGTCCGTACCCTTTCAGTGCTAAACAGTCCCGGGCTGCTGCAGCTCCCAGAAGCCGTGTGAGAGCCTGCCTGCACAGTCTTTCATCTTCAAGCAAAGCTGAATCGGGGAAAGTTGTCAATACCATCCTCTACTGTGTCCGTCCGTCACCAAGCACTGTCGGTGCACTGTGTTGAGTCTGGTCTGGGGACTGTGGGAACGTGGCGGTAGTGTGCCCAGCGTGACACCAAGCCATCGACCAGAGCTCTGGGAGCTTCCAGCTAAGAGAAATGCCTTGGTCAGCATGGGCTAGCCTTTGCTTAAGTGGTTCCTGTGTTCCTTAAATCTTGGAATCCTCAAGGTTGGGACATTTTTGTTCAATCTGATTGCCACAAGTTACCGTTGTCAGCAGTCAGTCATCTTGAAATCTGGGGCTCAGCCCCCAACTCTCTCAGCACCCACTCTACCACTATCTCTCCAGTCTTTCCTCCCCTACGTGGAAAAAGATAGAACAGAAATGCATCCGGTTAACAAGTTGACACTGAAAATGTTTCTTTACTCACAGATTCTAGGAAGACGCAAAGGCGTTGTTTGGTGGAAGACTTGCCCGTAGTTCACACTTGTTCTCTTCTCTCTCCTCTTGCTGACAGTCTCCCAACCAGGCTGTCCTTGAGTCTGGTTCTCCCACCTGTAGAGGGTGATTGGAAAGGTACTGGAGGCTTTTTGTTTTCACTAAGGGTAGGGACTGGTGGAGGGAAGAGAGAGGAAAAATGGAATTGTAGTGATCCAAGGAAACCCTTGAAGATTCTGTCCAGTGGCCAGGTGGTATAGGGATGTGTCTGCTCGCTGTGGGTGAGGATCTAGAACTAGACACAGAGATACAGTGTGAACAAGGCAGACCTGGTTCTTCTACAGGCTAGTACTAGGATGGGACACCAGGTGACTGTCTATAATTACAAGCCATGATAAGAACTGTAGGAAAAAAACTTAAGCAGCCATGAACACATATAACAAGGATTTTACTTTAAAAAAATTATTTTCATCTCCTTGAAAGGTATAGCAACAGGGAGAGAGAGCTCTGCCATCCATTGGCTCGCTCCCTAAGTGCCTGTGTCAGCCAGTGCTGCGCTAGGCCAAAACCAGGCAGCAGGTCTCCCGCCTGGGTGGCAGGGCCTGAGCACGTGAGGTGTCGTCCGCCTCTTCCTAGGGTTGCAATAACGGGAAGCTGATCAGAAGCGGAGCAGCCTGGACTGGAGCCAGCTCTAGAGTGTGGGATGTGGGTGTCCCAAGTGATGGCCTAACCCTCTGTACCACGATGTCCACCCCTGTTTTTATTTTTTACGGTTTTTTGGTTGGTTGAGATGTAGGTCTTATCCAGGACGAGTCAATAGAGGTGATTCAGCAGGTAGACGCCGGAACTGGGAAGCCCTGGAACGGAGCCTCTCTCAGGGTAGAGCTTCGGATCAGCAGCCGAGGGCCAGGAGCCGCAGGAGGGGTGGGAGCTCCAGGCTTAACTTCCACCGGATTTCTTCTGACCCTGCCCGTGGGAGGGAAAACAATGTTTCAGAAGGAAAGGACAGGGACCACCGCTGTGGTGTAGCAGGTAAGGCATCCCACACGGGTGCCGGTTTGTCTCGGCTGTTCCACTTCCAATCCAGCTCTCTGCTGTGGCCGGGGAAAGCAGTGGAAGATGGCCCAAGTCCTTGGCCCCCCTGCACCCACATGGGAGACCCGGAAGAGGCTTCTGGCTCCTGGCTTCGGATTGGCCCAGCTCCGGCCGTTGTGGCCATTTGGGAAGTGAACCAGCTGATGGAAGGCCTCTCTCTCTACTTCTCTCTGTAACTCCGTCTTTCAAATAATATTTTTTTTTAAAAAAAGGACACATAATATCTATGGAAAGGGCATATGACTCCTTAAACCCTCAATGTTTTAAAAAGGACTTATTTATTTGGAGGTCAGAGCGACAGAAAGATTTTCCATCCACTGGTTCATTCCCCAAAGGGCCGCAGCAGCCAGGTCTGGTCCAAGCTGATGCCAGAAGTTCCATCCAGGTCTCCTATGTGGGTGGCAGGGACCCAAGGACTTGGGCCTTCTTTCACTGCTTTCACAGGCACATTAGCAGGGAGCTGGATCAGGAGTGGAGCAGTCGGGATGTGATCCAGACTTTGATACAAATGTCACAGGTGGTGGCTTAGCTCACTGTGCCACAATGTGAGTCAATCCTTTTTTTTCCTTCTTCTTACTGGAGTGGAGGGTCTCTGAGTCCTGGGTCTGTAGACCCACATGTGGCTTTGCAGGGCGTGGGTGAGTGCTTGTCACCTAGAGCTGGTATGTGAGGGACAAGGCTGCACTGCTAGGTGTCACCAGCCTGAGAGGTGCTTAGGGCTTGGACGGTGCGGAAGGGTCCCAGAAGTAAGAACAGGGAGGCCCAGCCTTGGCCTTAGCTCTTGAGGTCTGTCGGGGGTGGGAGACTTCCTAGCATGAGACAGATACCATATAGAATAGGTGAGACTCTCAGTTTGCGTTGTGTGCAAAGGATGAGCAGGACATGTAGGGGAGTGCTACCGATTTTTGCGTGTTTGAAAGGAAGCAGAGTTGGGTTGGGGAAGCCGCATGTCTTGGGTTTCTGGAAGGAGCCAGACTCCTGGAGCAGCGTAACAGGAGAGGTGCTCGGTGATGCAGCCTGTGTGAGGAGGAGCCTGGGAGGCAGAGGGGAGACGAATGGAGGACGGGAGCTGTTGGCCTAAGGAGAGAGGTGCTGGTAGGCGAGGAGGAGGTCGTTAGAGCTCAGATGCATCTCAGAGGCCCACGTCCCACAGCAGGGCACTCCCAGGGCCAGGGGCAGGGAGTTTTTGCCTCCCCACGGGGAAGCGCACTGCTCAGTGTCTGTGCAGGTAAGAGGCGGTGAGTCCGGGGCTCTCCCGCCTTGCCTCTGGGCGAGCACGCCTCCTTCAAGCAGGCCTGGTGCTAGCTGATTTTCTGGGGGGGATGGAAAGTTCCATGGGCAGTGGCCTTTGCAGGACAGGTTGAAGCTCAGTAGGGCTGAGTGAAGAGAAGTCCATCTCCAGGAGCAACCCAAGCAGCTATGCTTCCCCCGCCCCCAGAGTGTCCCCGACAATGCCTGCCCTTAACTGATGACCGTGTCCACTTTCCCAGCATTTGTTTGTATATTGCTTTGTAGTAAATACATTCTACAGTCTGATTTTTCCTACCACTTAGTTATGCACAGGGGCTGGCATCCATATTTCTTGTGGGTCCTTCTTGTGCTTATAAAAGTGCTGAGCCCCTAGGAGGCATTCGGTGATCCGTCCCTGGGCAGGAGATGTGGGTCTGAGTGCCCTGTCACTTGTCCTTCCCTACCAGCCTCAGTCCACAAGCCGTAGAGGGGCTTGTGTATGCCAGACCGCACGGGATACAGAGCAATGTGGGTCCTCACTCGAGGGGTCCTCAGCTAGGGCAGCAGTGCCCTTCCCTTATTTATTTATTTATGACAGTTAGGCAGTGAGAGAGAGAGAGAAAGGTCTTCATTTTTCTGTTGGTTCACCCTCCAATGGCCGCTGCGGCTGGCGCACTGCGCTGATCTGAAAGCCAGGAGCCAGGTGCTTCCTCCTGGTCTCCCATGCGGGTACAGGGCCCAAGTACTTGGGCCATCCTGCACTGTACTCCCGGGGCATAGCAGAGAGCTGGACTGGAAGAGGAGCAACCGGGACAGAATCCAGCGCCCTGACCGGGACTAGAACCCGGGGTGCTGGCGCTGCAGGTGGAGGATTAGCCTAGTGAGCTGCAGCACCGGCCTGCCCTTCCCTTTTAACAATCCTGCCGCGTCTAGGACAGTGCATTGGAGAATTCTTTTCCACTTGAGGTGTCACTGGTGCCTCTCACGAACTCGCCACAGAGACAGGAGAGGCGGGGGAAGGGCTGGGCTGCTTTCTTCTGTGAAGGAGGAAGTAGTTCCTCAGTCCCCTCGTCCCTCTGGGTGAAAGGGAACGTAGACGCTACCCGACTGTGCGCGGCCAGCACATGCTGCTCCCGACAGCGTCGCTTTGTCTGCGTCACACCTGTGCAGGTAGACCGGGTGGGCTCCACGCCAGACTGCCAGGAAGAGGATTCTCCTGTTCCCGAGCCACCACCCACCCACTCGTTCTTTCAAGGCACATTTGTAAGAGCGTGGCTAAAGCAGGCAGCGCTTGGTGTTTAATTTTAAGTGGCTCAGGAAAGAGTGTGCAAGGAAGCAACTGCCCGCGGTGCCCCCAGAGTCCCGGAGCACGAAGCAGAGGCGGAGAGAGGCCCACGCGCACAGTGCTGGGAGAGGGGCTTGGGCCTTTGCATCCTGCCCTTGTCCCCTTCAGATCAAAGGTGAAGAATGAATGTCGTGACTCACTGCAGGGAAGTGAGGGGGTGGGAGGCACCTGGCCATGGTGTGTCCTCTTGGGGAGTTGGTGGTGGCTGGGGACAGCAGCTGCACAGGACAAGTTGAGGCAATGCAGAGCTGCTGTCAGCGTCTCGATGTCTCTGGGTCTGTCTCAACTTGATGGGTGCCTGGCCTCGGCTAGCTAAGGTTTGGGAAAGCTGTAGAAAGTCCCTCTCAGGCCCGCACTATGGTGTAGCAGGCTAAGCCTCTGCCTGCAATGCCAGCATCCGGTATGGGCGCCGGTTCGTGTTCTGGATGCTGGTTTTCTGATCCAACTCTCTGCTACAGGCCTGGGAAAGCAATGGAAGCTGGCCCCTGCATCCGTGTAGGAGACCTGGCTCCTGGCTTCAGATGGGCTCAGCTGTGGCTGTTGTGGCCATTTGTGGAGTGAGCAAGCGGATGGAAAACCTTTCTCTGTGGCTCTCCCTCTCTCTGTCAAATAAAAATCTCAAAAAAAAAAAAAAAGTCCCTCTCACAGTGACTGCTGCTCTGGGCCCACCTATAGGGCAGTGTGTCGAGGGAGGATGGGAACAGGCAGTGTGGACCAGGACCTGCTGGTTCTCCTCCCCTTAGTCTTCCTGAGAGCCCTTCTCTCCCTGGCTTTGGAACAGAGATGGCTCTGATAGAAGTGTTTTAATGCGGATTCATCTCCGAAGGGGGCTTTGCCATAGGTTCTTTCCTTCTGTGATCTCTTTATCACTCACAGGAGCCCTTTGAGGTAGATGATACTGTCTTCCTTTTCAAGATAAAGAAACCGAGGTTTAGAAACACTAACTTGGAAGTTAAATGACTTATCTAACGCGGACGACCGGGAAGAGGCAGAGCCACGATGCAGACTCAAGTCTGACTCACTCCAAAACCTGAGTCTGTGCAGCCCCTGTACTGTTGGAGTGGCCGGTGTGTGTGTGTGGCCGGTGTCGCGAGGAGGGCCACGGGGCAGTGTGGCTGCCTTTCTACTTGTGCTCTAATTGGAGTGACCTGTGGTAAGCATGCTCGGTGGGCTCGCTGAGGGCTTGGACACCAGCTGTAGGGGGTCTCAGCGTGGTTTGCAGCCTTGGAGCACAGGCTGTTTCCTGATTGTAGATGACTTGAGGGAGGGCTGGAGGCTGCCCTCCAGGAGCCTGTGGTCTGGGTAGTCTTGGTAGAGAACAGGTATTTGTGTACCTGAGGCTGCGTTGTTTTCTGTTTGTTTTTTAGGGGAGATCAGCATGCGTGGCTTCAGCCTGAGCTTTTGGGCACTGCTGCTGGGGTGGCAGTGGTGGCATGGGCTGGGTGTGCAGAGCTTCCTGGGTCCAGAACTGATGGCGATTGCTGGCTGTTGGGCCGCTGGGGCAGAGCGCTCTGACAACAGGAAGAGAATGACCCATGAATGATTTGGAAGATTACATCTTGAAGAAAGAGTTGAGCAATTCAAAAGAAGGCCTGCTTTTCGGGTTCATCCCACCTGCATTTCTAAAATTCCTGCTGTGGTTAAATATACATGATATTAGACTTAACATTTTAACTGCACAGTTCTGGGGCGGGAAGCACATCTGCGTTTTGGGTAGCCGGTGCCGCCATGCGTGCAACAGTAGCTCTCCATTCCCTTCACCCTGGCCCCTGGCAACCACCGTTCCACGTCTCATCCCCTCTTGCGTGTGCAGAGGTGAGCAGAGGGCCTGACCTAACAGGTGCTTAATACCTGGCTGGTATTTGTGGAGTCAGGTGAGCGCACTGTGTCAGAAGTCCATGTGTATCAGCAGCTGTGAGTGCACCCCTCCCTCCTGCCTCTGATGTGAGAGTATAGGCCTTTCTCCCTGGCAGGGACTTTAGGTGAAACGGCTGCACGGGATCCCCCAGGATCGGGCAGCGGAAAGAGAAGTTACGGGTTTCTCTTCCACATTCAGCTCCTTGGACCGTCTCTCAGCTGTGACTTGCTTCCTGGCTGTGCTGTTGTGCAGATACTCCTCACCATGCTCAGGCTCAGCCCCTCTCTGCGTCTCCTCCCGGGGTCTGGGGGCTTGGAGGAAACTGGGAAGGAGGTCATTTAGAGGATGAAGATAACACAGATTACCAGCAGCTCTGCACTGCCGTGTGAGGGGATGCGTGAGTTCTAGGCTCTGAGACCTATACAGTTTTGAGCCAGGTTAGGCTCTGCATCCCTCTGTGGTGTCCACACCTCTGGATAGACCCAGAGCATGACCCAGAAGTGAGTTCAGTGTCTTGGGACACAGCATGAGCAAGTCAGCAGCCTACCAGCTTCCTCCCTTCTTGTCTGCACCATGTACCCTTTGTCATTGACTCTCTGGGGTGAGGAGCGGGGAGAAGGAAGAGGACATGAGAGCCCCCGTGCTAGGGAGACCTGTCTTAGAATCAAAATGCAGAGTGGGTTTTGTACCTCCAGGTGCTAGAGCGAGGTGGTGTCTTGGGCTGCACTGTGGCAGGCTGTGCCCTTAGCTGGCTGGCAGCACAGGAGACCTGCATTCCCTCCCAACAGTGCTGGCTCCCTAGGATTGAGGGAGAGCTGCAGCATTGATGAGGTCCCCTTCTCCGTCATCTGTGTACAGCCTCAGGAGGCTGCGTGTATTCAGATACGGGTTACCTGCCAGAGGTGCCCTTGGCACCACACATCCTCCCACTGCAATTGAGAGCCTGCTTCCCTCTTGGTTTGAGCCACGTGTGAGCTGGGGTCAGTTGCTCTTGAACTGAAGCTAGTCTATCCAACCCTGATGCTCGAAAGTTTTTGTTTTTAATATTTATTTGAGCGAGTGTGGGCACTCGAGAGGGTGCTCCTATGTGCCGATTCGCTCCCCAAATGCTTGCTCATTGCAAGCTGGGAGCTGGGAACTCAGTCCAGGCCTCCCACATAGGTGGCAGGAACCCAACCACTTGAGCCATCTCCACGGCTTCTCAAAGTCTGCATGAGCAGGAAACTGGAATCAGGAGCCAGAACCAGGTATCGAACCCATCCCTCCAGTGGGATTAGGACGAAGACATCCTAATCAGCATCTTAACTGCCGGGCCAAACGCCCACCCCATGGTGCCCTGTGAGTGAGTGTTCCAATTGCCGACTCCCAGAAATGCGGTCTTCCCTGGGTGTTATCCTGTAGTCTGGCACCACACACTGCCTAGATACTGTTCTCACCACCATCACTAATAAAAATGAAAAGTGATGTAAGTGCTTGTGTTAACGTAGAGCATCTGCAGGCCATCCTTGCATCGTACAAGTGCCAACAGCAGGCCTTAGAGGAAGTTAGCGCTGACCTCCTGTACTCACGTACTTAATCCCCACCAGGAGGGAACTGTTCACGCTCAGTCCAGAATCCAGATTAGGCGTGTTTCACAAGTTCATGATGGATGCCCCTGCTGCTGTCCACGCTGCCTGCCCCGGCCTCATAACCTCATAACCTCCTGGGACTGTGTCAGGTGGAAGTCCGTCTCTGAAGGGCTCCCAGCTGGAGGCCTGCTGCCAGGAGGGGCTGCGCAGCTTGGGCGCTGCCTTCAGCACACCCGTGAGCAATGTGGCGGCAGGAGCTGGGAGACCTGGCTCTAGTTTCACTTCCGTTTCTAGCTTACTTGTCTCTGTTTTTTTCACCCACAAAACAAAGAGATTAGCAACTCAGTGACTTTTTTTTTTTTTTTTTTTGGTAAAGAGTTATTTATTTGAAAACAGAGTTACACAGAGAGAGGAGAGGCAGAGAAAGAGAGGTCTTCCGTCTGATGGTTCACTCCCCAGTTGGCCGCAATGGCCGGAGCTGCGCTGATCTGAAACCAGGAGCTTCTTCCGGGTCTCCCATGCGAGTGCAGGGGCCCAAGAACTTGAGCCATCTTCTGCTGCTTTCCCAGGCCATAGCAGAGAGCTGGATTGGAAGAGGAGCAGCCGGGACTAGAACTGGCGCCCAAATGGGATGCTGGTGCTTCAGGCCAGGGCGTTAACCCACTGCGCCATAGCACCCGCCCCCACTCAGTGACTTTTAATCAGAGGCTCACATCATCTTTGTAGCATCCCAAACCTGCACATACCCAGCTCCTGCCCCCAGAGGTGATTCAGTGGAGTCAGGGTGGGACCCAGGGGAGCTGATGTAGGGGACCAATTAGTCCTTCTTTCTTTTCTCTCGCTCTATCTCTTTTAAACT